>NC_012875.2:32649904-33249904 GCF_000003195.3 Sorghum bicolor | reverse complement strand
AAAAGGACAAGTGTCCGACAGTAGAATTAGGGGTACAAGATACCCACCTGAGAGAAAAGAAAAAGAAGAGCATCTCATTCTCCTCATAAAGTTTCAAAAAGCAAGAAAGGTATGTATCCCCTCAAAGAGCAAAAGTAGAATTAGACTTTCACCATTGTTATCACCATCATCACCATACACCATTCATTCGCCACACATGCACATCTTGATTTAGCTTATTGATTTGTTTCTTTGGATCCATGGTTTGACTATGCAATAAATGTCTTGTAAGTATGTATACTTTATCTCCCACCTATGAGCTCCAGATATTAAAGCCTTATTAGAGTAGGGTGAGAGAGAAGGCAATGTCACTATGCTTTATACCATAAATACTACATATCTTGAGAGAAGGCATATACCATTACTGCCTTGGTAAGGATCCAGAAATACCACAAAAGAGAGATATGAGAGAAGTCATACAAGGAATCTCTGAGTTTTATTTGAAAATCTACAAAAAAACACCAGAGCTATAGCTGATCAAGAATAAGAGACATGGCACTTGACTAGACTGTTCTATCTTTTAACTACTCAAGATAGAAGTGACGGTTACAAGTCCCATGGTGAAAGGTAAAGTAAGTAAGTTTTAAGTCTTGACAGTTTACTCTAACTCAGAGATGAGATCTTATTTAAAAAGCATGTGTACCGTCAATTTTTAAAATATTGCAACAACTTATGATCCATAGCTGAGTCTATCCTTGCTCAGGGACGAGCAAGAGGTGAGCTTGGGGGAGTTTGTTGACGGTCCTTAAGTATCAAATTTAATTATCAAATAAATAAAGAAAAGGATCCAAATGCAACCAACACCTAGACTTAGGGTTTTATCTGACAGAATTCCACGAGTTTTGGTGTTTGTCTATTTCTGCAGGGGGTTATCAGGAAATATGGAAGAAAGGCCCACACGTCGGGATTACATAGAGATATTAACGTGCCGCACAATTATCTTACATCTAGAAGACTCCAGAAGCCACGAGACCGAAGCGGAGACGAAACGGGGCCAGAGGCAGGGCGCCTGCCCTGTTCCCCTGGGCGCCCGCCCCCTTTGAGTCCAATCAGGACTTTGCTTCGTGGGAGATCTCCACCGACCTAAAGGATGAATCTAAACCGTACAATCTATGTCGGTTTGATCCAACGGCCCATATTCACTTGAAGGGACTATAAAACCAGACCCCCTGGCCCCTGGAAGGGAGAGCCTCTCAACCCTAATTCATTGTTCCTCAAGGGAGAAGAAGCCTCTGATCAAGATTAGAGCCACCACATCAATTAGATATCTAGATTAGCATAGCTACATAGGATTAGAACTAGAAGGAGTCAATCCTTGATTGGTTTTCGGATCTGTCAGGAGGATTCTTGGTAATTCTCTAATTGTGCTTCTAATTGCTTTCTAATTATCTTTGTTCTTCAGTATTATGAATATGACTTTGTTCTACTTCAATATATTGCTTATGACTTTGCTCTACTTGCTTATATTCAAGATTATATTGTTCTTAGTTTATCATAGTTATGTACTTGGCTTAGTTAGATTGGATCTATATACATGCTTAGGATCGTATAGCGTTTATCCATTGGATCCATGGGTAAATGATAGATATTGTGTAGGCGTGGTGCTTATACCATATTTATCTGCGATTGTACCCAATATGCCAGATCGTGGGGTAGTTCGTGATAGTGACAGCTTCATTGATTCTTATATAGTCCCCCTCTCGTGTATTGGGCTGGCAGAGCAATATTATTATAGGGGAGTGATTGCTATGTTTCTCATTTACCTTGCTAATATCACTATGCATGGGCGTAGTCTTGTCTCACAATGATTGCTAAGTATGCTTGCACTAACTATGATAATGCTAAACTATATAGTTGAGAATAACTTAGGGAATATTCTTGTAGTTCGTTCTAATACCATGCTAATGACTTTCTAGA
The DNA here is from genome assembly GCF_000003195.3 of Sorghum bicolor. NCBI lineage: Eukaryota > Viridiplantae > Streptophyta > Magnoliopsida > Poales > Poaceae > Sorghum > Sorghum bicolor. The sequence continues at coordinate 33,247,948 of NC_012875.2, read as the reverse complement.
GTATCTAATTGAGGTGATTATCATATTTATTATGTGGCTAGATCAGATTAATTATCCTTGTCACTATTCATTATTTCATATATCCTTTATGTGACACTTATCCCTGTATGGAAGAGTTAGATATAATGTTCTCAATTATACATGCAATGATAGATGCTCAATCTCATATTCTATTCTATAATCAATATTGATGATTGCTAATCCCTTCCCAGTGGTAAAAATATAAATAACGATACCTGGAATACTTCCCGGTTAAAATGCTGCATCGGTATTAATCTGTGCGCTTGCAGATCCCATTCATTATTTATTTAGAAGAGCAATTGCATATTTCAATACCGCGTCTCTCATGTCATGCTAGGGATGACAACTTGGCTTAAGTGGTGTGAGGGATAGGTTTGGCATTTTTGGCACCGTTACTAGATTTAGAGAACTTAGTCTACTTTTGGTAATGATGTTAAGAATACCCAACAGCTAGAACTTTCAAAGAAGGACAATTGCCCCCAAACTATGTGGGCCCTGTCTATCATCAGCCAGGATCACCAGTGGTCACAGCTCCATCGGCTACTACAGCCGCTGCGGGCACAGAGACTACAGTTCCTCCAAGCACATTAGGAGTCACTAACGCGCAATCTACACCGATGACAACCAATCCATCAACATCAGACGAATCAATCAAGCTTGCCACAGATCTGTTGGCATCGGCAATGTTGGGATCTGTTCCTCCTAACTGGTGGGGTTATGGTATGCCCCCTGAGATGATGTTGAAGACTCCTGGCACATCTCAAACGGCTGATATGAGAGGCAAGGCTCCTATGGCATCAGCACCTCCAAATTTGCCGATGAATCAGAGTCCCCAGTATACTACAACTACTACTACAAGACCTTACACTGGGAATTCTCAAGCTCCAATGTTCCAGATGTCTAACGCATCGGCAGTTTCAATGCCGACGCAACAGAGGTTTATGACTCAGCCAGGGTATGTCAATTCAATGATGATGCCCAATTTCCAGTCATCGGCAGGGTTCATGCTGATGAATGCTAATAGTGGATGGACATGGCAGCCAGTCTTTCCACAGATGCCTCAGCAGAGTCATCAGGCGGTAGGGTTCCAACAAGGACAAGTTCAACCTGGTTTTGAAAATCAAGGATTGATTAATCAGCCGATGAATCTTGGTTAACAGATTGGTGGTCAGATGATCAACCCCATGTTCCATGCAGATCTTGCACCTCAGCGGCATGTGGAAGCATATCAGCAGGTGCCAGAGCCACAACCGCCTCATCGGCAAGATGCCGATGCTTATTGGGCCGATAAGATAGCTGAAGTAATGAGAGACCAATTTGGGATAAAACCCAAAGTCAACACTTACTCGTACCGGACACCGTATCCTCCTGCATATGATCTAATTCCACTTCCAAATCGGTACAAGGTACCAGATTTCACTAAGTTTTCTGGGCAGGATGACACATCAACTATGGAGCACGTCAACAGATTCATCATTCAATGTGGGAAGCTGCTAACAGAGATGAATTGAGGGTTCATCTATTTTCATCATCTTTGTCTAGATCGGCCTTTACCTGGTTTATTTCGTTACCTCCCAACTCAGTGATCACTTGGACCGATCTAGAGAAACAGTTCCACAAGTACTTCTCTGGAGTTCATGAGAAGAAAATTACTGATTTAGTCAGGTTGAAGCAGCACAATGATGAATCGGTTGAAAGCTTTGTGCAAAGGTTACGGGAAGTCAAGAATAAATGTTATAGCCTGGTTCTGGATGATCGGCAGCTTGCCGATTTGGCTTTTCAAGGGCTGTTGCCACATATCAGAGACAAATACACTTCTCAAAAGTTCGAAAGTCTGAGTCACTTGGTGCAAAGCATTTCTGACCGAGATATTAAGCCTTTTGAACCCAAGAGAGCATGGAACAAAAAGGTATCATTTGTCGATGAGGCAGCAAGCTTAGATTCTGATGAAGAGCCACTCATCAGCTTAGCAGAGTGGGTGAAGAACAAAAAGCCAATGTCTTGCCCTTTTGGGCATAAAGAGCCAGAGAAGTTTGCATTTGATATCACCAAAGCCGATAGGATATTTGACTTTCTGCTTCAGGAAGGCCAGATCAAATTGTTACCCAATCATGTAATTCCATCGGCTGAGGAATTGAAGAAGATGAAATATTGCAAATGGCACAATGCGACTTCTCACAGTACCAATGAGTGCAAGGTCTTCAGGCAACAACTACAATCGGCTATAGAGTCTGGGAGAATCAAGTTTGATAGTTCTAAAGCTCAGAAGCCGATGAAAATTGATCAACATCCTTTCCCGACAAATATGTTGGATGCTAAGGGAAAGACCAAGGTCTTGACGTCAGAAGCAGCTGAAAGGAGTGCATCGGTGGATCCTCAGCATCAGATTACTGCTGCTGATGCTAAAGGAAAAGGTTTGATCTATGAGGGAACTAACTCAGGGAGGCCTCCCCGATCTGGTATTGTGATAACTCATAGAAGGCCTCGGGAGACTTGGTAGCAACGTGAAAATCGGTATCGGCGCCAGCAGGAGGATTATCGTCGGGAAGAAGAAAGACGCCGACAGGAGTGGAATCGGCATAGGGATCATTGGAATTGTCCGATCTTTATCCATTGTTGGGAGCAAAATATTAAGCTTCCTACTGTTAGAGACTACCCTGAATGCAATGGTTATGATCGGTATGACAGATCGAATCGGCAGTATCAGAACAATGACCGCTGATTTGATGGGCCAATTAGGGGGAGAACTTTAGTACATGATCGACTGGAGGGCAGGCTCAGTGTGCATGATAGACTTGGTCATTGTGTTGAATATTTTCCTAGGGACCGAGAAGAACTTGAGGAAATGGCTAATGCACGAGTTCCCGATGAGTTCATATTTTGCAGGGATGCCAATACTTATCGGACGGAGTCAAGGGAAAATCGTCGCCCATCGGTAAGGCAGCCACAACTTCCTCCATGGTGTCCAGAGGGGTTGACTAGGACACAGAAAAGGCGGTTGCGGCGTGAAAGACGAGAAGAGCTAAACAAAGGCGAGAATTCTGGCCAGTCTGGAGATCAGCAGCAACCGGATCCTAATGGAAAAGGTCCATCGGCAGATGTCAACATGGTATTTATGTTGCCGATGGAGTTCCTTGCGCCATCCAGTGATGTAGAGGGGCTGGATTTTTCCGATCAGATAGCTCAGTTGGCTCTGGATCCAATGACAGCTATCTTTGAAAAGCCTGCCGATGATGAAAGGCAGCACCTTAAAGCTTTGTTTGTCAGAGGAAGGGTTGATGGGCAGCCGATGACCGAAATACTTGTTGACGGTGGGGCTGCTATCAATATTATGCATTATGCAGTCTATCGAAAGCTTGGGAAAGGACATCAAGATTTGACCAAGACCGATATGATGCTAAAGGACTTTGAAGGAAATGTGTCTCCAGTTAAAGGGGCAATATGCGTCGAGTTGACCATCGGCAGCAAAACCTTGCCGACGACTTTCTTCATGATCGGTGGGAAAGGTGCTTATAATTTACTGCAAGGGAGAGATTGGATTCATGCCAATTGTTGCATCCCATCTACAATGCACCAATGCTTGGTTCAGTGGGTAGGTGACAAGATTGAGATTGTCCCGGGAGATTCTTCTTATGTTATTGCATTGGCAGAGGCAGATACTTATGAAAGAACCAGGTGTATCTCAGGGGAAGTTTGGGAGAAGGATTTCCTCAAAGTTGCTGATTATGAAATTCCACCGATCCAAGCAGTCGGTTCTGATGAAGAGTTTTAATGGATAGGTTCACCGATGATGGAAAGCTAGGGCAGGGGTTCACATCGGCCGATGATTTAGTAGAGGTAGATATAGGTAGTGGTGATAAACCTAGACCTACTTTCATTAGTGCTAAGTTAAATTCTGAGTGTAAGCAGCAGTTAACCGATTTGTTAAAGGAATATAAAGATTGCTTTGCTTGGGATTATACTGAGATGCCTGGTTTAGACCGATCGATTGTTGAACATCGGTTGCCTATCAAGTCTGGATTTCGGCCACATCAACAGTCAGCTCGCCGATGTAATCCTAATATTCTTCTTGATATTGAGGCCTAAATAACCAAACTTATTGAAGCTAAATTTATTCGGCAGTGTCAGTATTCCGAGTGGATTTCTAATATTGTCCCATTTTACAAGAAAAATGGGAAGCTTCGAGTTTGCATTGATTTCAGGAATCTTAACAAAGCTACGCCAATGGATGGTTACCCGATGCCGGTTGCCGATTTATTGGTTGATGCTGCGGCTGGGCATCAGATTATTAGCTTCATGGATGGCAATGCAGGATATAATCAAATATTCATTGAGGAAAATATTCCAAAGACTGCATTTAGATGTCCTGGTCATGTTGGGTTGTTTGAATGGATAGTCATGACCTTTGGTTTGAAAAATGCTGGTGCTACCTATCAGAGGGCTATGAATTTCATCTTCCATGAGTTCATCGGCAAGCTGGTGGAAATTTATATTGATGATGTGGTGGTTAAGTCTGGAGATTTCACAAAGCATCCTGCCAATTTGCGAAAGGTGTTGGAATGCACAAGGAAACATGGTTTAAAGATGAATCCCAATAAGTGTGCATTTGGTGTATCGGCAGGGCAGTTTCTTGGTTTCATGGTGCATCGTAGAGGAATTGAAATTAGTAGATGATCTATTGATGCTATCAACAAAATTGTTGCCCCTGCTAACAAAACTGAGCTCCAATCCTTGATCGGCAAATTAAATTTTATCAGGCAATTTATATCTAATTTATCTGGTAAAATTCGTGCTTTCAGTCCTTTGCTTAAATTGAAAGCCGATGAAGAGTTCATATGGGGGAAAGAGCAACAGTTGGCTTTAGATGAAATCAAGAATTACTTGGTAAATCCTCCGGTTTTAATTCCACCTTAGCAAGGAAAGCCCTTCAGATTATATTTATCTACTGATGGGATGGTCATCAGTTCGGCTTTAATTCAAGAATTTGAAGGGAAGGAGCGAGTGATTTACTATTTAAGGAGAAGATTGATCGATGCTGAAACCAGATATTCGGCTATTGAAAAATTATGTTTATGCCTATATTTCTCCTGCATTAAGTTGAGGCACTATTTACTATCGGCCGAATGCACTGTTGTATGCAATCTTGGTGTAGTCCGATATATGTTGTCTATGCCGATTATGAGTGGTCGGATCGGCAAATGGATTTTGGCACTGTCGGAATTCGATCTGCGGTACGAATCGGCTAAGGCGGTTAAGGGATAGATCATGGCCGATTTTGTGACTCAACATCGGGGTACAGTAGATACTTTGGAGATCGTACCTTAGACGCTCTTCTTTGATGGATCTACGTGTGACCGGGGGGCAGGAATTGGCATAGTGTTAATTTCCCCTAAGAGAAGGAAGTATGAGTTCTCTTTGCCGATTGTTGCCACATCAACGAATAATCAAGCCGAATATCAAGCTTTAATCAAGGGGTTAGAGTTGTTAAGAGAAATTCATGCTGATGCTGTTGAAGTCTTCGGGGATTCTATGCTGGTTATAAATCAATTGGCTGGAAGCTATGAATGCCGAAGTGAAGTCCTGATAACTTATTACGAAAAGAGTATACAACTGTTGAAGGAATTCAAAGATTTCTGATTAGAGCATGTTTCTCGATTACATAATGAGGAAGCTAATCGGTTGGCTCAGCATACCTCGGGATATCAGCCCATATTAAATACAATATCGTCAATCGGTGCCGATGATTGGAGAAAAGAAATCATTGATTATTTAAAGGATCCATCTAAGAAGGTTGAGAGACGTGTTCGGTTTCAAGCTGCCAAGTATGTGCTCCTCGAGGATGAATTATATTATCGAACAATCGATGGAGTTCTTCTCAAGTGCTTAGATGATGATGAAGCTAAAAGTTTGATGGGAGAAATCCATGAAGGAGTGTGTGGAGCACATCAGTCGGCTTTTAAGATGAAATGGATGATTAGGAGGAATGGGTATTATTGGCCAACCATACTTGAAGATTGCTTTAAATATTTCAAGGGGTGTCAAGGTTGTCAGAAATTCGGCAATATTCAAAGGGCACCCGCATCGGCCATGAATCCCATCATTAAACCTTGGCCGTTCCGGGGATGGGCTATTGATTTGATCGGCCAGATTTATCCACCTTCTAGCAAAGGGCATAAGTTCATCTTGGTTGCTACTGATTATTTCACCAAGTGGGTTGAAGCTATTCCTTTGAAGAAAGTCACATCGGCCAATATGATTGATTTTGTAAAGGAGCATATTATTTACCGATTTGGTATTCCTCAAACAATTACTACCGATCAGGGTACTATGTTTACATCGGGGGAGTTTGATGAGTTTGCAATCGGTATGGGAATTAAAGTGTTAAATTTTTCCCCTTATTATGCTCAAGCTAATGGGCAGGCCGAGGCATCTAACAAGGGAATTATCAAACTTATTAAACGGAAGATTGAAGAAAATCCTAGGAGGTGGCATACATTGTGGAATGAAGCTTTATGGTCATATCGGATGGCTTGTCATGGGTCGACCAAAGTTTCACCTTATCAATTGGTATATGGGCATGATGCAGTGCTACCTTGTGAAATTAAGACTGGATCGAGGTGACTCTGTTTTCAAGATTAGTTGACTACCGATGACTGTGCTACCTTGATGAAAGACGAATTGGATGATTTAGCAGGGCATCGGCTGAGGGCTTTGATAAGCATAGAAGAAAATAAAAAAAGAGTTGCCAGATGGTATGATAAGAAAGTAAAGGCTAAGGAGTTTGCCGATGGAGACTTAGTATGAAAACTAATCTTACCGATCGGGACTAAAAGTTTAAAATTTGGGAAATGGTCTCCCAATTGGGAGGGTCCTTATCGGATAAACCGATCTGCTCCTGGCAATGCCTATATTTTAGAAACTCTCGAAGGAGTTGAATTTCCCAGGGCGTTGAATGGTAAATACTTAAAGAAATATTATCCTAGCATATGGCTTGATGCATGAAAGTTTAAATGCCGATAACATTCCTATCGGCTGGATTAAAGTGTATCTGGAGCCGGACTTAATGTTTTAAAAGGTGCCGATAACAGTCCTATCGGCTAGGCCAAAATAATCAGGAGTGTTTAAAAGAATAGAGCAGGATATGCCGCCGATGAAGAATTTATATGCTCAGCAGAGCCTGGATCGTGGATATGGCGCGCAGACGAATCTGGTCGGCTTCTTCTATCTCCTTCATATCTTCATCGGCAGAGCCCTCCACTGGCTACAGTTTCTTCTTCATCTGCATTGCCTTGCGAGCTTGGATGTTTCGCTCCTGTTCAAGTGTCTTGATTGCTTCGGGCAGCTGGCTTTCTTCCTGTTGAGCTTGGGACAGAGATTCTTCCACTTGTTTGAGTTCCGCCAACAGGGCTTCTCTCTTTGCCGATAGATCAGAGATCTTTTGCTTCAGCACATCTCCTGAGGATTTCAGAATGCCGATGCTCATATGCTTGTCATCGACAAGGAGCTTTACTTTCATCATCTCCTCTGAGAGCTGGGCGCGAGTAGCTCTATCGGCAAGGCACTGAACAGCCTTTTGATACTGAAGCTGTCGACTCTCCAAGTGAGCCGCCTTGAAGAGGATCTCCTCGGCATCGGCAGGAATTTGGCCTCTCAGAGTCTTGAACAAGGCCTTGGCCGGATCGGAGTCATCAACCAATTGAGCCGTGTCTTGATGTAGGAGAGCCAACAAATCTTCCAACTTTGATCTAATCTCTGCCGATGAGATTCCAACCGCTCGAGAAGAACTTGCTTCCTCACCTTCATCCTTAGAGATTTCGATGAAGAAGGAGAACAAGCTGTCGGGAGAATCCTGTTCCTGAAAAGGAAGATAAAATAATTTATTTCATGATCAAGTATTGGTAATGACAAAAATAGAGATCAGGTAACTTACTTGTTTTAGAGCTATCTCTCGCCTCTGACTAGTTGAGGCCGATGGAACTACAGGCTGATCGGATGGAATTGCCGATGAGACTATGTCAGCTGAAAGATTAACAGAGTTAATTATAAAGTGGAAAAGTAGGGTCATCGGCAATAAATAGATAGTATGTTACCTTGAGGGGGTGCAGTACTTGTCTGAATCGAGAAGACTACCGATGCTATAATCAAGCTTGCTGGATCGGCCGTCTGCTCGTGTACATCAGCCGATGTTCCTTCTGGCTGAGGTTCTTCTGGCTGGAGTTCTTCTGTTTGGGGTTCTTCTTGTGGAGAAGAGGGAGACGATTCCACCGGGATCGGTGACCTTGGAGAAGGGGGAGGCGTTGCTGTTCTCTGATGCTTAGCTTGTGTTCTGGTGCTCTTGGAACCTTTTCTCTTTGGTTGGTGGGTCTGGGGGGCATCGGCAGTCGTACTTCTGGTCTTTGCCAATTTGCCAGTATGCTGATACAATGATGAAAGTTGTGTGAGTACAAGTGTAACAGGATATTGATGAGGTTCTAGTTAAAATAATAAAGTTAACGATAAAGTTCTCATGCTAGCCGATGTGTCCTGAAAAATTGTGTAAGTATAAGAATGGAATCAGTATAAGTTGAAGAATTTAAGAATTTACCTTGAAGGCTTGTGCCAAAGCAGTGGCAGCTACCGATGGGAATGTTTTCGTCCGCTTGGTGGTGACTTTCTTAAGACGCACACCCCGATGCATTATAGCAGCCAAGGTTGGGGCGTTGTTGCCGATCAAAGAAATTGGGCCCGATGGAAGGAGTTCAATCGGCATGCCACTCCTGCTGATTAATGGTGGCGTATCATCGACCTGTATACAACAAAGAAAGTAAGTTACCGATGGGAAATAAAAGTGAAAGGATTGAAGCATCGGTTTAAAGTACTTACAGTATTGTCAGGGACTTTGTATTTGGGGTCGATCATACCACGGTATGTGAGGGCCGATCTGCAGAACAAATGCTCTTTCCATTCTTCCCACCACTGTTTGTATGTCTGAGTAATGAAGAGGGCTGGGATCCAAGCCGATAGATCGACATCTGTATCAGCGTTTGGCGGAAGCTGAGCTACCCTGATCCATTCAAGATTGCTGGTGATAGTCTCCCTCGGCTTTATCACATCGGTGTAGCAAAGTGCGATCGGCAGTTGGTCGAAAGCCAGTTGGCGAGCTAGTGCTGATGGGTTATAAAATTTATAGGTCAGGTTAGAAGCTTTCCCACTGCCAAAGAAGTTCACCGGTATGGCCCTTGGGGTGATAATTGCCATCATCACGTCACGGTCCTTGTTGAGAGCATCATTGAAGGGGTGGAAGATCAGGGGAATTCTGGAATCTGGATCTTCATAAGGCATCCACACCCGCTGTCTCTGGTCAGACCTTCATCAGAGTCTGAAAGAATCGGCTAACCTGGTCTTCATTGCCACCAGTGCCAGGTAAGACTATGGTAGCCTTGCCAAAGTTCAAGGGAGAGGGAGTTGCTGATTCTTCTTCATCCAGTTCATGGTCCTCGGCTATGTCCCTGGGGAAGCGCTGTGCAAAAAGGTCGAATTCGAGGTGCTTGTGCATGTGGAGATTTAGCCACATGTTGATAAACCACCAAGGACCCCCTAAGTTGCCAATGGGTTGGCCGAGCAGGAGTTTCCTGGCTACTTGGTGGAGGAGATGATAAGGAGAGCCGAGCAGGTATCGGCCAAGCGGGAATCTGCCGCCATCGGCTAATCTTTCTGCTGCCGATAAGTAGATAGAAGTTGGTCCTGCCGATCGACCACAGAATACAAACTTATCTAGCCACATATTCAGGAAAGTGGTCTGTTCCTTTGGATTAACAGGTCCTGTTCTTCGGTATTTCTGAATATACCCAGACCAACCACCGATAGAGCGAGTTTCTACCTTAGAACTGGGTCTGGTGTCAAATAGATTGCTGTTATCGGCAGTGGATATATCTAAGCCGGTGAGCATGAGCACATCGGCAAGTGTAGGAGAAGCAGAGGCATGGCCAAAGACAAAAGCGTTGAGCGTGTCTGACCAAAAGTAGGAGGCAGCAATTGGTAGTGACTCATTCCTCTCCATATCGGCAAGAGACAACCTAATGCACTGATCTAATTATCGCTCACCCCATTGAACCTCATTTGAGTGGCTGACTCTCAAGAACCAATCCTTCCATCTCTTGGTAGGACTGGGCCAGGAACGGAAGGCATCTTTACATAGATCTAGGGACAAGTTTTCGGCTCTAAAACGAACTCTTTTTGTCTCTGCGTTTACCAGATCGGTGGGATCTGAGTTTCCTACCGGGCCAAGACATTGGAGGTGCGGTTGATCGGTAGGAATAACGATCTTATCAGCCAAATCCTAGAGGTTTTTGAGGATAAAAAGAAGAACAAAAAAGAAAAAGGGGTATTCAGTAAGATGAATTGCGGATGAATAGGAGTACAGTAAAGATGCGGAAAAGAAGGGTGGTGAACTGACCTCAGGCACGATGAAGTTGATGGCCATTTTCTCGCAAGAAAAAGGGTTGAAGACTTGGAGGACTGGTGAAGAAGGCCTTCGTTGGGGTTCTTGGAAACCTCGGATGGCACCGCCGCTGTGGAAGTGGGTTTTGGGCTGTAGAATGACAAGATGGAGAAGGAGTACCAGAGAAGGAAGTATTTATAGGACAAAACGGGCAAGGGCAAATCTGACTTATCTCTTCGCCGCATCCGTGAAATCTGAGGGTGCTCGGGTGGATATGGTAACTGTTCGCACGATAATCAAGGGATTGCGCAGATGATTTGACGGCAAGCGGTCATGATTCTGGAGATATTTCACTGTACAAGATCTCTTGGTCAGTCCATCGGCAGTTCCCTCTAATGGTAATATTGCCGATGGGCGCATAAAGTGGAAAGGTTTAGTCCGGGAGGTTGAGGAATTCGAGGAATATGCAAGAGAATTGGGCCAAGGTTGTTCGGATTTGATGAACGGTTACCAAATTAGGAGAATTAATTGCGGAAAGGCATCATTACTGTAGAGAATTTTGGAGCATTAATGATTTTATACTCCGAAATTAGGGGGCATCTATTGACACCATTTTTGGACATGTACCCGGGAATCAGTAAAGTATAGATCGGCAGATGGAGCAACGGTACCTAGTCTGCAGGGAAGTTGCCGATGAAGGTGGTTGCCGATGAAGAGACAGTTGAATGTGACTAAATCCAGAGGTGGTGACGTGTTCGTGCCGATGATCAGTATTAGTGTTTGCCGATGGCCATAACAGGAGGTCTGGCGATGACTCTGAAGGAAAGCGTGGAGATTGCCGATTGATCTGTGGCGGTGTCCCGATCAGTTACAGAAGGATAGTTTTATGTTTTCCTTAGTTATTTAAATTCGTTTTGTATACGGATTCCGTTTAATTTGGAATTTGAGTCCTAGTCGTGTCTGATTGTAGCTCTTTGAACAGGGTATAAATGTAGACCCTAGGGCCTTGTAATGAAAAATCTATCAATCAATCAAACACAAGTTTTTTTACTCATATTCCAGCATCTACTTTTCCGACGACTTCGTCATATTTTTCCTTTTTACTACGAGTTCTTAGGAATTCATCGACTTAAGCTCGGCGAGTTCTCAAGTTCCGCGTGAGCACCTCTTGGCCTTGACATCCGGGCGCATCGCTGTTGTCGGGACCAAAGTGTTCGAGTTATCACCTTTGCCGATAGTAATGTCAAATCGGCTGGCACGCCTTAACTTTTAAATCGGGTATTAGCCCTTTGTGTTTGCAGATCAGCTTTTGCACCAACAGCTGTGGATCCGTCAAAGGTATAGGAAGTCATGGACTGGAAGGCACCAACTTCTGTCTCGGAAGTTCAAAGCTTTCTTGGCCTAGCCGGGTATTACCGTCGTTTCATACCCGACTTTTCCAAGATTGCTAAGCCAATGACCAGTTTGCTACAAAAGGATCATAAGTTTGTCTGGACGGAAGGGTGTGAACTAGCCTTCCGCACCTTGCGAAAGTTGCTAACCACCGCTCCCATTCTGGCGCAACCCAATATCGAGAAGCCTTTTGATGTGTTTTGCGACGCATCGAAAAGTGGTTTAGGATGTGTGCTGATGCAAGATGGTAGAGTTATAGCTTATGCTTCACGACAGTTGAGAAAGCACGAAGTCAACTACCCAACTCACGACCTCGAGTTAGCAGCAGTGGTGCACGCTTTGAAGATCTGGTGGCACTATTTGTTAGGAAATAAGTGTCATATCTACACAAATCATAAAAGTCTGAAGTACATCTTCACTCAGTCCGAGTTGAATATGAGGCAACGAAGATGGTTGGAGCTGATCAAAGATTCCGATCTAGAAGTGCACTATCATCCAGGCAAGGCTAACGTGGTAGCAGACACTTTGAGTCGCAAACCGCACTATCAAGTGGTTCAACCGTTGTTTGAGGATGGTTTCAATCTAATGCATCCTGAAGTCTTATGTCACATACAGCTCAGTTGTTCACTTGAAAGTCAAGTCATCGAGGGTCAGAAAACAGACAAGGGTATTTTCCACATCAAAGAAAAGATCAAAAACGACCCAAAAACTCAGTTCCGGGTTGATGAAAAAGGGGTATTGTGGTTTCAGCACCGGCTGGTAGTTCCGAAGAATCGGGAATTAAAGAATCGCATCATGGATGAAGCACATCTCTCCAAGCTTTCTATTCATCCTGGCAGTAGTAAGATGTATCAAGACCTAAGATCTCACTTTTGGTGGACTAAACTGAAGAAAGAGATAGCAACATATGTGGCCCGTTGTGACACATGTTGCAGAGTCAAGGCTATACATATGAACCTGCAGGTCTGTTGCAACCATTGTCAGTCCCAGAGTGGAAATGGGAAGAGGTCAGTATGGACTTTATCACAGGTTTACCGACAACACGAAAGGGGAATGACTCGATTTGGGTAATCATCGACCGATTGACCAAGTCGGCTCATTTCATTCCTGTTAAGAACACGTACCGACCTCCTGAGTATGCTGATATATACATAGCTGAGATCGTCAAGCTACATGGTATTTCTAAGACCATCATATCAGATAGAGGACCGTAGTTCACTGCTCATTTCTGGGAACGAATGCATAAGAGTTTGGGGACTAGTCTGGTAAGGAGTACCGCATATCATCCCCAAACTTCAGGTCAAACGGAAATACTCAATCATGTGCTCGAAGATATGTTGAGGGCCTGTGTGTTATCATCCAAGGGATCATGGGAATCATGGTTACCTTTGGCTAAATTCTCGTACAATAATAGCTATCAGGAGAGTATCAAGATGGCTCCATTCGAAGCTTTATATGGTCGAAGATGCAGGGCTCCATTAAACTGGGTTGAACCTGGTGAAAGGAGATACAATGGTATCGACATCGTGAACGAAGCTGAGAAGAAAGTACAAATTATACAACAACACATGAGAGCGGCGCAATCACGATGGAAGAGTTATGCAGACAAGCGAAGAAGACCACTCGAGTTCAATTTAGGTGACTATGTTTACCTCAAGGTTACGCCAATGAAGAAAGTTCAGCGTTTCCGAGTTCGAAGCAAGCTTGCACCCCGATATGTGGGACCGTATCAGATACTAGAAAGAGAAGGCCTTGTGGCCTACAAGATCCAGTTACTAGAGGAGTTGAGCTCGATCTTTCTAGTTTTCCATGTGTCACAGCTGCGAAAATGTTTGAAAGTACCTGAGCAAAGGATTGAACCTCGAGGAATCAAGATAAAGGTAGACTTAGAGTATAAAGAACAACCGGTGGGTATCGTAGATACCAAGGAGCGGTAACCCGGAATAGAGTTGTCAAGACTTACAAGGTGGTGTGGAGTCATCACGACAATAGAGATGCCACCTGGGAAACCGAGGATTACCTAAAAATAGTTTACCCAAAGTTTCATAAGAAATGGTTAGTAACCCAAATCTTGGGACGAGATTTCCCTAAGGGGGGAAGGGCTGTACCACCCTTGGTGTTAAGCATGCACTTAGTCTCATAAACCATCCACAAGCATTCTCATCAAGCATAGCATCACATGAGCATGTCATTCATTCAAGTGTGATTTTATGTGCTTCACTTTATGTGAATTAAATATGGTAAAAATATTATGCTTGTTTCTAAAATTCTTGAAATGTCCAAATTAGGTTGAAATATGTGTTAGGGGATTTAAGAGTAATTTTGTGATATTTTTGGAGCTATAGAAATTGAGAAATGGAATTTATACAAAAATCCCTAAAAATGAATTTATTAAAAACGTAGGACTAGTTTTAATTTGTGATTCAAATTCTATTTGGAATTTGGCTTTGCTTATTAGAACAAAGTTGTAGAGAATTTTGTGGGGAACAATTCTTTTTTACTCCAACCCCTAAAAAGTTTTGTAAAAGCTTCAAAAGTCTCATTTAAGCTTTTTGGGAAAATAATTTCGAAAAAAAGGAAAGGGGGCAGGCGCTGCTGGGCCGACCCGCCTCCGTTTCGGCCCAGCCAGACAGCGCGGCCCGGTTTCCCCTCCCTCTCTCTCCCGCGCGCGGACGCCCGCCTTCGTCACCCGACGTCGGCCACGTGGCGGCCGTACGTCGGCGTCGTGGACGCGCCGCGGCCGATCGGCCTTAACCTGGTCGAGACGCCGCCCCGCGCCCCCAGGCCACTCCATTCTGTCCCGTCCCCGCTCCCCTCTCCTTCCTCCGCTCACGAGCGCAGCATCCGCAGCAACTCCGCCGCAGCGCCAACGCCGGAGAGCTCCGCCGCTCACCGCCGGCCACGCCAGTGACCCATCCTCGGCGCCAAAACCACCGCTGCACTCGTCTTCGCCGCGGTAAGCCTCTGCGCACGCTCTACCGAGGTGAGAGACCGCCGCACGCCCTGAATCGCTCGCCGGAGTTTCCCCGACCTCGTCGGAGTGCTCCGCTGCGTCGCAACTTACTCATTCTTGCCTCGTTTCGCTTGCTTTCGAGCGCGTTAGGTTCGTAGCTCGGTGAGGAAGCTCGGACGAGTACCCGCGCGCGTTCTACCGCACCAGAGCACCCTGGCCACGGCGAGCAGCGCCGCCGTGCCGCCATGCATGCTCGCGGGGGTGCTCCGGTCATCTTCCGGCCGATCCAAGGGCACCCTTGGGTGTGCCTCGCTACGGGGAGCACGTTGGTGCTCACCCCGTGGCCGGAGACCTCGCCGTCGGCGAGAGCCGGCCGGCCGAAGTCGGCCGGAGTGCGGCGTGGCTGACCCGTGGGGCCACGACCCCTGGGTCCCGCCTGTCAGCGCCTCTGCAGGTGTGAATTTGGGTGGATCTAGCGTTTTCTGTCTGTTTTTCTTAAATAAAGGTTTTCAGAATTTGATTAAATCTTGTATATTTCATAACTTCAGTTCTACAGCTTCAAAATTGATGAAATAAATTTTGATGAACTCTATAATTCCAGATCTATACTTTGGTGTGGTTGCATGTTATATTTGAAAAACTTTTCTGTACAAATATATTTAATCCATGTTTTTGCTAAAAATTGGAAAATGCACAGTAATTAAAATATAGCTCAGAAAAATATGAAACTTATTTTGTTGGCTCTGCATGGGTGAGTAGGCTCTGGGAAAAATATGTTACACATTATTTGCTGTATGAGTTAATTTATGGTGATTTAAATACTTGCATGGCCGTGGTTTATGATTTTTAATAAATAAATGGATCATGCAATTAATCTGGAAAATTTTGTGGATGTTTCTTATGTTAACAAGTAATTTATAAAAATATGAAATCTGTTGTTTGACACTTGGTCAACAGTAGGGTATTTATACTTGCTTATATGGATTAATCTTGTGATTTTTGTAGCCCAAAATAAATATCCAAATATTATGAGAAATTCATGGTAGACTTTATGGTTGACTGGTGATCTGCTATAATTTTTGTGGAATTTATTGATAGACAGAAATATATGCTACTTTTGTAGGCCTAAAAGTGGATAAATAAATTATGAATTGTTATACATAGATTAAATAAAGTAAGAGGGTGTTTGGTGTATCTTTGAAGCATCATGTGAGCTTGCTGGTTAACCAAGAAGACAACTTGTAGAAGAGAATGTAATAGATGTGTAGTTCGATTACATGTTCTTGGATGATGTTGACTACCTTGTAGAAATAACCACCTATATCATCTATGCACCATGTCATAGTCATCTGTTACCCACTTGCATAAGCATTGCATCCCGGGCATCACGCACTCCACTCATGAGCACACATACATCATACAGGCTCGCAGGAGAACGAGGTGGGACCCGAGGAGCCGGGGGAGACACAGGAGCAGGAACCTCTGGGAGGACCGGAGCTCGGAGAAGAGCTGCAGGAGTGCCCGGATCACAAGCCGAGCACGTTTGAGAAAGGCAAGCCCCGGAGCATTCTAAGTCTCCATATTCTTGCTAACTTATATGATATGTTATGCCTGTTCTACTATGTTGCATTTAAGTGATAGGAATTGCTTGATACCGTTGATGCATATGTACTCCTTGATATCACCACTTGTTTATCTACCTTGTCCTATGTAGATAGGCATGGAGTCTATGGTTAGCTTGCTTAGTCCGGTAGAAGTCGGGTGATTTCCTGTCACCTGCGAGATATAGGTGGACACCTGTTTGATTAGTTGTAATTGCTATGGGGAAGAATAACCAAGTGAGGAAAGGAATTTGAGACCGGGCAGGGTCTTATGGTGGGTTGACCATAGTGCCCCTGCCTGTGTCGATTAAGGACCGATCGTTGACGGCCCTCTTGTCATGTTGAACGCATGCCCCACACTTAGCTGGAAGGATAAGTCGTTCCAACCGTGAAGCCTGAACACTATCCGGGCCGGGAGTCGAGCCGCCATGCGCTGTATTGGTGATGGTTGAGGAGAGCGACGAGGGCGCGGCGCGCAACCTTGGCATACCTTGGATACCTCGGTCGCCGAAACGGTCCTCGGGTACTGGCGGTGCCTGCCGAACCCGCGAATTGGTCCTGGATAGTGTAACACGGTGATCTGTAGCTCACTTGATCAGTGAGTGTGGTTTGTGTGGGGAATAACTCGCCAGCTGGTTAGAAATCGATTCGAATCGCCATCGCTCCTAGATAGTGAGCACTTGACATGAGCTTCGTCCTCGTAGTAAGGACTGTGGAACACTTGGGTTATGATGATAAATCGTTTATGAATGCTATGATGAGGTACCATCATATTTCTACACTTGTTTGTAATAGTACAGGTGCAAACCTAGATAATAGGTAATGATATTATCAAACTTGAGCTAATTAAGAGAAGAATGGTCTCTAGGCTATGCTTAGTGGAATAATGCTTTTATGCAAAAAGTCTTAGCTACCCCACCATACAGCCTTCATGATCCATGAAGAGTCTTTATTTTTAGTTATGACGGGTGAGTCTAGCTGAGTACATTCTCGTACTCAGGGTTTTATTCTCATGTTGTTTTGCAGATGGTCAAATGTACTATGGTTATTGCATCCTCTGCTTGTTCCCAGCAATGGGCGATGACTAGACCAAGGGCGATGGTCACTCCACCTTCTCTTTTGCTTTTGTGGGAATGACCGAACTATGGCACTGTACCAGACTAAATGTGTGTGTGATATTTTCGAACTATGAAGCTTCCGCTACTTGAGAACTTGGTTTGTAATAATTTTAAGTACTCCGATGTATTTTTATGAATGTGGTAAACTAGATGTAATCATGAATGGTGACTGCTGAACTTATTACGATCTTGGCTGTATGTACGAATTGTGGTTTGAAATCCTTCGAGATTTCACGGACTACCGGGATTATACGGGCTTAAGCTCGGTCGTTTGACTGTGCAAATGGTCACTATCAGGCTTAATATCTTATAATTTGGGCGGTTCTGTTACAGGAAGAATGGAAAGAGCATCTGTTCAAGGTATCGGCTCATATGTACCGCAACATGATCGATCCCGAGCATGAAGTCCCCGGTGATGTTGTAAGTTTCTTTTCCGATACTCGATATTTTTGTTAACTTTAATTCTATCGGTAACTTACCCCCTTTTATTTCAATAGGTTGACGACCCAGCACCGACAATGGGCAGAAGTAGGAAGCCGATCAACCTTCTCCCATCATCCCCAGTTTCTTTGATGGGTCACAACGCGCCAAGCCTAGCAGTCCTGATGCACCGAAACATCTGCTTCAAGAAGACGATCACCAAACGGTCGAAAACTTCTCCATCAGTAGCTGCCACCACGCTAGCACAAGCTTTCAAAGTAAGATTTTCAAATTTCTATTATACCAATTTCATCCCATATTCACATTATTCTTTCAGGGTGCATCGGCCACGACTGGAACGTCATGGGTAACTTTGTTTTGTACCAAGCATTCTATTCTTTCAAATTCCAACAATATTTTTTCTGCTTTTACATCTAACCCATAGAACTTTGATTTTTTTTGTAATAGCAGACCGGCGCATCGGCAAGGACCAAGAGCACTCAATCATCGGGTGCTGATGACTCCTAGCCTAGTCAAGCTCTCCCTAAGAGAAAGGGCTCAAAAAGCACCAAGACCCAGCCAAAGCGACAGAAGACAGCACCATCCTCTCCACCTCATCTAGCATCCCAGATTCAAGCAACACCTTCTTCTCCACCTCATCCAGTGCCTCAAACGCAAATAGACCCAGTCGATGTATCTCAACAGGTCACCAATCCAGTTGATCTAGGCACATCATCGGCCGTTCTCCCTGACCAGACAGTTGTTATCCCTCCTCAAGGTAAAGTACTTGTTGATGCAAAAGCTGATCTACGGACACAAAGGGCTAATACCCGATTCAAACGTTAAGGCGTGCCGGCCGATTTGACCTTACAATCGACAAAGGTGGTAACTCGAACACTTTAGTCCCGACAACAGCGATGCTCCCGGATGTCACGGCCAAGAGGTGTTCACGCAGAACTTGAGAACAAGCCGAGTTTGACTCGATGAATTCCTAAGAACTCGTAGTAAAAAGAAAATATGACGAAGTCGTCGAAAAGTAGATGCTAGAATATGTGTAAAAACTTGTGTTTTATTGATTGATAGATGTCTCGTTACAATGCCATGGGGTCAAAATTTATACCCTGTCCCAAAGAACTACAACCAGACACGACTAGAACTCGAATTCTAAATTAAACGGAATCCATATACAAAACGAAATCTAATAACTAAGGAAAAGATTAAACTATCCTCCACAACCGATCGGTACACTGTTATGAGCCAACCGGCAACCCCTGCATCTTTCTCCATGACCATCGGCAGACCGCCTTCCACTGTCATCGGCAACCATCAGTCCTTGTCATCGGCATGATCCCATCACTACTTCCTGGACATAGTCATATTCCGTCGTTCTCCCATCGGCACCAACCCCATCGGCAACTCATCTGCAAACCAGCCACCATCTTCCTGCTTGCCGATCTACTCCTCATTAACTCCAGATACGTATTCAAAGATATGTGTCCAAAAACGGTGTCAACAATACTGATCACATAATCTTTACCGATGACTTATTTTATAAATACCATCGTCACCCTTGGTAAATTTCAGTTGAAGATATTCCATCGGCAGCTCTAGCCGATCAAATTATAGTGCAAGCTTCATCTCCATGCCAGACACAAGAGATTGCTTTAAAATAAGTAAGTCATTTGATCCATCAGACTTTGCATTATCGATACTTAATTCTGGTTAACTTATCCTCTTCTTTCCCTAGGAGCAAGATTCTCCCGATAGCTTGTTCTCCTTTGCCATCGACATCTCTGATGATGAAGGTGAAGAAGAAAGCTCTTCATTAGCACTTGGAATCGCATCGGCAGAGATCAAATCCAAGCTGGAAGACTTACTGGCCCTATTACAGGAAGACACAGCTCAGCTGGTAGATGATTCTGATCTAGCCAAAGTCATATTTAAGACTCTCCGTGGCCAAATTCCTGTCGATGTCGAGGAGATGCTCTTCCAAGCGGCTAACCAAGAGAGTCGCCAGCTTCAATACCAAAAGGCCGTCCAACGCCTTGCCGATAGAGCCACTCACACCCAGCTTAAAGAGGGGATGCTGCAAGTGAAGCACGCTGCCGATGAAAAGCATAAGAGCATCAGCATTCTGCATTCTTCAGGTGATGAATTAAAACAGAAGATTTCTGATCTATCGGCAAGAAGAGAGGCCTTGCTTGCTGAGCTTAAACAAGTGGAGGAAGCTTTGTCCCAGGCTCAATAGGAAGAAAGTCAACTACCCGATGCGCTCATCTTCAACAAGAGAGGGATGCACAAGCTTGCAAGGTATTGCAAATGAAGAAAAAGTTGAAACCAGTGGAATGCTCTGCCGATGAAGATGCCAAAGAAATAGCGGAAGCCAATCAGATTCGCCTGCCTGTCATATCGGCCATCCAGACTTTGCTGAACGTGTAAATCCTTTCATCGGCAGTATGCCTCATCAGTTCTTTTGAAAACACCAGTATTTGATCAAGCCGATAGGATTGTTATCGACACCTAAACTTCTTATGCATTGCTTCAGACACACTATCATTTCATCCAGCAGATAGGACTGTTATCGGCATATATATACTTTTATGCATTAACCCAGATACTGGGGTAGTATCTTTTTAAGTACTTTCCATTTAACGCCCTTTGGAATTCAACTCCTTCGAGAGTTTCTAAAATATAGGCGTTGCCTGGGGCAGACAGATTTATCCGATAAGGACCTTCCCAATTAGGAGACCATTTTCCAAATTTTGAGCTTTTAGTCCCAATCGATAAAACTAATTTCCAAACCAAATCCCCATCGGCAAATTCCTTGGCCTTCACCTTTTTATCATACCACTTAGCCATTCTCTTTTTGTTTTCTTCTATGCTAATTAAAGCTCTTTCATCAGAGTATAGTCATCGATAGTTAATTGATCCTGAGAAAGCATTCACCTAGAACCAGTTTTAATTTCCAAGGTAGTACTGCATCATGTCCATACACTAGTTGATAAGGTGACACTTTGGTTGAATCATGACATGCCATCCGATACGACCATACGGCTTCATGGCTTTTGCCGTAGCTTGCTTCTGCTCATCTCTGAGATTGGCTTCCGTCACGGGAATAACGTTCTCCAAGTCAGAATCGGTGTTCGACATATTGATCTTGATCTTGAATCTCTGTCCCACTGGGCATGCCAAAAGATGTGTTGATGCAAAAGCTGATCTGTAAACACAAAGGGCTAATATCCGATTTAAACGTTAAGGCGAGCCAGCCGATTTGACCTTACAATCGACAAAGGTGGTAACTCGAACACTTTAGTCCCGACAACAGCGATGCGCCCGGATGTCACGGCCAAGAGGTGTTCACGCGTAACTTGAGAACACGTCGAGTTTCACTTGACGAATTCCTAAGAACTCGTAGTAAAAATAAAATATGACGAAGTCGTCGAAAAGTAGATGCTAGAATATGTGTAAAAACTTGTGATTGATTGATTGATAGATGTCTCGTTACATTGCCACGGGGTCAAAATTTATATCCTGTCCCAAAGAACTACAACCAGACACGACTAGAACTCAAATTCCAAATTAAACGGAATCCGTATACAAAACAAACTCTAATAACTAGGGAAAAGATTAAACTATCCTCCACAACCGATCGGTACGCTGTTATGAGCCAACCAGCAACCCCTGCATCTTTCTCCATGACCATCGGCAGACCGCCTTCCACCGTCATCGGCAACCATCAGTCCTAGTCATCGGCATGATCCCGTCACTACTTCCTGGACTTAGTCATATTCTGTCGTTCTCCCATCTGCACCAACCCCATCGGCAACTCATCTGCAAACCAGCCACCATCTTCCTGCTTGCCGATCTACTCCTCATTAACTCCAGATACATATTCAAAGATATGTGTCCAAAAACGGTGTCAACACATGCCCCCCATTTTCAGAGTATAAAATAATTAATGCTCTGAAACTCTCCTCAGTAATGACGCCTTTCCATAATTACTCCTTCCGATTAGCAATTAATCATCAAATCTGAACAACCTCAGCCCGGTCTTACAACATGTACCTCGAATTTCCCAACTTCTCGAACCGAGTCTCCCCATAATGCGCTCATCAGCAATATTACCGTTAGAGAAGACTGGTGATGAACCGACCAGGCGATCTTACACAGTAAGATATCTTTAAAACGACCGCTTGCTGTCAAATCAACTACGCAATCCCTTGATTATCGTGCGAACAGTTACCATATCCACCTGAACACCCTCAGATTTTACGGATGTGGCAAAGAGATAAGTCAGATTTGCCCCTACCTTTTTTGTCCTATAAATACCTCCTTCTCCGGTACTCTTCCTCCATCTTGTCATTCTACAGCCTCAAATCCAGCCTCCTGGCGGCGGCACCGTTCGAGAACTTCAAGAACTCCGGCAACAATTTCCTTCAGCAATCCTCCGAGTCTTCGATCTCTTCCTTCTTTCGAGAAGAAATGGCCATCAACTTCGTCTTCTCTGAGGTCAACTTACCACCCCCTTCTTTTATGCTTTTGCTGTACTCCTGTTCATCTACAAATCTATTTACTGAGTACCTTTTTTTCTTTTTTTCTCCTTTTTTGTTCCTTCATCCTCCAAACCGCTTAGGAGTTGGCCGATAAGATCGTGATTCCTACCGATCAACCTCACTTCCAGTGCATTGGTCCATTGGGAAACCCAGATCCCACCGATCTGATAAACGTAGAGACAAATAGGATCCCTTTTAGAGCCAAAAATTTCTCCTTAGATCTGTGGAAAGATACTTTCTGTTCCTGGCCTAGTCCCACCAAGGGATGGAAAGACTGGTTCCTGAGAATCGGCAATTCAAACGAAGTCCAGTGGGGTGAACAGAAATTGGACCAGTGCATTAGGCTATCCATTGCCGATATGGAGAGGAACGAGTCGCTGCTGATAGCTGCCTCATACTTTTGGTCAGACACCCTTAATGCTTTTGTGTTCGGCCATGGTCCTGCTTCTCCTACTCTTGCCGATGTGCTTATGCTCACTAGCTTAGATATATCAACTGCCGATAGCAGTCATCTGTTTAATAATAAGCCTAGTTCCAAGGTGGAAACTCGCAGCATCGGCGGTTGGTCTAGGTACATTAAGAAGTACCGAAAAACAGGATTTGTTGGGGAAAGGGAACATGCCATTTTTCTAAATATGTGGCTAGATAAGTTTGTATTCTGTGGCCGATCGGCAGGGCCAACCTCTGTCTATCTATCGGCAGCGGAAAGACTGGCCAATGGTGCCCGATTTCCTCTTGGCCGATATTTGCTTGGCTCTGTCTATCACCTCCTCCATCAGGTAGCTGAGAAACTCCTGCTAGGGCAACCCATCGGCAACTTAGGGGGACCATGGTGGTTCATCAATATGTGGCTCAGTGTTCATATGCATAAGCGCCTTGGATTCGATCTTTTTGCATAGCTCTTTCCCAGAGACATAGCCGAAGATTATGAATTGGATGATGAAGAATCGGCAACTCGCCCCCCTTTGAACTATGGTGAAGCTGCCATAGTTTTACCTGGTACTGGTGGGAATGAAGACCAGGTCAGCCGATTCTTCCAGACTCTCTATGAGGGTCTGACCAAAGACCAGCGGGCATGGATGCCCTATGAGGATACAGAGACCAGATTCCCACTCACTTTCCACCCCTTCGATAATGCCCTCAACAAGGACCATGATCTGATGATGGCAATTATCACTCCGAGAGCTATACCAGTAAACTTCTTTGGCAGTGGGAAAACTTCTAATCTCACCTATGAGTTTTATAATCCATTGGCATTAGCTCGTCAACTGGCCTTCGAACAGCTGCCGATTGCACTCTGCTACGCCGACGTGGTGAAGCCAAGGGAGACCATAACTAGCGGTCTTGAGTGGATCAGAATAGATCAACTCCCACCAAATGCCGATACGTCAGACATTGATTTATCAGCTTGGATCCCAGCTCTCTTCATTACTCAGGCATACAAACAATGGTGGGAGGAATGGAAAGAGCACCTGTTCTGCAGATCGGCCCTTACATACCACGGTATGATCGACTCCAAATACAAAGTCTCCGAAAACACTGTAAGTTTTCAACCGATGCCTCAATTCTTCTATTACTTTCATTCTTATCGGCAACTTACTTCCTCCGTTTTACACAAGTCAACGATACACCACCGACAGTCAGCAGGAGCGGAAGGCCGATCGAACTCCTTCCATCGGACCTAATCTCTCTGATCGGCAACAACGCACCAAGCTTTGCGGCTTTAATGCACCGGAGCGTGCGTTTCAAGAAGATCACCACTAAACGAGCAAAGACATCTCCATCGGTAGCTGCCGCAACCTTGGCGCAAGCTTTCAAGGTAAATCCCTGACTTCCTCAATTTATATTGATTCCATTCTATACTCACACAACCTATTCAGGATACATCAGTGTTGACGGTCCTTAATGCTCACATTTAACCATCAACTAATCATAGAAAAGGATCCAAATGCAACCAACACCTAGACTTAGGGTTTTATATGACAGAATTCCACGAGTTTTGGTGTTTGTCTATTTCTGCAGGGGGTTATCAGGAAATACGAAAGAAAGGCCCACACGTCGGGTTTACATAGAGATATTAACGTGCCGTGCAATTTTCTATCATCTATAAGACTCCAGAAGCCACGGGAACGAACGGGAAGCCAAGAGGACTCAGGGACAGGGCGCCCGCCCTACTCTCCTAGGCGCCCGCCCTCACATAGAGTCCAATCAGGACTCTCTTTCGGGATATTGCTCCACCGACCTAAAGGATCAAGGATAACCGTTCAATCAATGTCGGTTTGATCCAACGACCCATATTCACTTGAAGGGACTATAAAACCAGACCCCCCTGGCCCCTGGAGATCATACCTCTTCTACAGAATCAAACTAGGGTTTCAATTCTTCATCCAAGTAGAGAGGATCCCTCTAGTTCTTCTAGTTCTACCTCTAGTTCATCTAGATCTAGTTCTAGTTCATCTAGTTCTAGTTCCTCTAGTTCTAGTTCTAGTTAGTTCTAGTTGTAATCTAGAAAATAGGGAGAGAGAAGAGGAGAGCGGAGGAGGAGCCGGATCTGTCAGATCTTCCTCAACATTGTACTTTTGTAGCAACTGGTTCGTTCTTCGTCGTTCTCAAGGTTCTTCAATTCATAATTCCTAAGTTCTTTAATTACTTTTATTTACATTCAAGTTATTTATTGGATTCCCGCTTGCATCAAGTGCTCTAATCTTTGAAACATTAGAGTAGTAATTAATAGATTAGATGTGGTGTTTAGTCTTGCAATTACATGGAATTCCTCCCAATCCTGCGGATTGTTGTGGTAGCCTTAGGGTAGTGACAGCCCTAACGGTCGACGTATTCCACCTCATTCGGATTGGTGTTTGTAGGACCGTAGTCAGACCTTCCTAGCCCCCTTCTCATCTCTTTCTGTGGTTAGTGCTCTGATGTCCCGAAATAGATAATCTTGAAGTAATTCTTGATTCTTAGATCAACTAGAGAACTCTTAGGAAACTTCCTCTCTTCTCACCAAAAAATACTTATATAGTTATCCTTGGGCGATCTTGGATATTAATTAGTACACTCACGTTCTCTGTGGAAAATCGATACTCTGGAATACTCCTGGGTGAAGGCTACATCGGTATCCATGCGCTTGCGGATTTTTCTGTTTGCATTTAAAATACCCAACAAGCTTTCTGGCGCCGTTGCAGGGGAACGGTAGCTGTGCTAGTTTCGAACCAAGTCGTCCATGTATCCTTTTTCTTTTCCTTTTTTACCACAATCACCTTATCATTTTCACCATACCACATGGATTTCACTCTAAGCATTAATGAACATGGAAATTATTTCATAGCCACTTCATTTACTCCATGCTCATATGCAACATCTTCACAATCCATTGGTCTCTCCAACATCACCACATTCGAGATCTCCAACCCCCTCATCCTTTCTATTTATGAAAACTTTAAAAGGGCGGTTGTCGATGCATATGTCTATAATAAATATTGCATATCTCGTTGAGCTGATCTTGATATAGGTCAGCGTTGGAGGGGAAACCACTTCGCCGACATAAATTGATGGTTTCCCAGGGACAAGCTTAGTGTCCTAAAATAAGCACTGATCAGATCGTAACATGAGATTTTAATTATTTGCAACATTATCTTGTGTATTGAGCATATAAGGATAATTGTAAAAATATTCCTTCGGGTATTCGTGTCACTAACCTTTCCAGGATTGGAGCAAGAAGATCGAATAAATAACAAGCACGAGGTATGTCCAACCAATCATCATACAACATTGAATTAAATTCATCCAAACTTGAATTTTGCAAAATTCAAGCTTGGGGGAGTACTTTACATTAAAAACATCCTTTGTCATGTTGCTATGTTGGTTGTCCCAACCTTTAAGACATGCTCAATTTTGTTAAATACTAATCACACTACTTCATCTCCACTTGAGTAGAACTCTATAAATGCTCTCATGCTACCTTTATTTGCTTTAGTATATGTCCAGGTTTGGAGAAGTTTCATTTATCTCTTAATTAAGCATGGTGCTTAGTTTAGGGATGATGATCTTATTTCCAAGGGATTTTAAATTAAGCATGATGCTTAGGTTAAAATGCTCTCCTAAATCAAATTAGACATGGTGTCTAGGTTGATTTTTGAGCCGATAGAATGCTATAGTAGATATTGGATATTTTGTTGGACTAACCCCTGCAGGAAAACTTTCAATATTAACCTAGGAAGTCCTGAGATATACTCACATTGGAGACAAAGAGAGAGAGCACATGAAGTTTAACAATTTACACAAGGAAGGCATAGCTCATAAGAGATGATCCATGGAGGGTGCCACAAACACGATGCACAACCGCTAAGTAAGGAAAGCTTCCACAAGGAGATACTGTACCATCACTCTTCAAGTAAGATAACATCTTAAGGTACTTGACTATCACTTTTATAAGCTTCTCCTTGGTTCTGGCGTTCACATGACTAAAAGAGACAAACATGTATGATTTACAACTCTAGATTAGCCAACCCAATCGATTCAATATGTTTAGTCCATCCACCTTTGTGATCCCACACTCCTAATCATATGAGCTAAAATGTTGCACAATCAATCTTTGGAAGATATATTTTCTAAACAAACAACATAAATATAGATAGATTATCTTTCCATTAGGTTTAGCGATTTGATCTGACAAATGTTTTAAATGTTATACTCATGATCTTATTATCAACTTTGTCTTGCTCACTATGGTTGAGGTTAGAGAAGAACAAATACACTTTTGGTTCTGTTGGTGTTTTCCACCAACAGGGCCCATGCACTTGATCTCTGCCTTGTCTCTATGAGCAGGTACACTTCGAGCAAAATATGAAGGACTTTTACAACTCCTAGACTCCACCAAGTGAAGAACCTAGATCTACGAGCACAAACACACTGGAGATACTGGACACTCAGGCAATCACTACCTTGAGATGCTTAAGGACATAACTACTGGAGTAACCCCGTTATGGAAGTAATTACTGACCTTCTGCCGGTCAAGAGAGGCGATCTAGGACGCACCGTCATCCCGATCTCCATCAGCATGGTGGACTTCCCAGAAGCACTCTATGACTTTGGCTCCAGCCTCAACATTATGCCCAGGGACTCTATGAAAAATTCTTTACACATCCTTTATTAGAAACAGCCATGTGTTTGCAGCTTGCAGATCGTACGCTAAGTTTCCCCAAGGGAATATTGAAGAACCTCTACGTCCGAGTTGGTACCTTGTACGCCCTAGCAGACTTCTTGGTGATAGAAACCAGTTCTGATGAGAGGGCACCCGTCATCTTAGGGAGGCCATTCCTAAACACCTCAGGAGCTGTCATCTACGCTAGTACTGCCAAGATTAGTTTCTACATCAAGGGGAGAAAAGAGACGTTTTCCTTCAAGAACAAGACTACACTAGTCTCAGAGCAATCCCGACATGAACCAAGGAAGAGGATCAACAGGGGGAATAGGAATAAGCAAATGTGGACTGAGTCCGCTAAGATGGTCACTGCAGCTCAAGGAGGTCAAGATCGTCAAATCAAGTCGCCTTTCTTGATCAAGATGGACGACCCTAGTGTTCCAAGCATCGAGTGCACAATCAACGAATATTCTTTTCAGAAGACACTCTACGATACCGGATCTGACGTCAACATAATGGCTGCAGTCACTTATCAGCTCCTACATGGAACCATGTCCCTACAACCAACATACATTCAGCTCCAGATGATTTTTAAGGTTATTGACATGGGAGAAGACGAGTACAATCCACCCATCACCATTGGGAGACTGTTCCTCAGCACCGTTAAAGCAATCATCTACATTGGAATTAGAGAAGTCCACATGCACTTCCTCTCTGAGAAGGTACGCCGCTATTTTACTGACCCTAACTATATAGTTGAAGACTCTAAGCAGGTCAGGACAAGAAGAAGACGACGCAACCGCAACCAGAGAAGGCAAATCATCCAGGACGGATGGGCAGACTATGAAGGAGAAGTGGTAAGGTCTGAAGACATACAACTTGAACAGAGCTGTCCTGAGGAAACCGTAGCACCGAGTCAGGTGTGGAGAGAGAAGATAGTTATACATGAAGACCAGGCGCCGCCGGAACCACCGACTACGCCATCCAGCGAATCCCAGGACGACTGAGAAAACGGAGAGTCCCGTTCGGAGGACTTAAAAACACCGAACGCCTTGCCAAGAGGTAAACTTGGTAGTTATTTTTTTCCTTTCAATTATTTTAAAATATTTTGCTTAGTTAATTAGGTTCATATCATCTTAAAAAGAAAATAAAAATGTTAAAAATAGTAAGCCCCATGTGAGTATGCTCATGGCATCAAATCCATAAGTACATTCACTGTGGTGGCGTAAAAATGAAATAAATATATTCCTGTCCTATGAAAATGAAAATATAAAAATAAATTTATGTACCAAAGAAAGTAATATTTATTGAGGAGGCTCAACATGATAAAGGCTACATATTTATGCTAACACTTAACTAGTTTCACAAAGCTTTGTTGTCTATTTGAGCTCCACATAATTCAAGGATCAAAGAAGACTAGCAGACGGAGGACATCCTAATCGCTGTCAGGGTGCTGCCAACATTCAAATACACCTCTGCCACCTACTAGCTACATCAGAAGGAATTACGTCAAAATCCAGCTTGGGGGAGAGCAACCCCATTTATCCAGCTAAGTGCTCTACTCATGTTTATATTTTACTCAAATAATAAAAAGATGCATAATCATAAAAACCCAAATAAAGATTTTGTGCTTATATATATATCTTTGCTTAGCATGTTAAATAAATAAATAAATAAAGTTTGCTATGAACCCTCATGATAAGCTCTCACATAGAAATGATGAATAGTTGCTCTGCAATGACTAGTTCTCAAAATTGAAATCTCTCTCAAGTTTAGGCATGACTGGTATTAATTAAGTTTTGCTCTAAGCCTGAACTTGTGGGGAGAGTACTTGATCTAAAGTCTAAGTCGTTAACGGATACGATATGGGAAGGTTGAGCTGCTGTTTATCTGTTCCTAGAGATGCTAGAATTCTGGAGAATTTTATCTTTAAAAATCTTTAAAATGTTACATGATGAGTTCCTGTATGATGAGAGTTTAAATTCCTACCACAGCCATATATACATGCTTGCTAGACTTTGAGCCACATTTACTTTTTACTGCTTATGAGCATTGAGTGTGGTCAAGTTGTGTAGACCCTTAGGAGCTTGTCATGTGGTTAAATCAAGATTCACTTGCATGTTCACTCACACATGCTTCTCCTACTCTGGAAGTACGCATCCACATACATCCACTCTTTTCCATCTCTAGAACCACCCAAAAATATTCTACTCCTAATCAGGGAGAGAATAGCCAAAAACATTTATGTTTTTCCCTGTGAAATAAATGCTCAAGTTATCATGGTTACTACCACTTGCTATATTATTTCAGGAGATAGGTGCTCTAAAAAAAGAGAAAGAATACGAGGAAATAAAAAGGGGCAAGTGCCCGGAACCTCAAAAGAAAAGAAAAAGTGAGACGAGAGGTAAAAATGGACAAGTGTCCGACAGTAGAATTAGGGGTACAAGATACCAACCTGAGAGAAAAGAAAAAGAAAATATAGAGCATCTCATTCTCCTCAAAAAGTTTCAAAAAAGCAAGGAAGGTATGTACCCCCTCAAAAGAGCAGAAGTAGAATTAGACTTTCACCATTGTTATCACCATCATCACCATACACCATTCATTTGCCACACATGCACATCTTGATTTGATTTATTGACTTATTCTTCTGGATCCATGGTTTGACTATGCAATAAATGTCTTGTAAGTATGTATTAGCTGTCTCCCACCTATGAGCTCCAGATATCAAGAGCCTTATTAGAGTAGGGTGAGAGAGAAGGCAATGTCACTATGCCTCATACCAAAAATACCACATACTTTGAGAGAAGGCATACACCATCACTGCCTTGGTAAGGATCTAGAAATACCACAAAAGAGAGATCTGAGAAAGTCATACAAGGAATCTCTGAGTTTTATTTGAAAATCTGCAAAAACTCCAGAGCTATAGTTAATCGAAGAACATGAGACATGGCGCTTGACTAGACCGTTCTATCTTTTAACTGCTCAAGACACAAGTGACGGTTACAAGCCCCATGGTGGAAGGTAAAATGAGTAAGTTTAAATCTTAACAGTTTACCCTAACCCAGAGATGAGATCTTGTTTGAACGCATGTGTATCTTTAAGGCATAGAACCACTGCAGAAACTCTTGAGTCCATCTTTGCTCAGGGACCAGCAAAGGTTAAGCTTGGGGGAGCTTGTTGACGGTCCTTAATGCTCACATTTAACCATCAACTAATCATAGAAAAGGATCCTAATGCAACCAACACCTAGACTTAGGGTTTTATCTGACAGAATTCCACAAGTTTTGGTGTTTGTCTATTTCTGCAGGGGGTTATCAGGAAATACGGAAGAAAGGCCCACACGTCGGGTTTACATAGAGATATTAACGTGCCGCGCAATTTTCTATCATCTAGAAGACTCCAGAAGCCACGGGAACGAACGGGAAGCCGAGAGGACTCAGGGACAGGGCGCCCGCCCTACTCTCCTGGGCGCTCGCCCTCACATAGAGTCCAATCAGGACTCTCTTTCGGGATATTGCTCCACCGACCTAAAGGATCAAGGATAACCATTCAATCAATGTCGGTTTGATCCAACGGCCCATATTCACTTGAAGGGACTATAAAACCAGACCCCCCTGGCCCCTGGAGATCGTACATCTTCTACAGAATCAAAGCTAGGGTTTCAATTCTTCATCCAAGTAGATAGGATCCCTCTAGTTCTTCTAGTTCTACCTCTAGTTCATCTAGATCTATTTCTAGTTCATCTAGTTCTAGTTCTAGTTCCTCTAGTTCTATTTCTTGTTAGTTCTAGTTGTAATCTAGAAAATAGGGAGAGAGAAGAGGAGAGCGGAGGAGCCGGATCTTGTCGGATCTTCCTCAACATTGTACTTTTGCAGCAACTGGTTCGTTCTTCGTCGTTCTCCAGGTTCTTCAATTCATAATTCCTGAGTTCTTTAATTACTTTTATTTACATTCAAGTTATTTATTGGATTCCCGCTTGCATCAAGTGCTCTAATCTTTGAAACATTAGAGTAGTAATTAATAGATTAGACGTGGTGTTTAGTCTTGCAATTACCTGGAATTGCACCCAATCCCGCGGATTGTTGTGGTAGCCTTAGGGTAGTGACAGCCCTAACGGTCGACGTATTCCACCTCGTTCGGATTGGTGTTTGTAGAACCGTAGTCAGACCTTCCTAGCCCCCTTTTCATCTCTTTCTGTGGTTAGTGCTCTGATGTCCCGAAATAGATAATCTTGAAGTAATTCTTGATTCTTAGATCAACTAGAGAACTCTTAGGAAACTTCCTCTCTTCCCACCAAAAAATACTTATATAGTTATTCTTGGGCGATCTTGGATCGTAATTAGTACACTCACGTTCTCTATGGAAAATCGATACTCTGAAATACTCCTGGGTGAAGGCTACATCGGTATCCGTGCGCTTGCGGATTTTTCTGTTTGCGTTTAAAATACCCAACAATCAGCTGCTATGGGAACTTCATCGGTAACACTCACTGTTTCACCCAAAATTTCATCAATACTCTATTACATTTGTACTTATGAAACTTTTGTTGTTGCATCAGCAAACTGGCAAATCGGCAAGGACCAGAAGTACCAAGACAAGTGCCGATGCCCCCCAGTCTAGCCAAGTTAAGAGAAAAGGCCCCAAGAGCACTAAGTCACAAGCAAAGCGTCAAAAGACAGCAGCACCTCCTCCTCCTCCAGGGTCACCGATTCATGTGGAATCGTCCCCTTCTTCGCTAGAAGTTCAGACACAACAAGCACCATCTCCACCTCAGCCGCAAGAAGCACCTCAGCCAGAAGAGACATCAGCCGATGTACGTGAGCAGACTACCCATCCAGTGGGTTGAATCATAGCATCGGTAGTCTCCTCAATTCAGATAAGCACTGCACCCCCTCAAGGTAAAGTACTGTCCATAAAATTATTGCCGATGGATCTATTTTTCAACTTATCATTATTATTATATTTTTTTAGCTGACATTGTTCCATCGGCAACTCCAGCCGATCAACCTATAGTACCATCGGCCTCAACTAGTAAGAGGCGAGAAATAGCTCGGAAACAAGTAAGTCTTCTGATTTCTATCCTTTATATCATGAATACTCGACCATCAAATAACTTATCTCATTTTCTCCAGGAACAAGACTCTCCGGACAGTTTGCTTTCCTTTGCCATCGAAATTTCTGATGATGAAGGCAAGGAAGCGAGCTCTTCTCAAGCAGTAGGGATTTCATCGGCACAAATCACAGCAAAGCTGGAAGATCTGCTGGCCCTGCTTCATCAGGACACTGCTTAACTGGTCGATGATTCCAATCCATCCAAGGCTCTGTTTAAAGCTCTTAGAGGCCAATTCCCTGCTGATGCCGAAGAGATCCTTTTCAAGGTTGCACACTTGGAGAGCCGTCCAGCTCCAGTACCAAAAGGCCACTCAACGCCTTGCCGATAGAGCCACCCATGCCCAACTCTCAGAGGAAGTAATGCAAGTGAAACGCCTTGCCGATGAGAAGCACAAGAGCATCGGCATCCTACAATCCTCAGGGGAGACGTTAAGGCAGAAGATCTCTGATCTATCGGCAAAAAGGGAAGCCCTACTGGCAGAGCTCAATCAAGTAGAAGAGGCCCTCTCTCAAGCTCAGTAGGAAGAAAGTCAGCTACGCGAGATGATCAAGACCCTCCAGCAAGAACGAAACATTCAAGCCCGCAAGGCACTATAGATGAAGAAGAAGTTGAAGCCAGTGGAGGGTTCTGCCGATGAAGACATCAGGGAGATAGAAGAGGCCGATCAAATCCGTCTGCGCGCCATATCGGCTATCCAAGCCCTCCTGAGTATATGAGCTCTCCATTGGCGGCATGTCTTGTTCTGCCTTCAGTAACTTCTGATTATTTTGGTCTACCCGATAGGACTGTTACCGGCATCTTTTTAAAACATCATACTCAGTCCCAGATACATTTTAATCCAGCCGATAGGAATGTTATCGGCACTTAAACTTTTCATGCATCGACCCATATGCTTGGGTAATATTTCTTCAAATATTTTCCATTCAAAGCTCTGGGAAATTCAACTCCGTCGAGAGTTTCCAAAATATAAGCATTACCAGGAGCATACCGATTTATCCGATAAGGACCTTCCCAATTAGGAGACCACTTGCCAAACTTCGAACTTTTAGTCCCAATCGGTAATATTAGTTTCCACACCAAATCTCCATTGGCAAACTCCTTAGCTTTTACCTTTTTATCATACCACCTAGCAACTCTTCTTTTATTTTCTTCTATACTTATCAAAGCCCTCAGCCGATGTTCTGCTAAATCGTCTAACTCATCTTTCATCAAAGTAGCATAGTCATCGGCAGCCAACTGGTCCTGAAAAGATAGTCGCCTAGATCCGGTTTTAATTTCCCATGGTAGCACTGTATCGTGTCCATACACCAATTGATAAGGTGAAACTTTAGTCGACCCATGACATGCCATCCGATATGACCATAAAGCTTCATTCAACAATGTATGCCACCTTCTAGGATTTTCTTCAATCTTTTGTTTGATGAGTTTAATAATTCCTTTGTTAGACGC
Source organism: Sorghum bicolor (assembly GCF_000003195.3). Classification (NCBI taxonomy): domain Eukaryota; kingdom Viridiplantae; phylum Streptophyta; class Magnoliopsida; order Poales; family Poaceae; genus Sorghum; species Sorghum bicolor. The sequence continues at coordinate 33,213,765 of NC_012875.2, read as the reverse complement.
CTTGGCCTGCCCATTGGCTTGAGCATAATAAGGAGAAGAATTCAACACTTTAATCCCCATAACGATTGCAAATTCATCAAACTCTCCCGATGTAAACATGGTACCCTGATCGGTAGTAGTTGTTTGAGGAATACCGAATCGGTAAACAATATGCTCTTTCACGAAATCAATCATATTAGCCGATGTGACTTTCTTCAAAGGAATAGCTTTAACCCACTTAGTGAAATAATCAGTAGCAACTAAGATGAACTTATACCCTTTGCTTGATGGTGGGTAAATCTGGCCGATTAGATCAATAGCCCATCCCCGGAACGGCCAAGGCCTAATAATGGGATTCATAGCCGATGCGGTTACTCTTTGAACATTGCCAAACTTCTGACGTCCTTGACATCCTTTGAAATATTTAAAGCAATCCTCAAGTATGGTCGACCAATAATAATCGTTTCTCCTAATCATCCATTTCATCTTAAAAGCCGACTGATGCTCCACATACTCCCTCGTGAATTTCACCCATCAAACTTTTAGCCTCATCATCACCTAAGCACTTGAGAAGAACTCCATCTATAGTCCGATAATATAGTTCATCCCCAAGGAGCACATACTTGGTGGCTTGAAACCTGATACGCCTCTCAACCTTTTTAGATGGATCCTTTAAATAATCAATGATCTCCTTTCTCCAATCATCGGCACCGATTGCCGATAACGTGTTTAATATGAGTTGATATCCCGAGGCATGCTGAGCCAACCGATTAGCCTCTTCGTTATGTAATCGAGGAACATGCTCTAATCGGAAATCCTTGAATTCCTTTAATAGCTGCATACTCTTTTCATAATAGGTTATCAAGACCTCGCTTCGGCATTCATAAATTCCAGCCAATTGATTTATGACAAGCATAGAATCTCCGAAGATTTCAACAGCATCAGCACAAACCTCTTTTAACAATTCCAACCCTTTGATTAAAGCTTGGTATTCAGCTTGATTATTTGTTGACGTGGCGACAATCGGCAGAGAGAATTCATACTTCTTTCCCCGAGGAGAAATTAATACTATACCAATTTCTGCCCCCCGGTCACACGTAGATCCATCAAAGAAGAGCGTCCATGGAACAATTTCCAAAGTTCCCACTACACCGCAATGTTGAGTGACAAAATCGGCCATAATCTGTCCTTTAACTGCCTTAGCCGATTCGTAACGTAGATCAAATTCCGACAACGCCAAAATCCATTTGCCGATCCTACCACTCATAATCGGCATAGACAGCATGTACCGGACTACATCATCTTTGCATATAACAGTGCATTCGGCCAACAACAGATAGTGCCTCAACTTAATACATGAAAAATATAGGCATAAACATAATTTTTCTATTGCCGAATACCTGGTCTCAGCATCAATCAGTCTTCTACTTAAATAATAAATCACACGCTCCTTCCCTTCAAACTCTTGAATCAAAGCCGAACCGATGACCATCCCATCGGTAGACAAATATAATCTGAAAGGCTTTCCTTGCTGAGGTGGAATCAGAACTAGAGGATTTGTTAAATAATTCTTGATTTCATCCAAGGCTGATTGTTGCTCTTTTCCCATACAAACTCTTGATCGGCCTTCAATTTAAGTAAAGGACTAAAAGCGTGAATCTTACCAGACAAATTAGATATAAACCGCCTGATAAAATTTACCTTGCCCATCAAAGACTGGAGTTCAGTTTTGTTGGTAGGAGCAACTATCTTGTTGATGGCATCAATAGATCTCCTACTAATTTCAATTCCTCTCTGATGCACCATGAAACCAAGAAATTGCCCTGCCGATACACCAAATGCACACTTGTTAGGATTCATCTTTAAACCATGTTTCCTTGTGCACTCCAACACTTTTCGCAGATCGGCAAGATGCTTTGTGAAATCCCCAGACTTAACCACCACATCATCAATGTAAATTTCTACCAGCTTACCGATGAACTCATGAAAAATAAAATTCATAGCCCTCTGATAAGTAGCACCACCATTTTTTAAGCCAAAGGTCATGACTATCCATTCAAAAAACCCAACATGACCAGGACATCTAAATGCGGTCTTCGGAATATCTTCTTCAGCCATGAATATCTGATTATATCCTGCATTGCCATCTATAAAGCTTATGATCCGATGTCCAACCGCAGCATCAACTAGTAAATCGGCAACTGGAATTGGACAACCATCCATTGGTGTAGCCTTGTTAAGATTCCTGAAATCAATGCAGACTCGAAGCTTCCCATTTTTCTTATAGACTGGAACAACATTGGAAATCCACTCGGCATACCGACATTGCCGAATAAATTTAGCCTCGATAAGTTTAGTTATTTCGGACTTAATGTCAGGAAGAATAATAGGATTACATCAGCGAGCTGGCTGCTGATGTGGCTGAAATCCAGATTTGATAGGCAACCGATGTTCAACAATAGATCGGTCTAAACCATGCATTTCGGTATAATCCCAAGCAAAGCAATCTTTATATTCCCGTAACAAATTAGTTAACTATTACTTACACTCAGAATCTAACTTAGCACTAATAAAAGTAGGTCTTGGCTTATCACCATTACCTATATCTACTCTTACTAAATCATCGGCCGATGTAAACCCCTGGCCTAATTTTCCATCATCGACGAACCTATCCATTAAAACTCCTCATCAGAACCGACTGCTTGGTTCGGTGAAATTTCGTAATCGGCAACATTGAGGAAATCCTTCTTCCAAATTTCTTGTGAGATGCACCTGGTCCTCTCATAAGTATCTGCCTCTGCCGATGCAATGACATACGAAGAATCTCCTAGGACAACTTCAATCTTGTCACCTACCCACTAAACCAAACACTGGTGTATAGTAGATGGGATGCAACAATTGGCATGAATCCAATCTCTCCCCAACAGTAGGTTATAAGCACCCTTTCCACTGATAACGAAGAAAGTCGTCGGTGTTGATATTTGGTAACGCAATCAGGAAATGATCCGCAAGCGCACGGATATCGGTGAGCATTTCACCCGGGAGGTTTTCCAGAGTATCGTATTTATATTTTTACCACTGGGAGAAAGGGTGCATCTGACTAACCAAATCTATTGCTACTATCCCTTTAGGCTACAAAGAATGTTTCTCGATGTGAGTGATGTATAGAGAAGACTGCAATCGTAGTCTCGTTCTAACCTTGGTAAGGATGATCTACTGTTCTATTGGGGAAGCTTACGGAATCTAGACACCACAAAGGATGTTCGACCCGCACCTATAAACCCTACCCTTCCTGCTAACGAGATGTGGGATACAAAGGTAACTCAGAAATGTCACGTTCCTAGCTACTACCACAGTCCAGCTAGTCAGGGGATATGTATGAGTACCCTAGCCTAAACACCACGTTTACACTAGCAATGATTACTCTAATACTCAACTAGAAGAGGATTAAAGTAAACTCATAAACCAAAGAACAATAAAACAAGAACTTACTAGAATTAGAAGTCGAATTACTGAAAAATCTTAGAAGCAAGCCTCGGGTTAGAAGACTTGATCCCGCAGGTACAACCTCGGAGTAGACACCGACAGGCCGGCCTTCCTCCGATCTTCACCTCCACTCTATCTCTCTCAATCTAGTAGAAACTAGAAGATCTATTTCTACTCACATTGGTTGCTAAGCCTAAAAAGAAATTCTATTTAGAGAAGAGGTTTTCCTTCGAGGGCACCCCTCAACTCTATGATAACTTCTTGTCTTCTCCAGGGGCCAGGGGGTCTCCTTCTATAGTCCTCCTCCTCTATGCGTTTTTGGGTCGGTAGGCGATGTGGTACTACGTTATCCTTGATCCTTTAGGTCGGTGGAACATCGTGTGCGAAGAGAGTCCCGAACGGAGTCCATGTCAGGGCGGGCGCCCAGGGAAGGAGGGAGGGCGCCCTGGGCCTGGCCCCTTTCGGCCTATGCTTTCTTCCCGTGGCTTGTGGAGTCTTCTAGATGGTATAAAATTGCGCGGTGAGTTGATATCTCTATGTAATCCCGACATGTGGGCCTTTCTTCCGTATTTCCTGATAACCCCCTGCAGAAATAGACAAACACCAAAACTCGTGGAATTCTGTCAGATAAAACCCTAAGTCTAGATGTTGGTTGCATTTGGATCCTTTTCTTTATTTATTTGATGATTATATTTGGTACTTAAGGACCGTCAACAACTCCCCCAAGCTTACCTCTTGCTAGTCCCTGAGCAAGGATGAACTCAAGAGTTTCTGCAGTGGTTTCATGCCTTAAAAGTACACGCATTCAAGCAAGATCTCATCTTTGAGTTAGAATAAACTGTTAAGACTTAAAACTTACTCATTTTACCTTTCACCATGGGGCTTGTATCCGTCACTTGCATTTTGAGCAGTTAAAAGATAGAACGGTCAAGTCAAGCGCCATGTCTCTTATTCTTGATCAGCTATAGCTCTGGAGTTTTTGCAGATTTTCAAATAAAACTCAGAGATTCCTTATATGATTCTCTCAAATCTCTCTTTTGTGGTATTTCTGGATCCTTGCCAAGGCAGTAATGGTATATGCCTTCTCTCAAAGTATGTAGTATTTGTGGTATGAGGCATAGAGATATTACTTTCTCTCTCACCCTACTCTAATAAGGTTTTGATATCTGGAGCTCATAGGTGGAAGACAGCTAATACATACTTACAAGACATTTATTGCATAGTCAAACCATGGATCCAGAGAAACAAGTCAATAAGTCAAATCAAGATGTGCATGTGTGGCGAGTGAATGGTGTATGGTGATGATGGTGATAACAATGGTGAAAGTCTAATTCTTTTGCTCTTTTGAGGGATACATACCTTTCTTGCACTTTGAAGCTTTTTGAGAGGAATGAGATGCTCTATATTTTCTTTTTCTTTTCTCTGAGGTGGGTATCTTGTACCCCTAATTCTACTGTCGGACACTTGTCTATTTTTACCTCTCGTCTCACTTTTTCTTTTCTTCGAGGTTCCGGGCACTTGCCTCTTTTTATTTCCTCGTATTATTTTATTTTTTTCTCTTTTTTTAGAGGACTCATCTCCTGAAAGAATGTAGCAAGTGGTAGTAACCAAAATAACTGGAGCATTTATTTCAAAGGGAATAACAGGGATAGGAAAATGTTTTTGGCTATTCTCTCCCGGATTAGGAGTAGAATAATTTTGGGTGAATCTGGAGATGGAAATGAGTGGATATATGTGGATGCGTACTTCCGGAGTAGAAGCAGTATATACGAGTGAACATGCAAGTGAATCTTGATTTTAACCACATGACAAGCTCCTAAGGGTCTACACAGCTTGACCACACTCAATGCTCATAAGCAGTAAAAAGTAAATGTTTGGCTCAAAGTCTAATAAGCATGTATATATGGCTGTGGTAGGATTTTAAACTCTCATCATACAGGAACTCATCACGTGATATTTTAAAGATTTTTCAAAGATAAAACTCTCCAGAATTCTAGCATCTCTAGGAACAGATAAACAGCAGCTCAACCTTCCCATATCATATCCGTTAACGACTTAGACTTTAGATCAAGTACTTTTCCCACAAGTTTAGGTTTAGTGCAAGCTTTAAATTATAACAGTTATGCCTAAACTTGAGAGAGATTTCAATTTTAAGAACTAGTCATGGCAGAGCAACTATTCATCATTTCCATGTGAGAGTTTATCATGAGGGTTCATAGCAAACTTTATTTATTTATTTATTTAGCAAACTAAGCAAAGATATATATATAAAAGCACAAAATCTTTATTTGGGTTTTCATGATTATGCATCTTTTATTATTTGAGTAAAGTATAAACACGAGTAGAAACACTTAGCTAGATAAATGGGAGTGCTCTCCCCCAAGCTAGACTTTGACGTAATTTCTTCTGTTATAGCTAGCAGGTGGTGGAGGTGTATTTGAAAGTCAGCAGCACCCTGATAGCGATTCGGATGTCCTCCGTCTGCTAGTCTTCTTTGATCCTTGAATTTTGTGGAGCTCAAATAGACAACAAAGCTTTGTGGAACTGATTAGGTGTTAGCATAAATATGTAGCCTTTATCATGTTGAGCCTCCTCAATAAATGTTATTTATTTAGCAGGATCATGCACTTATTATTTTTATATTTTTATTGTAAGATGAAAATATATTTATTTTATGCCACCACAGTCAATATACCTATGGGTTTTTTAAACCACAAGTCTACTCACATGGGGCTTACTATTTTTTTAACATTTTTATTTTCTTTTCAAGATAGCATGAACCTGATTAACTAAGCAAACTATAAATGAATAATTGAAAGGAAAAGGATAACTACCAAGTTTACCTCTTGGCAAGGCATTCGGTGTTTTTAAGTCCTCCGAACGGGACTCCTTGTGTTTTCAGTCGTCCTGGGATTCGCTAGGTGGTGTAGTCGGTGATTCCGGCGGCGCCTCCTCTTTGTGTATAACTATCTTCTCTCTCCACACCTGACTCGGTGGTACAGTCTCCTCAGGACAGTTCTGTTTAAGCTGTATGTCTTCAGACCTTATCACTTCTCCTTCTTAGTCTACCCATCCGTCCTTGATGATTTGCCTCCTCTGGTTGCGGTTGCGTTGTCTTCTTCTTGTCCTGACCTGCTTAGAGTCTTCAACTAAATAGTTAGGGTCAGTAAAATAGCGGCGTACCTTCTCAGAGGGGAAGTGCATGTGGACTTCTCCGGTTCCAATATAGATAATGGCTTTGATAGTGCTGAGGAACGGTCTTCCAAGGATGATGGGTGGATCGTACTCGTCGTCTCCCATGTGAATGACCTAAAAATCATCTGGAGCTGAATGTATATTGGTTATGGTTCCATACAGGAGCTGATAAGTGACTGCGGTCATTATGTTGTCGTCAGATCCGGTGTCATAGAGTGTCTTCTGAAAATATTATCCATTGATTGTGCACTCGATGCTTGAAACACTAGGGTCGTCCTTCTTGTCAGGAAAGGTGACTTGAGTCGACGATCTTGACCTCCTCCGACAAGGATCCAATGGTTTAAGTCTTCTGGACAAGACTTCTCATCATCTTCATCCTTTAGGTGCATCATTTGATTAGGTGTGGACCTTGGTGTCTGCACCTCTTTATACGGAGTCATCCATGTTCTTTGTTTGCTCAGCAGTTCGAAGTGCGGTGTTGGCAATATCCTGCTTAGTGTGTTTGTGCTTGTAGATCCAGGTCCTTTACTTGGTGGAGTCTGGGAGTTGTAAAATTCCTTTAGGTTTTGCTCGAAGTGTACCTGTTCATAGAGACAAGGCAGAGATCAAGTGCATGGGCCCTGTTGGTGGAAAACACCAACAGAACCAAAAGTGTATTTGTTCTTCTCTAACACTAAACATAGTGAGCAAGACAAAGTTGATGGATCAAGAGTGTAGCATTTAAAACATTTGTCAGATCAGATGGCTCGACCTAATGGAAAGATAATCTATCTATATTTATGTTTTGTTTATATCTTCTAAAGATTGAATGTGCAACATTTTAGCTTATATGATTAGGAGTGTGGGATTATGAAGGTAGTACTAAGAACAAAGATTAAAAGACTAAACATGCTGAATTAATTGGGTTGGTTAATTTGGAGCTACAAATCATACATGTTTGTCTCTTTATTTATGTGAATGCTAGAACCAAGGAGAAACTTATAAAAGTGATAGTCAAGTACCTTAAAATGTTACCTTACTTGAAGAGTGACGGTACAGTATCACCTTGTGGAAGCTTTCCTTTCTTAGCGGTTGTGTATCGTGTTTGTGGCACCCTCCATGAATCATCTCTTATGAGCTACGTCTTTCTTGTGCAAATTGTTAAACTTCATGTGTCACTTTCTTCATCTCCAATGTGAGTTTATCTCAGGACTTCCCAGGTTGATATTGAAAGTTTTCCTGCAGGGGTTAGTCCCACAAAATATACCAATATCTACTCAAGCACTTTTTTTTAGTTCAGTAACCAAACTAGACTCCATGTCTAATCAGATTAAGGAAGGCTATTTAACCTAAGCACCATGCTTAATTTAAATGCCAATGGAAGTATGTCGAGTACTTCCAAACCAACACTTGCTAGTAAATAGACAAAGGTAGCATGACAGCATTTATAGAGATCTACTCAAGTGGAGATGAAGTAGTGTGATTAGTACTTAACAAATTGAGCATCTCTCAAAGGTAGGGACAACCAACTTAGCAACATGGCAAAGGATGTTTTTATGTAAAGTACTCCCCCAAGCTTGAATTTTGCGAAATTCAAGTTTGGATGAATTTAATTCAATGTTGTATGATGGTTGGTTGGACATACCTTGTGCTTGTCATTCATCTGATCTTCTTGCTCCAATCCTAGAAAGGTTAGTGGCAAGAATACATGAAGGAATATTTCTACAATTATCCTTATATGCTCAATACACAAGGTAATGTTGCAAATAATTAGAAGTTCATGTTACGATTGTTGACGGTCCTTAAGTATCAAATTTAATTATCAAATAAACAAAGAAAAGGATCCAAATGAAATCAACATCTAGACTTAGGGTTTTATCTGACAGAATTCCATGAGTTTTGGTGTTTGTCTATTTCCGCAGGGGGTTATCAGGAAATACGGAAGGAAGGCCCACATGTCGGGAATACATAGAGATATCAACACACCGTGCAATTTTCTACCATCTAGAAGACTCTAGAAGCCATGGGAAGGAAGCGAAGGCGAAACGGGGTCAGGACCTGGGCGCCCGCCCAGTTTCCTTGGGCGCCCGCCCACCTGCCGAGCCCAATCAGGACTCTTTCTCTCGGGAGATCTCCACTGACCTATTGGATCAAGGAAAACATAGTACCACCTCGCCTACCGACCCAAAAACGCATAGAGGAGGAGGACTATATAAGGAGACCCCCCTGGCCCCTGGAGAAGACAAGAAATTATCATAGAGATTGAGGGGTGCCCTCGAAGGAAAACCTCTTCTCTAATTAATATTTCTTTTTAGGCTTAGCAACCAATGTAAAGTAGAAATAGATCTTCTAGTTTCTACTAGATTGAGAGAGATAGAGTGGAGGTGTAGATTGGAGGAAGCCCGGTCTGTCGGTGTCTACTCCAAGCTTGTACCTGCGGGATCAAGTTCTCCTAACCCGAAGCTTGCTTCTAGGATTCTTCAGTATTTCGACTTCTAAATTCTAGTAAGTTCTTGTTTTATTGTTCTTATGGTTTATGAGTTTACTTTAATCTCTTCGCGTAGAGTTTAGAGTAATCATTGCTGGCGTAAACGTGGTGTTTAGGCTGAGGTACTCATAGATATTCCCTGACTAGCTGGACCGTGGTAGTAGTGAGGAACGTGACAATTCCGAGTTACCTTTGTAGATCACATCTCGTTAGCAGGAAGGATAGGGTTTATAGGTGCGGGTTGAACATCCTTTGTGGTGTCTAGATTCCGTTAGCCTCCCCATTAGAACAGTAGATCATCCTTACCAAGGTTAGAAGGAAACTACGGTTGCAGTCTTCTCTATTTATCACTCACATCGAAAGACATTCTTTGTGCCTAAAGGGATAGTAGCAATAGATTTGGTTAGTCAGATGCACCCTTTCTCCCAGTGGTAAAAATATAAATACGATAACTCTGGATAACCTCCCGGGTGAAATGCTCACCGATATCCGTGCACTTGCGGATCGTTTCCTTATTGCGTTACCAAATATCAACAAGCATTTCTGGCGCCGTTGCCGGGGAGAAAGACGGTTTGCTGAGATAACTTTGAGTCTTGCTATTATCTTGTATTATACTTTTATACTTTTATTCTTTTATCTTTTTATTTTTATCTTTATGGATAACTCAAATTCCATACCTATTATTAAATTCTTTGCACCTTCGGAGACCAGCCATAGACCATGGGAGTCAACACGTCCTGCCCCTAATTATGATCTGTGTCCGGAGTTGATTGCAATAGGTCAAAACCAACCCTTTTCTATAGCTGAGGTCCTATCTTTTAATCAAAAAGATAATGCACTTTTAGCTACACCTAGGGAATCTTTTAATTTTTCTATAAATTCTGGTTTAGACCTAGCCCTACAAGACCATGTTTTTCCTAGATATTTTCACTTGGTCTTAATCATATAACCTTTGGTAGAGTCTTTCTTTCTTTATCTATTAGTAAAGGAAGGTATGTCTTCATTCGTAGACATCCTTCTTGCACTAGTCTTCATAGAATAATCTTAGAGATAGAGAAGGAATCATCTCCCAGACGAGGAAAGGAAGTTTCAATAGCCGATTTCCAAACATTTCAATCCCATAATTCGGCTATCCATCCCATCCTTGAGCTTAATAATTTCTACTATGCTCTTTCTCTTGAACCTCCCGATAATCCTATGAATCTCTCTAGACATCCCATGCATAAGAAGGAGGATCGAGAAGAGCAACATCAATGGCTAGAGGGCATTAAAAATCCATGTGCTATCACCATTGAATGGTTAGATAAAACAAACTTGAGAGACAATCCTAGAGGAATTTCAAGCATTCATGAAGAATCATCCTTGGAGTTTGAGAGAAACAACTGTGAGCATGGAAGTTATTTCATAAATACCTCACCCAGTCCTTGCTCATATAAAACATCTCTCCAATCAATTTGTCTCTCCATCCTTACCACATTTGAGATCTCCAACTCCCTCTTCCTCTTCATTTATAAAAACTTTAAAAGGGCGGTTGTCGATGTATATGTCTATAATAAATATTGCAGATCTCGTTGAGTTGATCTTGATATAGGTAGGTGTTAGAGGGGAAACCACTTCACCAACATAACTTGATGGTTTCCCAAGAACAAGCTTAGTGTCCTAAAACAAGCACTTATCAGATCATAACATGAACTTCTAATTATTTGCAACATTGCTTTGTGTATTGAGCATATAAAGATAATTGTAGAATTATTCCTTCGGGTATTCTTGTCACTAACCTTTCCAGGATTGGAGCAAGAAGATCGGATGAATGACAAGCACAGGGTATGTCCAACCAACCATCAGACAACATTGAATTAAATACATCCAAACTTGAATTTTGTAAATTTCAAGCTTGGGGGAGTACTTTACATAAAAACATCTTTTGCCATGTTGCTACGTTGGTTGTCCTTACCTTTGAGACATGCTCAATTTGTTAAATACTAATTACACTACTTCATCTCCACTTAAGTAGATCTCTATAAATGCTCTCATGCTACCTTTATTTGCTTTAGTATATGTCTAGGTTTGGAATAGTTTCATTTATCTCTTAATTAAGCATGGTGCTTAGTTTAGGAATGATGATCTTACTTCCAAGGGGTTTTAAATTAAGCATGGTGCTTAGGTTAAAATGTCCTTCTAAATAAAATTAGACATGGTGTCTAGGTTGATTTTTAAGCCAATAGTATGTTATAGTAGATAGGGGATATTTTGTTGGACTAACCCCTGCAGGAAAACTTTCAATATTAACCTGGGAAGTCCTGAGATAAACTCGCATTGGAGATGAAGAAAGTGACACATGAAGTTTAACAATTTGCACAAGAAAGACGTGGCTCATAAGAGATGATTCATGGAGGGTGCCACAAACACGATGCACAACCGCTAAGAAAGGAAAGCTTCCACAGATACTGTACCGTCACTCTTCAAGTAAGGTAACACCTTAAGGTACTTGACTATCGCTTTTATAAGTTTCTCCTTGGTTCTAGCATTCACATAAATAAAGAGACAAACATGTATGATTTATAACTCCAGATAACCAACTCAATTAATTCAACATGTTTAGTCCTTTAATCTTTGTCCTTAGTACTACCCTCGTGATCCCACGCTCCTAAACATATAAGCTAATATGTTGCACATTCAATATTTGGAAGATATAAACAAAACATAAATATAGATAGATTATCTTTCCATTAGGTTGAGCCATCTGATCTGACAAATGTTTCAAATACTACTCATCATCTTATTATCCATCAACTTTGTCTTGCTCACTATGCTTAAGGTTAGAGAAGAACAAATTCACTTATGGTTCTGTTGGTGTTTTCCACCAACAGAGCCCATGCACTTGATCTCTGCCTTGTCTCTATGAACAGGTACACTTCAAGCAAAACATGGAGGAGTTTTACAACTCCCAGACTCCACCAAGTGAAGGACCTGGATCTATGAGCACAAACACACTGAGCAGGATATTGCCAACACCATACTTCGAACTGCTGGGCAAAGAAGAACATGGGTGACACCGTATCAAGAGGTGCAGACATCAGGGTCCACACCTAATCAAATGATGCACCTAAAGGATGAAGATGGTGGAAAGTCTTGTCCAGAAGACTTAAAATATTGGATCCTTGTCGAAAGAGGTCAACATCGTCGACTCAAGTCACCTTTGTCGATCAAGAAGGACGACCCTGGTGTTCCAAGCATCGAGTGCACAATCAATGGATACTCTTTTCAGAAGACACTCTACGACACCGGATCTGACGACAACATAATGGCCGCAGTAACTTATCAGCTCCTGCATGGAACCATGCCCCTACAACCAATATATTCAGCTCCAGATGATTTTCAGGTCATTGACATGGGAGAAGACGAATATGATCCACCCACCATCCTTGGAAGACCGTTCCTCAACACTATCAAAGCAATCATCTACATTGAAACCGGAGATGTCCACATGTACTTCCCCTCTGAGAAGGTACGCAACTATTTTACTGACCATAACTATATAGTTGAAGAATCTATGCAGGTCAGGACAAGAAGACGACGCAACCGCAACCAAGAGGAGGCAAATCATCAAGAACGGATGGGTAGACTACGAAGGAGAAGTGATAAGGACTGAAGACATACAGCTTGAACAGAACTGTCCTGAGGAGACCATAGCACCGAGTCAGGTGTGGAGGGAGAAGATAGTTATACACGAAGATAGGCGCCGCCGGAATCACCGACTACGCCACCTAGCGAATCCCAGGACGACTGAGAAAACAGAGAGTCCCGTTCGGAGGACATAAAAATACCGAACGCCTTGCCAAGAGGTAAACTTGGTAGTTATCCTTTTCTATTCAATAGTTTGCTTAGTTAATCAGGTTCATGCTATCTTGAAAAGAAAATAAAAATATTAAAAAAATAGTAAGCCCCATGTGAGTATGCTCATAGCATAAAACCCATAAGAACATTCACTGTGGTGGCATAAAAATAAAATAAATAAGTTTTCATCTTACAATAAAAATATATAAAAAATATATATACATAAAATAATAATAATAATAATAATAATAATAAGTGTATGATCCTGCTAAATAAATAACATTTATTAAGAAAGCTCAACATGATAAAGGCTAGATATTTATGCTAACACATAACCAGTTCCACAAAGCTTTGTTGTCTATTTGAGCTCCACAGAATTTAAGAATCAAAAAGACTAGCAGACGGAGGATATTCTAATCGCTGTCAGAATGCTGCTGACTTTCAAATACACCTCTGCCACATGCTAGCTACATCAAGAGAAATTACGTCAAAATTCAGCTTGGGGGAAAGCACCCCCATTATTCTCGCTAAGTATTTCTATCTATCTTTATACTTATATTATGTTAGAATATTAAAATACATAAACTATGAAAAACCAAATAAAGATTTTGTGCTTATATATATCTTTTGCTTAGTATGTTTAATAAATAAATAAAGTGGCTATGCTAATCTGAATCTTAATAATAAAACTCTAGCATGGATATGATGAATAGTTGCTCTGCCTAATTTGCACATTTTAAGTTCTCTCTCAAGTTTAGACATAACTGTTATAATTTAAATCTTGCTCTAGACCTAAATTTGTGGGATGAAAACTTGATGTGAAATCTAAGTTGTTAACGGATATGATATGGGGAGGTTGGGCTGCTGTTTATCTGTTCCTAGAGATGCTAGAATTCTGGAGAATTTTATCTTTGAAAAATCTTTAAAATATTGCATGATGAGTTCCTGAGAGTTTAAATTCCTACCACAGCCATATATACATGCTTGCTAGACTTTGAGCCACACATTTACTATTTACTGTTTATGAGCATTGAGTGTGGTCAAGCTGTGTAGACCCTTAGGAGCTTGTCATGTGGTTAAATCAAGATTCACTTGCACGTTCACTCATATATGCTACTTCTACTCCGGAAGTACCATCCACATATATCCATCCATTTCCATCTCCAGAATCACCCAAAAATATTCTACTCCTAATCCGGGAGAGAATAGTCAAAAACATTTTCATATCCCTCTTATTCCCTGTGAAATAAATGCTCCAAATATTTTGGTTACTACCACTTGCTATATTATCTCAAGAGATGAGTGCTCTGAAAAAAAGAGAAAAAAGAAAAAAAAATAAACGAGGAAATAAAAAGGGGCAAGTGCCCGGAACCTCGAAAGAAAGAAAAAGTGAGACGAGAGGTAAAAATGGACAAGTGTCCGACAGTAGAATTAGGGATACAAGATACCCACCTGAGAGGAAAGAAAAAGAAGAGCATCTCATTCTTCTCATAAAGTTTCAAAAAGCAAGGAAGGTATGTATCCCCTCAAAAGAGCAAAAGTAGAATTAGACTTTCACCATTGTTATCACCATCATCACCATACACCATTCATTCGCCACACATGCACATCTTGATTTGGCTTATTGATTTGTTTCTTTGGATCCATGGTTTGACTATACAATAAATGTCTTGTAAGTATGTATTAACTGTCTCCCACCTATGAGCTCCAGATATCAAGCCTTATTAGAGTAGGGTGAGAGAGAAGGCAATATCACTATGCCTTATACCATAAATACCACATATCTTGAGAGAAGGCATATACCATCAATGCCATGGTAAGGATCCAGAAATACCACAAAAGAGAGATATGAGAGAGTCATACAAGAAATCTCTGAGTTTTATTTGAAAATATGCAAAAAAAAACCCAGAGCTATAGCTGATCAAGAATAAGAGACATGGCACTTGGCTAGACTGTGTCTATCTTTTAACCTCTCAAGACAGAAGTGACAGTTACAAGTCCCATGGTGAAGGTAAAGTCAGTGAGTTTTAAGTCTTGACAGTTTACTCTAACTCAGAGATGAGATCTTATTTAAAAAGCATGTGTACCGTCAATTTTTAAAGATATTTGCAACAACTTCTAATCCATTGCCGAGTCTATCCTTGCTCAGGGACGAGCAAGAGGTAAGCTTGGGGGAGTTTGTTGACGGTCCTTAAGTATCAAATTTAATTATCAAATAAACAAAGAAAAGGATCCAAATGAAATCAACATCTAGACTTAGGGTTTTATCTGACAGAATTCCACGAGTTTTGGTGTTTGTCTATTTCCGCAGGGGGTTATCAGGAAATACGGAAGAAAGGCCCACATGTCGGGAATACATAGAGATATCAACGCACCGCGCAATTTTCTACCATCTAGAAGACTCCAGAAGCCACGGGAAGGAAGCGGAGGCGAAATGGGGTCAGGACCTGGGCGCTCGCCCAGTTTCCTTGGGCGCCCGCCCACCTGCCGAGCCCAATCAGGACTCTTTCTCTCGGGAGATCTCCACCGACCTATTGGATCAAGGAAAACATAGTACCACCTCGCCTACCGACCCAAAAACGCATAGAGGAGGAGGACTATATAAGGAGACCCCCCTGGCCCCTGGAGAAGACAAGAAATTATCATAGAGATTGAGGGGTGCCCTCGAAGGAAAACCTCTTCTCTAATTAATATTTCTTTTTAGGCTTAGCAACCAATGTAAAGCAGAAATAGATCTTCTAGTTTCTACTAGATTGAGAGAGATAGAGTGGAGGTGTAGATTGGAGGAAGCCCGGTCTGTCGGTGTCTACTCCAAGCTTGTACCTGCAGGATCAAGTTCTCCTAACCCGAAGCTTGCTTCTAGGATTCTTCAGTATTTCGACTTCTAAATTCTAGTAAGTTCTTGTTTTATTGTTCTTATGGTTTATGAGTTTACTTTAATCTCTTCACGTAGAGTTTAGAGTAATCATTGCTGGCGTAAACGTGGTGTTTAGGCTGAGGTACTCATAGATATTCCCTGACTAGCTGGACTGTGGTAGTAGTGAGGAACGTGACAATTCCGAGTTACCTTTGTAGATCACATCTCGTTAGCAGGAAGGATAGGGTTTATAGGTGCGGGTTGAACATCCTTTGTGGTGTCTAGATTCCGTTAGCCTCCCCATTAGAACAGTAGATCATCCTTACCAAGGTTAGAAGGAGACTACGGTTGCAGTCTTCTCTATTTATCACTCACATCGAAAGACGTTCTTTGTGCCTAAAGGGATAGTAGCAATAGATTTGGTTAGTCAGATGCACCCTTTCTCCTAGTGGTAAAAATATAAATACGATAACTCTGGATAACCTCCCGGGTGAAATGCTCACCGATATCCGTGCGCTTGCGGATTGTTTCCTTATTGCGTTACCAAATATCAACAACGATCTGATAAGTGCTTGTTTAAGGACGCTAAGCTTATCTTTGGGAAACCATCAAGTTATGTTGGTGAAGTGGTTTCCCCTCCAACACCTACCTATATCAAGATCAACTCAACAAGATCTGCAATATTTATTATAGACATATGCATCGACAACCACCTTTTTTAAGTTTTTATAAATAGAAAGGAAGAGGTGGTTGGAGATCTCAAATGTGGTGATGTTGGAGAGACCAAAAGATTGGGAAGATGTTGCATATGAGCATGGAGTAAACGAAGTGGCTATGAAATAAGTTCCATGCTCATTAATGTTATCTTTCTCTCCAATCTCCAAGGATGATTTTTCATGAATGCTTAAAATTCCTCTAGAATTGTCTCTCAAGTTTGTTTTATCCATCCATTCAATGGTGATAGCACATGGATTTTTAATGTCCTCTAGCCATTGATGTTGCTCTTCTAGATCCTCCTTCTTATGCATGGCATTTCTAGAGAGATTCATAGGATTATCGGGAGGTTCAAAAGAAAGAGCATAGAAATTATTAAGCTCAAGGATGGGTTGGATAGCTGAATTATGGGATTGAAATGTTTGGAAATCGGTTATTGAAACTTCCTTTCATCTTCTGGGAGATGATTCCTTCTCTATCTCTAGGATATTTTTGTGAAGACTAGTGCAAGAAGGATGTCCACAAATGAAGACATACCTTCCTTTACTAATAGATAAAGAAAGAAAGACTCTACCAAAGGTTATATGATTAAGACCAATGTGAAAATATCGAGAAAAACATGGTCTTGTAGGGCTAGGTCTGAACCAGAATTTATAGAAAGATTAACAGATTCCCTAGATGTAGCTAAAAGTGCATTATCTTCTCGATTAAAAGATAGGACCTCAGCTATAGAAAAGGGTTGGTTTTGACCTATTGCAATCAACTCCGGACACAGATCATAATTAGGGGCAGGACTTGTTGACTCCCATGGTCTATGGCTGGTCTCCGAAGGTGCAAATAATTCAATTATAGGTATGGAATTTAAGTTATCCATAGAGATAAAAATAAAAAGATAAAAGAATAAAAGTATAAAAGTATAATACAAGATAATAGCAAGACTTAAAGTTATCTCAGCAAACCATCTTTCTCCCCGGCAACAGCGCCAGAAATGCTTGTTGATATTTGGTAACGCAATCAGGAAATGATCCGCAAGCGCACGGATATCGGTGAGCATTTCACCCGGGAGGTTTTCCAGAGTATCGTATTTATATTTTTACCACTGGGAGAAAGGGTGAATCTGACTAACCAAATCTATTGCTACTATCCCTTTAGGCTACAAAGAATGTTTCTCGATGTGAGTGATGTATAGAGAAGACTACAACCGTAGTCTCGTTCTAACCTTGGTAAGGATGATCTACTGTTCTATTGGGGAAGCTTACAGAATCTAGACACCACAAAGGATGTTCAACCCGCACCTATAAACCCTACCCTTCCTGCTAACGAGATGTGGGATACAAAGGTAACTCGGAAATGTCACGTTCCTAGCTACTACCACAGTCCAGCTAGTCAGGGGATATCTATGAGTACCCTAGCCTAAACACCACGTTTATGCTAGCAATGATTACTCTAATGCTCAACTAGAAGAGGATTAAAGTAAACTCATAAACCAAAGAACAATAAAACAAGAACTTACTAGAATTAGAAGTCGAATTACTGAAGAATCTTAGAAGCAAGCCTCGGGTTAGAAGAGTTGATCCCGCAGGTACAACCTCGGAGTAGACACCGACAGGCCGGCCTTCCTCCGATCTTCACCTCCACTCTATCTCTCTCAATCTAGTAGAAACTAGAAGATCTATTTCTACTCACATTGGTTGCTAAGCCTAAAAAGAAATTCTATTTAGAGAAGAGGTTTTCCTTCGAGGGCACCCCTCAACTCTATGATAACTTCTTGTCTTCTCCAGGGGCCAGGGGGTCTCCTTATATAGTCCTCCTCCTCTATGTGTTTTTGGGTCGGTAGGCGATGTGGTACTACGTTATCCTTGATCCTTTAGGTCGGTGGAACATCGTGTGCGAAGAGAGTCCCGAATGGAGTCCAGGTCAGGGTGGGCGCCTAGGGAAGGAGGGCGGGCGCCCTGGGCCTGGCCCCTTTCGGCCTCTGCTTTCTTCCCGTGGCTTATGGAGTCTTCTAGATGGTAGAAAATTGCGCGGTGCGTTGATATCTCTATGTAATCCCGAGATGTGGGCCTTTCTTCCGTATTTCCTGAGAACCCCCTGCAGAAATAGACAAACACCAAAACTCGTGGAATTCTGTCAGATAAAACCCTAAGTCTAGATGTTGGTTGCATTTGGATCCTTTTCTTTATTTATTTGATGATTATATTTGGTACTTAAGGACCGTCAACAGTCAGCAAGGTTTTGCTGCCGATGGTCAACTCGACACATATAGCTCACTTGACTGGAGACACATTCCCCTCAAAGTCCTTCAACATCATGTCGGTCTTGGACAAGTCTTGATCTCCTTTCCCAAGCTTTCGATGCACTGCATATGGCATAATATTGATAGCAGCCCCACCATCGACTAATATCTTGGTCATTGGCTGCCCATCAACCCTTCCTTTGATAAATAGAGCTTTAAGATGCTGCCTTTCATTGTCGGCAGGCTTTTCAAAGATAGCCGTCATTGGATCCAGAGCCAACTGAGCTATTTGGTCATAAAAATCCACCTCCTCGTCATCACTGGACGGCGCAAGGAACTCCATCGGCAACATAAATACCATATTAACATCTGCCGATGGCCCTTTTCCTTTAGGATCTGGCTGCTGCTGACCTTCGGACCTAGCAGAATTCTCTCCTTTTCTCAACTCTTCTCGTCTTTCACGCTGCAGTCTTCTTTTCTGTGTCCTAGTCAGCCTCTTTGGACACCATGGAGGAAGTTGCGGCTGCCTTACCGATTGGCGACGATTTTCCCTTGATTCCACTCAATAAGTATTAGCATCCCTGCAAAATATGAACTCATTGGGAACTCGCGCATCCGCCATCTCTTCAAGCTCCTCTTGACTTCTGGGAAAATACCCAACACGATCACCAAGTGTAACATCCCCGATGTTACGGTTACTAAAAACGGATCATGTCATCACATGCATTACAAAGCATGTTTGTTAAGCACATTATTATGCATCAACTTAAAACAAGTTTATTTTGATTGCTTGTGCTTAGGGAAGTAGAATGTGCTTATGTTGTGTGTTGATGCTTGTGTGGTTGCTAAAACCCTAGGGTGGAAGTTTTCCGAAAAGCTAAGGGGGGGAACCCTGATTTTTGGAACCCTAGATTTGCCCACTTTTGCACAACTTGAAAACTAAGCAAAATTTGAGGTTGAGTTCAAAGGCAAAGATGTAGATCTTGTCAAGATGTACAACTTTGGTGTTTTGAGTTTTTGAAGTTTCAATACAAAATTCAAAGTAATTTTGAAAATACAGATTTCCAGAAAATGTCCCCTTTTCCAATTTGAACCTCCACCTCAAAATCCATTTGGAATTTTGAAAATTGGTCAACACGAAAGTTGTGGAGCACAAAAAGTTGGACAACTTTCATGTTGGGAGTTTTTCAAGTTGTTTAGGAAAAACAAAAGTAATTTTGGAAATTCTGATTTGCCCCAATTGAAAAAATTTGAATTCATTTGAATTGAGTTTTGATTTTCAAACTGGTTGGCCAAATTAACCTTGTTCCACTCAAAATTGGCTTGGGTCACCAAAACATGTTTTGTAGCTCACAAAATTGTGCACAACTTTTGTTTTGGTTGAATTTTGTGCTCAGTTCAAATTTTGAGTGGATTTCACAAAAAGTCAAACTGAGGGGATGTGGCTCGCTACAGTGTTCGGCAGGGGGGGTGCTCTGCCGCCGGGGCAGAGCCGCCTCCGCGCACGCCGCCACGCAGCTGGCCACGCAGCTGCTTGCTGCTGTGCTTCGCGCGGATGGCCTCATCCATATCCCCTGTTCCGCCGCTTGGATAAAGCCTCGGGTGGCCGGAGTTTTCTTTTCCTCTCTTTGAACCTCACCGCCGACCACCACCACCCGCCGCCAAAATTCGTCTTCCCCGTTGCCGTTCCAAGCCATTTGAGCACCCCAGCAGCTCCGCCTTAAGCCCCGCCACTGATTGCACCCCCAAACACACGCTCTATCCTACCGTAGCTCCTACCCGAGCCGTTTCCCTCCTCAACTCCGGCCGAGCGCCGCCGCGAGCACGTCACCGTGGCCAGCGTCAACCGGAGCCTCTCCGCTGCCGCTTCTTGCTCGGTTGAAGTCGTGGTGAGCCCCTGGTGCTTTTGCGCTGCTCAAGTCACGCTCTACTCGCTCGTAGTGGCCGGCGTTTGCTCGGCCGAGGCGGCCGTCCGCCGTGCCCGTGGTCACGGGGGTTAGGATAGAGGAGAGTGGGAGAAAAGGGTGTCCCTTGGTGTGCGGGAGGTTGAGGAAGCTAACGCGTCTCACCGCGGAGGCCGAGAGCTCGCCGACGGCATGCTGGAGCTCGCCGGAGCCGCGGCGCTAGGAAGGAGATGGAGCTGACGGGCGGGACCCGCCCGTCAGCGACCGCGTGAGAGAGAGAGGGAGAGGGCGCTGGGCGCGGGAAGCGCTCGGGCCAGAGTGGGCCGCGTCCAAGCTTGCCCCAGCGCACAGTGCCCTTTTTCTTTTTCCTCTTTGTTTAAAAGTGTTTGATGTTTGAATTCAAATAGTAAATTCTGTGCTGATCCAAAAATCATGAGAATTTTTGTATAGCTTCCATAAAATGTTTAGAGCATAAGAAAAATACTATGTATTGTTTTTCTGGTAGTTTGCATGTCTATAAAAATTGGCTCTTTAATTAGTGAATAAAACTTCTAGGAATTTTAGTAATTTATTAGGATGTCCAAAAATCACCAAAAATTGTGGGGAGCCTCTGAATATTATTTCCTGGCTCCACACAAAATTTGGTGGCATTTGGATAATGTTTGATTAAAATATTAATAAACCCTTATTTAGTACTTAAGTAATAATTCCAAAATAATTAAACAATAATTAGTGAAATCTTCATCATTAGGGTTTGAGTGATTTTGGGATTATGTGATGACCTGAGGTCATTAACCCTAATGACCCTTGGCATTTAATTATTGTTTGGCCTTAATGCTTAATTGCTGTCATTAGTAATTAATTAAGAATTAATTAAGATAAAAGGATTAATTATTAGTTAATTTAAGATAATTACAAATTAAAAGAAGTCTTAGGTTATAAATGCAACCTCTTGGGTAAAAACAATTTTATTTGTGGTTTATTCTGTATTGCACCAAGAAGGCAAGTTGTACTCGACTTGATCCTTCTTGCATAATTGTCATACGCATATCATGAGCATTCATCATTTTGCGTATAGTATTCGTGACCGAAGGAGCGCCCGTTGAACCAAACCCCGAGGTCGGTGCTCCGTTCGAGGAAGTCGGATCCGAGACTTGGGAAGTCTCCGAGGGTCCCTCTCTGCCCTGCAACCAAGGCAAGCCCCGGATGCATTAACCCCTCCTTGAATGTTTTAAATCTTTTATCACTTACGAATTGAAAATGCTGCATTAGTTAGTTGAGAATTGGGTTAACCTACTTGCTGCATTTACTACCTTGATATCTGTTATCCTGTCCTTGACACCTGTTCATTTTAAAACTACGTAGTGATGCTTAGCCCTGCTACTAGATAGGTTTTCAAATAAGAAAGTTTGAAGGGTTGTTGTGGAATACATTTATGATCAATGATGTTTTAATCTGAGACCGGTCGGTGGACTTGCTTTAAGAATGGAGTCTTAAAGTAGTGTCTCCAACTGTGTCGGTTAAGGACCGGTCCGTTGATGGCCCGCTGGGTTGAGAATTTATAGTACTAGCCACTTGCCCTCGGTAAGCCCGGTCTTGTGATCCCCCGACGTGAACAGCTACTCGCGCACTGGGAGTGGAAAGATGGCGAGAGTAGTGTGTACCCACCTTACGGATCTGGGATGGCCGGAAAACATCTAGATCGGCTGTAGGACGGTGGAGTACTGTGCTCTCGGGTGCCGCGAACCTGGTCAAATTTGGGGAGAGCTTGAGTTGGGTTGACATATGCAAGTTTTGGTTCTACATATGTCGGGTGGTTAGGAACTCCAGCTGGATTGCTAAGCGGTTCGAATCGTCGTTGCTCCCCGATTGGGAGACTCAATCCACTGCCCCTCATCGTAGTTAATTATGCAACTAATTGGTAAAATGAGAAAGGGGAAATGTCTCATGAGGTTCGGATCCCAATTCCCGGACTCATAGCGACATGAAGCTATGGCCATCGAATAAATGATACTTTATTTTAGGACTAGAAACTCACAGACTCGTCTGTGGGGAAACAACTAGGTAGACTGTCCTCGAACTCCTCGGCCTCGACGGGAGAGGAATTCGCAGGTAAAACTTGAAAGTAAGGATGCACTATTAGTAAGCTTTTTAGCAAAGCACTTTGGCTCCTTGCTCAGCCACTCCTTGTTTACCCTAAGCCTGCATTCCTAAGTTCTCCTCTTTTTCCACCGGGTAAGTCTTGTTGAGTACTCCCGTACTCAGGGTTTTCCAACCCCCTGTTGCAGGTGATTCTCAGGAGCCGACTTGTTTCGGACCCTGTTGTGTGACTGTCGCCGAGGTTGACGACGAAGAAGAGTGAGCGTGACCCATGGGCAGGGTCTGTAAATTTGTAATCTCGGTACTAAAGTTTAAGTTGCTCCGCTAGACCTGGTTTGTAATAACACTCTGCTACTTGGAAGAACTCCTTTTGTAAAATAAGTTATGTAATACTTCCGCTGTTTTACTCTGAAATATTATTTTGGTCGTATGCCGTTTGTGGTTCTGCAATGTCTTCGCAACGAATGATCCTGGTGTTAAGGTGGCCACTTGCTATCCTGTAAGGACGAGAAGAAGAAGTTCTCGTTAATTGACCATCACCAGTGGTCAGGACGAGCCGGCTTGGCACGCCACAGGTAGCAGTGGGATGAGCATCCAGCGATGCTCATCGGACTTCTAAAGTGGGAGGATCCCCGGCATCGCCGTCAGAGGTCCTTAGGACAATGACAGGTGCCGGTGGGCCCAAACACTTAGGTGGTTCTGCCACAGCTGGTATCAGAGCATTCGTTGCTAAGATGACTGCTGAGCCTCTTGAAAAACTTCAAAATTCCTTTGGATCCAATACTATAAACTGGTCTACTTTGAGTCCAAGTGCTTAGTCCTAACTTACCCTGTCTATAGGCTTCCTTAGAATTTTTTTGAAGTGGTTTGGAGGAGCAACATAGAGTATTGCCCTATGTTGTAAAAATTTAAAGTAATATCGTTGCGAATCGTAGGTAGGAATCGTAAGTTCGTGCATGCATCATGATGTATTAACTGGTTAAGTTCCTTCCTACTTGTTGGGTTAGGTGAATAGAATCAATCCCATTCTTGCTAACCTTTAAGGTCTCTCTTACTAATCTAAACTTACCCTCCACAGGATGGCTCGTCAGAAGCAGACCCCGCGTAAGAGGACAGGTCCAAAAGGAGTTCCCCGACATCAGCTGGCTTCGCGCAGCGATCAAGCCAGTAGTAGCCGTTCACCGCCTCAGCAGGAGGTGGACAGGTTGTCCGCCGAGTTGACTGAGGTGATGAGAGAAAGAATGTACAATGTTATGGAGATCGGCAAACTCAAAGCTCAACTAGCCAAAGAAAAACAAGCTACGGAGAACTGTGAGGCCATGTTGTCCCGTATGGTGGAGGAGAGGAATGCCGCCATTGCCCGAGAGGAAGAAGCTAGGAGCACACACAGGCATGAGCTGACTAGCATGAATGCGAAGCTGGGCAAGGCCAGGTATCTTAAGGATTTGTACGTGAAGATGGCGGCCACGGTCACCGCGCAGCGGGCTGTCGCGTGGCAGCGTGAGGACCAGCTCCAGTTGGAAAAGCTGGAGCTAGCACATCACTTAGATACCGTCAATGACTTGGCAATGCAATATCGTGATATTGCATTTGACCTGTATCATCAGCTCCACCCACCTCCAGGCGAAGGAGAGATGGATACGGATGGCGAGTTGGCAGACGATGGGGAACCTGATCCAGGCCTCAGTGATGAAGAGGAGTCCGACCCTGATGACAACAACCCAGGGGGTAATCAGGATGATGGCAATGACGACCCGGGCTATAGCTCTGGCCACACCGATTAGTTCGGTGGAACCGCGGGCAACGTCGTTGTAGGAGTCCTAGCTTGCCGTAGTGGGGTCGGGTTTGTAATATAAGTTTTCTTTCGGTTTGAGAAGTTGTACTTGTTTGTTCCTGGTGTGTTGAATTAATGTTTAATGAATAAATGGAAGAATGTAAGATATGTTCTACGTTATGAAGTTCATGTGATGACAAGTACCTATGATTCTTGTAGCAGATGCCGATGCGTACACGCGGATCTGATGGAGCTGGGACATCTCAGGGAGGGGATGATATCCCCAACCCTCCACCTGCTCCACCTTCTCTGGCCGAGGCCATTGCTGTTTTGTTGAATGCCACTACCGACAACGCTCGCTTACTGCGCGAGCTAGCACAACGTCAACCACACCCTGCCCCAAACTTCAGGGCACAACACAATGGGGACGGAGAAGCTCGGTACGTGGACTTTACCGAGATAAGGCCCCCGGTTTTCACTAAGGCCGATGAGCCTTTAGAAGCAGATGACTGGCTCCGGACCATGGAGCACAAGTTCAGTTTGATTCAGTGTTCAGAAACTCAGAAGCCCCTGTTTGCAGCTTAGCAGCTTCGGGGAGCTGCAGGTGCCTGGTGGGAGAACTTCCTAGCTATCCAAGCTCCGGGACACCAGGTCACCTGGACCGAGTTCAAGGACGCGTTCCGCGCCCATTATATTCCTGAAGGGCTCATGGCCATGAAGGCCGAAGAGTTTCTCGCCTTGCAGCAGGGCGACAAAAGTGTCATGGAATACGTGGCAAAGTTTAATCATCTCTCTCAATATGACACAGACCATGTGAACACTGACAGAAAAAAGAAAGCTTGCTTCATGCGTGGTCTAAATACTAAACTTCAGACCATGATGACCACCTGCCAAAATGCTACCTTCTATGAGGCGGTAAATATTGCCATCGCCTCCGAGGAAAAGATTAGAAAGCATAAAGAAGCCAAGAAGAAGGCTGCTTCTTCCTCCTTCTCTGGTCGCGGCCAAAAGCGCCAGAGAATCATTTATCATCCGCAGGGCCACGGACGTTTACAAGCGCCGTCACCTTATCGTGGTCCTTTCTCCCCTCCATAGTATAGACCAGGGCAGCAGGTATACCCTCGACCTACTGCCATCGCTCTTGCACCACGCCAGCCGAATGCCCCAGGTGTTCGCCCCACTGCTCCGCCCAGCCACAATTACCCTTGTTTCAATTGTGGTAAGCCTGGGCATTTCTCTAAAGAGTGCCCTTTCCCCCGCCAAACCAACCCTACCTTCCAAAGGCCACCTATGGGTCAACCCCAGCCGGGTCAATTCACGACTGGGATCAGAAAGGACAACCTGTGCTAAGGGGAAAACCAGCGAAGAAAGTGGGACAAGTCTTCCATACGGAGGTGGAGACGATCCCGGAGGGTGACCCAGTAATGATGGGTACGTTCCCTGTCGCGAAACATCGTGCTTTAATGCTTTTCGATTCTGGTGCATCTCATACATTCATCAATCGCACCTTTGTGTTAAAGCATGGCATACCCATTGGGGAAACACAAGATCATTTTTATATACAGTCGCCAGGAGGACGACTGAGTTCTAAAGAAATGGTTCACCAGATACCCATCGAATTTGGTGGGCATAATTTTCCCACTAGTATGATTGTTCTTAAAGACCAGGAGATTGATGTCATACTAGGCATGAACTGGATGGCACAACGAGGGGTTGTGCTAGATACTTTGCATCGAACCATTAAAATCCCGTTGCCCAGTGAGAAATCTTATCTCCTAATCCAGTTAGCCACTCCCAAGCGGACAATTGGGCAAGTTCATGCCACTAATGTATCGGAAGTTAAAGAAATCCCGGTAGTTCAGGATTTCCCGGATGTATTTCCTGAAGACCTACCAGGTCTGCCTCCGGACCGGGATGTACAATTCAGTATAGAATTGAAACCAGGGACAGCCCCAATATCTCGAAGGGCCTACAGAATGGCACCGAAAGAGCTGGCCGAATTAAAAACCCAATTACAAGAGCTGTTGCAGAAAGGTTTTATTCAGCCCAGTTCTTCTCCATGGGGTTGCCCAGCCTTGTTTGTGAAAAAGAAAGATCAAACATTAAGGCTGTGTGTCGACTATCGTCCCCTAAATGAGGTGACGATTAAGGGAACCAAAGTTACCCCAATTTGGCCGCCACGTTATTGAAACTTACTAAAATTCGAGCCAAAGCTATGGGGCCCCCGGGGGGGGCCCTAAAAAAGTGGTTTTGCTCCAAAAATTGATTTGAGATCAGGGTACCACCAAATTAAAATTAGGCCGGAGGATGTGCCCAAGACAGCTTTTACAACCCGTTACGGGCTGTATGAATACTTGGTGATGTCCGTTGGGTTGACCAATGAACCGGCCCATTTCATGTACCTGATGAACTCTGTCTTCGTGCCAGAACTAGACAAATTTGTGGTCGTCTTTATTGATGACATCTTAATCTATTCCAAGACTAAGAAAGAACATGCTGAACATTTGCGAATCGTGCTAACCCGTCTTAGGGAGCATCAACTATATGCCAAGTTCAGCAAATGTGAGTTCTGGCTGGACAAAGTCCATTTCCTGGGTCACGTGTTATCAGCGGAGGGAGTCGCTGTAGACCCAGGCAAGGTAGAAGATGTGTTGAATTGGAAACCCCCGACTACGGTACATGAGGTCCGTAGTTTTCTAGGTATGGCGGGATATTACCGTCGTTTTATCCCGGACTTTTCAAGAGTCGCCAAACCAATCACGACCTTGCTCAAAAATCAAACAAAATTTGTTTGGTCACCTCAATGTGAGCAAGCCTTTCAGACTCTGAAAAGATTATTGACAACTGCACCTGTCTTAGCCCAGCCAGACATTGAAAAACACTTTGATGTGTATTGTGACGCATCAGGGATAGGGATAGGCTGCGTGCTAATGCAGGAAGGTCGTGTAATTGCCTATGCTTCCAGACAGCTCAAACCACATGAAGAGAATTACCCGACCCATGATCTAGAACTAGCCTCCGTGGTACATGCATTAAAGATCTGGCGTCATTATCTGTTGGGGAACACATGTCATCTATACACCGATCACAAAAGCTTGAAGTATATCTTTACTCAAGCTGAGCTTAATATGCGCCAGCGAAGGTGGCTAGAATTAATTAAAGATTACGACCTTGAGGTGCATTATCACCCTGGTAAGGCAAATGTAGTAGCTGATGCCCTCAGTCGTAAGGGTCACTGTAATTGCTTAACAGTGACGCCTAGGGATATAACTTTGTGCCAAGAGCTAGAGAACTTGGGGATAGAAATGATTTCCCAGGGAAGCCTTGCCAATCTAAAGATTGATTTCAATCTCGAAGCTCAAATCATAGAGGCACAAAAAGTAGACAAAGGCATGAAACATCTTAAAGAGAAGATTTCTAATAGAGCACCCACAGACTTTAAGGTGGATGATGCGGGAGTAATCTGGTTCAAGAACCGGTTAGTGGTTCCAAAGGTACGTGAGCTACGTCAACGAATCCTGGAGGAAGCTCATACCACGAGGTATTCTATTCATCCGGGAAGCAATAAGATGTATCAGGATTTAAAGCAAAGGTTTTGGTGGACAAAAATGAAGATAGAGATAGCTCGCTATGTGGCCCAATGTGACACCTGTCGAAAGGTCAAAGCTATTCATCTCAAGTCCGCTGGGGAGTTGCAACCTTTGCCTATCCCCGCATGGAAATGGGATGATATTAGTATGGATTTCATAGTGGGGTTGCCCAAGACAGCCAAAGGCTTTGATTCAATTTGGGTCTTCGTAGATCGTCTCACCAAAACAGCACACTTTTTACCTGTAAAGAAATCGTATCATACTTCCACCTATGCTCAGGTCTATTTTGATCGTATCCTAAGTCTGCATGGGGTGCCAAAGACGATAGTGTCGGATCGAGGCACACAATTTGTCTCCCAATTCTGGAAATGTTTACACGAGTCCTTGGGCACTAAACTTTTGTACAGCACAGCCTACCACCCTCAAACTGGTGGGCAGACTGAAAGGGTGAATCAAACTCTAGAAGATCTATTAAGATCTTGTGCCCTGAATTTTCCAGATAAGTGGGATTACTGTTTGCCTCTGGCAGAGTTTTCTTACAACAATAGCTACCAAGAGAGCATCAAGATGGCTCCCTTTGAGGCACTATATGGCCGTCGATGTCGAACTCCGCTACACTGGTCGGAACCCGGAGAAAGATGGTTCTTCGGGGTTGACTTAGTGAAAGAGACTGAGAACAAAGTACGACAAATCCAAAATAACTTGAAGGTTGCTCAGTCCCGACAGAAGAGTTATGCCGATAAAAGGCGTCGACCGTTAAAGTTCGCCAAAGGTGATCATGTGTATTTGAAAGTATCCCCAATGAAAGGAGTAAATCGTTTTGGTGTTAAAGGCAAGTTAGCGCCCCGTTACATTGGTCCATTTCCAATTATTGACCGATGTGGACAGGTAGCTTACCGCCTTAAACTGCCCGAACGATTCTCCGGGGTACATAATGTGTTCCATGTGTCTCAACTAAATAAGTGTCTTCGGGTACCAGACCAAGTTCAAGATATCGAAGATGTAGAACTTGAACCAGATCTAACCTATTCGGAATATCCTATCCAAGTACTGGATCAAAGAAATAGAGTTACTCGAAGAACAACTACCAAGTGGTACAAGATACAGTGGAGCCAGCACTCTGAAGAAGAAGCCACGTGGGAATCTGAAGATTACCTGATGGAGAATTTCCCTGAGTTCCACGCTTCTCTTCAGGACAACAACTGATATGTAAGAAGTGTACTCTAGTGGAGAAAAAGAGTAGCCAAAGCCATGTACTTTGTGTACACATAGGTTTATAGTTGAGTAATCTTCCCCAGCTTCTTGCTTTATGGGAAAATTGAAGATGACAGAGTTTTGACAAATTTCCTTTTCCATTACTTACCCTAAGGTTTTAAATCTTGGGGACGAGATTTCTTTAAGGGGGAAAGGCTGTAACATCCCCGATGTTACGGTTACTAAAAACGGATCATGTCATCACATGCATTGCAAAGCATGTTTGTTAAGCACATTATTATGCATCAACTTAAAACAAGTTTATTTTGATTGCTTGTGCTTAGGGAAGTAGAATGTGCTTATGTTGTGTGTTGATGCTTGTGTGGTTGCTAAAACCCTACGGTGGAAGTTTTCCGAAAAGCTAAGGGGGGGACCCTGATTTTTGGAACCCTAGATTTGCCCCCTTTTGCACAACTTGAAAACTAAGCAAAATTTGAGGTTGAGTTCAAAGGCAAAGTTGTAGATCTTGTCAAGATGTACAACTTTGGTGTTTTGAGTTTTTGAAGTTTCAATACAAAATTCAAAGTAATTTTGAAAATACAGATTTCCAGAAAATGTCCCCTTTTCCAATTTGAACCTCCAATTCAAAATCCATTTGGAATTTTGAAAATTGGTCAACACGAAAGTTGTGGAGCACAAAATGTTGGACAACTTTCATGTTGGGAGTTTTTCAAGTTGTTTAGGAAAAACAAAAGTAATTTTGGAAATTCTGATTTGGCCCAATTCAAAAAATTTGAATTCATTTGAATTGAGTTTTGATTTTCAAACTGGTTGGCCAAATTAACCTTGTTCCACTCAAAATTGGCTTGGGTCACCAAAACATGTTTTGTAGCTCACAAAATTGTGCACAACTTTTGTTTTGGTTGAATTTTGTGCTCAGTTCAAATTTTGAGTGGATTTCACAAAAAGTCAAACTGAGGGGATGTGGCTCGCTACCCTTGGCATTTAATTATTGTTTGGCCTTAATGCTTAATTGCTATCATTAGTAATTAATTAAGAATTAATTAAGATAAAAGGATTAATTATTAGTTAATTTAAGATAATTACAAATTAAAAGAAGTCTTAGGTTATAAATGCAACCTCTTGGGTAAAAACAATTTTATTTGTGGTTTATTCTGTATTGCACCAAGAAGGCAAGTTGTACTCGACTTAATCCTTCTTGCATAATTGTCATACGCATATCATGAGCATTCATCATTTTGCGTATAGTATCCGTGACCGAAGGAGCGCCCGTTGAACCAAACCCCGAGGTCGGTGCTCCGTTCGAGGAAGTCGGATCCGAGACTTGGGAAGTCTCCGAGGGTCCCTCTCTGCCCTGCAACCAAGGCAAGCCCCGGATGCATTAACCCCTCCTTGAATGTTTTAAATCTTTTATCACTTATGAATTGAAAATGCTGCATTAGTTAGTTGAGAATTGGGTTAACCTACTTGCTGCATTTACTACCTTGATATCTGTTATCCTGTCCTTGACACCTGTTCATTTTAAAACTGTGTAGTGATGCTTAGCCCTGCTACTAGATAGGTTTTCAAATAAGAAAGTTTGAAGGGTTGTTGTGGAATACATTTATGATCAATGATGTTTTAATCTGAGACCGGTCGGTGGACTTGCTTTAAGAATGGAGTCTTAAAGTAGTGTCTCCAACTGTGTGAGTTAAGGACCGGTCCGTTGATGGCCCGCTGGGTTGAGAATTTATAGTACTAGCCACTTGCCCTCGGTAAGCCCGGTCTTGTGATCCCCCGACGCGACCAGCTACTCGCGCACTGGGAGTGGAAAGATGGCGAGAGTAGTGTGTACCCACCTTACGGATCTGGGATGGCCGGAAAACATCTAGATCGGCTGTAGGACGGTGGAGTACTGTGCTCTCGGGTGCCGCGAACCTGGTCAAATTTGGGGAGAGCTTGAGTTGGGTTGACATATGCAAGTTTTGGTTCTACATATGTCGGGTGGTTAGGAACTCCAGCCCGATTGGGAGACTCAATCCACTGCCCCTCATCGTAGTAATTATGCAACTAATTGGTAAAATGAGAAAGGGGAAATGTCTCATGAGGTTCGGATCCCAATTCCCGGACTCATAGCGACATGAAGCTATGGCCATCGAATAAATGATACTTTATTTTAGGACTAGAAACTCACAGACTCGTCTGTGGGGAAACAACTAGGTAGACTGTCCTCGAACTCCTCAGCCTCGACGGGAGAGGAATTCGCAGGTAAAACTTGAAAGTAAGGATGCACTATTAGTAAGCTTTTTAGCAAAGCACTTTGGCTCCTTGCTCAGCCACTCCTTGTTTACCCTAAGCCTGCATTCCTAAGTTCTCCTCTTTTTCCACCGGGTAAGTCTTGTTGAGTACTCCCGTACTCAGGGTTTTCCAACCCCCTGTTGCAGGTGATTCTCAGGAGCCGACTTGTTTCGGACCCTGTTGTGTGACTGTCGCCGAGGTTGACGACGAAGAAGAGTGAGCGTGACCCATGGGCAGGGTCTGTAAATTTGTAATCTCGGTACTAAAGTTTAAGTTGCTCCGCTAGACCTGGTTTGTAATAACACTCTGCTACTTGGAAGAACTCCTTTTGTAAAATAAGTTATGTAATACTTCCGCTGTTTTACTCTGAAATATTATTTTGGTCGTATGCCGTTTGTGGTTCTGCAATGTCTTCGCAACGAATGATCCTGGTGTTAAGGTGGCCACTTGCTATCCTGTAAGGGCGAGAAGAAGAAGTTCTCGTTAATTGACCATCACCAGTGGTCAGGACGAGCCGGCTTGGCACGCCACAGGTAGCAGTGGGATGAGCATCCAGCAATGCTCATCGGACTTCTAAAGTGGGAGGATCCCCGGCATCGCCGTCAGAGGTCCTTAGGACAATGACAGGTGCCGGTGGGCCCAAACACTTAGGGGGTTCTGCCACACCAAGCCTGTCATGCACACTGAGCCTGCCCCCCAGCCGATAATGAACTGAAGCTCTCCCCCTAATCGGCCCATTAAATCGCCGATCATCGTTCTGATACTGCCGATTAGGTCTATCATACCGATCATAACCATTGCACTCAGGGCAATCTCTAACAGTGGGCAGTTTAATGTTTTGTTCCCAACAATGGATAAAGAACGGACAGTTCCAGTGATCTTTATGCCGATTCCACTCTTGTCGGCGTCTTTCTTCTTCTCGAGGACGATCCTCCTGTTGGCGCTGATACCGATCTTCACGTTGCTGCCAGGTCCCCCGATGCCTTCTATGAGTTATCACAATGCCAGATCTGGGAGGCCTTCCTGAACTGGTTCCTTCCTGAATCAGACCCTTGCCTTTAGCGTCATCGGCAGTAATGTGATGTTGAGGATCCACTGATGCGCTTCTTCCACCTGCCTCTGACATCAAGACCTTGGTTTTTCCCTTAGCGTCCAACATATTTGTAGGGAAAGGATGTTGATCAATCTTCATCGGCTTCTGAGCTTTGGAATTATCAAACTTAATTCTCCCAGATTCTATAGCCGATTGCAGCAGTTGCCCGAAAACCTTACACTCATTTGTGTTGTGAGATGTTGCATTATGCCACTTGCAGTATTTCATCTTCTTTAATTCTTCAGCCGATGGAATCACATGATTGGGTGACAACTTGATTTGCCCTTCCTGAAGTAGAAAGTCAAATATCCTATCGGCTTTGGTGATGTCGAATGCAAACTTCTCTAGCTCTTTATGCCCAAAAGGGCAAGACAATGACTTCTTGTTTTTTACCCACTCTGCCAAGCCGGTGACTAGTTCTTCATCAGAGTCTGAGCTTGTCGCTTCATCGACAAATGCCACGTTTTTGTTCCATGCCCTCTTCAGTTCGAAGGTCTTGATATCTTGGTCTGAGATCCTCTTCACCAAATGACTCAGACTCTCGAACTCCTGTGAAGCATACTTGTCTCTGATATGCGGCAATAATCCCTGGAAAGCCAAATCGGCTAGCTGCCGATCATCCAGAACTAGACTATAGCACTTATTCTTAACCTCTCACAATCTTTGCACAAAACTCTCAACCGATTCATCATTGAGTTGCTTCAGCCTGACTAAATCGGTAATCTTCTTCTCATGAACTCCAAAAAAGAAGTATTTATGGAATTGCTTCTCTAGATCGGCCCAAGTGATCACTGAATTAGGAGGTAATGCAATAAACCAAGTAAAGGCCGATCCAGACAAGGATGATTAGAACAAGCGAACCCTTAACTCATCTCTATTAGCAGCTTCTCCACACTGGATGATGAACCTATTGACATGCTCCATAGTTGATGCGTCATCCTGTCCAGAAAACTTGGTGAAATCTGGTACCTTGTACCGATTTGGAAGTGGAATTAAATCATATGCAGGAGGATACAGCGTCCGATAAGAGTAACTTTGGGTTTTATCCCAAATTGGTCTCTCATTACTTCAGCTATCTTATCGGCCCAATAAGCATCGGCATCTTGCCGATGAGGCGGTTGTGGATCTGGCACCTGCTGATAAGCTTCCACGTGTCTCTGAGGTGCACGATCTCCATGAAACATTGGATTAAGCATTGCCTGCTGACCACCAATTTGCTTCCAAGATTCATCGGCTGGTTGATCAACCCTTGATTCTGAAATCCAGGTTGCACTAGTCCCTGCTGGAATCCCATAGCCTGATGATTCTGGTGAGGCACTTGTGGAAAGACAAACTGCCCTGTCCATCCACTATTAGCATTCATCGGCGTAGGTCCTGCCGATGACTGGTAATTGGGCATCATCGTTGAATTGACATACCCTGGCTGTGTCATAAACCTCTGCTGTGTCGGCATTGGATCTGCTGATGCATTAGGCATGTGGAACGTTGGTGCTTGAGAATTCCTAGTGAAAGGTCTTGCAGTAGTAGTTGTAGAATACTGGGGATTCAGAGTCATCGGCGAATTTGGAGGTGCCGATGCCATAGGAGCCTTGCCTGTCACGTCAGCCACTTGAGATATTCTAGGACCTTTTGCCATCAATTCTAGGGGCATACCATAGCCCCACCAGTTGGGAGGAATAGTCCCTGACATCGCCGATGCCAATAAATCTGTGGCAAGTTTGATTTGCCCATCTGATGTAGATGGATTAGTTGTCATCGGTGTAGATTGCGTGTTAGTCATCCCTAATGTGCTTGGAGGGGAATTAACTTCTGCACCCGCAACGGCCGTAGTAGCCGATGGAGCCGTAACCACCGATGACCCTAGCTGATCATAGGCAGGACCCACATAAGATGGTGGTACTTATCCTTCTTTGAAAGTTCTAGCCATAGCATTGAAAACTGTGTTGGACAATACACCACACTTATTGATCATGGCACGGTTAATAGCACTGTCAACCATGTCTTGAAGTTTACCAGGATTGGCCTCAAAAGTGATTTGCCGAGGCATCGGCAATGCTTCCTTCTGGATTACCTCGCCACTCCAGTTGATACTGAAGGATTTCAAGCATAGCTGCTTGTATTCCTCCATGGCTTTTGCCATAGCTTGCTTCTGCTCATCTCTGAGATTGGCTTCCGTCACGGGAATAACGTTCTCCAAGTCGAAATTGGTGTTCGACATGTTGATATTGATCTTGAATCTCTGTCCCACTGGGCATGCCAAAAGATGTGTTGATGCAAAAGCTGATCTGTAAACACAAAGGGCTAATACCTGATTCAAACGTTAAGGCGTGCCAGCCGATTTGACCTTACAATCGACAAAGGTGGTAACTCGAACACTTTAGTCCCAACAACAGCGATGCGCCCGGATGTCACGGCCAAGAGGTGTTCACGCGGAACTTGAGAACACGCCGAGTTTGACTAGACGAATTCCTAAGAACTCGTAGTAAAAAGAAAATATGACAAAGTCGTCGAAAAGTAGATGCTAGAATATGTGTAAAAACTTGTGTTTGATTGATTGATAGATGTCTCGTTACATTGCCACGGGGTCAAAATTTATACCTTGACCCAAAGAACTACAACCAGACACGACTAGAACTCAAATTCCAAATTAAACAGAATCCGTATACAAAACGAACTCTAATAACTAAGGAAAATATTAAACTATCCTCCATAAGCAATCGGTACACTGTTATGAGCCAACCGGCAACCCCTGCATCTTTCTCCTTGACCATCGGCAGACCGCCTTCCACTGTCATCGGCAACCATCAGTCCTAGTCATCGGCATGATCCCGTCACTACTTCCTGGACTTAGTCATATTCCGTCATTCTCCCGTCGGCACCAACCCCGTCGGCAACTCATCTGCAAACTGAAAGCCCTAGTTTGGTTTTGGATAATTGATGAAACACTAGTACTAACCTCTATGCTAAGTGTGTGTAGACTTAATGAGGTTGGTGCATGCCAAGTGATGGAGCAAGTGATGATCATGGTGTTGATGGTGATAACCACAAGATGATCAAGTGCTCAACTTGAAAAGAAGAAAGAGAAAAACAAAACCCTATGGAGTTCAAGGCAAAGGTATTGCTTAGGGTTTTGGTTTTGGTGATCAAGACACCATAGAGGGTGTGATCACATTTAGGATAGATAGCCGTACTATAAAGAGGGGAATTCTTTGGCTA
This sequence comes from Sorghum bicolor, assembly GCF_000003195.3. NCBI lineage: Eukaryota > Viridiplantae > Streptophyta > Magnoliopsida > Poales > Poaceae > Sorghum > Sorghum bicolor. Next base: position 33,177,825 of record NC_012875.2, on the reverse strand, counting down.
AGCGGTTATCAAGTGCCACTAGGTGTCATTGTTCTTGTGCATGCATTTAGAACCTAGTGAGCTAACTTAACTCCTTCGAAGAAAATGTTTGTGAAAATGCTAACACATGTGCACATGTTGGTTTACACGTTGTGGAGTTGGCACACGTTGTGGTGTCGCAAGCTCGGCGGGATTCGGTGCTTTTTGAGAAAATGAAGTGCATATTTTCTATTGCGCCGGTGGGAAATTTGGAGAAGTCGCGGGAGTGTTTCTTGCTGAGAAAACACTCACCGGACGCTGGCTTCTGGAGCACCGGACGCTGCGTCTGAGCGTCCGGTGTAGACAGTGCCTGGCCCAGCTAGGGTAAGGCACCGGACGCTGGCTTGAGCGTCCGGTGGTTAGCGTCCGGTGTGCGGGCATTTTGCGACCCTCTCTGCGCATGGGTCCGGTGAGCACCGGACGCTGAGGGTGCGTCCGGTGGCTTGCGTCCGGTGACCCTGCGAGTTTGCAGAACTCTCTGCGCATGAGTCCGGTGTGCACCGGACGCGTCCGGTGCCAACTTGCTTAGCGTCTGGTGCACTGCAGGTGACTGTTAGACTCTGACACGAGCGTTTCAAATAGCGACACGTGGCTGACTTTAGAGCACCGGACGCTGGTGTTGAGCGTCCGGTGCCCCTTTAAGAGCATCCGGTGACCCCGAGTTTTGCCCAGTGGAAGAGCCAACGGCTCTATTTGTTTGAGGGGCTTTTAAATATGTGTTTGGCCGGCTTGGGGCTCACTCTCTTGGCATTCTAACCTACTTGACATCCTTGTGAGCCTAAGCAAACTCCTCCCGCTCATCTCCTTCATAGATTAAACATCTTTGTGAGATTGGGAGTGATTCCAAGTGCATTTGCTTGAGTGATTGCATCTAGTGGCACTTGGGGATCGTTTTGGCTGCGGTTTTCTTGTTACTCTTGGTGGTTGCCGCCACCTAGATGGCTTGGAGCAGCGGAGGAGGATTGGCATGATTTGGTGATTGTTCGTGGCCATCTCCCGGTGATTGTGAGGGGTCTTGTACCTTCCCCGGTGGAGAGCCGAAAGGTAACTCTAGTGGATTGCTCGTGTCATTGAGCTACCTCACTTGTGGGTAGGTTCTTGTGGTGTCCTAGTAAGGACGAGGTTCGTGCAACACCTCTTAGCCACCGAACCACCAAGTGTTGGTCGACACAACGGAGACGTAGCGTGCCGGCAAGCACGTGAACCTCGGGAGAAAAATCGGTGTCTCAATTGTGTTTGATTGGCATTCTCCCGGTGCTTGATTGTTTATATTGGTGATTGGTTCATCCCCTACACGGTGGTATAAATATCTCATCTTATCCTTACTTACCGTAAACTAGTGTAATTAGTTTAGTTGCTTTCTTTGCCTTGTGTAGCTTAGTTCTTGTGTGGTTAGTGTTCTTAGCAACTAGAATTGTTGGGTAGGTGGCTTGCAAACACCCCTTTAGAGCTAGAGCAAAAAGCTTCGCTTTCTTTTTTACTAACCTCTTGCTCTAGTGAGTTTGTAGAATTTTTAAATAGGCTATTCACCCCCCTCTAGCCATATTAGGACCTTTCAAGTGGTATCGGAGCCGTGGTCACCAGTTGTGAAGGCTTAACAACCTCGGTGCTCAAATTATGGCTCAAATAGTGTTCAACCATGTTGGGGGCAAACCACCGTTCTTTGATGGCACAAGCTCTTTTGACTATTCGAAGAGAAAAATGAAGATGTACCTTGGATCAATCAATGATAGAGTGTGGGAAGTCACGGAGAATGATTTTGTGATCCTTGACCCCGCTAACCCCACCGACAATGAGAGAGCAAACAAGCAATGCAATACAATGGCTCTCAACACAATCTATAATGGCATTGATTCAAAGGTATTTGAACAAGTCAAAGATCTTGAGAGAGCAAGTGAAGTGTGGACAAGGCTAGAAGAAACATATGAAGGCACTACAATGGTAAAAAGTGCCAAATTGTATATGCTCAAGGACAAGCTTTCAAACTTCAAGATGAAGGATGATGAGTCTATACCGGAGATGTTCTATAGGCTCCAAGTCATCATCAATGATCTCAAGGGCCTTGGTGAGAAAGTGAAAGATGAGGACTTCATTCACAAGTTCTTGATGTGCTTACCCAAGAGGTTCAAGACATTAAGAACAATCATCTTTAGAGGTGGATTGACGGGTGTAACTCCCAATGAGGTACTTGGAGATGTCATGACCGAAGATCAATACAATGACAATGATGATGATGAGGTCATGAAAAAGGATGATGATGACAAGAAGAAGAAGAGTGTAGCATTCAAAGCTAGCTCTTCATCCAAGAGCAAGAACAAGGGCAAGGGCAAGAAGGAAGAATCAAGTGATGAGGAGTGCTCCAATGATGATAGTGATGATGAAGCACTAGCACTCTTTGTCCGCAAATTTGGCAAAATGATGAAGAAGAAGGGCTACCATACAACAAAGAGAAGGGACAACTCCAAGAACAAGGAATATGTGAGGCTATGCTACAAGTGCAACAGCCCCGATCACATTGTGACGGATTGTCCATATAATAGTGATCATGATGAGCATGAAAAGAAGAACAAGAAGGAGAAGAAAGAAAAGAAGGACAAGAAGATGGTCTTCAAGAGGAAGAAGAGGAAGGGTGGATCTTATGTTGTGACATGGGATAGTGATGCTTCTTCGAATGATGATTCTAGTGATGATGACAAGGCATCAAAGAAGAAGGCGCTTGAAAGCATTGCTATCAACAAGCCATCACTCTTCGACACTCCTTCATGCTTCATGGCCAAGGGCCACAAGGTACAATATGATGAGAGTGAAAGTGAAAGTGAACATGAACATGATAGTGATAGTGATGATGAAAATGAATTCACAAATGAACAACTCATGGACATGTTAGAACAAGCCGATTCTCTTATTCAATCTAAAAACAAGAAGTGCAAAGAATTGGCCAAGAAGTTAAAAGCTCTTGAGCAATCCTTTGAGGAGCTCAATGCTAATCATGAGAGGCTAGTTGAAGCCCATGAGAAGCTTGGCAAGGCTCACACCAAGCTTGAGAAAGCTCACTCCTTGTTGTTAGAAGAGAACAAGGAAAATGTTGTTGTATCATGTGATGTGGGCACAACATGTGACTTAATTAAAGAATCACCCAACCCACCTATTGTTGTTGCCACTAACTCTTCTTGTAGCTCTTCATCCACCACAACCAACTCTACCTCCACTTCTAGTGTTAGTTTCACTTGTGATGCTTCACTAAAGGTTGAGAATGAGACTCTCAAAAGAGAGGTGGATGAGCTCACTCACGCCCTAGGCAAAGCCTATGGTGGTGAGGCCCGCTTGCTAAAATGCTTGGGTAGCCAAAGGTTTTCTCTCAACAAAGAGGGATTAGGCTATACCCCCAAGAAGGGCAAGAAAGCCTTTGCAACTCACAAGCCTAGCTCTGTGAAGAGCAATGGTCGGTATTGCAATAGATGCAAGCAAGTTGGGCACCTAGAGCTTAATTGCAATAAAATGAACAAGAACAAGAAAATTGCTAATGTACCTTACATTCCTTTTGATTCTTGTTATGTGCTTACCAAGGGTGAGAAGGGTGTGCATGCTAAGTTTGTTGGTACATCAATTGTGGGTCCAAAGAAGAAGGCCATTTGGGTACCAAAAAGCTTAGTCACTAACCTCCAAGGACCCAAACAAGTATGGGTACCTAAGAAACATTGATTTGTTTTGTAGGTAAATTATAAAGCCGGAGGAAGGCATTGGGTGCTTGATAGTGGGTGCACACAACACATGACCGGTGATGCAAGAATGTTCAATTCAATCAAATCAAATGATGACAATGGTGTTGATAGTATCACATTTGGTGATAATGGCAAAGGCAAAGTCAAAGGGCTTGGCAAAATTGCTATATCCAATGACTTGAGCATTTCCAATGTGCTACTAGTAGAGAGCTTGAACTTCAACTTGCTATCCGTAGCTCAACTTTGTGATCTTGGTTTCAAATGCATATTTGGAGTTCATGATGTAGAGATCATAAGTGTAGATGGCTCTAACTTGATATTCAAAGGCTTTAGATATGAGAATCTATACTTGGTTGATTTCAATGCTAGTGAAGCTCAATTGTCAACATGCTTTGTCACAGAACCGACCAAATTATAAGAGTTCAAGTGTAGAAACGATCGGCAAGCAATCAAGTTTCCAAACTTGAGCCCATATAATCCCGGTAGTCAATTGAAATCACGAAGGACTTCAAACCAACTCGCAACAAACCAAGATCGTAATAGTTCAACATAAACACAGCGAATGTTACAAAGTCATTCATTGCCGTCGAAGCGGCACCACATCGGAGTTATTAAGTTATTACAACCCAAGTTCGAAGTAGCGGAAGCAAAATAATTACACACACTTGTTCAAAGTTCAGTTCGCAAGTTTTTGGTTATTGCCAGAGTCTACACCATCCTTCCAAAAGCATCAGATACGGGGTTGTTAGAGAACCGTGCCCGATGGTTAGTCCTCATCCCCAGCGGGATGGAGACAGGTCTTGCAGAAACCGTCATAGAAGATGTCATCTGCAACAGGTGGGAATAAACCCTGAGTACGAGAATGTACTCAGCTAGACTTACCCGTCTAGTAAAACATAAAGACACCAAGGATCATGCAAGGCTAAGATATAAAAGTAGAGCTGGTCTACTCGACATTTTGCCAAAAGCCTTTATTATGACTGACTCATTGTGAGAGCATCTTATTTATTTATCATCAGCCTACCACTTAAATTAGCACCTGAACTAAAGCACTTCACTTGATTAATACAAGCATTAATAGCCATATCAAGTTCATCTTATGTTCTTCCTTGCTATCATCATTATCATGAACCAAGTTCATTAGTGAATGCTACGTTTGCCGCTGCTGTGTCAAGTTCTCACTGACCGGGAGAGACGGCGATTCAAATCGAATTCCTATCCAGCTGGAGGGTTATTCCTAGCACTCACCCAAGCATCCCCCGTCGGAGAGCCAACGGGTCACCTTTGGTACGACTCAGGAATCGCGGCTCCGATCAGCGCCGCACTCCCAGGGCTACCACTCTGCCAGGTAGGTCAGGAATTTTAACTCACCTACCTTTGGGCTTACGCCAATGGTCCCCCGCACACCACACTTCCTCCGGTAGTGCGCACTTTATACTTGCCGGTCTTTCGGCCTGAGTCATACTACTCGGCTTTGCAGTCGGAACGAGTTATCCGGCCAACTAAGTGTCAGGCATGCGTTCAACATGACAAGAGGACGTACAACGATCGGTCCTTAGCTGCCGCAGACGGAGTTACTACAAACTTGCAAACTCCGCCCGGCTTAAGTCATTTTAATCAGGTTCCATCCACGATAGCACATATAGACCATCGTGATCCGACATAACCCTATATCGCGTAGGTGACAGGAAATCACCCGACTTCTACCGTTTAAGCATAACTAAGCTGCTACTCGATCCTAACTCTATAACCAGGTAGTAAGTATCTGGACAAGGATGGAGTAAAAATGCAGCAAGGGCTTCATCACAACTCCTATACTTAAGGCACCAGTAGATATAACATATTAAGTAAACTTTCAAAAGTAAAGGGAGGCTTAAAATGCTCCGGGGCTTGCCTTTCACGAACGAGGCTGGCTCGTGACTTGGGCACTCAACTTCTTCTTCTGGCTCCTCGGGTCCGACTTGCTGGACCTCCACCTCCTGGCTGCCTTCCTAGCCTTCGGGGTTCGCTTGGAGCTCGAAGGAAACTGCCACGTCCGGTGCACCTATTGCATGCTCGGTGAATGAGAAGACGTGCATACACAAGAATGAATGCTTGCTAACATAATGGACTCACTGGGCACTCATTTACGGAGTACACAGTTATAACAAGTTCTCACAAGCTAACAAGTCACTCAGCCCGAAACTTAACATGATACTAAAACAGTAAGCAACACAAAACAGTAGCAACTCAGTAAATAAATCATAACTAAAGATAGACAGTTCCAACAAACATAAATGAGGACATTCTGGAAATCTCATGAAATTGTCTACAAATCATCTTTAAACATCATAGCAAGATTCATACATTAAACCAATCATTTTAACAAAGTTCCAGGTTCTGTCCTAGAAAAACAGAGAGCACCTATTTCTGGAACCTAACTTGGAACAGCCATAACTTTTAAACTACTAGGCCAAATCATCCCAAATTTAAACCACAGCTAGTTCAATAAGTTTACAACAACTTTGATTTAGATAAGATTCTCAGAAAACCAAATTATCATTAAACAAAAGTTAAATTGCTCCCTTGCTGTCCAGAACAGCCTTTAACCCTATAATTAATTATTTGATGACATAACCAAAACACAAACCATGCCAACCACATGGCATATGAGCACAAGCATATCACAAGGTTACCAGAACATCAGATGATAACCCTCAAACATATACTTAACAAGGCATTTAGTAATTAATTCTAGAAAGGAGCATAATTACAAGATATTAGTCAAGGTGCTCAGAAAAATCTACAAAAATTACAGAGGCACAAGTATAGCACCAAAGCATCACCATAAAAATTTCAGAGCAATGGCACATACCAAATTAAAGATATGCATTTAACATATAGCTAGGTGCTTATTTCATAAATTGGAAAACATGACTTGTATAATGCCAAACAACAGATTTCAGATTATTTACACATGAGGAATGCCATAAACAGGTTTACTACCAAAGTAAAGCACCAGCATAAGTACCAATTATTTTATATAATTTAATCAAGGAAACAAGCCACATTTCAATCATAAATTACATATCCAAGTTGCATTAATCCAAAAATCATGAAATATTTATCATAACATTCTAGTACCACCCAGAGGCTACTATAAAATTTTCATGGCAAACTAAACAGTGTAACCAGAGATATGAATTTATTCATGAATAACAAGATTAAATCCTTAATAAATATTTTCCCAGAAAACATGGTTCATTTTATATTTTTATTAAAAACTAGCCATCTCAAGGAACACCATAAAATTGGTTTCACAATTTTTGGATCTCAGAAACAGGAGATATGATTTTTGCAAGAAAGCCAAAAATCCAGATTTTGAATAAAAGAAAAGGAGGGAAGGAGGTGACGCTGACAGTGGACCCCGCCTGTCAGGGTCATCGTCCTCACGACCGATGCGACTATCGCCGGCGATTTCTCCGCGACGGCGAGGTCTCCGGTCAAACCAAGGGCACCAACGTGATCCCCAGACTCTAGCGACTCGATTGATCCCACTTTTCCCACGGCGGAGCCACCGGAAGGGGCTCACCGTCGATGATGACGGCTCGGCGGAGGTGCTCGGCGTTACGCCGGAGCCCTCAGGCCGGTAGAGCGCGACCTAAGACCTTCTACAGAACCAGCGAACTACGGCAGAGCTTCCAAGGTACGTGGCTTGGCTTGAAACCTCGTGGAACACGCTGGCCACGAGAGCACCCATCTCCGGCGGAAACACGGCGGCGCTGCGCATCGTGTCCGGCGACGGAGAGCTCGGTAGAGCGTCCACCAAGTGGCGCAAAAGCTCGCTAAAAACCTAAGCAACCTCTAGGACCTAACCAGAGACGACGAGAGGCTTCACAGGGCTCAGCATTGGGCTCGCCGGAAAAGATGGTCACGGCGACCCGATTTGGGGGAAGAAGGGAATGGCGGCTCACCGGTGGATTTCACGGCGAGATGGTGGGTGGAGAATGGAGAGCAGTTCACGGCGGAGCTGTGGGTGGAATTTGGTGGACCGAGACGCAGCGACGAGCGCACACGAGCTCGCCGGAGTGAGCTCACGACGGTGAGCTCGCTGCGGGCGGTTTACAGGCGCGAGAGGGCGAGGAAAGCGAGAGTGGACGCGTCCACTCTGCTCGGGGCGTCGCCGTGGACATCATGCGCGCGCTGGGAGCTGACGAGCGGGGCCATCGCCGGCGTACAGATGACATCTGGTGGACAGATGGCGCTCTGGCCATCCACGACGGCGAGCTCGGCTTCGATTCAGAGAAACGGAGACCGACTGACAGAGCGACTTCAGCAACGAATAACTCCCAAACCTGCCCGAGATAGAAGATGATGCAGTTGACAAAGTTGGAGTTCCAATCGAGTTCTACAACTTTGTCAACTAGAGCAAAGGCCAGATCGACCGGGATTGAGAGATATAGAGTTTCCAAAATCGATCGAGCAAACTGGTTTCGTTCCAAGACTTGGAAAATTTTCTAAGTGTTGGAAACAGCGCCAAATCTGCCTTGTGGGTCACTTTTGAGCTATTTGTGTTCATTTTCATGAGATGGCCATAAAACAACTTTTGTTCCTTATAAAATTTGCTACAACTTTGCTGTAGAAAGTGTTGACATGCAAACATTTTATGAAACACTTTTTAAAATCCTAAGGAAAATAGGTTTCTAGAGCCTATTTGCACAAGCATGACTTAAAGGCATAATTTGGAGAAGTGATCAACATGAACATTGTTCCCAAAGTTAAGTTAAGCCTAGATAAACTAATTACCAAAGCATAGAGCACAAACACAAGCATGGTTCACTCAAACATAAGCATAGGAAGCCTATTTAAGCAATTTAGATCACATATTTGCATAGAATGACATGGCTCAAGATAGATGATGATCATGGTATGCTTTGAGTAGATGATGATGCTCATGCTATGAACATGATTAATGCAACCATAACACTGGGGTGTTACAGCCCTCCCCCCTTACAAAAATCTCGTCCCGAGATTTGAAAGCTTAATGATTTTCGAAGAATGTTTTGTAAACTTCTCTTAAATAATCCTCCGTCTCCCAAGTAGCATCTTCTTCCCCGTGGTTACTCCACAACACCTTGTAGAACTTAACCACACGATTACGAGTCTCCCGTTCCTTGCGATCAAGAACCGCTACGGGTTTCTCCTCATACACCAGATCTGACTTCAACTTGATATCTCGAACTTCCACTCGTTCCTTCGGTACACGAAGGCACTTCTTTAATTGTGATACGTGGAAGACAGGGAAAATAGCTCGAAGCGCAACAGGGAGTTGAACTTTGTACGCCACATTCCCTTTCTTTTCGAGAATCTGATAAGGTCCTACATAACGAGGTGCAAGCTTTCGCTTGACTCCGAACCTTTGTACACCCTTCATCGGAGACACCTTGATATACACATGGTCACCAACTGAAAACTCAATTGGCTTCCTTCTTTTGTTGGCATAACTTTTCTGACGAGCTTGAGCAGCTTCCAGATGTTACTGGATGGTATGGACTTTCTGCTCTGCTTCGTTCACGAAATCGATGCCATAATACCTTCGTTCTCCGGCTTCTACCCAATTCAACGGGGTTCGACATTTTCGACCGTACAAAGCTTCAAATGGAGCCATCTTGATACTCTCCTGATAACTATTGTTATAGGAGAACTCAGCCAAAGGCAACCAGTTAACCCAAGAACCTTTTGAAGAGAGAGCACATGCCCTCAACATGTCTTCTAGGATTTGGTTAACACGTTCAGTTTGACCTGCTGTTTGGGGATGATAAGCAGAGCTACGGACTAATTGAGTACCAATTTGCTCATGCAGACATTCCCAAAAATGAGCAGTGAACTGTGGGCCACGATCTGATATAATTGTTTGAGGCACACCATATTGACGAACAATGTGCTCGAAATACAATTCTGCATATTGATGTGGACGATAGTCAGTTTGAACTGGAATAAATCGAGCAACCTTGGTCAAACGATCTACAATCACCCAGATGGAGTCGTAACCCTTAACAGAAGTTGGGAGTCCACTGATGAAATCCATGCTGACTTCTTCCCATTTCCAACCAGGAATTGACAAGGGTTGAAGCAAACCAGCTTTCATGTGAACAGCCTTCGCTCCACAACAATTGTCACAACGAGCGACAAAAGCAGCGATCTCCTTTTTCATCTTTGTCCACCAAAACAAAGGTTTCAGATCCTGATACATCTTACTACTACCAGGATGGATAGACAATTTGGATGAATGAGCTTCAGATAAGATCTGGTTTCGCAGCTCGCGGTCTTTTGGGACCACTAGTCGATCTTTGAACCAAAGAATTCCGTTCTCATCGACTCAGAAATGCTTGGTTTCTTCTTCTTTCATTTTCCTCTTTATGTGGTGGATGCCTACATCTATTTGCTGCAATTCGATGACTCGATTGCGAAGAGTACTCTCCAAAGAAATCTGGTTGAGCACAAGTGGATGCATAAGATGTAACAACAACGGATCTTGCACTTGGATTGAGTGACAGTGCGCTTTCCTACTCAAGGCGTCCGCCACCACGTTTGCCTTGCCCGGATGATAGTGCACTTGTAGATTATAATCTTTAATCAACTCAAGCCACCTTCGCTGCCGCATGTTCAGTTCAGGTTGAGTGAAGATATACTTGAGGCTCTTATGGTCGGTGTAGATATTACACAGATTACCTAGCAAATAGTGCCTCTAGATTTTCAAAGCATGAACAAGTGCCGCCAATTCCAAGTCATGAGTAGGGTAATTGACCTCATGCTTTCGAAGTTGGCGCGAGGCATACGTGATAACGCGACCTTCCTGCATCAACACGCAGCCTAAACCAATGCCTGACGCGTCACAAAAGACATCGAAGGGCTTCTCGATATCAGGCTGGGCTAGAACAGGAGCTGATGTCAGCAATGTCCTCAACTTGTGGAATGCCTCTTCACACTCAGGCGTCCACACAAACTTCTCATCCTTCTGAAGCAGACGAGTCATAGGCTTAGATATCTTTGAGAATTCGGGAATGAATCGACGATAATATCCAGCCAGACCAAGAAAACTCCGAACCTCGTGTACCGAAGTTGGAACTTTCCAATCCAGCACTTCTTACACCTTAGCCGGATCCACCGATATACCTTCTTCAGATAAGACATGGCCCAAGAAAGGTACTTTCTTCAGCCAGAACTCGCATTTGCTAAACTTAGCATAAAGCTGATGTTCGTGCAGACGCGACAACACTATACACAGATGCTCTGCATGCTCCTCTTCATTGCAGGAATATACCAAGATATCATCAATGAAGACCACCACAAACTTGTCCAATTCGGGCATGAACACCGAATTCATGAGATACATGAAGTGAGCAGGTGCATTCGTAAGACCGAATGACATGACAAGGTACTCATACAGCCCATACCTCATCGAGAAAGCTGTCTTAGGTACATCTTCAGGACGGATCTTGACCTGATGGTACCCAGATCGTAAATCAATCTTGGAAAATACCTTAGCTTTAGACAACTAATCAAACAAAATATCAATGCGAGGAAGAGGGTATTTGTTCTTGATAGTCACTGCATTTAGGGGACGATAGTCCACACACATGTGCAAAGATTGATCCTTCTTCTTCACAAAGATAGCCGGACAACCCCAAGGAGAGGAACTAGGATGGATAAGTCCTTTCTTCAACAACTCATTGAGTTGGGTCTTAAGCTCAGCTAACTCATTAGGTGGCATTCTATAAGGTCTTCTAGAGATAGGAGCGGTACCTAGAATCAATTCAATTTTGAACTCCACATCCCGATCTGGAGGAAGCCCAGGTAAATCATTAGGAAACACGTCCAGAAACTCGCACACCACCGGAATGTCCTGAATAGCCTTAGATGTAACTGCATTTATAGTGCTACGGATTTGAATATCACGAGGGAGTTGCACTACAAATGCCTCCTTGGTATTCGGGTCTTTCAACATCACTACACGAGTGGTGGTGTCGATAAGAACTCTGTTGCCACTCATCCACTTCATCCCCAGAATTACATCTATGCCCACACCGGGTAGAACAACCAAATCAGCAAGAAACTGACGGACTCCTATTTCCAGAGTTGCCCCCAAAACCACTTGATTGGTGGAAATATCATTTCCCGCAGCACTAATACAATAACTGCCCTTATCAAGTGTAATTGCCTTGATATTATGCTTAGACACAAATTCAGAACTCACAAAAGAATGCGATGCTCCTGAATCAGAAAGCACAAGCACGTCATGTTGATTGACCAGAAACTTACTAGTCGTAACTACCTCACCAGCAGGGATTGCTTCTACAGTGGTGTAGTGAACACGCCCCTGACGGACGTTCCCCTAGTTGACCTTCTTTGGCGGGTAGGGACAGTTGCTCTGCCAATGCCCGGTCTGATTGCAGTTCTAGCACGGACAGTTGGCAGGTGGAGTCTTGGCATAGTTGGGACCTGTGTTGCCCCTAGGAAGAGCAATAGAGTACCCCTTGCGAAAACCCGTCTTCGCCTGATTCTTCTTCACCAGAGGGCGGTGTCGCTGGTTGGGGGTTGGAGCGCGGAACGGTGGCTTAGCTGCCACTGGAGCCTTGGACTGAGATGACCCGGCCCCGGCCTCAAAAGCCCTCTTGCGAGTCTTGGTCGCAGTGTACACAGTGTTATAGTTCTCTTGAGTGAGAGCATCACTGACAAACTCATTGAAAGTTGCACACTTAGTGCGGCCCATAGTCTTCAGCAATTTGGGGCCCAAACCCCGCTTGAAACTAGCAATCTTTTTCGTCTCCGGGTTCACAAACTCAGGAGCATACCTCGACAAATGATTGAAAGCATGCAAATACTCCTTCAAGGTCTTGTTGCCCTGAGTTAACTGCATGAACTCAGTATGTTTCATTTCCATAACACCAGGAGAAATGGAATGCCCTTTAAAAGCATCACAGAACAGATTCCAGTCAAGCACAGTGTCGGCTGGAAGAGCTTCTCGATACTGATTCCACCAGATGCCTGCTGGGCCCTGCAGTTGATGAGCTGCATACTATGCCTTCAAACCTTCAGTCAATCGAAGCAAGCGGAACTTATGTTCCACCGTGTTCAGCCATTCTTCAGCTTGAAGGGGTTCTTCAGCTTCTCTGAAAGGTGGGGGCTTTGTATCCATGAAGTCCTTGAAGCTACTGTACTGGTTAGGAGCTGGCCCTTCATGTGCATTGCGACCACCCTGATTCACCATCCGATTGATGGTCTCAGTGAGCATCCTCTGATTGTCCACCATCATTTGCATTAACTCAGCAGGATTGGGTGGTGGAGGAGGAGGTGGTGGATTCATGTTTGCACGCTGTTCCGCACCTTGGGTGCCACGAGACATCTGTAAAGACACAGTCAGTGAGCATTGATGATGACAAGATTTGCCGCAGAAGAACTTATATTTATGCCTAAAAGTATTCGAGAGAATAACTTTACAGAAAAGGCACAATAATTCAATTCCATAAAACAACATCACCAATCCAACACATGACAGAGATATTCGCCATATGCACCACAACGGGAACATCGTCATATCATAACAAACATGTTAAGATTGCACATTGGGTCCATAAAGTTATTACACCATCACAGTACATGCCACGAGTCAAGGTAAAAGCTCCGGATTACAACATGGTTACAAAAGCACCACTGCTAACTGGCATACTACAAAAGATCCTCACAACACACTACTCACTACTCCCTACACTCCAGGCTCGTCGTCCGAGTCAGCGTCGACGATCGCCTGTCCATCGTCGTCGCTAAATGGCTCAAGCTCCTCGTCCTCCACGTCCTCGTGCAGAGGTGGTGCAGCCGCTGCTGGTCCATCGACCTCCATACCATCATCATCGGCCACAATCACCTGAGGTCCCACCTCTGGATACACGGGTATAGGGCGAGGAATAGGGTGTAGCAAGTTGTTGAGACGGTGAATCTCCACAAGACCAGCCTCAATTTGATCCTGCAGATAGTTCTCCCGCTCAAGAGACTGAACTCGGTGCATCTCCTATGCTCTACGCCTGTTCTCCGACACGCGGAGTGCAGTATCCCTCTCACGAGTGATCTGCACCAAGCGCTCCTGCACTGTCTCCTTCTCTCTAGCTAATTGGCTCATCTGATCCTGCTTATGATCTCTCTCTCTAATGGCCTTCACCCACTGCTGCCTACGGTGCTCCGCAATGTCTTCCCAGTCATTGCGGTCCTTCTGAGCTTGCTCCAGGAGTCTAGCTTGCTTGCGAAACTTGCGAGCACGCTTTTCAGCCTTCCGTTGCAGCTCCTGAGCCTGGCGAACAGCCACCATCACTGGTGCATAGGTGTTCTCTCGCTGACTAATCAGCTTGAGCACAGCCATCATAGCACTCATAGCAGGACTAGAACTCTCAGCTCTCTCTCCCCTGCCTCGAACCAAAGCACACCCATTAGCCTGTTTCCACTCCGCTGCTACTGGGTCAGCACGGGGAATGGAGGCCGCTGGTCCTCCCGTCAGCTCATCACCACACCTCTGACAGATATCGAGCAGGATAGTCTGAGCTGCAACCTGAGCTGCCTCCCAAGGAGTCTGCCCATCTGAGCTACAAGTCCATCCTGTCCATGCAGGCTTGTCCCGATGTGGAGGGACAACTCCCTGCACAGCAAACCACTGTATCCCTCCTGTGCTCTCCATCTCCCACCAGGAATACTGAGGTGGCTCAGCATACCCGACAGACTGAAGCACTCTCCAGAGCAAGATAGGAGTGCCAAACTCGCTCAAGAAAGTGTCACTGGGACGGGGTGAAGCGGGTGCATCCATCTGTGGAAAGGAATAGGAATACCATGGGTAAAAGAGGATTAGTTTAAGCAACAATTATTTAATTAAAAGGGACGACATTGTAAGGGAAGGAGTAGACAGAATGTATGTATGAATGCGACATGATGCATGCACGAACCGTACGTCCTCACAAACTTAGAAAATTAATATTCTAACGGATATACGGTGGCATACATTCGTCTCTCGATACGATAACTATCGATTTACACGTGCGCTGTTAGAGTACCTGCAGAAAACTTCATTTCAGCCCAACAGTCCCCAATATAACACTCAAGAAAGCAGTAAACTAAGTGCACATTGCTTGGACATGCCCAACATGCATAAACAATGACACCACAGCTACCCGAGATATTAAATGCTCCCCAATTAAGTTTCTTTCGTGGTTCCATGGTTTTGACATGTAACCAATCTAGAAAACCACCGCGAACACTCCCGTAGACCGCCATTTGGACGACCATGCTCTCACAGCTCACACTTACCAGGGCGTAGGTGCGACGTTGCATAATTTAAATCTAGCGACATATGTGGCTATTTCACATATGAAGGCTACCTCCACCATTAGACCACAGGGTAGCATAGTGCGGTCATCACACATCCATACCTGAGTACTGCCGGAGATGCATAAATAAAACCCCCCAAGTTAGTACTTAAATAGCCACCTATAGTCCTTATGTGGGCAAGGAGGATTCGACCACTGGCATAACTTAATTATTGATTTACACCATTTTATTGAAAAACTCTTTGTTTTTAAATACACAAACGCTGCATTTATAATGCTGAACTTGCTCCGATGCCAGCTGTCACAGAACCGACCAAATTATAAGAGTTCAAGTGTAGAAACGATCGGCAAGCAATCAAGTTTCCAAACTTGAGCCCATATAATCCCGGTAGTCAATTGAAATCACGAAGGACTTCAAACCAACTCGCAACAAACCAAGATCGTAATAGTTCAACATAAACACAGCGAATGTTACAAAGTCATTCATTGCCGTCGAAGCGGCACCACATCAGAGTTATTAAGTTATTACAACCCAAGTTCGAAGTAGCGGAAGCAAAATAATTACACACACTTGTTCAAAGTTCAGTTCCCAAGTTTTTGGTTATTGCCAGAGTCTACACCATCCTTCCAAAAGCATCAGATACGGGGTTGTTAGAGAACCGTGCCCGACGGTTAGTCCTCATCCCCAGCGGGATGGAGACAGGTCTTGCAGAAACCGTCATAGAAGATGTCATCTGCAACAGGTGGGAATAAACCCTGAGTACGAGAATGTACTCAGCTAGACTTACCCGTCTAGTAAAACATAAAGACACCAAGGATCATGCAAGGCTAAGATATAAAAGTAGAGCTGGTCGACTCGACATTTTGCCAAAAGCCTTTATTATGACTGACTCATTGTGAGAGCATCTTATTTATTTATCATCAGCCTACCACTTAAATTAGAACCTGAACTAAAGCACTTCACTTGATTAATACAAGCATTAATAACCATATCAAGTTCATCTTATGTTCTTCCTTGCTATCATCATTATCATGAACCAAGTTTATTAGTGAATGCTACATTTGCCGCTGCTCTGTCAAGTTCTCACCGACCAGGAGAGACGGCGATTCGAATCGAATTCCTATCCAGCTGGAGGGTTATTCCTAGCACTCACCCAAGCATCCCCCGTCGGAGAGCCAACGGGTCACCTTTGGTACGACTCAGGAATCGCGGCTCCGATCAGCGCTGCACTCCCAGGGCTACCACTCTGCCAGGGAGGTCAGGAATTTTAACTCACCTGCCTTTGGGCTTACGCCAATGGTCCCCCGCACACCGCACTTCCTCCGGTAGTGCGCACTTTATAGACTATCTATAAAGTGCGCCTGGCTTAAGTCATTTTAATCAGGTTCCATCCACGATAGCACATATAGACTATCGTGATCCGACATAACCCTATATCGCGCAGGTGACAGGAAATCACCCGACATCTACCGTTTAAGCATAGCTAAGCTGCTACTCGATCCTAACTCTATAACCAGGTAGTAAGTATCTGGACAAGGAAGGAGTAAAAATGCAGCAAGGGCTTCATCACAACTCCTATACTTAATGCACCAATAGATATAACATATTAAGTAAACTTTCAAAAGTAAAGGGAGGCTTAAAATGCTCCGGGGCTTGCCTTTCACGAACGAGGCTGGCTCGTGACTTGGGCACTCAACTTCTTCTTCTGCCTCCTGGCTGCCTTCCTGGCCTTCGGGGTTCGCTTGGAGCTCGAAGGAAACTGCCACGTCCGGTGCACCTATTGCATGCTCGGTGAATGAGAAGACGTGCATACACAAGAATGAATGCTTGCTAACATAATGGACTCACTGGGCACTCATTTATGGAGTACACAGTTATAACAAGTTCTCACAAGCTAACAAGTCACTCAGCCCGAAACTTAACATGATACTAAAACAGTAAGCAACACAAAACAGTAGCAACTCAGTAAATAAATCATAACTAAAGATAGACAGTTCCAACAAACATAAATGAGGACATTCTGGAAATCTCATGAAATTGTCTACAAATCATCTTTAAACATCACAGCAAGATTCATACATTAAACCAATCATTTTAACAAAGTTCCAGGTTCTGTCCCAGAAAAACAGAGAGCACCTATTTCTGGAACCTAACTTGGAACAGCCATAACCTTTAAACTACTACGCCAAATCATCCCAAATTTAAACCACAGCTAGTTCAATAAGTGTACAACAACTTTGATTTAGATAAGATTCTCAGAAAACCAAATTATCATTAAACAAAAGTTAAATTTCTCCCTTGCTGTCCAGAACAGCCTTTAACCCTATAATTAATTATTTGATGACATAACCAAAACACAAACAATGCCAGCCACATGACTTATGAGCACAAGCATATCACAAGGTTACCAGAACATCAGATGATAACCCTCAAACATATACTTAACAAGGCATTTAGTAATTAATTCTAGAAAGGAGCATAATTACAAGATATTAGTCAAGGTGCTCAGAAAAATCTACAAAAATTACAGAGGCACAAGTATAGCACCAAAGCATCACCATAAAAATTTTAGAGCAATTGCACATACCAAATTAAAGATATGCATTTAACATGTAGCTAGGTGCTTATTTCATAAATTGGAAAATATGACTTGTATAATGCCAAACAACAGATTTCAGATTATTTACACATGAGGAATGCCATAAACAGGTTTACTACCAAAGTAAAGCACCAGCATAAGTACCAATTATTTTATATAATTTAATCAAGGAAACAAGCCACATTTCAATCATAAATTACATATCCAAGTTTCATTAATCCAAAAATCATGAAATATTTATCATAACATTCTAGTACCACCCAGAGGCTACTATAAAATTTTCATGGCAAACTAAACAGCGTAACCAGAGATATGAATTTATTCATGAATAACAAGATTAAATCCTTAATAAATATTTTCCCAGAAAACATGGTTCATTTTATATTTTTATTAAAAACTAGCCATCTCAAAGAATACCACAAAATTGGTTTCACAATTTTTGGATCTCAGAAACAGGAGATATGATTTTTGCAAGAAAGCCAAAAATCCAGATTTTGAATAAAAGAAAAGGAGGGAAGGAGGTGACGCTGACAGTGGACCCCGCCTGTCAGGGTCATCGTCCTCACGGCCGATGCGACTATCGCCGGCGATTTCTCCGCGACGGCGAGGTCTCCGGTCAATCCAAGGGCACCAACGTGATCCCCAGACTCTAGCGACTCGATTGATCCCACTTTTCCCACGGCGGAGCCACCGGAAGGGGCTCACCGTCGACGATGACGGCTCGGCGGAGGTGCTCGGCGTTACGCCGGAGCCCTCAGGCTGGTAGAGCGCGACCTAAGACCTTCTACAGCACCAGCGAACTACGGCGGAGCTTCCAAGGTACGTGGCTTGGCTTGAAACCTCGTGGAACACGCTGGCCACGAGAGCACCCATCTCCGGCGGAAACATGGCGGCGCTGCGCATCGTGTCCGGCGACGGAGAGCTCGGTAGAGCGTCCACCAAGTGGCGCAAAAGCTCGCTAAAAACCTAAGCAACCTCTAGGACCTAACCAGAGACGACGAGAGGCTTCACAGGGCTCGGCATTGGGCTCGCCGGAAAAGATGGTCACGGCGACCCGATTTGGGGGAAGAAGGGAATGGCGGCTCACCGGTGGATTTCACGGCGAGATGGTGGGTGGAGAATGGAGAGCAGTTCACGGCGGAGCTGTGGGTGGAATTTGGTGGACCGAGACGCAGCGACGAGCGCACACGAGCTCGCCGGAGTGAGCTCGCGACGGTGAGCTCGCTGCGGGCGGTTTACAGGCGCGAGAGGGCGAGGAAAGCGAGAGTGGACGCGTCCACTCTGCTCGGGGCGTCGCCGTGGACGTCATGCGCACGCTGGGAGCTGACGAGCGGGGCCATCGCCAGCGTACGGACGACATCTGGCGGACAGATGGCGCTCTGGCCATCCACGACGGCGAGCTCGGCTTCGATTCAGAGAAACGGAGACCGTCTGACAGAGCGACTTCAACAACGAATAACTCCCAAACCAGCCCGAGATAGAAGATGATGCAGTTGACAAAGTTGGAGTTCCAATCGAGTTCTACAACTTTGTCAACTAGAGCAAAGGCCAGATTGGCCGGGATTGAGAGATATAGAGTTTCCAAAATCGATCGAGCAAACTGGTTTCGTTCCAAGACTTGGAAAATTTCCTAAGTGTTGGAAACAGCGCCAAATCTGCCTTGTGGGTCACTTTTGAGCTATTTGTGATCATTTTCATGAGATGGCCATAAAACAACTTTTGTTCCTTATAAAATTTGCTACAACTTTTCTGTAGAAAGTTTTGACATGCAAACATTTTATGAAACACTTTTTAAAAGCTTAAGGAAAAGAGGTTTCTAGAGCCTATTTGCACAAGCATGACTTAAAGGCATAATTTGGAGAAGTGATCAACATGAACATTGTTCCCAAAGTTAAGTTAAGTCTAGATAAACTAATTACCAAAGCATAGAGCACAAACACAAGCATGGTTCACTCAAACATAAGCATAGGAAGCCTATTTAAGCAATTTAGATCACATATTTGCATAGAATGAATGGCTCAAGATAGATGATGATCATGGTATGCTTTGAGTAGATGATGATGCTCATGCTATGCACATGATTAATGCAACCATAACACTGGGGTGTTACATGCTTGCTCACCAAATCTAGCATGGGTTTGTTTTGGCATAGAAGGCTTGGTCATGTTGGAATGAAACAATTGAACAAGTTAGTCAAATATGATCTTCTTAGAGGCTTGAAAGATGTTACATTTGAGAAAGACAAGCTTTGTAGTGCATTTCAAGCCGGAAAGCAAGTTGGCAACACTCATCCCAAGAAGAGCATCATGAGTACATGCAAGGCATTTGAGTTGTTGCACATGGACTTATTTGGACCAACCACATACACAAGCATTGGTGGAAACAAATATGGATTTGTGATAGTGGATGATTTCACAAGATACACATGGGTATTCTTTCTTAGTGACAAGAGTGATGCTTTTGGAACCTTCAAATCATTTGTCAAGAGAATACACAATGAGTTTGAAACAACCATCAAGAAAGTGAGAAGTGACAATGGAAGCGAATTCAAGAATACAAGAGTTGATGAGCTTTGTGATGAATTTGGCATTAGGCATCAATTCTCGGCCAAGTACACTCCACAATCAAATGGTCTTGTTGAGAGGAAGAATAGAACCTTGATTGACATGGCAAGATCAATGTTGAGTGAGTACAATGTGAGTCATTCTTTTTGGGCTGAAGCAATCAACACGGCTTGCTACTATAGCAACCGACTCTATTGTCACCCAATGATGGAGAAGACACCATATGAGCTCTTGAATGGAAGAAAGCCCAACATTGCATACTTTCGGGTTTTTGGTTGCAAATGCTACATATTGAAGAAAGGCACTAGATTGAGTAAATTTGAAAAGAAATGTGATGAAGGATTCTTGCTTGGTTACTCCACTACTAGCAAAGCTTATCGAGTTTGGAATTTGGCTAGTGGTACTCTTGAAGAGTTGCATGATGTTGAGTTTGATGAAACAAATGGCTCTCAAGAGGAAGATGAAAATCTAGATGATGTGATAGGCACTCAATTGGCCGATGCAATGAAGAATATGGACATTGGTGATTTAAGGCCTAGAGAGGTGATTGATGTTGAAGATGACAAAGATCAAGTGCTTCCTACCTCTAATGTGCAAGCTAGTGGTTCTCATGATCAAAATCAAGCTAGTACAAGTGGTACACAAGTGCAAGATCAACAAGCTAGTACATCATCTCATGATCAACCAAGTGCAAGCAATCAAGTACAAATACTCCAACCAACAAATATTGCAAGAGATCATCCATTGGATCATATCATAGGTGACATTCAAAGAGGAGTGCAAACTAGATCAAGAATAGCATCATTTTGTGAGCATTTCTCCTTTGTGTCTCACATTGAGCCAAAAAAGATTGATGAAGCATTGAGAGATGTTGATTGGGTTAATGCTATGTATGAAGAGCTTAACAATTTCAAGAGAAATCAAGTATGGGAATTAGTTGAGAGGCCTAGTGATCACAATGTCATTGGTACTAGATGGGTCTTTCGCAACAAGCAAGATCAAGATGGGATAGTTGTAAGGAACAAAGCAAGATTGGTAGCACAAGGCTATACTTAAGTTGAAGGTCTTGACTTTGGTGAAACATATGCCCCGGTTGCAATATTGGAAGCAATTAGGATCTTGTTGGCCTATGCTTGTGCTCATAACATCAAGCTATACCAAATAGATGTGAAGAGTGCATTTCTCAATGGCTATATCAATGAAGAAGTTTATGTTGAGCAACCTCCCGGTTTTGAAGATGACAAGAAACCCAACCATGATTACAAGCTAAGAAAGGCATTGTATGGTTTGAAGCAAGCACCTAGAGCATGGTATGAGAGATTGGGAGATTTCTTACTCTCTAAAGGTTTCAAGATGGGCAAGGTTGACACCACACTCTTCACCAAGAAGATTGACAAAGACTTGTTTGTGTTGCGAATCTATGTTGATGATATCATATTTGGATCAACCAATCAAGAATTTTGTGAAGAGTTTGGCAACATGATGGCTAATGAGTTTGAGATGTCAATGATTGGAGAACTTAGCTACTTCCTTGGTCTTCAAATCAAGCAATTGAAGAATGGCACATTTGTAAGTCAAGGCAAGTACATAAAAGACATGCTCAAGAAGTTTTGTATGGATGATGCAAAGGCAATTAGCACTCCGATGGGAACAAATGGAAGCCTAGATAGTGACACAAGTGGAAATATGGTGGATCAAAAGTTGTATCGGTCTATGATTGGAAGCCTACTCTATGTGACCGCATCAAGACCGGATGTCATGTTTAGTGTATGCATGTGTGCAAGATTCCAAGCCTCACCAAGAGAAAGTCATTTGAAAGCAACAAAGAGAATATTGAGGTACTTGAAGCGTACACAAAATGTTGGTTTGTGGTATCCCAAAGGTGCAAAGTTTGAACTTGTTGGATATTCCGATTCGGACTATGCGGGATGCAAAGTTGAGAGAAGAAGCACATCGGGCACATGTCAACTATTGGGTAGATCACTTGTCTCATGGTCATCCAAGAAGCAAAATAGTGTTGCACTATCAACCGTCGAAGCGGAGTACATTGCGGCCGGTAGTTGTTGTGCACAAATTCTATGGATGAAGGCAACATTGAAAGATTTTGGAATCAATTTCAAAGAAGTGCCATTGCTATGTGACAATGAAAGTGCCGTGAAGCTCACCAACAATCCGGTTCAACACTCAAGAACAAAGCACATAGATGTACGCCATCATTTCATAAGAGATCACCAACAAAAAGGGGACATTTGCATTGAGAGTATAGGCACCGATGATCAACTTGCCGATATATTCACCAAGCCACTTGATGAGAAGAGGTTTTGCAAGCTAAGGAATGAATTGAACATACTTGACTTCTCAAATATGTGTTGATGCACCCCATTATATGACATGCCTCTCCTTCGAGCAAAGCAAGGTAAAATTGATTGACATGTCATCCATCCTATGCTAAGGACTTGTGTAGTGCATCTAGTCATTCCTTACATGTCTTAGGATCATTCATGAAAATCAAATGAATTTGATGTTTGTATGGTACCACTATTGTTTTTATGCTTGACTTGATCTAGTGGTAGCATATGACATGTTTGTGGGTTTGCAATCCTAGTGTTTGATCTAGAATATGAGCTATAAGTGTTTAACTCAACATGGTACAAGATAACCTTACTTGGAGGTGTGAAGAAGCTTGTCCTTGGATCAAACCGAGTTAAATGTCTTAGGCAAGTAATCTAGATTGGACCAATTTGGTAAAATGATCTCACTTCACATGGTTTCACACTAACCTATCTAAAATTTGAGCTCACCTTTTGTGGTCTTTGATGACAAAGGGGGAGAGAATTTCCCAAAGATTTAAGATAGGAGAGTAACATAATAAAAGAAGGGGTTCAAATTAAAATTTGAAGCACACAAGTAGGGGGAGCAAGCTCATAAACTTGTATATTGCATTTGAATATGCATCACATATGTTTGCTTGCATTTGCATTAGCTTTAGAAGCTTTCTCTCCAATGCCTTGCTTGTGTGGTGTATGCTAGTTGTAGGCTTGATTGATGAAATGAAGAACTAGCATGCATAGGTAGTGTAACTAGACCTTTAGTTGTTTCACAAGTGGTACTAGAACCTTGTTTATAATGTTGATCTCATGGGGTGTTCTAGTTTTGTGAATGTCTAGTTACTAATGGTGCTAAGGATGGTGTATATTGGCAACTCTGATTGGTATCACGCTTCAAAGGTCCATTCTTTATACCTTAGCATCATTTGGTAGAAATTGACTCCTATATTTCCTATTCAAGCATATGTGCAAGCTTTAAAATCCAAACTCTTAGCACATATGTAGGGGGAGCAATTGCTACCAATTTGGTTTTATGAAACTTGTCCATCACCTTTGCACATGGTAAAATGCTTGGGCAAGCAACATGAATCAAAGAAAATTTTATTGAAAATCTTTGTAAAAAGGGTTGTCATCAATTACCAAAAAGGGGGAGATTGAAAGCCCTAGTTTGGTTTTGGATAATTGATGAAACCCTAGTACTAACCTCTATGCTAAGTGTGTGTAGACTTAATGAGGTTGGTACATGCCAAGTGATGGAGCAAGTGATGATCATGGTGTTGATGGTGATAACCACAAGATGATCAAATGCTCAACTTGAAAAGAAGAAAGAGAAAAACAAAACCCTATGGAGTTCAAGGCAAAGGTATTGCTTAGGGTTTTGGTTTTGGTGATCAAGACACCATAGAGGGTGTGATCACATTTAGGATAGATAGCCGTACTATAAAGAGGGGAATTCTTTGGCTAAGCGGTTATCAAGTGCCACTAGGTGTCATTGTTCTTGTGCATGCATTTAGAACCTAGTGAGCTAACTTAACTCCTTCGAAGAAAATGTTTGTGAAAATGCTAACACATGTGCACATGTTGGTTTACACGTTGTGGTGTTGGCACACATTGTGGTGTCGCAAGCTCGGCGGGATTCGGTGCTTTTTGAGAAAATGAAGTGCATATTTTCTATTGCACCGGTGGGAAATTTGGAGAAGTCGCGGGAGTGTTTCTTGCTGAGAAAACACTCACCGGACGCTGGCTTCTGGAGCACCGGACGCTGCGTCTGAGCGTCCGGTGCAGACAGTGCCTGGCCCAGCTAGGGTAAGGCACCGGACGATAGGCACCGGACGCTGGCTTGAGCGTCCGGTGGTTAGCGTCCGGTGTGCGGGCGTTTTGCGACCCTCTCTGCGCATGGGTCCGGTGAGCACCAGACCCTGAGGGTGCGTCCGGTGGCTTGCGTCCGGTGACCCTGCGAGTTTGCGGAACTCTCTGCGCATGAGTCCGGTGTGCACCGGACGCGTCCGGTGCCAACTTGCTCAGCGTCCGGTGCACTGCAGGTGACCGTTAGACTCTGACACGAGCGTTTCAAATAGCAACACGTGGCTGACTTTAGAGCACCGGACGCTGGTGTTGAGCGTTCGGTGCCCCTTTAAGAGCGTCCGGTGACCCCGAGTTTTGCCCAGTGGAAGAGCCAACGGCTCTATTTGTTTGAGGGGCTTTTAAATACGTGTTTGGCCGGCTTGGGGCTCACTCTCTTGGCATTCTAACCTACTTGACATCCTTGTGAGCCTAAGCAAACTCTTCCCGCTCATCTCCTTCATAGATTAAACATCTTTGTGAGATTGGGAGTGATTCCAAGTGCATTTGCTTGAGTGATTGCATCTAGTGGCACTTGGGGATCGTTTTGGCTGCGGTTTTCTTGTTACTCTTGGTGGTTGCCGCCACCTAGACGGCTTGGAGCAGCGGAGGAGGATTGGCACGAGTTGGTGATTGTTCGTGGCCATCTCCCGGTGATTGTGAGGGGTCTTGTACCTTCCCCGGCGGAGAGCCGAAAGGTAACTCTAGTGGATTGCTCGTGTCATTGAGCTACCTCACTTGTGGGTAGGTTCTTGTGGTGTCCTAGTGAGGACGAGGTTCGTGCAACACCTCTTAGCCACCGAACCACCAAGTGTTGGTCGACACAACGGGGACGTAGCGTGCCGGCAAGCACGTGAACCTCGGGAGAAAAATCGGTGTCTCAATTGTGTTTGATTGGCATTCTCCGGTGCTTGATTGTTTATATTGGTGATTGGTTCATCCCCTACACGGCGGTATAAATATCTCATCTTATCCTTACTTACCGTAAACTAGTGTAATTAGTTTAGTTGCTTTCTTTGCCTTGTGTAGCTTAGTTCTTGTGTGGTTAATGTTCTTAGCAACTAGAATTGTTGGGTAGGTGGCTTGCAAACACCCCTTTAGAGCTAGAGCAAAAAGCTTCGCTTTCTTTTTTTACTAACCTCTTGCTCTAGTGAGTTTGTAGAATTTTTAAATAGGCTATTCACCCCCCTCTAGCCATATTAGGACCTTTCACGAACCAGCCACCATCTTCCTGCTTGCCGATCTACTCCTCATTAACTCCAGATACGTATTCAAAGATATGTGTCCAAAAATGGTGTCAATAATACTGATCACATAATCTTTACCGATGACTTCTTTTATAAATACCATCATCACCCTTGGTAATTTTCAGTTGAAGATATTCCATCGGCAGCTCCAGCCGATCAAATTATAGTGCAAGCTTCATCTCCATGCCAGAGACAAGAGATTGATTTATAACAAGTAAGTCATCCGATCCATCAGACTTTGCATTATCGATACTCAATTCTGGTTAACTTATCCTCTTCTTCCCCTAGGAGCAAGATTCTCCCGATAGCTTGTTCTCCTTTGCCATCGACATCTCTGATGACGAAGGTGAAGAAGAAAGCTCTTCATTAGCACTTGGAATCGCATCGGCAGAGATCAAATCCAAGCTGGAAGACTTACTAGCCCTATTGCAGGAAGACACAGCTCAGCGGGTAGATGATTCTGATCCAGCCAAAGTCATATTTAAGACTCTCTATGGCCAAATTCCTGCCGATGTCGAGGAGATGCTCTTCCAAGCGGCTCACCTAGAGAGTCGCCAGCTTCAATACCAAAAGGCCGTCCAACGCCTTGCCGATAGAGCCACTCAAACCCAGCTTAAAGAGGGGATGCTGCAAGTGAAGCACGCTGCTGATGAAAAGCATAAGAGCATCAGCATTCTGCATTCTTCAGGTGATGAATTAAAACAGAAGATTTCTGATCTATCGGCAAGAAGAGAGGCCTTGCTTGCTGAGCTTAAACAAGTGGAGGAAGGTTTGTCCCAGGCTCAATAGGAAGAAATTCAACTACCCGATGCGCTCAAGAATCTTCAACAAGAGAGGGATGCCCAAGCTTGCAAGGTATTGCAAATGAATAAAAAGTTGAAACCAGTGGAAGGCTCTGCCGATGAAGATGCCAAAGAAATAGTGGAAGCCAATCAAATTCGCCTGCGTGCGATATCGGCTATCCAGACTTTGCTGAACGTGTAAATCCTTTCATCGGCAGTATGCCTAATCAGTTCTTTTGAAAACACCAGTATTTGATCCAGCCGATAGGATTGTTATCGACACCAAAAATTCTTATGCATTGCTTCAGACACACTATAATTTCGTCCAGCAGATAGGACTGTTATTGGCATATATATACTTTTATGCATTAACCCAGATACTGGGGTAGTATATTTTTAAGTACTTTCCATTTAACGCCCTAGGAAATTCAACTCCTTCGAGAGTTTCTAACATATAGGCATTGCCTGGGGCAGACAGATTTATCCGATAAGGACCTTCCCAATTAGGAGACCATTTTCCAAATTTTGAACTTTTAGTCCCAATCGATAAAACTAATTTCCAAATCAAATCCCCATTGGCAAATTCCTTGGCCTTCACCTTTTTATCATACCACTTAGCCACTCTCTTTTTATTTTCTTCTATGCTAATTAAAGCTCTTAACCGATGCCCTGCTAAATCATCCAACTCATCTTTCATCAGAGTAGTATAGTCATCGGTAGTTAATTGATCCTGAGAAAGCATTCACCTAGAACCAGTTTTAATTTCCCAAGGTAGTACTGCATCATGTACATACACCATTTGATAAGGTGACACTTTGGTTGAACCATGACATGCCATCCGATACGACCATAAGGCTTCATTCAATAGAGTATGCCACCGTCTCAGATTTTCCTCAATCTTCTATTTAATGAGTTTAATAATCCCTTTGTTGGAAGCTTCGGCCTGTCCATTGGCTTGAGCATAGTAAGGAGAAGAATTCAACACTTTAATCCCCATACCAATTGCAAATTCATCAAACTCCCCTGATACACATAGTACCCTGATCGGTAGTTATCGTTTGAGGAATACCAAATCGGTAAACAATATGCTCCTTTACAAAATCAATCATATTAGCCGATGTCACTTTCTTTAAAGGAATAGCCTCAACCCATTTAGTGAAATAATTAGTGGCAACTAGGATAAACTTATGCCCTTTACTCGACGGCGGATAAATTTGACCGATGAGATCAATAGCCCAACCCCGCAACGGCCAAGGTTTAATAATAGGATTCATAGCCGATGCGGGTGTCCTTTGAATATTGCCAAACTTCTGACACCTTGACACTCTTTGAAATACTTGAAACAATCCTCAAGTATAGTTGGCCAATAATATCCATTCCTTCTAATCATCCACTTCATTTTAAAAGCTGACTGATGTGCTCCACATACTCCCTCATAAATTTCACCCATCAAGCTTTTGGACTCATCATCACTCAAACATCTAAGTAGAACTCCATCTATTGTACGATACTATAATTCCTGATCAAGGAGTACATACTTTGTAGCTCAAACCTAACACACCTCTCAACTTTTCTAGACGGATCTTTTAAATAATCAATAATTTCTTTTCTCCAATCATCGGTACTGATTACCGATAATACTTCCAAGATGGGTTGATATCCCGAGGCGTGTTGAGCTAACCGTTAGCTTCTTCATTATGCAGCCGGGGAATATGCTCTAATCGGAAATCCCTGAATTTCTTCAATAATTGTACACATCTTTCATAATGTGCTATCAAAACTTCACTTCGGCATTCATAAATCCCAGCCAACTGATTTATAACAAGCATAGAATCACCAAAAATTTTGACAGTATCAGCATGAACTTCCTTTAATAATTCTAACCCTTTGATTAGGGCTTGGTACTCAGCGTGATTGTTTGTCGATGTAGCAACAATCGGTAAAGAAAATTCATATTTCTTTCCTCAAGGAGAAATCAATACTACACAGATACCTGCCCCTCGATCACATGTAGATCCATCAAAGAAGAGTGTCCAAGGAACAATTTCCAGAGCATCCACCACACCACAATGCTGAGTTACAAAATCGGCCATGACTTGCCCTTTAACTACCTTAGCCGATTCATAACATAGGTCAAACTCTGATATTGCTAGTATCCATTTGCCAATTCTACCACTCATAATCGGCATCGACAAATGATGTATCTAACTACGTCATCCTTGCATATGACACTACATTCGGCCGATAACAAGTAATGTCTTAACTTGATGCAAGAAAAGTACAAGCATAGTCATAATTTTTCAGTTGTCGAATACCTTGTCTTAGCATCCATCAATCTTCTACTCAGGTAGTAAATTACACGTTCTTTCCCTTGAAATTCTTGAAAGAGCTGAATCGATGACTGCATCATCGATAGATAAATATAATCTGAAGGGCTTTCCATGCTGAGGTGGAACCAAGACTGGAGGATTTGCCAAATAATTCTTGATTTCATCCAAGGCTAATTGTTGCTCTTTTCCCCACACAAACTCTTAATTGGCTTTTAATTTAAGCAAATGACTGAAAGCACGAATCTTACCCAACAAATTGGATATAAATTGTCTGATAAAATTAATCTTGCCGATCAATGACTAAAGTTTAGTTTTAATGGTAGGAGCAACTACTTTGCCAATCGCATCAATGGATCTTCTGCTAATTTCAATTCCTCTCTAATGCACCATGAAACCTAGAAACTAACCTGCCGATACACCAAATGCACATTTATTAGGGTTCATCTTCAAACCATGTTTCCTTGTGCACTCCAACACTTTTCGCAAATCAGCTAGATGTTTTATGAAATCTTCAGACTTAACCACTACATCATCAATATAGATTTCTACCAACTTGCTCTTGAACTCGTGGAAAATAAAATTCATGGCCCTTTGATAAGTAGCAGCAGCATTTTTCAAGCCAAAAGTCATGACTATCCACTCAAATAACCCAACATGACCAGGACATCTAAATACAGTTTTGGGAACATCCTCCTCAGCTATGAATATTTGATTGTATCCTGCATTGCCATCCATGAAACTAATAATTCGATGTCGAGCTACAGCATCAACCAACAAATCAGCAACTGGCATTGGATAACCATCCATTAGCGTAGCTTTATTGAGATTCCTAAAGTCGATGCAAACACAAAGTTTTCCATTCTTTTTGTAGACAGGAACAACATTAGAAATCCATTCGGCATACCGATACTGCCGAATAAACTTAGCCTCAATGAGTTTGGTTATTTCAGCCTTAATATCAGGAAGAATATTAGGGTTACATCGGCGTGCTGGCTGCTGATGTGGCTGAAATCTAGATTTAATAGGCAACCGATGTTCAACAATTGATCGGTCTAAACCAGGCATCTCGGTATAATTCCAAGCAAAGCAATATTTATATTCTTTTAACAAATCGGTTAATTGCTGCTTACATTCAGAATCTAACTTAGCACTAATAAAGGTAGGCCTTGGCCTATCACCACTTCCTATGTCTATTTCTATTAAATCATCAGCCGATGTAAACCCCTGTCCTAACTTTCCATCATCGGCGAACCTATCCATTAAAACTCTTCATTAGAACCGACTGCTTGGAGCGGTGGAATTTCATAATCGGCAACCTTGAGGAAATCTTTCTCCCAGTCCTCTCCTGATATGCATCTGGTCCGCTCATAGGTGTCTGGTTCCGCCGATGCAATGACATATGAAGATTTCTCCTGAGACAATCTCAATTTTGTCACCTACCCACTGAACAAGGCATTGATGCATTGTAGAAGGAATACAGCAATTGGCATGAATCCAATCTCTCCCCAGTAGTAAATTATATGCACCTTTTCCATTGATAACAAAGAAGGCCATCGGCGAGGTCTTGCTGCCGATGGTTAATTTAACGCATATAGCTCCCTTAACTGGAGACACATTTCCTTTAAAACCTTTCAACATCATATTGGTTTTGGTTAAATCCTGATCTCCTTTGCCAAGCTTCCGATACATCACATACGACATGATGTTAATTGCAGCTCCCCCATCAATAAGTATTATGGAAATCGGCTGCTCATCAACCCTGCCTTTCATGAACAAAGCTTTAAGATGTTGTCTTTCATCATCGGAAGGCTTCTCAAAAATAGCTGTCATTGGATCAAGTGTCAACTGAGCTATCTGATCAGGGAGACTTAATTCCTCATCATCACTAAAGGGTGCAAGAAACTCCATCGGCAACATAAACACCATGTTAACATCTACCGATGGTACCTTTCCCTTGGGATCCGATTGCTGCCGATTCTCAGACTTAGAAGAATTTCCTTCCCTATTCAAATCTTCTTGACGTTCTTGCTGCATCCTCCTTCTCTGCATCCTTGTTAGTCCTTCTAGACACCATCGAGGAAGTTTTGTCCTCCATACTGGCTGATAGCAAACTTCCTTTGATTCCACCCGATGAATGTTAGCATCTCTGCAAAATAAAAACTCATCGGGAACCCGTGCATTTGCCATCTCTTCAAGTTCTTCCTGATTCCTGGGAAAAGGGCTGACATGGTCACTAAGCCTATCATGCACGCTGAGCCTACCCCCAGCCGATCATGAACTGACATTCTTCCCCTAGTCGGTCCATTGAAACGTCGATCATCATTTTGGTATCTCTGATTTGACCGATCATGTCGACGATAACCATTACACTCAGGGCAATCTCGAACAGTCGGCAAATTGATATTATGCTCCCAACAATGAACAAAGAATGGGCAATCCCAATGATCCCTATGTCGATTCCACTCCTGTCGGCGCCTTTTTTCTTCCTGACGTCGATCTTCTTGCTTACGGCGATACCGATCTTCACGCTGTTGCCATGTTTTCCGATGCCGTCTATGAGTAGTCACAATGCCACATCAGGGAGGCCATCCAGAGCTGCTACCCTCCTTGATCAAGCCTTTACCTTTAGAGTCATCGGTAGTTACTTGATGCTGAGGATCCAGTGATGCATTCTTTTCAGCTGTTTCTGATGTTAAGACCTTAGTCTTACCTTTGGCATCCAACATATTTGCAGGGAAAGGATGTTGATCAATTTTCATCGGCTTTTGAACTTTGGAATTGTCAAACTTAATTCTTCCAGATTCTATAACCGATTGCAATTGCTGCCTAAACACTTTGCACTCATTTGTGCTGTGTGATGTTGCATTGTGCCATTTGCAATACTTGATTTTCTTTAACTCTTCTACCGATGGGATCACATGATTAGTTGACAATTCAATCTGCCCCTCCTGAAGCAAGAAATCAAATATCCTATCGGCCTTAGTGATATCGAAAGGAAACTTCTCTGGTTCTTTTTGGCCAAAAGGGAAGGACATCGGCTTTTTGTTTTTTACCCACTCTACCAAGTCGATGATTGGTTCTTCATCAGAATCTGAACTCACTGCCTCATCAACAAATGATACTTTTTTATTCCAGGCTTTTCTAGGTTCAAAAACCTTGATGTCTTGATCAAAAATCCTCTGCACCAAATGACTCAAGCTTTCAAATTCCTGAGAAGCATATTTATCTTTGATATGTGGCAATAACCCCTGGAAAGCCAAATCGGCTAACTGCCGATCGTCCAGAACTAGACTGTAACATTTGTTTTTTATATCCCACAGCCTCTGCACAAAGCTTTCAACCGATTCATCATTGCATTGCTTTAGTCTTACTAAATCGATAATCTTCTTCTCATGAACTCTAGAAAAGAAATACTTGTGAAACTGCTTCTCTAGATCGGCCCACGTAATGACTTAGTTCAGAGGCAATGAAATAAATCAGGTAAATGTCGATCCAGGCAAAGATGATGAAAATAAACACACTCTTAACTCATCTCTATTAGAAGCTTCTCCACACTGGATGATGAACCAATTGACATGTTGCATGGTTGATGTGTCATCTTGTCCAGAGAATTTTGTGAAATCCGGTACCTTGTACCGATTTGGGAGCGGAATTAAATCATAAGCTGGAGGTATTTATACGCACTTGCTAACACCACTTGAATACTAGGTTGTCATCCCCAGCATGGCACTAGAGTGTACTACGGTATTTATACGCACACAGATAATCCGTAAGCGCACGGATACCGTTGAAGCTTTTACCCGGTTAAAGGTTTTATCGTATCCACAGGGAAACGGGAGAACTGATCTACGCTCTAACTTAACCAAGATAAGTAAATAGGTGTAAATAGGAAAGATGGTAGAATTGAATAAGAACAATATTAAAGGTAAGATAACAGTGAGTGATAATATGGGAATAGAGAATAGAGCAATTCTAGTATATGGGCGATGGTAGAAGAATAGAGAGGATAACTATGGTTTCTCTACTTCAAAGGGGTATGTCTATGTCTGGGACGAACCACGTGATAAGAGTACACCACGAAGGATGCTTATCCTTAGGCCGATAAACCCTACCCGTCCTGATAACAAGAGGTGGACTACAGAGGACCAACGTAACTGTCACCTACGCGGCCTACTGTTGACGGTCCTTAAGTATCAAATTTAATTATCAAATAAACAAAGAAAAGGATCCAAATGAAATCAACATCTAGACTTAGGGTTTTATCTGATAGAATTCCACGAGTTTTGGTGTTTGTCTATTTCTGCAGGGGGTTATCAGGAAATACGGAAGAAAGGCCCACATGTCAGGATTACATAGAGATATCAACGCACCGTGCAATTTTCTACCATCTAGAAGACTCCAGAAGCCACGGGAAGGAAGCGGAGGCCGAAAGGGGCCAGGCCCAGGGCGCCCGCCCTGAGGACCTGGGCGCCCGCCCCCTGTTGGATGCCAATCAGGACTCTCTTCGCACGGGATGTTCCACCGACCTATTGGATCAAGGAAAACATAGTACCACCTCGCCTATCGACCCAAAAACGCATAGAAGGGGAGGACTATATAAGGAGACCCCCCTGGCCCCTGGAGAAGACATGAAGAAATTATCATAGAGACTGACGGGTGCCCTCGAAGGAAAACCTCTTCTCTAATTAATATTTCTTTTTAGGCTTAGCAACCAATGTAAGGTAGAAATAGATCTTCTAGTTTCTACTAGATTGAGAGAGATAGAGTGGAGGTGTAGATTGGAGGAAGCCCGGCCTGTCGGTGTCTACTCCAAGCTTGTACCCGCGGGATGAAGTTCTCCTATCCCGAAGCTTGCTCCTAGGATTCTTCAGTAATTCGACTTCTAAATTCTAGTAAGTTCTTGTTTTATTGTTCTTATGGTTTATGAGTATACTTTAATCTCTTCGCGTAGAGTTTAGAGTAATCATTGCTGGCGTAAACGTGGTGTTTAGGCTGGGGTACTCATAGATGTTCCCTGACTAGCTGGACCGTGGTAGTAGTGAGGAACGTGACAATTCCGAGTTACCTTTGTAGATCACATCTCGTTAGCAGGAAGGATAGGGTTTATAGGTGCGGGTTGAACATCCTTTGTGTTGTCTAGATTCCGTTAGCCTCCCCATTAGAACAGTAGATCATCCTTACCAAGGTTAGAAGGAGACTACGGTTGCAGTCTTCTCTATTTATCACTCACATCGAAAGACATTCTTTGTGCCTAAAGGGATAGTAGCAATAGATTTGGTTAGTCAGATGCACCCTTTCTCCTAGTGGTAAAAATATAAATACGATAACTCTGGATAACCTCCTGGGTGAAATGCTCACTGATATCCGTGCGCTTGCGGATCGTTTCCTTATTGCGTTACCAAATATCAACAAGCATTTTTGGCACCGTTGCCGGGGAGAAAGACGGTTTGCTGAGATAACTTTGAGTCTTGCTATTATCTTGTATTATACTTTTATACTTTTATTCTTTTATCTTTTTATTTTTATCTTTATGGATAACTCAAATTCCATACCTATTATTAAATTCTTTGCACCTTCGGAGACCAGCCATAGACCATGGGAGTCAACACGTCCTGCCCCTAATTATGATCTGTGACCGGAGTTGATTGCAATAGGTCAAAACCAACCTTTTTCTATAGCTGAGGTCCTATCTTTTAATCAAAAAGATAATGCACTTTTAGCTACACCTAGGGAATCTTTTAATCTTTCTATAAATTCTGGTTTAGACGTAGCCCTACAAGACCATGTTTTTCCTAGATATTTTCACATTGGTCTTAATCATATAACCTTTGGTAGAGTCTTTCTTTCTTTATCTATTAGTAAAGGAAGGTATGTCTTCATTCGTAGACATCCTTCTTGCACTAGTCTTCATAGAAAAATCTTAGAAATAGAGAAGGAATCATCTCCCAGACGAGGAAAGGAAGTTTCAATAGCCGATTTCCAAACATTTCAATCCCATAATTTGGCTATTCAAACCATCCTTAATAATTTCTACTATGCTTTTTCTCTTGAACCTCCCGATAATCCTATGAATCTCTCTAGACATCCCATGCATAAGAAGGAGGATCGAGAAGAGCAACATCAATGGCTAGAGGGCATTAAAAATCCATGTGCTATCACCATTGAATGGATAGATAAAACAAACTTAAGAGACAATCCTAGAGGAATTTTAAGCATTCATGAAGAATCAACCTTGGAGTTTAAGAATGAGAGAAACAACAGTGAGCATGGAAGTTATTTCATAAATACCTCCCCCAGTCCTTGCTCATATAAAACATCTCTCCAATCAATTTGTCTCTCCATCCTTACCACATTTGAGATCTCCAACCCAATCTTCCTCTTCATTTATAAAAACTTTAAAAGGGCGGTTGTCGATGCATATGTCTATAATAAATATTGCAGATCTCGTTGAGTTGATCTTGATATAGGTAGGTGTTGGAGGGGAAACCACTTCACCAACATAACTTGATGGTTTCCCAAGGACAAGCTTAGTGTCCTAAAACAAGCACCTATCAGATCACAACATGAACTTCTAATTATTGGCAACATTGCCTTGTGTATTGAGCATATAAAGATAATTGTAGAAATATTCCTTCGGGTATTCTTGTCACTAACCTTTCCAGGATTGGAGCAAGAAGATCGGATGAATGACAAGCACAGGGTATGTCCAACCAACCATCACACAACATTGAATTAAATTCATCCAAACTTGAATTCTGTAAAATTCAAGCTTGGGGGAGTACTTTACATAAAAACATCTTTTGCCATGTTGCTACGGTGGTTGTCCTTACCTTTGAGACATGCTCAATTTGTTAAATACTAATTACACTACTTCATCTCCACTTAAGTAGATCTCTATAAATGCTCTCATGCTACCTTTATTTGCTTTAGTATATGTCTAGGTTTGGAATAGTTTCATTTATCTCTTAATTAAGCATGGTGCTTAGTTTAGGAATGATGATCTTACTTCCAAGGGATTTTAAATTAAGCATGGTGCTTAGGTTAAAATGCCCTTCTAAATCAAATTAGACATGGTGTCTAGGTTGATTTTTAAGCCGATAGTATGCTATAGTAGATATGGGATATTTTGTTGGACTAACCCCTACAGGGAAACTTTCAATATCAACCTGGGAAGTCCTGAGATAAACTCGCATTGGAGATGAAGAAAGTGACACATGAAGTTTAACAATTTGCACAAGAAAGACGTGGCTCATAAGAGATGATTCATGGAGGGTGTCACAAACACGATGCACAACCGCTAAGAAAGGAAAGCTTCCACAAGGTGATACTGTACCGTCACTCTTCAAGTAAGGTAACACCTTAAGGTACTTGACTATCGCTTTTATAAGCTTCTCCTTGGTTCTAGCATTCACATAAATAAAGAGACAAACATGTATGATTTATAACTCCAGATTAACCAACTCAATTAATTCAACATGTTTAGTCCTTTAATCTTTTTTCTTAGTACTACCTTCGTGATCCCACGCTCCTAAACATATAAGCTAATATGTTGCACATTCATTATTTGGAAGATATAAACAAAACATAAATATGAATAGATTATCTTTCCATTAGGTTGAGCCATCTGATGTGACAAATGTTTCAAATACTACACTCATGATCTTATTATCCATCAACTTTGTCTTGCTCACTATGCTTAAGGTTAGAGAAGAACAAATACACTTTTGGTTCTGTTGGTGTTTTCCACCAACAGAGCCCATGCACTTGATCTCTGCCTTGTCTCTATGAACATGTACACTTCAAGCAAAACATGGAGGAGTTTTACAACTCCCAGACTCCACCAAGTGAAGGACCTGGATCTATGAGCACAAACACACTGAGCAGGATATTGCCAACACCATACTTCGAACTCCTGGGCAAAGAAGAACATGGGTGACACCGTATCAAGAGGTGCAGACGTCAAGGTCCACACCTAATCAAAATGCACCTAAAGGATGAAGATGGTGGAAAGTCTTGTCCAGAAGACTTAAAACATTGGATCCTTGTCGGAAGAGGTCAACATCGTCGACTCAAGTCACCTTTCTTGATCAAGAAGGACGACCCTGGTGTTCCAAGCATCGAGTGCGCAATCAATGGATACTCTTTCCATAAGACACTCTACGACACCAGATCTGACGACAACATAATGGCCGCAGTCACTTATCAGCTCCTGCATGGAACCATGCCCCTACAACCAATATATTCAGCTCTAGATGATTTTCAGGTCATTGACATGGGAGAAGACGAATATGATCCACCCACCATCCTTGGAAGACCGTTCCTCAACACTATCAAAGCAATCATCTACATTGGAACCGGAGAAGTCCACATGTACTTCTCCTCTGAGAAGGTACGCAACTATTTTACTGACCATAACTATATAGTTGAAGACTCTAAGCAGGTCAGGACAAGAAGACGACGCAACCGCAACCAAGAGGAGGCAAATCATCAAGAATGGATGGGTAGACTACGAAGGAAAAGTGATAAGGACTAAAGTCATACAGCTTGAACAGAACTGTCCTGAGGAGACCGTAGCACCGAGTTAGGTGTGGAGGGAGAAGATAGTTATACACGAAGAGAGGCGCCGCCGGAATCACCGACTACGCCACCTAGCGAATCCCAGGACGACTGAGAAAACAGAGAGTCCCGTTCGGAGGACATAAAAATACCGAACGCCTTGCCAAGAGGTAAACTTGGTAGTTACCCTTTCCTTTCAATTATTCAATTATAATTTGCTTAGTTAATCAGGTTCATGCTATCTTGAAAAGAAAATAAAAATATTAAAAAATAGTAAGCCCCATGTGAGTATGCTCATGGCATAAAACCCATAAGTACATTCACTGTGGTGGCATAAAAATAAAATAAATAAGTTTTCATCTTACAATAAAAATATATATAAATATATATATATATATATAATAATAAGTGTATGATCCTGCTAAATAAATAACATTTATTAAGGAAGCTCAACATGATGAAGGCTAGATATTTATGCTAACACTTTATTAGTTCCACAAGCTTTGTTGTCTATTTGAGCTCCACAGAATTTAAGAATCAAGAAGACTAGCAAACGGAGGACATTCTAATCGCTGTCAGAATGCTGCTGACTTTCAAATACACCTCTGCCACCTGCTAGCTACATCAAGGGAAATTACGTCAAAATTCAGCTTGGGGGAGAGCACCCCCATTTATCTCGCTAAGTATTTCTACCTATCTTTATACTTATATTATGTTAGAATATTAAAATACATAAACTATGAAAAACCAAATAAAGATTTTGTGCTTATATATATCTTTTGCTTAGTATGTTTAATAAATAAATAAAGTGGCTATGCTAATCTGAATCTTAATAATAAAACTCTAGCATGGATATGATGAATAGTTGCTCTGCCTAATTTGCAATTTTGAAGTTCTCTCTCAAGTTTAGACATAACTGTTATAATTTAAATCTTGCTCTAGACCTAAACTTGTGGGATGAAAACTTGATCTGAAGTCTAAGTTGTTAACGGATACGATATGGGAAGGTTGAGCTGCTGTTTATCTGTTCCTAGAAATGCTAGAATTCTAGAGAATTTTTATCTTTGAAAATCTTTAAAATGTTGAATGATGAGTTCCTGTATGATGAGAGTTTAAATTCCTACCACAGCCAGATATACATGCTTGCTAGACTTTGAGCCACACATTTACTTTTTACTGCTTATGAGCATTGAGTGTGGTCAAGCTGTGTCGACCCTTAGGAGCTTGTCATGTGGTTAAGTCAAGATTTACTTGAACGTTCACTCACACATGCTGCTTCTACTCTGGAAGTACGCATCCACATATATCCACCCATTTCCATCTCCAGAACTACCCAAAAATATTCTACTCCTAATCCGGGAGAGAATAGCTAAAAATATTTCTGTTTTTCCCCTGTGAAATAAATGCTCAAGTTATCTTGGTTACTACCACTTGCTATATTATCTCATGAGATGAGTGCTCTAAAAAAAAGAGAAGAAAAAAAAAAGAAAGAATACGAGGAAATAAAAAGGGGCAAGTGCCCGGAACCTCGAAAGAAAGAAAAAGTGAGACGAGAGGTAAAAATGGACAAGTGTCCGACAGTAGAATTAGGGGTACAAGATACCCACCTGAGAGGAAAGAAAAAGAAGAGCATCTCATTCTCCTCATAAAGTTTCAAAAAGCAAGGAAGGTATGTATCCCCTCAAAAGAGCAAAAGTAGAATTAGACTTTCACCATTGTTATTACCATCATCACCATACACCATTCATTCGCCACACATGCACATCTTGATTTGGCTTATTGATTTGTTTCTCTGGATCCATGGTTTGACTATGCAATAAATGTCTTGTAAGTATGTATTAGCTGTCTCCCACCTATGAGCTCCAGATATCAAGCCTTATTAGAGTAGGGTGAGAGAGAAGGCAATGTCACTATGCCTTATACCATAAATACCACATATCTTGAGAGAAGGCATATACCATCAATGCCTTGGTAAGGGTCCAGAAATACCACAAAAGAGAGATTTAGAGAGTCATACAAGGAATCTCTGAGTTTTATTTGAAAATCTGCAAAAACCCCAGAGCTATAGCTGATCAAGAATAAGAGACATGGCACTTTGCTAGACTGTTCTATCTTTTAACTACTCAAGACAGAAGTGACGGTTACAAGTCCCATGGTGAAAGGTAAAGTAAGTAAGTTTTAGTTCTTGACAGTTTACTCTAACTCAGAGATGAGATCTTATTTAAAAGCATGTGTACCGTTAAATTTTTAAGATATTGCATCAACTTCTGATCCAGAGCTGAGTCTATCCTTGCTCTGGGACGAGCAAGAGGTCAGCTTGGGGGAGTTTGTTGACGGTCCTTAAGTATCAAATTTAATTATCAAATAAACAAAGAAAAGGATCCAAATGAAATCAACATCTAGACTTAGGGTTTTATCTGATAGAATTCCACGAGTTTTGGTGTTTGTCTATTTCTGCAGGGGGTTATCAGGAAATACGGAAGAAAGGCCCACATGTCGGGATTACATAGAGATATCAACGCACCGCGCAATTTTCTACCATCTAGAAGACTCCAGAAGCCACGGGAAGGAAGCGGAGGCCGAAAGGGGCCAGGCCTAGGGCGCCCGCCCTGAGGACCTGGGCGCCCGCCCCCTGTTGGATGCCAATCAGGACTCTCTTCGCACGGGATGTTCCACCGACCTATTGGATCAAGGAAAACATAGTACCACCTCGCCTATCGACCCAAAAACGCATAGAAGGGGAGGACTATATAAGGAGACCCCCTTGGCCCCTGGAGAAGACATGAAGAAATTATCATAGAGACTGAGGGGTGCCCTCGAAGGAAAATGTAACATCCCTGATGTTACGAATACTAAAAACAGATCATGTCATCACATGCATTGCAAAGCATGTTTGTTAAGCACATTATTATGCATCAACTTAAAACAAGTTTATTTTGACTGCTTGTGCTTAGGGAAGTAGAATGTGCTTATGTGGTGTGTGGATGCTCGTGTGGTTGCTAAAACCCTAGGGTGGAAGTTTTCTGAAAGCTAAAGGGGGGGAAACCCTGATTTCTGGACCCTAGATTTGCCCCCTTTTGCACAAGTCAAAAACTAAGCAAAATTTGAGGTTGAGTTCAAAAGCAAAGTTGTAGATCTTGGCAAGATGTACAACTTTGGCGTTTTGAGTTTTTGAAGTTTCAATACAAAATTCAAAGTAATTTTGAAAATACAGATTTCCAAAAAGTGTCCCCTTTTCCAACTTAAACCCCCAATTCAAAATCCATTTGGAATTTTGAAAAGTAGTCAACATGAAAGTTGTAAAGCACAAAAAGTTGAGCAACTTTCATGTTGGGAGTTTTTCAAGTTGTTTAGAAAAAACAAAAGTAATTTTGGAAATTCTGATCTTCCCCAATTCAAACCAAATTTGCCCCAAATTGAATTTTTGAATTTCAAACTGTTTCCCCTAAATTCATGCCCTTACACTCAAAATCAGTTCTGGACTTTTAAATATGTTTTGTAGCTTATAAAATTTGGAACAACTTTTGTTTTGACACAAATTTGACTCCAGTTCAAATTTCGGGCGAAATTTACAAAACTACAAACTGTGGATGAGGATTGCTACAGTGATCGGCAGGGGGGGGTGCTCTGCCGCCGGGGCAGAGCCGCCTCCGCGCACGCCGCCACGCAGTTGGCCACGCAGCTGCTTGCTGCTGTGCTTCGCGTGGACGTCCTCATCCGCATCGCAGGCGTCGTCGTGTGGATAAAGCCTCGGTCGGCCGGGACATTCTTTTCTTTTCCTTGAACCTCATCGCCGACGAGCTCCCTGCGCCTCTCCAATTCGCCTCACTCATTGCCGTTCCAAGCCACCTGAGCACCCCAGCGTCTCCGCCTTGAACCCCGCCACCGATTGCGCCCCCAAGCACACGCTCTATCCTACCGTAGCTCCAACCCGAGCCGTTTCCCTCCACAACTCCGGCCGAGCGCCGCCGCGAGCACGCCACCGTGGCCAGCACCACTCCGGCCCTCTCCACTGCTGCTTTTCGCTCGGCTGAAGTCGTGGTGAGCTTCTAATGCTTTTGCGCTACTCCTTGTGCGCTCTACTCGCCTGTGGTGGCCAGCGTGTGCTCGGCCGCAGCGGCCATCCGCCATGAGCGTGGACAGGGAGGGTAGGGGGGAGTAGAGGTGATCTCGTGTGTCCTAGGAGCTGCGCGGGAAGCGAGAGATGCTAACCCACCCCACCGCGCAGGCCGGGAGCTCACCGGCACGGAGCCAGGGCACACCGGAGCGGTGGTGCGAGGTGGAAGACGCCCCTGACGAGCGGGACC
This sequence comes from Sorghum bicolor, assembly GCF_000003195.3. NCBI lineage: Eukaryota > Viridiplantae > Streptophyta > Magnoliopsida > Poales > Poaceae > Sorghum > Sorghum bicolor. The sequence continues at coordinate 33,136,182 of NC_012875.2, read as the reverse complement.
CGTTCGTCAGCGGCCGTGTGAGAGAGAGCAGCGCCAGCGTGCGCAGGCCGCGCGGGAAAGCGTTCGCGGGCCGACTTGGGCCAAGTCCAAGCAGGCCGCCCGCACGCCACAGTGCCTTTTTCTTTTTTCCTTTTGTTTAAATATGCTGAATGTTTGAAATTATGTAGGAAATTGTGGAGTGATCCAAAAGCAGTGAAACTTTTTGTGTAAGTTCCAGAGAATATTTAGAGCATAGGAAAAATATTGGAAATTGTTTCTCTGATGGTTTGTCTGTCCATAAAAATTGGCTCTTTAATTAGTGAATAAAATTTCTAGGAATTTTAGTAATTTATTAGGGTGTCCAAAAATCACCAAAAATTGTGGGGAGCCTCTGAATATTATTCCCTGGCTCCACACAAAATTTGGTGGCATTTGGATAATGTTTGATTAAAATACTAATAAACCCTTATTTAGCACTTAAATAATAATTCCAAAATAATTAAATAGTGATTATTTAGATCCTCATAATTAGGGTTGAGTGATTTTGGGATTGTGTGATGACGTGAGGTCATTAACCCTAATGACCTTTGGCATTTTATTATTATTTAGCCTTAATGCTTAATTACTGTCATTAGTAGTTAATTAAGAATTAATTAAGGTAAATAGGATTAATAATTAACTAATTTAAGATAATTATGAATTAAATAAAGTCTTAGTTTACAGATGCAACCTCTTGGGTAAAAAAATTAAGATATTAAACAACTTTACTTATTGATTATGCTGTATTGCATCAAGAAGGCAAGTTGTACTCGATTTGTTCATTCTTGCATATTTGTCATACGCATATCATGAGCATTCATCATTTTGCGTATAGTGTCCGTGACCGAAGGAGCGCCCATTGAACCGAAACCCGAGGTCGGTGCTCCGTTCGAAGAAGTAGGATCCGAGACTTGGGAAGTCTCCGAGGGTCCCTCTCTGCCCTGCAACCAAGGCAAGCCCCGGATGCATTAACCCTCCTTGAATGTTTTAAATCTTTTATCACTTATGAATTGAAAATGCTGCATTAGGTAGTGAGAATTGGGTGAACCTAGTTGCTGCAGTTACTACCTTGATACCTATTATCCTGTCCTTGACACCTGTTTGTTTTAAAACTGCATAGTAATGCTTAGCCCTGCTACTAGGTAGGTTTTTAAATAAGAAAGTTTGAAGGGTTGTTGTGGAATACATTTATGATCAATGATGTTTTAATCTGAGACCGGTCGGTGGACTTGCTTTAAGAATGGAGTCTTAAAGTAGTGTCTCCAACTGTGTCGGTTAAGGACCGGTCCGTTGATGGCCCGTTGGGTTGAGAATTTATAGTACTAGCCACTTGCCCTCGGTAAGCCCGGTCTTGTGATCCCTCGATGCGAACAGCTACTCGCGCACTGGGAGTGGAAAGATGGCGAGAGTAGTGTGTACCCACCTTACGGATCTGAGATGACCGGAAAACATCTAGATCGGCTGTAGGATGGTGGAGTACTGTGCTCTCGGGTGCCGCGAACCTGGTCAAATTTGGGGAGAGCTTGATTTGGGTTGACATATGCAAGTTTTGCTTCTACATATGTCGGGTGGTTAGGAACTCCAGCTGGATTGCTAAGCGGTTCGAATCGTCGTTGCTCCCCGATTGGGAGACTCAATCCACTGCCCCTCATCGTAGTTAAATATGCAACTAAATGATAAAATGAGGAAGGGGGAAATGTCTCATGAGGTTCGGATCCCAATTCCCAGACTCATAGCGACATGAAGCTATGGCCATCGAATAAATAATACTTTATTTTAGGACTAGGAACTCACGGATTCGTCTGTGGGGTAAGACTAGTTAGACTGTCCTCGAACTCCTCGGCCTCGACGGGAGAGGAATTCGCAGGTAACACTTGAAAGTAAGGATGCACTATTAGTAAGCTTTTTAGCAAAACACTTTGGCTCCTTGCTCAGCCACTCCTTGTCTACCCTAAGCCTGCATTCCTAAGTTCTCCTCTTTTTCCTGCCGGATAAGTCTTGTTGAGTACTCCCGTACTCAGGGTGTTATAACCCCTGTTGCAGGTGAAGCTCAGGAGCCGACTTGTTTCGGACCCTGTTGTGTGACCGTCGTCGAGGTTGACGACGAAGAAGAGTGAGCGTGACCTATGGGCAGGGTCTGTAATTTTGTAATATCTGTTCTAAAGTTTAAGTTGCTCCGCTGGACCTGGTTTGTAATAACCCTGTTCTATTTGGAAGAACTCCTTTTGTAAATTAAGTTATGTAATACTTCCGCTGTTTTACTCTGAAATATTATTTTGGTCTTGTGACGTTTGGTTACTGCTTTATCTTCGCAACGAATGATCCTGGTGTTAAGGTGGCCACTTGCTATCCTGTAAGGGCGAGAAGAAGAAGTTCTCGTTAATTGACCATCACCAGTGGTCAGGACGAGCCGGCTTGGCACGCCACGGGTAGCAGTGGAATGAGCGTCCAGCGATGCTCATCGGACTTCTAAAGTGGGAGGATCCCCGGCATCGCCGTCAGAGGTCCTTAGGACAATGACAGGTGCCGGCGGGCCCAAACACTTAGGGGGTTCTGCCACAACTGGTATCAGAGCATTCGTTGCTAAGATGACTACTGTACCCATTGAAAAACTTCAAAAATTCGTTTGGATCTAATACTATGAACCTACCTATTTTGAGTCCTAGTGCTTAGTCCTAACCTACCCCTGTCTATAGGCTTTCTTAGAATTTTTGAAGTGGTATGGAGGAGCAACATAAAGTATTGCCCTATGTTGTAAAAAAAATTTAAAGTAATATCGTTACAAATTGTTAGTAGGAATCGTAAGTTCGTGCATGCATCATGATGTATTAACTGGTTAAGTTCCTTCCTCCTTGTTTGGGTTGGGTGAATAGAATCCATCCTATTCTCGCTAACCTTTAAGGTCTCTCTTACTAATCTAAACTTACCCTCTACAGGATGGCTCGTCAGAAGCAAACCCCGCGTAAGAGGACAGGTCCAAAAGGAGTTCCCCGACATCAGTTGGCTCCACGCAGTGATCAAGCCAGCAGTAGTCGTCAACAGCCTCAGCAGGAGGTGGACAGGTTGTCTGCCGAGTTGACTGAGGTGATGAGAGAAAGAATGTACAATGTTATGGAGATCGGCAAACTTAAAGCTCAACTAGCCAAAGAAAAACAAGCTACAGTGAACTGTGAGGCTATGTTGTCCCGGATGGTGGAGGAGAGGAATGCTGCCATTGCCCGAGAGGAAGAAGCTAGGAGCACCCACAGGCATGAGCTGACTAGGATGAATGCAAAGCTGGGCAAGGCCAGGTATCTTAAAGATTTGTACGTGAAGATGGCGGCCACGGTCACCGCACAGCGGGATGTCGCGTGGCAGCGAGAGGACCAGCTCCAGTTGGAGAAGCTGGAGCTGGCACATCACTTAGATACCGTTAATGACTTGGCAATGCAATATCGGGATATTGCATTTGATCTGTATCATCAGCTCCACCCACCTCCAGGCGAAGGAGAAATGGATACGGATGGCGAGTTGGCAGACGATGGGGAACCCGATCCAGGCCTCAGTGATGAAGAGGAGTCTGACCCCGATGATGACAACCCAGGGGGTAATCAGGAGGATGGCAATGACGACCCGGGCTACAGCTCTGGCCACACCGATTAGTTCGGTGAAACCGCGGGCAACGTCGTTGTAGGAGTTCTAGCTTGCCGTAGTGGGGTTCGGGTTTGTAATATAAGTTTTCTTTTGGTTTGAGAAGTTGTATTTGTTTGTTCCTGGTGTGTCGAACTAATGTTTAAATGGAAGAATGTAAGATATGTTCTGTGTTATGAATTTCACGTGGTAACAAGTATCTACGATTCTTGTAACAGATGCCGATGCGTACTCGCGGATCTGATGGAGCTGGGACATCCCAGGGAGGGGATGATATCCCCAACCCTCCACCTGCTCCACCTTCTTTGGCTGACGCCATTGCTGTTCTGTTAAGTGCCACTACTGACAATGCTCGCTTGCTGCGCGAGCTAGCACAGCGTCAACCACACCCCGCCCCAAACTTCAGGGCACCGCGCAACGGGGACGGAGAGACTCGGTATGTGGACTTTACCGAGACCAGGCCCCCGGTGTTCACTAAGGCTGATGAGCCTTTAGAAGCAGATGACTGGCTCCGAACCATGGAGCATAAGTTTAGTTTGATTCAGTGTTCAGAAACTCAGAAACCCCTGTTTGCAGCTCAGCAGCTTCGGGGAGCTGCAGGTGCCTGGTGGGAGAACTTCTTAGCTATCCAAGCTCCCGGGCACCAGGTCACCTGGACCGAGTTTAAGGACGCATTCCGCGCCCATTACATTCCGGAAGGGCTCATGGCCATGAAGGCCGAAGAGTTTCTCGCCTTGCAGCAAGGCGATAAAAGTGTTATGGAGTACGTGGCAAGGTTTAATCATCTTTCTCAATATGCCACGGACCATGTGAACACAGACAGGAAGAAGAAAGCCTGCTTCATGCGTGGTCTAAATACTAAACTTCAGACCATGATGACCACCTGCCAAAATGCTACCTTCTATGAGGCGGTAAATATTGTCATCGCCTCAGAGGCAAAGAATAGAAAACACAAGGAAGCCAAGAAGAAGGCTGCTTCCTCCTCTTTCTCTGGTCGCGGTCAAAAGCGCCAGAGAATCATTTATCACCCGCAGGGCCACGGACGCTTCCAAGCGCCACCACCTTATCGTGGTCCTTTCTCCCCACCACAGTATAAACCAGGGCAGCAGGTATACCCTCGACCTACTGCCATCGCTCTTGCACCACGCCAGCCGAACGCCCCGGGTGTTCGCCCCACTGCTCTGCCCAGCCACAATTACCCTTGCTTCAATTGTGGTAAGCCTGGGCATTTCTCTAAAGAGTGCCCTTTTCCCCGCCAAACCAACCCTACTTCCAAAGGCCGCCTATGGGCCAACCCCAGCCGAATCAATTCAGGGCTGGGGCTCAAAAGGGACAAAATGTGCAAAAGGGGAAACCAGCGAAGAAAGTGGGACAGGTCTTCCATACGGAAGTGGAGACGATTCCAGAGGGTGAACCAGTGATGATGGGTATGTTTCCTGTCACGAAACATCCTGTTTTAATGCTCTTCGATTCTGGTGCATCTCATACATTCATCAATCGCACCTTTGTGTTAAAGCATGGCATACCCATTGGGGAAACACAAGATCATTTTTATATACAGTCGCCAGGAGGACGGCTGATGTCCAAAGAAATGGTTCACCAAGTACCCATCGAATTTGGTGGGCACAATTTTCCTACTAGCATGATTGTTCTTAAGGACCAAGAGATTGATGTCATCTTAGGCATGAACTGGATGGCACAACGAGGGGTTGTGCTAGACACTTTGCATCGAACCATTAAAATCCCATTGCCCAATGAGAATTCTTATTTGCTAATTCAATTAGTTACTCCCAAGCGGACAATTGGGCAAGTTCATGCCACTAATGTGTCTGAAGTCAAAGATATCCCGGTAGTTCGAGATTTTCCGGATGTATTTCCTGAAGACTTACCAGGTCTGCCTCCGGACCGGGATGTACAATTCAGTATAGAATTGAAACCAGGGACAGCCCCAATATCCCGAAGGGCCTACAGAATGGCACCGAAAGAGCTGGCCGAATTAAAAACCCAATTACAAGAGTTATTGCAGAAAGGTTTTATTCAGCCCAGTTCTTCACCATGGGGTTGCCCAGCCTTGTTTGTGAAAAAGAAAGATCAAACATTAAGGTTGTGTGTCGACTATCGTCCCCTAAATGAGGTGACGATTAAGAACAAGTACCCATTGCCCCGCACTGACTTATTATTTGACCAGTTAGCCGGGGCCAAAGTATTCTCGAAAATTGATTTGAGATCAGGGTACCACCAAATTAAAATTAGGCCAGAAGATGTGCCCAAGATAGCTTTTACAACCCGTTATGGGTTGTATGAATACTTGGTGATGTCCTTTGGGTTGACCAACGCACCGGCCCATTTCATGTACCTGATGAACTCTGTCTTCATGCCAGAACTACACAAATTTGTTGTAGTCTTTATTGATGACATCTTAATCTATTCCAAGACTAAGAAAGAACATGCTGAACATTTGCGAATCGTGCTAACCCGTCTTAGGGAGCATCAACTATATGCCAAGTTCAGCAAATGTGAGTTCTGGCTGGACAAAGTTCATTTCCTGGGTCACGTATTATCAGCGGAAGGAGTCGTTGTAGACCCATGCAAGGTAGAAGATGTGTTGAATTGGAAACCCCCGACTACGGTACATGAGGTCCGTAGTTTTCTGGGTATGGCGGGATATTACCGTCGTTTTATCCCGGACTTTTCCAGAGTCGCTAAACCAATCACAACCTTGCTCAAAAATCAAACAAGATTTGTTTGGTCACCTCAATGTGAGCAAGCCTTTCAGACTCTGAAAAGGTTATTGACAACTGCCCCTGTCTTAGCCCAGCCAGATATTGAAAAACCCTTTGATGTGTATTGTGACGCATCAGGGATCGGGATAGGCTGTGTGCTAATGCAGGAGGGTCGCGTAATTGCATATGCTTCCAGACAGCTCAAACCACATGAAGAGAATTACCCGACCCATGATCTTGAACTAGCCGCCGTGGTACATGCATTAAAGATCTGGCGTCATTATCTGTTGGGGAACACATGTCATCTATATACCGATCACAAAAGCTTGAAGTATATCTTTACTCAAGCTGAGCTCAACATGCGCCAGCGAAGGTGGCTAGAATTAATTAAAGATTACGACCTTGAGGTGCATTATCACCCTGGTAAGGCAAATGTAGTAGCGGATGCCCTCAGTCGTAAGGCTCACTGTAATTGTTTAACAGTGACGCCTAGAGATATAACTTTGTGCCAAGAGCTAGAGAACTTGGAGATAGAAATGATTTCCCAAGGAAGCCTTTCCAATCTAAAGATTGACTTCAATCTCGAAGCTCAAATCATAGAGGCACAAAAAGTAGACAAAGGCATGAATCATCTTAAAGAGAAGATTTCTAATAGGGCACCCACAGACTTTAAGGTGGATGATGCGGGAGTAATCTGGTTCAAGAACCGGCTAGTGGTTCCAAAGGTACCTGAGCTACGTCAACGAATCCTGGATGAAGCTCATACCACGAGGTATTCTATTCATCCGGGAAGCAATAAGATGTATCAGGACCTGAAGCAAAGGTTTTGGTGGACAAAAATGAAGATAGAAATAGCTCGCTATGTGGCCCAATGTGACACCTGTCGAAAGGTCAAAGCCATTCATCTCAAGTCCGTTGGGGAGTTGCAACCTTTACCTATCCCCGCATGGAAATGGGATGATATTAGTATGGATTTCATAGTGGGATTGCCCAAAACAGCCAAGGGCTTTGATTCGATTTGGGTCATTGTGGATCGTCTCACCAAAACAGCAAACTTCTTACCTGTGAAGAAATCGTATCATACTTCCACCTATGCTCAGATCTATTTTGATCGTATACTAAGTCTGCACGGGGTGCCAAAGACAATAGTGTCAGATAGAGGCACACAATTTGTCTCCCAATTCTGGAAATGTTTACACGAATCCTTGGGTACCAAACTTTTATATAGCACAGCCTACCACCCTCAAACAGGTGGGCAAACTGAGAGGGTGAATCAAACCCTAGAAGATTTATTGAGATCTTGTGCCCTAAATTTTCCAGATAAATGGGATGACTGCTTGCCTCTAGCAGAATTTTCTTACAACAATAGCTACCAAGAGAGCATCAAGATGGCTCCCTTTGAGGCACTATATGGCCGCCGATGTCGAACGCCGTTACACTGGTCGGAATCCGGAGAAAGGTGGTTCTTCGGGGTTGACTTAGTAAAAGAGACTGAGAACAAAGTTAGACAAATTCAAAATAATTTGAAAGTTGCTCAGTCTCGACAGAAAAGCTATGCTGATAAAAGACGTCGACCCCTAAGATTCGCCAAAGGTGACCATGTGTATTTGAAAGTATCCCCAATGAAAGGAGTAAATCGTTTTGGTGTTAAAGGCAAGTTAGCACCCCGTTACATTGGTCCATTCCCAATCATTGACCGATGTGGACAGGTAGCTTACCGCCTTAAACTGCCCGAACGATTATCCGGGATACATAATGTGTTCCATGTGTCTCAACTGAAGAAGTGTCTTCGAGTACCGGACCAAGTTCAAGATATTGAAGATGTAGAACTTGAACCGGATCTAACTTATTCAGAGTATCCTATCCGAGTATTGGACCAAAAAGATAGAGTTACTCGAAGAACAACTACCAAGTGGTACAAGATACAATGGAACCAACACTCTGAAGAAGAAGCCACATGGGAATCGGAAGATTACCTGATGGAGAATTTTCCTGAATTTTACGCTTCTCTTCAAGACAACATCTGAAGAATAGGGAGTGTACTCTAGTAAAGGAAAAGAGTCGCCAGAGCCATGTACTTAATGTACATACATGTTTATAATGGAGTGTTTTTTTCCCAACCTCTTGATTTATGAGAAAGTTGAAGATAAAAGAGTTTTGACAAATTTCCTTTTCCATTACTTACTCTAAGGTTTTAAATCTCGGGGACGAGATTTCTTTAAGGGGGAAGGGCTGTAACATCCCTGATGTTACGAATACTAAAAACGGATCATGTCATCACATGCATTGCAAAGCATGTTTGTTAAGCACATTATTATGCATCAACTTAAAACAAGTTTATTTTGACTGCTTGTGCTTAGGGAAGTAGAATGTGCTTATGTGGTGTGTGGATGCTCGTGTGGTTGCTAAAACCCTGGGGTGGAAGTTTTCCGAAAGCTAAAGGGGGGAAACCCTGATTTCTGGACCCTAGATTTGCCCCCTTTTGCACAAGTCAAAAACTAAGCAAAATTTGAGGTTGAGTTCAAAAGCAAAGTTGTAGATCTTGGCAAGATGTACAACTTTGGTGTTTTGAGTTTTTGAAGTTTCAATACAAAATTCAAAGTAATTTTGAAAATACAGATTTCCAGAAAGTGTCCCCTTTTCCAACTTAAACCCCCAATTCAAAATCCATTTGGAATTTTGAAAAGTAGTCAACATGAAAGTTGTAGAGCACAAAAAGTTGAGCAACTTTCATGTTGGGAGTTTTTCAAGTTGTTTAGGAAAAAAAAAGTAATTCTGGAAATTCTGATCTTCCCCAATTCAAACCAAATTTCCCCCAAATTGAATTTTTGAATTTCAAACTGTTTCCCCTAAATTCATGCCCTTACACTCAAAATCAGTTCTGGACTTTTAAATATGTTTTGTAGCTTATAAAATTTGGAACAACTTTTGTTTTGACACAAATTTGACTCCAGTTCAAATTTCAGGCGAAATTTACAAAACTACAAACTGTGGATGAGGATTGCTACAGTGATCGGCTGGGGGGGGTGCTCTGCCGCCGGGGCAGAGCCGCCTCCGCGCACGCCGCCACGCAGCTGGCCACGCAGCTGCTTGCTGCTGTGCTTCGTGTGGACTTCCTCATCCGCATCGCAGGCGCCGTCGTGTGGATAAAGCCTCGGTCGGCCGGGACATTCTTTTCTTTTCCTTGAACCTCATCGCCGACGAGCTCCCTGCGCCTCTCCAATTCGCCTCACTCGTTGCCGTTCCAAGCCACCTGAGCACCCCAGCGACTCCGCCTTGAACCCCGCCACCGATTGCGCCCCCAAGCACACGCTCTATCCTACCGTAGCTCCAACCCGAGCCGTTTCCCTCCACAACTCCGGCCGAGCGCCGCCGCGAGCACGCCACCGTGGCCAGCACCACTCCGGCCCTCTCCACTGCTGCTTTTCGCTCGGCTGAAGTCATGGTGAGCTTCTAATGCTTTTGCGCTACTCCTTGTGCGCTCTACTCGCCTGTGGTGGCCAGCGTGTGCTCGGCCGCGGCGGCCATCCGCCATGAGCGTGGACAGGGAGGGTAGGGGGGAGTAGAGGTGATCTCGTGTGTCCTAGGAGCTGCGCGGGAAGCGGGAGATGCTAACCCACCCCGCCGCGCAGGCCGGGAGCTCACCGGCACGGAGCCAGGGCTCACCGGAGCGGTGGTGCGAGGTGGAAGACGCCCCTGACGAGCGGGACCCGCTCGTCAGCGGCCGTGTGAGAGAGAGCAGCGCCAGCGCGCGCAGGCCGCGCGGGAAAGCGTTCGCGGGCCGACTTGGGCCAAGTCCAAGCAGGCCGCCCGCACGCCACAGTGCCTTTTTCTTTTTTCCTTTTGTTTAAATATGCTGAATGTTTGAAATTATGTAGGAAATTGTGGAGTGATCCAAAAGCAGTGAAACTTTTTGTGTAAGTTCCAGAGAATATTTAGGGCATAGGAAAAATATTGGAAATTGTTTCTCTGATGGTTTGTCTGTCCATAAAAATTGGCTCTTTAATTAGTGAATAAAACTTCTAGGAATTTTAGTAATTTATTAGGGTGTCCAAAAATCACCAAAAATTGTGGAGAGCCTCTGGATATTATTCCCTGGCTCCAACACAAAATTTGGTTGCATTTGGATAATGTTTGATTAAAATACTAATAAACCCTTATTTAGCACTTAAATAATAATTCCAAAATAATTAAATAGTGATTATTTAGATCCTCATAATTAGGGTTGAGTGATTTTGGGATTGTGTGATGACCTGAGGTCATTTACCCTAATGACCTTTGGCATTTTATTATTATTTAGCCTTAATGCTTAATTACTGTCATTAGTAGTTAATTAAGAATTAATTAAGGTAAATAGGATTAATAATTAACTAATTTAAGATAATTATGAATTAAATAAAGTCTTAGTTTACAGATGCAACCTCTTGGGTAAAAACATTAAGATATTAAACAACTTTACTTATTGATTATGCTGTATTGCATCAAGAAGGCAAGTTGTACTCGATTTGTTCATTCTTGCATATTTGTCATACGCATATCATGAGCATTCATCATTTTGCGTATAGTGTCCGTGACCGAAGGAGCGCCCGTTGAACCGAACCCCGAGGTCGGTGCTCCGTTCGAACAAGTAGGATCCGAGACTTGGGAAGTCTCTGAGGGTCCCTCTCTGCCCTGCAACCAAGGCAAGCCCCGGATGCATTAACCCTCCTTGAATGTTTTAAATCTTTTATCACTTATGAATTGAAAATGCTGCATTAGGTAGTGAGAATTGGGTGAACCTAGTTGCTGCAGTTACTACCTTGATACCTATTATCCTGTCCTTGACACCTGTTTGTTTTAAAACTGCGTAGTAATGCTTAGCCCTGCTACTAGGTAGGTTTTTAAATAAGAAAGTTTGAAGGGTTGTTCTGGAATACATTTATGATCAATGATGTTTTAATCTGAGACCGGTCGGTGGACTTGCTTTAAGAATGGAGTCTTAAAGTAGTGTCTCCAACTGTGTCGGTTAAGGACCGGTCCGTTGATGGCCCGTTGGGTTGAGAATTTATAGTACTAGCCACTTGCCCTCGGTAAGCCCGGTCTTGTGATCCCTCGATGCGAACAGCTACTCGCGCACTGGGAGTGGAAAGATGGCGAGAGTAGTGTGTACCCACCTTACGGATCTGAGATGACCGGAAAACATCTAGATCGGCTGTAGGATGGTGGAGTACTGTGCTCTCGGGTGCCGCGAACCTGGTCAAATTTGGGGAGAGCTTGATTTGGGTTGACATATGCAAGTTTTGCTTCTACATATGTCGGGTGGTTAGGAACTCCAGCTGGATTGCTAAGCGGTTCGAATTGTCGTTGCTCCCCGATTGGGAGACTCAATCCACTGCCCCTCATCGTAGTTAAATATGCAACTAAATGATAAAATGAGGAAGGAGGAAATGTCTCATGAGGTTCGGATCCCAATTCCCAGACTCATAGCGACATGAAGCTATGGCCATCGAATAAATAATACTTTATTTTAGGACTAGGAACTCACGGATTCGTCTGTGGGGTACAACTAGTTAGACTGTCCTCGAACTCCTCGGCCTCGACGGGAGAGGAATTCGCAGGTAACACTTGAAAGTAAGGATGCACTATTAGTAAGCCTTTTAGCAAAACACTTTGGCTCCTTGCTCAGCCACTCCTTGTCTACCCTAAGCCTGCATTCCTAAGTTCTCCTCTTTTTCCTGCCGGATAAGTCTTGTTGAGTACTCCCGTACTCAGGGTGTTATAACCCCTGTTGCAGGTGAAGCTCAGGAGCCGACTTGTTTCGGACCCTGTTGTGTGACCGTCGTCGAGGTTGACGACGAAGAAGAGTGAGCGTGACCCATGGGCAGGGTCTGTAATTTTGTAATATCTGTTCTAAAGTTTAAGTTGCTCCGCTGGACCTGGTTTGTAATAACCCTGTTCTATTTGGAAGAACTCCTTTTGTAAATTAAGTTATGTAATACTTCCGCTGTTTTACTCTGAAATATTATTTTGGTCTTGTGACGTTTGGTTACTGCTTTATCTTCGCAACGAATGATCCTGGAGTTAAGGTGGCCACTTGCTATCCTGTAAGGGCGAGAAGAAGAAGTTCTTGTTAATTGACCATCACCAGTGGTCAGGACGAGCCGGCTTGGCACGCCACGGGTAGCAGTGGAATGAGCGTCCAGCGATGCTCATCGGACTTCTAAAGTGGGAGGATCCCCGGCATCGCCGTCAGAGGTCCTTAGGACAATGACAGGTGCCGGCGGGCCCAAACACTTAGGGGGTTCTGCCACAGAAAACCTCTTCTCTAATTAATATTTCTTTTTAGGCTTAGCAACCAATGTAAGGTAGAAATAGATCTTCTAGTTTCTACTAGATTGAGAGAGATAGAGTGGAGGTGTAGATTGGAGGAAGCCCGGCCTGTCGGTGTCTACTCCAAGCTTGTACCTGCGGGATCAAGTTCTCCTAACCCGAAGCTTGCTCCTAGGATTCTTCAGTAATTCGACTTCTAAATTCTAGTAAGTTCTTGTTTTATTGTTCTTATGGTTTATGAGTTTACTTTAATCTCTTCATGTAGAGTTTAGAGTAATCATTGCTGGCGTAAACGTGGTGTTTAGGCTGGGGTACTCATAGATATTCCCTGACTAGCTGGACCGTGGTAGTAGTGAGGAACGTGACAATTCCGAGTTACCTTTGTAGATCACATCTCGTTAGCAGGAAGGATAGGGTTTATAGGTGCGGGTTGAACATCCTTTGTGTTGTCTAGATTCTGTTAGCCTCCCCATTAGAACAGTAGATCATCCTTACCAAGGTTAGAAGGAGACTACGGTTGCAGTCTTCTCTATTTATCACTCACATTGAAAGATATTCTTTGTGCCTAAAGGGGTAGTAGCAATAGATTTGGTTAGTCAGATGCACCCTTTCTCCCAGTGGTAAAAATATAAATACGATAACTCTGGATAACCTCCCGGGTGAAATGCTCATCGATATCCGTGCGCTTGCGGATCGTTTCCTTATTGCGTTACCAAATATCAACACCTACCACACGATCCAGCTAGACAGGGGATATCCACAAGTAATCTAGGTCTAAGCACCACGCTTACACCTATACTACAACTCTCACCTATAGCGTCCTATAGATTAAAGTACTCAAAAGAGTTATGAACCAGAACTTACATAATTAGTAATTGCATAATGAATTACAAGTAGATTACCAGAGTCATCCCATGAGCAAGCTTGATTAGATCTTGATCATGACGAAGTACAACCGGAGGAAGAACCGACTGTTGGGTATTCTTAACATCATTACCAAAAGTAGACTAAGTTCTCTAAATCTAGTAACGGTGCCAAAAATGCCAAACCTATCCCTCACACCACTTAAGCCAAGTTGTCATCCCCAGCATGATATAAGAGACGCGGTATTGAAATATGCAATTGCTCTTCTAAATAAATAATGAATGGAATCTGCAAGCGCACAGATTAATACCGATGCAGCATTTTAACCGTGAGGTATTTCAGGTATCGTTATTTATATTTTTACCACTGGGAAGGGATTAGCAATCATCAATATTGATTACAGAATAGAATATGAGATTGAGAATCTATCATTGCATATGTAATTGAGAACTAACTCTTCATACAGGGATAAGTGTCACATAAAAGATATATGAAATAATAATAGTGACAAGGATAACTAATCTGATCTAGACACATAATAAATATGATAAGCACCTCAATTAGATACTCTAGAAAGTCATTAGCATGGTATTAGAACGAACTACAAGAATATTCCCTAAGTTATTCTCAACTATATAGTCTAGCATTATCATAGTTAGTGCAAGCATACTTAGCAATCATTGCGAGACAAGACTACGCCCATGCATAGTGATATTAGCAAGGAATATGAGAAACATAGCAATCACTCCCCTGTAATAATGTTGCTCTGCCAGCCCAATACACGAGAGAGGGACTATATATGAATCAATGAAGCTATCACTATCACGAACCACCCCACGATCTGGCATATTGGGTACAATCGCAGATAAATACGGTATAAGCACCACGCCTACACAATATCTATCATTTACCCATGGATCCGATGGATAAACGCTATACGATCCTAAGCATGTATATAGATCGTATCTAACTAAGCCAAGTACATAACTATGATAAACTAAGAACAATATAATCTTGAATATAAGCAAATAGAGCAAAGTCATAAGCAATATATTGAAGTAGAACAAAGTCATATTCATAAAATTGAAGAACAAAGATAATTAGAAAGCAATTAGAAGCATAATTAGAGAATTACCAAAAATCCTCTTGACAGATCCGGAAACCAATCGAAGATTGACTCCTTCTAGTTCTAATCCTATGTAGCTATGTTAATCTAGATGTCTAAATGATGTGGTGGCTCTAATCTTGATCAAAGGCTTCTTCTCCCTTGATGGAACAATGAATTAGGGTTGAGAGGCTCCCTCCTCCAGGGGCCAGGGGGTCTGGTTTTATAGTCCCTTCAAGTGAATATGGGCCATTGGATCAAACCAACATAGATTGTATGGTTTAGATTCATCCTTTAGGTCGGTGGAGATCTCCCGCGAAGCAGAGTCCTGATTGGACTCAGAGGCAGGGCGGGCGCCCTGACCAACTGGGCGGGCGCCCAGGGTCAGGCCCCGTTTCGCCTCCACTTCAGTCTCGTGGCTTCTGGAGTCTTCTAGATGTAAGATAATTGCGCGGCACGTTAATATCTCTATGTAATCCCAACGTGTGGGCCTTTCTTCCGTATTTCCTGATAACCCCCTGCAGAAATAGACAAACACCAAAACTCGTGGAATTCTGTCAGATAAAACCCTAAGTCTAGATGTTGATTTCATTTGGATCCTTTTCTTTATTTATTTGATAATTAAATTTGATACTTAAGGACCGTCAACAAACTCCCCCAAGCTTACCTCTTGCTCGTCCCTGAGCAAGGATAGACTCAGCTATGGATCATAAGTTGTTGCAATATCTTTAAAAATTTGACGGTACACATGCTTTTAAATAAGATCTCATCTCTGAGTTAGAGTAAACTGTCAAGACTTAAAACTTACTTACTTTACCTTCACCATGGGACTTGTAACTGTCACTTCTGTCTTGAGTGGTTAAAAGATAGAACAGTCTAGTCAAGTGCCATGTCTCTTATTCTTGATCAGCTATAGCTCTGGGGTTTTTGTAGATTTTCAAATAAAACTCAGAGATTCCTTGTATGACTCTCTCAGATCTCTCTTTTGTGGTATTTCTGGATCCTTACCAAGGCAGTGATGGTATATGCCTTCTCTCAAGATATGTAGTATTTGTGGTATAAGGCATAGTGACATTGCCTTCTCTCTCACCCTACTCTAACAAGGCTTTAATATCTGGAGCTCATAGGTGGAAAATAAAGTATACATACTTACAAGACATGTATTGCATAGTCAAACCATGGATCCAAAGAAACAAGCCAGTAAGTTTAATCAAGATGTGCATGTGTGGCGAATGAATGATGTATGGTGGTGATGGTGATAACAATGGTGGAAACAATGGTGGTGGAAGTCTAATTCTACTTTTGCTCTTTGAGGGGATACATACCTTCCTTGCTTTTTGAAACTTAATGAGGAGAATGAGATGCTCTTCTTTTTCTTTTCTCTCAGGTTGGTATCTTGCACCCCTAATTCTACTGTCGGACACTTGTCCATTTTTACCTCTCGTCTCACTTTTTCTTTTCTTTCGAGGTTCCGAGCACTTGCTCCTTTTTATTTCCTCGTATTTCTCTCCTTTTTTTTAGAGCACTCATCTCATGAGATAATATAGCAAGTGGTAGTAACAAGATAACTTGAGCATTTATTTCACAAGGGAAAAACAAAAAATATTTTTGGTTATTCTCTCCTGGATTAGGAGTAGAATATTTTTAGGTGGTTCTGGAGATGGAAATGGATGGATATATGTGGATGGTACTTCCAGAGTAGAAGTAGCATATATGAGTGAACGTGCAAGTGAAATCTTGATTTAACCACATGACAAGTTCCTAAGGGTCTACACAGCTTGACCACACTCAATGCTCATAAGCAGTAAATAGTAAATGTGTGGCTCAAAGTCTAGCAAGCATGTATATATGGCTGTGGTAGGAATTTAAACTCTCATCATACAGGAACTCATCATGCAACATTTTAAAGATTTTCAAAGATAAAATTCTCCAGAATTCTAGCATCTCTAGGAACAGATAAACAGCAGCTCAACCTTCCCATATCGTATCCGTTAACAACTTAGACTTCAGATCAAGTTTTCATCCCACAAGTTTAGGTCTAGAGCAAGCTTTAAATTATAACAGTTATATCTAAACTTGAGAGAAAACTTAAAATGTGCAAATTAGGTAGAGCAACTATTCATCATATCCATGCTTGAGTTTTATTATTAAGATACAGATTAGCATAGCCACTTTATTTATTTATTAAACACACTAAGCAAAAGACATATATATATAAGCATAAAAATCTTTATTTGGTTTTTTTCATAGTTATATATATTTATATTCTAAAATAATATGAGTGTAAAGATAGATAGATAGATAGAATTACTTATCGAGATAAATGGGGGTGCTCTCCCCCAAGCTGAATTTTGACGTAATTTCTCTTGATGTAGCTAGCAGGTGGCAGAGGTGTATTTGAAAGTCAGCAGCATTCTGACAGCGATTAGAATGTCCTCCGTCTGCTAGTCTTCTTGATTCTTAAATTGTGTGTCGCTCAAATAGACAACAAAGCTTGTGGAACTGATTAAGTGTTAGCATAAATATCTAGCCTTTATCATGTTGAGACTCCTTAATAATTATTACTCCCTATTTTTATATTTTCATTTTATAAAGCAGAAATGAAATATTTATTTTATTTTTATGCCACCACAGTGAATGTACTTATGGGTTTTATGCCACTTGTATACTCACATGGGGCTTACTTTTTTTTCATATTTTTATTTTCTTTTTAAGATAGTACGAACATGATTAACTAAGTAAACTATTTGAAACAATTAAAAGAGAAAGGATAACTACCAAGTTTACCTCTTGCCAAGGCGTTCGGTGTTTTTAAGTCCTCCGAACAGGACTCTCCATTTTCTTAATCGTCCTGAGGTTCGTTGGGTGGCGTAGTCGGTACTTCCGGCAGCGCCTCCTCTTCGTGTATAGTTATCTTCATTTCTCCACACCTGACTTGGTGCTTCAATCTCCTCTGGATAATTTTGTTTAAACTCAACGTCTTCTAATCTTACAACTTCTCCTTCATAGTCTGCCCATCCGTCCTTGATGATCTGCCTCCTCTGGTTGCGGTTGCGTCTCTTTCTGACCTGCTTAGATTCTTCAACGATGTAGTTAGGGTCAGTAAAATAACGGCGTACCTTCTCTGAGGGGAAGTGCATATGGACTTCTCCGGTTCCAATGTAGATAATTGCTTTAACGGTGCTGAGGAACGGTCTTCCAAGGATGATGGGTGGATCATACTCATCTTCTCCCATGTCAATAACTTGAAAGTCTGTGTAGACAAAGTGATCGTCTATTTAGACTGGGACATCAGTTATTATTCCTTTAACTTCTCGAAATGTCTGATCTGCTATCTGGAGCTAAATGTATGTTGGTCTTAGTGGCATGGTCCCGAACAACAGCCGATAGGTGACTGCGGCCATTATGTTGACACCCGATCCGGTGTCACAAAATGTCTTGTAGAAATTGTATCCATTTATGGAGCAGTAAATGCTTGGCATTCCTGGGTCGTCCTTCTTGGTCAAAAGCGGTGACTTAAGTTGGTGATCTTGGCCTCCATGAACTACAGTGACCATCTTAGCTGACTTGGTCCACACTTGCTTGTTCCTGTTCCTCCTGTTGGTCCTCTTCCTTGATTCACGTCTGGATTGATCTGGAATTTGTGTAGTCTTGTTCTTGAAGAAAAATGTCTCCTTCCTCCCTTTGACGTAGAAACTGATCTTAGCAGCACTAGCGTAGATGATAGCTCCCGTGGTGTTCAAGAATGGCCTCCCTAAGATGATAGGTGCTCTCTCATCATTTCCGGTCTCTACCACTACGAAGTCTACTGGGGCATATAAGGTACCAACTCGGACACAAAGGTTCTTCACTATTCCTTTTGGAAAAGTTATCGTCTGATCTGCAAACTGCAAACACATGGTTGTTTCTAATAAAGGATATGTAAAGAATTTTTCATAGAGTACCCTGGGTATAATGTTGACACTGGAGCCAAAGTCACAGAGTGCTTCTGGGACGTCCATCATGCCGATGGAGATCGGGATGACGGGGCGTCCTGGATCGCCTCTCTTGATCGACAGAAGGTCAGCAGAGAATTCAGTGACGGGGTTACTCCAATTACCTGCATCAAACATGTCTACAAGATTTGCAGATTCTAATCCTTCCGGTTGTGATGGTATACCGGGGTTAGTAGCAAGAACAGCAGCAGCAATTTGATTTAACTGAGATTCAATCATTTTATTAAAGCTAATTTGATTCTTGATGGCAGTAGAGAAATTATCCATTCTATTATTTATATTTTCTAGCATTTTATCATTAGATGCCAATTTCTTAGATAGGTTATCCATTAACTTTCCTTGATTAGACACTAACTCTCTCAAAGGTGGAAAATTATTATTATTGTTGTAAGAATTGTTACCTTGATAATTACCTGAGTAGTTAGGCCTCTGTTGATTCCAACCTTGATTTGGTTGAGGACGGTTGTAGTAGTAGTAGTAGTTGTTGTTGATGTAGTTCACATCCTCAAGTATCTCAGGGCAGTGGTTGCCTGAGTGTCCAGTGTCTCCACACTCCTCACAAGTCATGTGAGAGTCGTAGATGTGCATAACTTCTTTCTTATCTCCAGCTCTATCGTCGAGCTTCTTCATGAGCAGGTCTAGCTTTGCAGACAGCATGTCTACCTCCTTCAGCTGATGCATACCTCCACCTCTCTTGCGTGTCTGGGTCCTCTCTTCATTCCAGCTTTGATTGGACGCCATCTTCTCCACAAGAGCTGTGGCTTGTTGTATAGTAAGTGATAAGAATGCTCCTCCAGCTGCAGCATCCATGGTCTCTCAGGCACTATTGCCGAGCCCATGATAAAACGTCTGCATTAGTAGCCAACTCTCTATTCCATGATGGGGACATTCTAGGATGTAGTCTTGAAAGCGCTCCCATGCTTCTGGAACAGATTCATCATTTTGTTGCTGAAAACTTGTAATCTTCCCACGGAGAGCATTGGTCTTGCCCATGGGAAAGAACTTAGCCAGGAAGTTTGTTGAGCAGAGTGCCCACGTAGTATTCTTCTCCTTTGTAGCATAGAACCACTGCTTCGCTCTTCCTAACAGTGAGAATGGGAAGAGGCGAAGTAGTATAGCATCTTTGGAAACTCCTGATATGGTGAATGTGTTGCAAATCTCCAGGAAGTGTTGTAAATGAGCACTAGCATCTTCGTGTGCCTTCCCACAGAACTGGGTGGATTGCACCATGTTGATAAGTCCAGGCTTGAGCTCAAAGTTGCCATCAATCTCTGCAGCAGGTCCAGTGCGGATGTTGTCCGTAGTGGGAGCTGAGAACTCGCGGATTGATTTGTTCGCCATGGCTTCGAACTCTGAAGACAAGTTCCGGTGACCTTCTTGATTGGATGAAGCTTCTTGCTGAAGTGTTGATGATTTCTTTAGCTTGGCTCTCGTCTTCTTGAATAATGCTTCGGGATTGTCAACAAAATTCCCTGGAAGATGTCTTATATTCATACATTCCCCTGCATAAGATGAAATAGGAAAATATCGGGGTAAAACTGTATGAGAGAATAGATAAGCTCAATCATATTAGTGATGCGAATGATAACTCAAAATCTTTTATTCCATTCCTGATTAGTAATCAACCTTCCCCGGCAACGGCGCCAAAAATGCTTGTTGGGTATTCTTAACATCATTACCAAAAGTAGACTAAGTTCTCTAAATCTAGTAACGGTGCCAAAAATGCCAAACCTATCCCTCACAACACTTAAGCCAAGTTGTCATCCCCAGCATGATATAAGAGACGCGGTATTGAAATATGCAATTGCTCTTCTAAATAAATAATGAATGGAATCTGCAAGCGCACAGATTAATACTGATGCAGCATTTTAACCGGGAAGTATTCCAGGTATCGTTATTTATATTTTTACCACTGGGAAGGGATTAGCAATCATCAATATTGATTACAGAATAGAATATGAGATTGAGCATCTATCATTGCATATGTAATTGAGAACATTATATCTAACTCTTCATACAGGGATAAGTGTCACATAAAAGATATATGAAATAATAATAGTGACAAGGATAACTAATCTGATCTAGCCACATAATAAATATGATAAGCACCTCAATTAGATACTCTAGAAAGTCATTAGCATGGTATTCGAACGAACTACAAGAATATTTCCTAAGTTATTCTCAACTATATAGTCTAGCATTATCATAGTTAGTGCAAACATACTTAGCAATCATTGCGAGACAAGACTACGCCCATGCATAGTGATATTAGCAAGGAATATGAGAAACATAGCAATCACTCCCCTGTAATAATGTTGCTCTGCCAGCCCAATACACGAGAGGGGGACTATATAAGAATCAATGAAGCTGTCACTATCACGAACCACCCCACGATCTGGCATATT
This sequence comes from Sorghum bicolor, assembly GCF_000003195.3. Taxonomy (NCBI): domain Eukaryota; kingdom Viridiplantae; phylum Streptophyta; class Magnoliopsida; order Poales; family Poaceae; genus Sorghum; species Sorghum bicolor. The sequence continues at coordinate 33,115,133 of NC_012875.2, read as the reverse complement.
GGGTACAATCGTAGATAAATACGGTATAAGCACCACGCCTACACAATATCTATCATTTACCCATGGATCCGATGGATAAACGCTATACGATCCTAAGCATGTATATAGATCCAATCTAACTAAGCCAAGTATATAACTATGATAAACTAAGAACAATATAATCTTGAATATAAGCAAGTAGAGCAAAGTCATAAGCAATATATTGAAGTAGAACAAAGTCATATTCATAATATTGAAGAACAAAGATAATTAGAAAGCAATTAGAAGCACAATTAGAGAATTACCAAGAATCCTCTTGACAGATCCGGAAACCAATCGAAGATTGACTCCTTCTAGTTCTAATCCTATGTAGCTATGCTAATCTAGATGTCTAATTGATGTGGTGGCTCTAATCTTGATCAGAGGCTTCTTCTCCCTTGATGGAACATTGAATTAGGGTTGAGAGGCTCCCTCCTCCAGGGGCCAGGGGGTCTGGTTTTATTTTCCCTTCAAGTGAATATGGGCCATTGGATCAAACCGACATAGATTGTATGGTTTAGATTCATCCTTTAGGTCGGTGGAGATCTCCCGCGAAGCAGAGTCCTGATTGGACTCAGAGGCAGGGCGGGCGCCCTGACCAACTGGGCGGGCGCCCAGGGTCAGGCCCCGTTTCACCTCCGCTTCGGTCTCGTGGCTTCTGGAGTCTTCTAGATGTAAGATAATTGCGCGGCACGTTAATATCTCTATGTAATCCCGACATGTGGGCCTTTCTTCCGTATTTCCTGATAACCCCCTGCAGAAATAGACAAACACCAAAACTCGTAGAATTCTGTCAGATAAAACCCTAAGTCTAGATGTTGATTTCATTTGGATCCTTTTCTTTATTTATTTGATAATTAAATTTGATACTTAAGGACCGGAGGAAGAACCGACAGGCCGGCCTCTCCTCTAATCCTCCTTCGCTCTCCATCTTGCTACTATCTAGATCTACTCTAGTTTAGAGAAGAGAGGAGAGCTCTCATCTCTAAACCCTAGCTTTTGCTCTGTCTATGAATAATGAATAATGATCAAGGGGTGCCTCCTCCAGGGGCCAGGGGTCTGGTTATATAGTCCCCTCAAGTGAACCTAGGCCGTCGGATCAAACCGACATTGATTGAACGGTTATTCTTGATCCTTTAGGTCGGTGGAGATCTCCCGAGAGAAAGAGTCCCGATTGGGCTCCAGAGGTGGGTGGGCGCCCAGGACAGGAGGGCGGGCGCCCTGCCTCTGGCCCCGTTCGGCCTCCGCTTCCTTCCTGTGGCTTCTGGAGTCTTCTAGATGTAAGATAATTGCGCGGCACGTTAATATCTCTATGTAATCCCGACGTGTGGGCCTTTCTTCCGTATTTCCTGATAACCCCCTGCAGAAATAGACAAACACCAAAACTCATGGAATTCTGTCAGATAAAACCCTAAGTCTAGATATTGATTTCATTTGGATCCTTTTCTTTGTTTATTTGATAATTAAATTTGATACTTAAGGACCGTCAACAAACTCCCCCAAGCTTACCTCTTGCTCTTCCCTGAGCAAGGATAGACTCAGCAATGTATCAGAAGTTGTTGCAATATCTTAAAAATTTGACGGTACACATGATTTTAAATAAGATCGCATCTCTGAGTTAGAGTAAACTGTCAAGAACTAAAACTTACTTACTTTACCTTTCACCATGGGACTTGTAACCGTCACTTCTGTCTTGAGTAGTTAAAAGATAGAACAGTCTAGCCATGTGCCATGTCTCTTATTCTTGATCAGCTATAGCTCTGGAGTTTTTGCAGATTTTCAAATAAAACTCAGAGATTCCTTATATGACTCTCTAAATCTCTCTTTTGTGGTATTTCTGGATCCTTACCAAGGCAGTGATGGTATATGCCTTCTCTCAAGATATGTGGTATTTGTGGTATAAGGCATAGTGACATTTCCTTCTCTCTCACCCTACTCTAATAAGGCTTTAATATCTAGAGCTCATAGGTGGGAGATAAAGTATACATTCTTACAAGACATTTATTGCATAGTCAAACCATGGATCCAAAGAAACAAATCAATAAGCCAAATCAAGATATGCATGTGTGGTGAATGAATGGTGTATGGTGATGATGGTGATAACAATGGTGAAAGTCTAATTCTACTTTTTCTCTTTTGAGGGGATACATACTTTACTTGCTTTTTGAAACTTTATGAGGAGAATGAGATGCTCTATCTTTCATTTTTTTCTTTCCTCTCAGGTGGGTATCTTGTACCCCTAATTCTACTGTCAGACACTTGTCCATTTTTACCTCTCGTCTCACTTTTTCTTTCTTTCGAGGTTCCGGGCACTTGCCCCTTTTTATTTCCTCGTTTATTATTTATTATTTTTTTTCTTTTCTTCTTTTTTCTCTTTTTTTTTCTTTTCAGAGCACTCATCTCTTGAGATAATATAGCAAGTGGTAGTAGCAAGATAACTTGACCATTTATTTCACAAGGGAAAACAGAAATATTTTTGGCTATTCTCTCCCGGATTAGGAGTAGAATATTTTTGGGTGGTTCTGGAGATGGACATGGATATATGTGGATGGTACTTCCGGAGTAGAAGTAGCATATATGAGTGAATGTGCAAGTGAATCTTGATTTAACCACATGACAAGCTCCTAAGGGTCTACACAGCTTGACCACACTCAATGCTCATAAGCAGTAAATAATAAATGTGTGGCTCAAAGTCTAGCAAGCATATATATATGGCTTTGGTAGGAATTTAAACTCTCATCATATAGGAACTCATCATGCAATATTTTAAAGATTTTTCAAAGATAAAATTCTCCAGAATTCTAGCATCTCTAGGAACAGATAAACAGCAGCTCAACCTTCCCATATCATATCCGTTAACAACTTAGATTTCAGATCAAGTTTTCATCCCACAAGTTTAGATCTAGAGCAAGCTTTAAATTATAACAGTTATGTCTAAACTTGAGAGAGAACTTCAAATTTGCAAATTAGGCAGAGCAACTATTCATCATATCCATGCTAAAGTTTTATTATTAAGATTCAGATTAGCATAGCCACTTTATTTATTTATTAAACACACTAAGCAAAAGATATATATATATAAGCACAAAATCTTTATTTGGTTTTTCATAGTTTATGTATTTTAATATTCTAATATAATATAAGTATAAAGATAGGTAGAAATACTTAGCGAGATAAATGGGGGTGCTCTCCCCCAAGCTGAATTTTGACGTAATTTCTCTTGATGTAGCTAGCAGGTGGCAGAGGTGTATTTGAAAGTCAGCAGCATTCTGACAACGATTAGAATGTCCTCCGTCTGCTAGTCTTCTTGATTCTTAAATTCTGTGAAGCTCAAATAGACATCAAACTTGTGGAACTAATTAAGTGTTAGTATAAATATCTAGCCTTCATCTTGTTGAGCTTCCTCAATAAATATTACTCCCTGTTTTTATATTTTTATTTTATAAAGCAGAAAAGAAATATTTATTTTATTTTTATGCCACCACAGTGAAGGTACTTATGGGTTTTATGCCACTCGTATACTCACATGGGGCTTAGTATTTTTTAACATTTTTATTTTCTTTTCAAGATAGCATGATTAACTAATAATCTATTTAAGGAAAGTAAAGAATTAAAGGAAAAAGGGAATGCAGAAAGGATAAATATGGATAACTACCGATCTTACCTTTCGGTGAGGGTTCAATGTTTTAAGTCTTCTTAACAAGACTTCTCACCGTGTTCATTCTTCAGGTGCGTCATTTGATTCAGGTGCGGACCTTGACGTCTGCACCTCTTGATACGGTGTCACCCATGTTCTTCGTTTGCCCATCAGTTCGAAGTGCGACGTTGGCAGTAACCTGCTCAGTGTGTTTGTGCTCGTAGATCCAGGTCCTTCACTTGGTAGAGTCTGAGAGTTATAAAACTCCTCCGTGTTTTGCCCAAAGTGTACCTGCTCATAGAGACAAGGCAGAGATCAAGTGCATGGGTCCTGTTGGTGGAAAACACCAACAGAACCTAAAGTGTATGTGTTCTTCTCTGACCTTAAGCATAGTGAGCAAGACAAAGTTGATGGATGAAAAGTTCATGAGTGTAGCACTTATAACATTTGTCAGATCAGATCGCTCAACCTTATGGAAAGATAATCTATCTATGTATATGTCTTTTTCTTTATATCTCTCAATGATTGAATGTGTAACATTTTAGCTCATATGATTAGGAGTGTGGGATCATGGAGGTAGTACTAAGAACAAGGATTAAAGGACTAAACATGTTGAATCAGTTGGGTTGGTTAATCTAGAGTTGTAAAGCATACATGTTTGTCTCTTTTATTTATATGAACGCCAGAACCAAGGAGAAGCTTATAAAAGTGATAGTCAAGTACCTTAAGATGTTACCTTGCTTGAAGAGTGATGGTACAGTATCACCTTGTGGAAACTTTCCTTTCTTAGCGGTTGTGCATCGTGTTTGTGGCACCCTCCATGGATCATCTCTCTATGATGAATGAGCTATGTCCTTCTTGTGCAAATTGTTAAACTTCATGTGTCACTCTCTTCGTCTCTGATGTGAGTTTATCTCTGGACTTCCCAAATCGATATTGAAAGTTTTCCTGCAGGGTTAGTCCGACAAAAATATACCAATGTCTACACAAGCAGTTTTTAGTTCAATAACCAAACTAGACTCCATGTCTAATCAGATTAAGGAAGGCTGTTTAACCTAAGCACCATGCTTAATTTAAAAGCCAATAGAAGTATGTGCAGTACTTCCAAACTAACACTTACTAGTAAATAGACAAAGGTAACATGACAGCATTTATAGAGATCTACTCAAGTGGAGATGAAGTAGTGTGATTAGTATTTAACAAACTGAGCATGTCTTAAAGGTAGGGACAACCAATATAGCAACATGGCAAAGGATGTTTTTATGTAAAGTACTCCCCCAAGCTTGAATTTTGCAGAATTCAAGTTTGGATGAATTTAATTCAGTGTTGCATGATGATTGGTTGGACACATGTACTTGCTTGTCATTCATCTGATCTTCTTGTTCCAATCCTGGAAAGGTTAGTGACAAGAATACCCGAAGGAATATTTTTACAATTATCCTTATATGCTCAATACACAAGGTAATGTTAAAAGCTCATGTTACAATCTGATCAGTGCTTATTTTAGGACACTAAGCTTGTCCTTGGGAAACCATCAATTTACGGCGGCGAAGTGGTTTCCCTTCCAACGCTGACCTAAATCAAGATCAACTCAACGAGATCTGCAATATTTATTATAGACATATGCATCGACAACCGCCTTTTTAAAGTTTTTATAAATAGAAAGGAAGAGGGGGTTGGAGATCTCAAATGTGGTGATGTTGGAGAGACCAATAGATTGGGAAGATGTTGCATATGAGCATGGAGTAAACAAAGTGGCTATGAAATAAATTCCATGCTCATTAATGTTATCTTCGTCTCCAATCTGAATGTTCAGAGTTCCTCTTGGATTGGTCTCACTTATGTCCTCTTCTATAGTTGGATGAATCCCATCTTCAAAGGGAGTCAAGACCTCACCATTCGAAATTGAACCAAAGTCAGAATTCATTAAGGCTTCTTCCTTATCCATCCATTCTACACATACTAGCCATTTAGAACTTGTGATCAGGAAAGGGGAGGTGTTAGAATTTTCAATATGGCTTAGCTCTCCTTCACTTGATATGTCATCCTTGACTTCTTCATAACAGGAACCAGGACATTCACTAAGAGAACCATTATTGCGAGGATTTGAATTATCCCTGCTTGAAGGTCTCTTATGGAACCAGAAGTCTAAACCATCAGCATCTGAAAGATTTAAGGTCGGAATTCCTTCCTCCCTTGGAGAATTTTGGGGTATTGATGGTTTAGGATCGATAGCTAAAGTTTGGAATTGAAGTGGTTGTGATCTCTCTATCAAAACTTCTTCTTCTTGTCTAGGAACTGGTTCTGTCTCTTTCTGAGGGATATAAAAGCTAGGAGACTTTCCACTTAATAAATCAATCAAATTCCAAGCTTCACTCGCAGATAGGTGATAGAAGGATCCTCTAGAGGGTGAATTCAAGGTTTGCTTATTTTCCCCAATAAGGCCCTCAAAAAAGTGAATTAGAAGAACTTCTTCTGGAATAGAAAGCTTTGGGCCAGTGAGAGTAAGGTTAATAAAGCGGTCCCATGATTTGCTAAGAGATTCTTCTTCCAGTTGTCTGAAAGAAATAATATCACGCCAAAGTTCTGCCACTTTAGAGATTGGAAAATATTTTAAAAGAAAACTATTATGTAACTCCTTCCAATCTCCATGAACACTCCCTACTTTGAGTTTGTACCAATGTCTAGCTTTTCCCGTTAAAGAGAACGGAAAGAGCTTCCATTTAAGGGTCTCATCGGACATTCCTTCTATGCGAAGGAGGTCATAGACTCGATAAAACTCTCTTAGGTGGGTGTATGGGTTTTCCTCACTTTCTCCTGAGAAAGGTTGTTTTTGAACAAATTCTATGTATTCGGGGTCTATCTCAAAACTAGATGCTATGATAGGCTTTGAAGATTTTGGTGGTTCGAGATGTGTGCCCGTAGGTCTATGAAATTCATAGATAGACATGTTTGAATTCATGATAGACCAGAGATCAAGGATTAGATAAGAAGAAAGAATAGCAGAGATAAGGCAAAAGATAAAAGGAAAAGTATATATATATATTTTTTATTTTTTTAGAAAATAATTAAGCTAGTTCGTAGTCAACTCAGCAACCGTTTCCCCGGCAACAGCGCCAAAAATGCTCGTTGACACTTGCTAACACCACTTTAATACTAGGTTGTCATCCCCAGCATGGCACTAGAGTGTACTATGGTATTTATACGCACACAGATAATCCGCAAGCGCACACATACCGTTGAAGCTTTTACCCGGTTAAAGGTTTTATCGTATCCATAGGGAAACGGGAGAACTGATCTACGCTCTAACTTAACCAAGATAAGTAAATAGGTGTAAATAGGAAAGATGGTAGAATTGAATAAGAACAATATTAAAGGTAAGATAACAGTGAGTGATAATATGGGAATAGAGAATAGAGCAATTCTAGTATATGGGTGATGGTAGAAGAATAGAGAGGATAACTATGGTTTCTCTACTTCAAAGGGGTATGTCTATGTCTGGGACGAACCACGTGATAAGAGTACACCACAAAGGATGCTTATCCTTAGGCCGATAAACCCTACCCGTCCTGCTAACGAGAGGTAGACTACAGAGGACCAACGTAACTGTCACCTACGCGGCCTACCACACGATCCAGCTAGACAGGGGATATCCACAAGTAATCTAGGTCTAAGCACCACGCTTACACCTATACTACAACTCTCATCTATAGCGTCCTATAGATTAAAGTACTCAAAAGAGTTATGAACCAGAACATACATAATTAGTAATTACATAATGAATTAGAAGTAGATTACCAGAGTCATCCCATGAGCAAGCTTGATTAGAGCTTGATCATGACGAAGTACAACCGGAGGAAGAACCGACAGGCCGGCCTCTCCTCTAATCCTCCTTCGCTCTCCATCTTGCTACTGTCTAGATCTACTCTTGTTTAGAGAAGAGAGGAGAGCTCTCATCTCTAAACCCTAGCTTTTGCTCTGTCTATGAATAATGAATAATGATCAAGGGGTGCCTCCTCTAGGGGCCAGGGGGTCTGGTTATATAGTCCCCTCAAGTGAACCTAGGCCGTCGGATCAAACCGACATTGATTGAACGGTTATTCTTGATCCTTTAGGTCCGTGGAGATCTCCCGAGAGAAAGAGTCCCGATTCGGCTCCAGAGGTGGGCGGGCGCCCAGGACAGGAGGGCGGGCGCCCTGCCTCTGGCCCCGTTCGGCCTCCGCTTCCTTCCCGTGGCTTCTGGAGTCTTCTAGATGTAAGATAATTGCGCGGCACGTTAATATCTCTATGTAACCCCGACGTGTGGGCCTTTCTTCCGTATTTCCTGATAACCCCCTGCAGAAATAGACAAACACCAAAACTCGTGGAATTCTGTTAGATAAAACCCTAAGTCTAGATGTTGATTTCATTTGGATCCTTTTCTTTGTTTATTTGATAATTAAATTTGATACTTAAGGACCGTCAACAGAGGATACGGTGTCCGATAAGAATAAGTGTTAACCTTAGGTTTTATTCCAAACTAATCTCTCATAACTTCTGCTATCTTATCGGCCCAATAGGCATCGGCATCCTGCCAATGTACAGGTTGAATTCCTAGCACTGTTGACGGTCCTTAATGCTAATATTTAACCATCAACTAATCATAGAAAAGGATCCAAATGCAACCAACACCTAGACTTAGGGTTTTATCTGACAGAATTCCACAAGTTTTGGTGTTTGTCTATTTCTGCAGGGGGTTATCAGGAAATACGGAAGAAAGGCCCACACGTCGGGTTTACATAGAGATATTAACGTGTCGCACAATTTTCTATTATCTAGAAGACTCGAGAAGCCACGGGAACGAACGAGAAGGAAATCGGGCTTGGAGGCAGGGCGCCCGCCCAACTCTCCTGGGCGCCCGCCCAGCTACAGTGCCCAATCAGGACACGTTTCGCGGATCATGCTCCACCGACCTAATACTTCAAGGAAAACCACACGATCAATGTCGGTTTGATCCGACGGCCCATATTCATCTGAAAGGACTATATAAGCAAGGCCCCCTGGCCCCTGGAGATCATACCTCTTCTACAGAATCAAAGCTAGGGTTTCAATTCTTCATCCAAGTAGAGAGGATCCCTCTAGTTCTTCTAGTTCTACCTCTAGTTCATCTAGATCTAGTTCTAGTTCATCTAGTTCTAGTTCTAGTTCCTCTAGTTCTAGTTCTAGTTAGTTCTAGTTGTAATCTAGAAAATAGGGAGAGAGAAGAGGAGAGCGGAGGAGGAGCCGGATCTGTCGGATCTTCCTCAACATTGTACTTTTGCAGCATCTGGTTCGTTCTTCATCGTTCTCCAGGTTCTTGAATTCATAACTCCTGAGTTCTCTAATTACTTTTATTCACATTCAAGTTATTTATTGGATTCCCGCTTGCATCAAGTGCTCTAATCTTTGAAACATTAGAGTAGTAATTAATAGATTAGATTTGGTGTTTAGTCTTGCAATTACCTGGAATTGCACCCAATCCTGCGGATTGTTGTGGTAGCCCTAGGGTAGTGACAGCCCTAACGGTCGACGTATTCCACCACGTTCGGATCAGTGTTTATAGGACCGTAGTCAGACCTTCCTAGCCCCCTTCTCATCTCTTTCTGTGGTTAGTGCTCTGATGTCCCGATATAGATAATCTTGAAGTAATTCTTGATTCTTAGATCAACTAGAGAACTCTCAGGAAACTTCCTCTCTTCCCACCAAAAATAGTTATATAGTTATCCTTGGGCGATCTTGGATCTTAATTAGTACACTCACGTTCCCTGTGGAAAATCGATACTCTGGAATACTCCCGGGTGAAGGCTACATCGGTATCCATGCGCTTGCGGATTTTTCTGTTTGCGTTTAAAATACCCAACAAGCTTTCTGGCGCCGTTTCCGGGGAACGGTAGGTGTGCTAGTTCCGAACCAAGTCGTCCGTGTATCCTTTTTCTTTTCCTTTTATACCACACTCACCTTACCATTTTCACCACACCACATGGATTTCAATCTAAGCATTAATGAGCATGGAATTTATTTCATAGCCACTTCATTTACTCCATGCTCATATGCAACATCTTCACAATCCATTGGTCTCTCCAACATCACCACATTCGAGATCTCCAACCCCCACTTCCTTTCTATTTATAAAAACTTTAAAAGGGCGGTTGTCGATGCATATGTCTATAATAAATTTTGCAGATCTCGTTGAGTTGATCTTGATATAGGTCAGCGTTGGAGGGGAAACCACTTCGCCGACATAAATTGATGGTTTCCCAAGGACAAGCTTAGTGTCCTAAAATAAGCACTGATCAGATCGTAACATGAGCTTTTAATTATTTGCAACATTACCTTGTGTGTTAAGCATATAAGGATAATTGTAAAAATATTCCTTCGGGTATTCTTGTGACTAACCTTTCTAGGATTGGAGCAAGAAGATCGGATGAATGACAAGCACAAGGTATGTCCAACCAATCGTCATACAACATTGAATTAAATTCATCCAAACTTGAATTTTGCAAAATTCAAGCTTGGGGGAGTACTTTACATAAAAACATCCTCTGCCATGTTCCTATGTTGGTTGTCCCTACCTTTGAGACATGCTCAATCTGTTAAATACTAATCACACTGCTTCATCTCCACTTGAGTAGATCTCTATAAATGTTCTCATACCACCTTTATTTACTTTAGTATATGTCTAGGTTTGGAGTAGTTTCATTTATCTCTTAATTAAGCATGGTGCTTAGTTTAGGAATGATGATCTTACTTCCAAGGGATTTTAAATTAAGCATGATGGTTAGGTTAAAATGCCGTCCTAAATCAAATTAGACGTGGTGTCTAGGTTGATCTTTGAGCCGATAGTATGCTATAGTAGATATTGGATATTTTGTTGGACTAACCCCTGCAGGAAAACTTTCAATATCGACCTGGGAAGTCCTGAGATAAATTCACATTGGAGACAAAGAGAGAGGCACATGAAGTTTAACAATTTACACAAGGAAGGCATAGCTCACAAGAGATGATCTATGGAGGGTGCCACAAACACGATGCACAACCGCTAAGAAAGGAAAGCTTCCACAAGGTGATACCGTACCATCACTCTTCAAGTAAGGTAACATCTTAAGGTACTTGACTATCACTTTTATAAAGCTTCTCCTTGGTTCTGGCGTTTACATTAATAAAAGAGACAAACATGTATGATTTACAACTCTAGATCAACCAACCCAATCGATTCAACATGTTTAGTCCTTCCACCTTTGTGATCCCACACTCCTAATCATATGAGCTAAAATGTTTGACACTCAATCTTTGGAAGATATATATAAAAAAAACATAAGTATAGATAGATTATCTTTCCATTAGGTTGAGTGATCTGATCTGACAAATGTTTTAAATGCTACACTCATGATCTTATTATCTATCAACTTTGTCTTGCTCACTATGCTTGAGATAGAGAAGAGTAAATACACTTTTGGTTTTGTTGGTGTTTTCCACCAACAGGGCCCATGCACTTGATCTCTGCCTTGTCTCCATGAGCAGGTACACTTGGAGCAAAATATGAAGGACTTTTATAACTCCCAGACTCCACCAAGTGAAGAACCTAGATCTACGAGCACAAACACACTGGAGATACTGGACACTCAGGCAATCACTGCCCTGAGATGCTTGAGGACGTAACTACTGGAGTAACCCTATTGTGGAAGTAATTACTGACCTTCTGCCGGTCAAGAGAGGCAATCCAGGATGCACCGTCATCCCGATCTCCATCGGCATGGTGGACTTCCGAGAAGCACTCTGCGACTTTGGCTCCAGCGTCAACATTATGGCCAGGGTACTCTATGAAAAAATTCTTTACACATCCTTTTCTAGAAACAACTATGTGTTTGCAGCTTGCAGATCAGACACTAAGTTCCCCAAAGGGAATATTGAAGAACCTCTACATCCGAGTTGGTACCTTATACGCTCCAGCAGACTTCGTGGTGATAGAGACTGATACTTATGAGAGGGCATCCATCATTCTAGGGAGGCCATTCCTGAACACCTCAGGAGCTGTCATCTACGCTAGTGCTGCCAAGATCAGTTTCTACATCAAGGGGAGGAAGGAGACGTTTTCCTTCAAAAACAAGACTACACAAATCTCAAAGCAATCATGACACGAACCAAGGAAAGGACCAACAGGAGGAATAAGAACAAGCAAATGTGGACCACGTTAGCTAAGATGGTCACTCCAGTTCAAGGAGGTCAAGATCGTCGACTTAAGTCACCATTCCTGACCAAAAAGGATGACCCAAGTATGCCAAGCATCCAGTGCTCCATTAATGGATACAACTTCTAGAAGATGCCTTGCGACACCGGGTCAGGCGTCAACATAAAGGACGACCCAGTCACCTATCAGCTCCTATTCAGAACCATGCCCCTAAAACCGATATACATTCACCTCCAGATGGCATATCAGACATTCCGAAAGATTGAAGGTTATTGACATGGGAGAAGACGAGTACGATCCACCCATCATCCTTGAGAGACCGTTCCTCAGCACTGTTAAAGCAATCATCTACATTGGAACTGGAGAAGTCCACATGCACTTCCCCTCTGAGAAGGTACGCCTCTATTTTACTGACCCTAATTATATAGTTGAAGATTCTAAGCAGGCCAGGACAAGAAGAAGATGACGCAACCGCAACCAGAGAAGGCAGATCATCAAGGACGGATGGGTAGACTATGAAGAAGAAGTGGTAATGTCTGAAGACATACATCTTAAACAGAACTGTCCTGAGGAGACCATAGCACCGAGTCTGGTGTGTAGAGAGAAGCTAGTTATACATGAAGAGCAGGCGCCGTCGGAACCACCGACTACGCCATCCAGCGAATCCCAGGACGACTGAGAAAACGGAGAGTCCCGTTTGGAGGACTTAAAACACCGAACACCTTGCCAAGAGGTAAACTTGGTAGTTATCTTTTTCCTTTCAATTGTTTAAAATAGTTTGCTTAGTTAATCAGGTTCACATCATCTTGAAAAGAAAATAAAAATGTTAAAAAATAGTAAGCCCCATGTGAGTATGCTCATGGCATAAAACCCATAAGTACATTCACTGTGGTGGCGTAAAAATAAAATAAATATATTCCTGTCCTATAAAAATAAAATTAAAAAAATAAATTTATGATCCTACTAAAGAGAGTAATATTTATTGAGGAGGCTCAACATGATAAAGGCTAGATAATTATGCTAACACTTAACTAGTTCCACAAAGCTTTGTTGTCTATTTGAGCTCCACAGAATTTAAGGATCAAAGAAGACTAGCAGACGGAGGACATCCTAATCGCTGTCAGGGTGCTGCCGACATTCAAGAACACCTCCGCCACCTGCTAGCTACATGAGGAAAAATTACGTCACAATCCAGCTTGGGGGAGAGGACCCCCATTTATCCAGCTAAGTATTCTACTCACGTTTATACTTTACTCTAATAATAAAATGATGCATAATCATAAGAACCCAAATAAAGATTTTGTACTTATATATATCTTTGCTTAGTTTGCTAAATAAATAAATAAATAAATAAAGTTTGCTATGAACCATCATGATAAGCTCTCACATGGAAATGATGAATAGTTGCTCTGCCATGACTAGTTCTCAAAATTGAAATCTCTCTCAAGTTTAGGCATCACTGTTATGAATTAAGATTTGCTCTAAATCTGAACTTGTGGGGAGAGTACTTGATCTAAAGTCTAAGTCGTTAACGGATACGATATGGGAAGGTTGAGCTGCTGTTTATCTGTTCCTAGAGATGCTAGAAATCTGGAGAATTTTATCTTTGAAAATCTTTAAAATAACACATGATGAGTTCCTGTATGATGAGAGTTTAAATTCCTACCACAGCCAGATATACATGCTTGCTAGACTTTGAGCCACACATTTACTTTTTACTGCTTATGAGCATTGAGTGTGGTCAAGCTGTGTAGACCCTTAGGAGCTTGTCATGTGGTTAAGTCAAGATTCACTTGCACGTTCATTCATACATGCTGCTTCTACTCCGGAAGTACGCATCCACATATATCCATTTCCATCTCCAGAACCACCCAAAAAAATTCTACTCCTAATCCGGGAGAGAATAGCCAAAAATATTTCTGTTTTTCCCCTGTGAAATAAATGCTCAAGTTATCTTATTACAACCACTTGCTATATTATCTCATGAGATGAGTGCTCTAAAAAAAAGAGAAGAAAAAGAAAAAAAAGAGATACGAGGAAATAAAAAGGGGCAAGTGCCCGGAACCTCGAAAGAAAAGAAAAAAGTGAGACGAGAGGTAAAAATGGACAAGTGTCCGACAGTAGAATTAGGGGTACAAGTTACCCACCTGAGAGGAAAGAAAAAGAAAATACAGAGCATCTCATTCTCCTCAAAAAAGTTTCAAAAGAGCAAGAAAGGTATGTATCCCCTCAAAAGAGCAAAAGTAGAATTAGACTTTTACCATCATTATCACCATCATCACCATACATCATTCGCCACACATGCACATCTTGATTTGACTCATTGACTTGTTCTTCTGGATCCATGGTTTGACTATGCAATAAATGTCTTGTAAGTATGTATTAGCTGTCTCCCACCTATGAGCTCCAGATATCAAAACCTTATTAAAGTAGGGTGAGAGAGAAGGCAATGCCACTATGCCTCATACCAAAAATACCACATGCTTTGAGAGAAGGCATACACCATTACTGCCTTGGTAAGGATCCAGAAATACCACAAAAGAGAGACTAGAGAGAGTCATACAAGGAATCTCTGAGTTTTATTTGAAAATCTGCAAAAACTCTAGAGCTATAGTTAATCGAAGAACAAGAGACATGGCGCTTGACTAGACCGTTCTATCTTTTAACTACTCAAGACACAAGTGACGGTTGCAAGCCCCATGGTGGAAGGTAAAATGAGTAAGTTTAAATCTTAACAGTTTACCCTAACCTAGAGATGAGATCTTATTTGAATGCATGTGTATCTTTAAGGCATAAAACCACTGCAGAAACTCTTGAGTTCATCTTTGCTCAGGGACGAGCAAAGGTTTTGCTTGGGGGAGCTTGTTGACGGTCCTTAATGCTAATATTTAACCATCAACTAATCATAGAAAAGGATCCAAATGCAACCAACACCTAGACTTAGGGTTTTATCTGACAGAATTCCACAAGTTTTGGTGTTTGTCTATTTATGCAGGGGGTTATCAGGAAATACGGAAGAAAGGCCCACACGTCGGGTTTACATAGAGATATTAACGTGTCGCGCAATTTTCTATTATCTAGAAGACTCCAGAAGCCACGGGAACGAACGGGAAGGAAATCGGGCTTGGAGGCAGGGCGCCCGCCCAACTCTCCTGGGCGCCCGCCCAGCTACAGTGCCCAATCAGGACACGTTTCGCGGATCATGCTCCACCGACCTAATACTTCAAGGAAAACCACACGATCAATGTCGGTTTGATCCGACGGCCCATATTCATCTGAAAGGACTATATAAGCAAGGCCCCCTGGCCCCTGGAGATCATACCTCTTCTACAGAATCAAAGCTAGGGTTTCAATTCTTCATCCAAGTAGAGAGGATCCCTCTAGTTCTTCTAGTTCTACCTCTAGTTCATCTAGATCTAGTTCTAGTTCATCTAGTTCTAGTTCTAGTTCCTCTAGTTCTAGTTCTAGTTAGTTCTAGTTGTAATCTAGAAAATAGGGAGAGAGAAGAGGAGAGCGGAGGAGGAGCCGGATCTGTCGGATCTTCCTCAACATTGTACTTTTGCAGCATCTGGTTCGTTCTTCATCGTTCTCCAGGTTCTTGAATTCATAACTCCTGAGTTCTCTAATTACTTTTATTCACATTCAAGTTATTTATTGGATTCCCGCTTGCATCAAGTGCTCTAATCTTTGAAACATTAGAGTAGTAATTAATAGATTAGATGTGGTGTTTAGTCTTGCAATTACCTGGAATTGCACCCAATCCTGCGGATTGTTGTGGTAGCCCTAGGGTAGTGACAGCCCTAACGGTCGACGTATTCCACCACGTTCGGATCAGTGTTTGTAGGACCGTAGTCAGACCTTCCTAGCCCCCTTCTCATCTCTTTCTATGGTTAGTGCTCTGATGTCCCGATATAGATAATCTTGAAGTAATTCTTGATTCTTAGATCAACTAGAGAACTCTCAGGAAACTTCCTCTCTTCCCACCAAAAATAGTTATATAGCTATCCTTGGGCGATCTTGGATCTTAATTAGTACACTCACGTTCCCTGTGGAAAATCGATACTCTGGAATACTCCCGGGTGAAGGCTACATCGGTATCCGTGCGCTTGCGGATTTTTCTGTTTGCGTTTAAAATACCCAACAAGCACCTGCTGATAAGCTTCCACGTGTCTCCGGGGTACACGGTCTCTAGGAAACATCACATTGGCCATCGCTTGCTGAGCACCAATTTGTTGAGTGAGATTCATCGGCTGATTTACCGGTCCTTGATTCTGAAAACCAACCTGCATTTGTCTTTGCTGGAATCCCACAGCCTGATGATTCTACTGTGTCACATGTGGAAAGAACAACTGCTCTGTCCAACCATTATTAGCATTCATCGGCATAAGTCCTACCGATGGTTGATAATTAGTTGTCATTGCTGGGTTGGCATAACCTGTTTGAGTCACAAACCTCTGTTGAGTTGGCAACAGATTTGCCGACGAATTTGCATTAGGCATCTGGAACATCAGCATTTGAAAGTTCCCTATAACAGGTCTTGTAGTAGTAGTTGTTGAACACTGAGGAACTTGAGTCATCGACGAAACTGGAGGTGCTGATGTCATAGGAGCCTTCCCTGCTAAGTCAGTTACCTGAGATGTTCCAGAACTATTTGTAAAAAATTATGGAGGCATACCATATCCCCACCAATTGGGAGGAACTTGGCAATTATGAAACACAGATCCTAACATTTTCGATGTCGATAGGTCTGTGTTGAGCTGAACCCGCCCCCTGATGTCATTGGATTAGGTCACATCAGTGTAGATTGCTCATTAGTCAACCCTAATGTGCTTGGAGGAGAAGTAGCTTCTATACCTGCAACGGCCGGAGGAGCCTATGGAGCGGTAACTGATGACAATCCTGGCAGATGATAGGCCGGGCTAGCATATAGTGGTGGTGTCTATCCTTGTTTAAAAGTTCTAGCCACAACATTGTAAACAGTATTGGACAGAACATTGGAATGACTGATCAAAGCACGATTAATAGCATTGCCAACCATGTCTTGCAATTTACCAGGATTGGGATCAAAAGTAACCTACCAAGGCATCGGCAATTCTTGCTTCTGGATAACTTCCCCACTCCTACTGACGCTGAAGGATTTCAAGCAAAGCTGCTTGTATTCCTCCATAGCCCTCTCCATAGCCTGCTTCTGGTCGTCCCTGATATCGGCTTCTGTCACAGCAATGACATTCTCCGTGTCGAGATCAGTAGTAGCCATGTTGATTTTGTTGATAGATTTGTCCCACTGGGCGTGCCAAAACATGTGTTGATGCAAAAATAGATCTGCAAACACAAAGGGCTAATACCCGATTCAAACGTTGAGGCGTGCCAGCCGATTTGACCTAGCAATCGACAAAGGTGATAACTTGAATACTTTGGTCCCGACAACACCGATGTGCCCAGATGCCACGTCCAAGAGGTATTCATGCGGAACTTGAGAATTCACCGAGTATTGCTCAATGAATCCTTAAGAACTCATAAATAAAAGAAAATATGCGAGTTGACAAAATCGTCGAAAAGTAGATGTAAAAGTAGATGTAAAACTTGTGTATGATATTGATTGATTGATTCCCCTCTTACATCGCTACTAGGAGTATATTTATACTCTGTCCTAAAGAGTTACAACCTTATACGACTAGGATTTAATTCTAAACCCAACAGGACTCTTACATAAGGCAAACTCTAACAAATATGGAAAATAAACACCTATCTATCCTGGGGATCGGCATATCACCATTGCCTTCCCAGCAACTCCCACATCTCCCTTCATCATCATCAGCATACTCCCTGTATCCTTTCATCACCATCGACATACTCCTTGTATCCTTACGAACTCTCATACCTTTCCTCATCGGCATCGGCAATCATCAACATCGGCAACCAATCAGCAAAGATCAGTGGCTACCGTGAAGCTTAGCAACATCTTCCACCCATGATCTGGTCATCGGCATCATCAGTTATCGGCAATCTTCTTACTGGCTAGACACAGCACCTCCTTGACTGCCGATAAAGTTTCACTGACCATCCCGACTTGTGCCCAAAAACGGTGTCAACAAACTCCTATCCAAGCGGACTCATTTCTTATGGGCGCCTATAGACTGTACCCAGCGTGAATAGAACCTATTGGGAAGCAGAGGCTTGTCACGCTTCGCTGCCGCCTGCTAACATGTTTGGTACAGTGGTATTCAAGGGTAGGCTTTAGCCTAAGCATCACGCTTATGCTAACTCCTACTACTCAAACTAAGTATACGACCTAGTCCAAGCACCATGTTACCGGCAGAGAAAACAACCCAAGCACTTAAGACTAACTTAGTTAGTATATGACTACTAGAGGATAGACTAGGGCACTACAATAGAATATTGCACTAAGTAAATACTGAAAGTAAATACTTATACTAAAAGTAAATACTTAGAAAAGTAAATACTTATACTGAAAGTAAATACTCAAAGTCTTACAAGAGAAAAGGTAAAGAGGAATACTAGACTCTCCAGAAGACAACTCCGGAGACTTTGAGCTTCGCTCGACTCAACTCTAACTCCCACACTAGACTAACACTAACACTTATAAATAGAAAGCTAGAGCTAACTTGAAAACACACAACATATAGGGGGTGGATGTAGCCTCTATTTATTGTGGGAGTAGAGGGGGTACCACATCAATGATCCATGTGCTTCCCACTTTTCCACCCTTGGATAAAATGTCATTAGAACCTCCTTAGATGGACATCCAAGATCATATGCACATGTTGCCAAAGTTGGTGGAGTGTAACCGACCTTGAGTTGGTCCACATCACAACTCGGTTGACCTGGTACTTTGTGAGGTGGGGCCACCTTGAGCCTTCTAGAAGGTCCTGGAGGTCGGTGGAGTGGAGCTGATAGGTGGGTCCCACCATGGCTTGGTCGGTCGACCAAGGTTTTGTGGGGTGGGCCCACCAGCCTTGCTCCATTGCCGTCCCCATCTGTCATAGAGTGCAACATGTGTTCATTTCTGGTCTGGTTCTTTAGGTGGGTCCATGGATCCTTGTACCTCCATCTTTCACCCTCAAACAGAAACACAAATGTGATCTGAGGGTCGAGATGGACTTGGATGTGTTGTCTTAGGATCCTGGAATTGAGACAGCACCTGGACCACCCCAAGGCCAGGTCGGCTGACCGGGCCTTGGTGGCTCCAGGGGCTCATTTTCTCCCAAATGTAAGTGTTCCTACATCCAAATACTTAGAGCACAAGTGGAACCTCTTAGTGATAAAAGATGCCTATGCTATGCCATTCTTCCACTATTTCCGGCCTATTGACAGTGTTTTCATGTGTGGATTTTATAGCTTATCCACTGTCAACACTCATCCTTGTTATGCGAGTCCTATAAGCTCCACTATATATATATATCCTTAGTTGTAGGAAGGCATAACTGCTGGTATTTCTTAGCGATGCAGCCAATTATCCGCAAGCGCACAAAAGTACCGTTGTAGCACTTCACCCGGTGGTATTCAGGGTATCGAGTTTTCACAGGGAACGGAGGTGTTTTGAGACTTAAACTAAGTGTATCCTAGAGTAAAGTGAGAGGGATGACTTAGGTAGTGAGGTTCTCCTAATGGTAGAAGTTTTGTGCAAGGCAACGTGCTTTTCTAATCTTACTTCAGTCACCGGAGCGTACCTGGTCTGCCAGGTAATACCGGCGTGTAGCTCTACGCCGTATCCGGACGTGGGGGAAACTAAGGACAAACAGGGCTGTCACCACCTGCTGTCGACCCCTCAACCGTGGGATACGAGGCAAACAAGGGTAACCTCTAACCTAGACACCATGTCTACGTTATTAGCTACTACACTAGCGTTGCGCAGGTCCTCCCGCCAGCCAGCAAGAGTCCCTCTACTAGAGTATCTACCGAGAGATAGACAACGAACCCGCAAGATTATAAGAACACGATAACGAATACTCAATAACTTCTTAGAACAAAAGAAGAATACAACCTTTTTCTTACCCCAATATGGTATTCCAGGTTGTAGAGGTATAGCTCGGGAAGCGGGCAGCACTTCGGCCCTTCCGCCCAGTGCAACCAGGGGAACGGACCGGGTGCTTGCTACTTCTCTTACTCTACACTCTAACTCACTCTCCTATTCTATTCCTATCTAGAGGCTAAGGATATGAGTGGACGCTCCGCCTCTCTACTACTACTCTTGTATCTCTCTTTATTCTTGTGGACTTGAAGCTTGAATGGATTGAATGATGATGAATGAGAGGCCCTCTCCCCCTACTTATATAGGTGTGGAAGGTCGGTTTGGGAGGGGGTAAACTGCAAAATGCAGCCGAGGAGCTAGGCCAGGCCGGGGTCGGCCGACCCTACGGGGCGGCCGCCCCCTGGCTGGCTCCGTTGGCCCAGGCCCAAAGCCCAGACGATGCTCCTCGGCCTTCTGAGTTTGAATCCAATTGCATTTCGATGCACTTCTGTATTTGAATTAAATGTGCCTTCAATTCTTTGATTTTGGCAGCTCAAACTCTAGTGTCCTCCATACACATGTGTTCACCAAAACTGTGGAATTTGGTTAGCATAAAAAGCCCTATTTCTAATGTTTGGTGATATTTTATAGAGTTTGTATGCATGTTGGCGGTATGAAAAGTGTATTTTAAGAAACGCCAACAAACTCCCCCACACATAGCCCTTTGCTCGTCCTCGAGTAAAGCTTATGTTTTTGGGCTAAGATGGTTCCACTTCTCCTGATAATGAACCTGCATACAAACTATTCCAAGCCTCACCTGAACTTATGAGCATTCAGAGTGTCTACCAAAACATCTTGAGTAATTGAAAAATGGAACAGTTAGGATTCAAATCTTCTTACTCAACTTTGCTCAAAACTTGGGTTTTTACCTTTTTGAATAAAAATAGTCTTGCTCTTCAGATGATACTCTCAAATCACTCGAGAATGTTTCTGGTTCCTTACCAAGGTAAAAGTACCTCTTGATTTGTCCTACCTCTATAAGTTGTATTTGGAGTTTTGGGTATGGACCAAGGAGAATGCATACTTACCTTGTATGTATTGTCGAGTCAAATCTCGGATCCAAAAAGAGAAGTGTCATACCCTTAGATCAAGATGTGCAAGTGTGTGGTATATGGTATAAACAACTCCGTTGGTTGATATGATCTCATCAAGTATTTCTAGACATGGCTATCATAACTCTTTTATTTTCTTGTGAGCCTTCATGTGCTCATCTTTTTTTTGTATACTTAGGACCTTCATGTGTCCTATATTTTTTTCAGGTGGGTATTTTTATACCCCTAATTCTACGGCGGGCACTTGCCCTTTTTTTTCTTCTCTTTTTTATATATATATATACTTTTGCATAGCCCATGTCTTTATCTAAGATGCACTAGAGAGATCATTCTTTAAAACATGGAGTGTTTGTATGGTGGACATGTAAGGCATGTTTTTGCGCACTCCGAGTGTAGACGCGGCATATATATGTATCTGGAGTGTACGTGATCTTGATCTTGAGAGCATGATAAATCTCTTAACAAGGGTCAACAAGACTTGACACAACTCAAAACAAATAAGCAGCTATTTGTAGAATTTTTGTCAAGAGTAATATATTTAGCCTTGGTAGGTAATTATCTATCATTGAAGAGCAGACTTTTTGCAATTTTAATTTTATCAAATAAATCCCTAAGTTCATTGCATAAGTGAGAAAGTTTCAAATCATCCTACTATATCGTAAATCTCAATTACTTAGAAGCAATGGGGTCCTTATAAAAAGTTGCTCATAAATGGTAGACTTTTGGCGAGGAATAAAGAGTATGCATGTTTAATTTCAAAGGCTGAAAGGAAATGGAGTATTCATTTATTTTTTTATCTTTTTATTTTATTAGCAATATTTTTATCATATAAATCAGATTTAAATTGTCATAGGAGGAATAAAAATAATTTTGAAATTTTTTCTATGTAAGATTACCTTGATGGCGATTCCTCCCCCACACTTGTTTTTGTACCTGTTCTTTGATTTTTCTCAAGTAGACAAAAATAATACAAAAACAAGTGGAGACAAAATAATTCGAACAAAGGACTTCTTTATTATTCAATATAAGCCGAGACATTGATTACAAAGTACATGAAGGAAATCTGAATAAAAGGGAAAATAAATTACTCGGCTAAGCAAAATTAAACTAGATGCGGTTTGTGTCTAGAACATGCTCTACACCCGTAGCCCGAGCCACCTTGACAAGCCGGTTGGTTAGACCGAAATGTACAGCGGCTAAGTCATCCTTAAGCTCTATATATTTCGGGCAGGTGTTAGCTAGTTCGCCTTTAAGCTCTTCCACTACACCACGTAGTGACCGCACAGAAGTCCTAAGCGCGGCGATAGTGCGCGCGCTTTCCCGCTTCGACTCATTATCTGAATCGCTAAGAAATCCGTGTGGCTGCCCCCTAAGGATGGGATTTTCGCGCTTGCGTTTTGGGACGCGAGGGGCAGTAGAAGGCAGATTAGAGTCACTTGGCAGCCGGTTTGATCGCCCCCCTGTAGCGGGGTTTGCGCGTTTGATACGCAAGGGGGCGGACGAGGTGGTCGCGGCTGTCTTAGGCGCGGGCGCAGGTGCGGGTGGCGCGAGCGGCGGCTTACGCATGAGGCCCTTCCCGCATCCTCCACCGGGTTTTCTAATTC
The DNA here is from genome assembly GCF_000003195.3 of Sorghum bicolor. NCBI lineage: Eukaryota > Viridiplantae > Streptophyta > Magnoliopsida > Poales > Poaceae > Sorghum > Sorghum bicolor. The sequence goes on along the minus strand of NC_012875.2, from coordinate 33,092,584 downwards.
CCACCACGGTGTAGGACGGGTCGGAGCGCGCAGTGGATCCCGAAGACAAGAACCTAGAGTCTAAACTGCCCGAAGGCGTTACAACATATGGATCTACAGGCGCCTTCTTCTTGTTCGCCGTCTTGTGCGCCGCCACCTTCGTGCGAGCCGTGGAACGCAGGCTCGTTCCTTCGCTCGTGATGCTTGATGGGGGCATGATGGCAAGAGGGTACGTCAGCATCTCTCCTTCTTCCACACCGAACGCCTCCCTCATGTTCGTCTCGGAGAATTCTCCTTCGGCGTCGAAGGATCCTCCCGACTCCACGAACAGCGCTAGCGCGTGGCTGCCCATTCCCTAAGCGCTACTCTTGATAGAGGTGGTTTGTGAAGATGTAAACATGGAAAGCACTAATGGCTATGGCTTAGAGAGGGGTTAGGGGGTGTTTAAATAGGAAGAAGGCCCTCCCTGGCGAGATCACGAGCGGCAAATTTGAATTTGCATGCAGATAAGGATAGGGATGATGAAGAGATAGATGCTGGAAAAGATCGGGCCGCAGACATGTCAGGCCAGGGGCGGCCGACCCCAGGGCATGTCCTTTGGCCCTGAATTTTGGCGTGCGCGCTCTTCCCACTTTTCAAATTTTGAATCTGCCTGCGTTTTGCTACGCTTCCTAGATATTTTTTAGGGAAACAAGGGTTTTATTGAAAGGTAAAAGCTAAAAACCAAAGATCCTTTTTAGAAATCATATTTTTATTTTTGGTAATTCAAAACTAAGCAGAATTAATTGAAATATTTTATTTATATTATTATTATTATTATTATTATTATATTTTTTTACAATTTAAACCCAATTAATCAAATGTATTGTTTCAATTTGTTTTTTCAAAATTGGGTTCTAGGAAAACTTTTAAGCGTTGACCATTTACCTTAGTGATATTACCTTCGTCATCTGCTATGGTGATCGCGCCATGCTCGGAGGTCTCGATGACGGTGTATGGTCCTTTCCACTTACTCTGAAGTTTTCTTGCACCGAAAAGTCGTACCTTGGAGTTGAAGAGTAGAAGGCGGTCGCCTTTTCTAAACTCCTTGGGTTTGATTCGGTGATCGTGCCATCTCTTTGTTCTTTCCTTGTATATCTTGGCACTGTGGTAAGCTTTTTCTCGCCATTCTTCAAGCTCAGCTATCTGTTTCTGTCGGTTCCTGCCATCTAGCTTGAAGTCCATATTCCAGTTCTTGATCGCCCAGTAAGCTCGGTCCTCGAGCTCAACCGGGAGATGACATGCTTTGCCATATACCATCTGGAATGGTGACATGCCTATGGGGGTTTTATAGGCCGTCCGATATGCCCAGAGGGCATCTGGTAACTTGCTCTTCCAACCCTTCCCCATTTCGTTGACTGTTTTCTGTAGGATGTTCTTGATTTGCTTGTTTGAGGTTTCCGCTTGACCGCTTGTTTGAGGGTGGTACGGGTTAGCTATGTTGTGCTTTGCTCCAAGCTCACGTAGGAAGTTTCTGAATGTTCTGTCAATGAAGTGTGATCCTCCTTCACTCACAACCATCCTGGGTGTTCCGAACCGAGGAAAGATCACTTCATGAAACATCTTCTGTGCGTGCTTTGCGTCAGCAGCTCGGCATGGTAGAGCTTCTACCCACTTGGACACATAGTCCACAGCAACCAGGATATACTCGCAATCTTGGGACTTCTGGAATGGACCCATGAAGTCAATGCCCCATACATCAAATACTTCGACCGGTAGGTTGTAATGGAGGGGCATTTCATTGCGAGCAGTGATGTTGCCTTGAAACTGACACTTCCGGCATCTTCGGATGAAGTCCTTCGTGTCCTCATACATCGTCGGCCAGAAGAATCCGCACTGCTAGATTTTGGCTTGAGTGCGGAAGGCTCCATAGTGGCCTCCGTATGGTGTAGAGTGGCATTGTTCGATGATTTTCTCTCCTTCGATTGCTGGTACACACCTCCTCAAAAGCCCGTCGGAACAGACCCGATACAAGTATGGGTCATCCCAAAGGTGTCGGCGGCTCTCAACTTGCAGCTTCTTCCTGCTTTCGCCTGGTGGTATGTAACCCGTGACCATGTAGTTGACGATGGTGGCGTACCATGGGTTCAGGTCAGTCACTCTTAACAGCATGTCGTCGCGCATGAAGTCATTAATGGGTAGTTCCTGCATGTTAGTGACTTGCATACGTGAAAGATGGTCTGCCACAGTATTTTCTATACCCTTTTTATCTTTTATTTCTAAATCAAATTCTTGTAACAGCAAGATCCATCTTATGAGGCAAGGTTTTGCATCTGTCTTAGTGAGCAGGTATTTTAGAGCAGCATGATCAGTATAAACAATTATTTTTGCTCCCACTAAGTAAGATCTGAATTTATCAATAGCGAAAACTACAGCAAGGAGCTCTTTTTCTGTGGTAGTATAATTTAACTGAGCTCCTGTCATAGTTTTGCTAGCATAAGCAATTGCATGATGCTGTTTATCTTTTGTTTGACCTAAGACTGCCCCGACAGCAAAGTCACTAGCATCACACATTATCTCAAACGGTAGCGACCAATCCGGGGGGGTTGGATGATTGGTGCTGAGATCAGTGCCTTCTTTAAAGTATGAAAGGCAGTGAGACACTCATCGGTGAACTCAAAGGGTGTTTCTTTGGCTAAAAGATTTGTAAGAGGCCTTGCAATTTGTGAAAAGTTTTTTATAAACCTTCTATAGAAACTAGCATGGCCTAAGAAACTTCGGATCCCTTTTACGTTCACTGGAGGAGGTAGACCCTCTATTACTTCAATTTTGGCCTTGTCTACCTCGATTCCCCTCTCGGAAACTAGGTGTCCGAGAACGATGCCTTCTCTAACCATGAAATGGCACTTTTCCCAATTAAGTACCAGGTCTTTATCACGGCATCTTTGCAACACTTTGTCTAAGTTTTCTAGACAATGATCAAAAGTTTTTCCATAGACTGAAAAATCGTCCATGAAAACTTCCATAATTTCCTCGATCATGTCAGAAAAGATAGACATCATGCACCTTTGAAAGGAGGCAGGTGCATTGCATAGTCCGAAGGACATGCGTCTATAAGCAAACGTTCCATATGGGCATGTGAACGTGGTTTTGCTTTGATCATCGGGGTGGATAGGGATCTGATGATAACCCGAATACCCGTCAAGAAAACAAAAGAAATAATGTTTCGCTAGCCGCTCTAACATTTCGTCAATGAAGGGCAGTGGGAAATGATCTTTCTTTGTTGCCTTGTTAAGTTTTCGATAATCGATACACATTCTCCACCCTATCTGTGGTCGTTGGGGGATTAGCTCATCTTTATCGTTTTTAACGACCGTCATGCCTCCCTTCTTTGGAACCACTTGGACGGGACTGACCCAGTCACTGTGTGGTACGGGATAAATAATCCCAGCGTGAAAAAGTTTGAGAACTTCCTTTTTCATGACTTCACGCATCGCGTTGTTCAGCCTACGTTGGGGTTCACAAGAAGGTGTAAGCTCAGGGTCCATAGGTATGCAATGTGTGCAGAGTGTTGGGCTTATTCCCTTGAGGTCTTGCAAGGAATACCCAAAGGCTGTGCTATGTTTTTCTAAGACGGCAATGAGTTTGTTCGACTCCTCATCAGATAGCTTATCACTAATAATTACGAGAGTTTCTTTGTTGCCGTTTAGAAAGGCATAACGCAGCCCAGCGGGCAAGGGTTTAAGCTCAACTGGAGGTTTTGGTGGCGTGCCATCCTCGGGGAGTTCTATGGTTTCTCCTAGCTCGTCCTCTTCTCGAATGAAGCTTTCGGTGTCTTTATCTAAGGACGATTCGGGTGTTTCAAAAGGTGAAACGGCCATCACCTCCTTGGGCAAAGGTAGGTCGGGTCGTGAGTCGGTCACTGAGTTTTTAGCTCGAGTGATTGGAATGGAAAAAGTTTCTCTTCCCAATTTTACGTTCATTGCCCCTGTAGCTGGTAGTTCATGGGTTAAAGGCTCTATAGGGTGGCCTACAAGGATGTCAAAACTTTTAATGTCAAAGACATAAAAGTCAAGACTCGTTCTGATGTTATCAAGTCGTACATGGGTTTTGTGGAGAATCCCACAACTTTTCAATTCTATACGCGGGGCTACCCTAACAGTTTTCTCTGTCGGGGCCAGTGGTTCAGACCCTAGATAGGTGAGCATAAAAGATTTCGACATTAAATTGGCCCCGACATCTGGATTATACAATGCTTCTTGCCAGCTACGCCGAATTTTGCACTGAATGGACGAAGATGGAGTATTAATCTGAAGTGGATCAGAAGATAACTCTGTTTCTTTGGTCCATTCCTGACTCATGATAGCTGAGAGTTCATTAATTGAATGTTTTATAAAATCCTCATCTAGCTGATCATTAGCAGTGGCAACTTGCGGCTTTCTTTGACATGAGTACTTCGAGGTGTTTCCGAAATCTTTAAAAAGATCATCCTCGAAGAACGGTAGATCTGAAGGTTGAAAATCTTCCTTCGGGGGTCCCGATATGGTAGGAGATGTCTCTATAGGTGTATTGTCAGTGGAGGCTATTGAGACTTCCACTATTTCAGGTTCGGGCTCTATGCGGAGGGGTTCTAGCGGAGGAGTGTTCTCTAGAATGAGGTCTAGTAAGGCTTCTCCTTCTGCTGTGGTCTTGTGGTTAAACGACCCTCCGGCAGCTATGTCTAATTGTAGGGCAGACTCCTTGTGTAGCCCTAGCCTGAAATGTTGTAACAACACGTGGCTAGGGATTGACAAGTCTGGGCCAGAACGGGTAAGAATTAAAAATCTATCCCAGGCTGCACCTATGGTTTCCTTCTCTTGTTGTTGGAAGCTGAGAATCTCTTGTCGTAGGGCAGCGACACGAGATATAGGGAAGAACGTGAGACAGAATCTGTTCCTCAATTCTTCCCAATCTCCTTTCATCTTTCCTACGTTATGGGCATACCATTGTTTCGCCTTCTCTTCAAGAGAAAAGGGAAACAATTTCCACCTAAGGGTTTCTTGCGACATACACGAAATTGTCAGGCATGCACAGAGTTGCTCAAACTCCCTTAAATGATGATATGGATTTTCATAATCTAGGCCTAAGAAGGTTTGTTCCCGAACCATGGCTATAAAGCCAGGACGGAGCTCATAACTTGAAGCTGTGATTAGCTTTGTCAATTGTGGTGGTTCTACGAGCACGCCCTTAGGAGCAGAGAGTTGGTAAAGTGTGTTTGGCTCCATAGTATTTTTTTATAATTTTTATATATATTTTTAGATAAAAATGGGAGATGATACACGGGCAACTAGGTTCGACTCAAAAACGACAACCGTTCCCCGGCAACGGCGCCAGAAATGCTTGTTGGTATTTCTTAGCGATGCAGCCAATTATCCGCAAGCGCATGGAAGTACCGTTGTAGCACTTCACCCGGTGGTATTCAGGGTATCGAGATTTCACAGGGAACGGAGGTGTTTTGAGACTTAAACTAAGTGTACCCTCGAGTAAAGTGAGAGGGATGACTTAGGTAGTGAGGTTCTCCTAGTGGTAGAAGTTTTGTGCAAGGCAACGTGCTTTTCTAATCTTACTTCGGGCACCGGAGCGTACCTGGTCTGCCAGGTAATATCGCCGTGTAGCTCTACGCCGTATCCGGACGTGGGGGGAACTAAGGACAAACAGGGCTGTCACCACCTGCTGCCGACCCCTCAACCGTGGGATACGAGGCAAACGAGGGTAACCTCTAACCTAGACACCATGTCTACGTTATTAGCTACTACTCTAGCGTTGCGCAGGTCCTCCCGCCAGCCAGCAAGAGTCCCTCTACTAGAGTATCTACCGAGAGATAGACAACGAACCCGCAAGATTATAAGAACACGATAACGATTACTCAATAACTTCTTAGAACAAAAGAAGAATACAACCTTTTCTTACCCCAATATGGTATTCCAGGTTGTAGAGGTACACCTCGGGAAGCGGGCAGCACTTCGGCCCTTCCACCCAGTGCAACTAGGGGAACGGACCGGGTGCTTGCTACTTCTCTTACTCTACACTCTAACTCACTCTCCTATTCTATTCCTAACTAGAGGCTAAGGATATGAGTGGAAGCTCTGCCTCTCTACTACTACTCTTGTATCTCTTTTTATTCTTGTGGACTTGAAGCTTGAATGGATTGAATGATGATGAATGAGAGGCCCTCTCCCCCTCCTTATATAGGTGTGGAAGGTCGGTTTGGGAGGGGGTAAACTGCAAAATGCAGCCGGGAACCGCGCTAGGACTTCGCATGCACCGCCTCTGCAAAAGGCGGTGGGGAGCTGGGCCAGGCCGGGGTCGGCCGACCCTAGGGGGCGGCCGCCCCCTGGCTGGCTCTGTTGGCCCAGGCCCAAAGCCCAGACGATCCTCCTCGGCCTTCTGAGTTTGAATCCAATTGCATTTCGATGCACTTCTGTATTTGAATTAAATGTGCCTTCAATTCTTTGATTTTGGCGGCTCAAACCCTAGTGTCCTGCATACACATGTGTTCACCAAAACTGTGGAATTTGGTTAGCATAAAAAGCCCTATTTATAATGTTTGGTGATATTTTATAGAGTTTGTATGCATGTTGGCGGTATGAAAAGTGTATTTTAAGAAACGCCAACAATAACCTCATTAATGCCTCAATGAGCTCCATAAATACTACGTAATAAGACACTTGAGGGTGTCATACAATTATGCTCTGAGCTTTATTTCAAAAATGTGCAAAACTCCGGAATATTGGTACTGTGAAGAATTTGAGACATGGTGCTTAACTTGATTGTTCTATCTTTTGATTACTCAAGTCTTATGCAAAAGCTGTAAAGCTCCATGGTTAAATTTAAAATGGGTAAGTTTGAAAGTTAAACCAGAGGACAATTTATGTTTAAAAGCAAGTGTACTTAAAAAAAATAAAAGTATTGTAGCAACTCCTGATCCAAGTGACAATTAGGCTAGGGTTGTTTGCCAAGGGACTGGCAAAAGGTAAGCTTGGGAGAATTGTTGACAGTCGATAACGTCAACTTTTATTAGAACTTTAAACCTGAAAGAGAACATGAATACACACTAGTATAGGGTTTAAACTAATAATTTCCATGAGTTCTGCATATTCTATGTTTTCAAGGGTTTATTTTATAGAAAGCTGAAAAGAGGGATTCTAGTGCATATTTACCATGAAATTCATCCGCACCGGAAAATATCACGAGAAGACTCAGGAAGGGTCTAGAAGGCACCCGAAGGAACGAGAGCCGAGGAGGTGCCCCACTCTAGGGCCGGTCGGGGCCCTATTTCAGCCCATGTCCACCATCTTCTAGAGTCTTCCTCCTACGCATCCTTGGAAGCTAAGCAAACTATCCCTCCATCGATTTTAAGTCGGTTTGATCCGATGGTGCACACAAGATGAAGACGTGGATCGCTGACATGGCGGTTCCTTGCCCCCTACTCCACCTTGGCCTATATAATGACGCCCAAGGCTCCCTCAAGGGGCATTCTACACCCCGGTGCTTCATATTCTCTACATAGTTAGGGTTAGGGTTAGGGTCCCTCTAGTTGATCTAGTTCTAGTTCATCTAGATCTAGTTCATCTAGATGTAGCAATTAGGAGAGACTAGTTCTTCTAGATCTAGTCTTGTTTAGAGATTAGAGAGATTAAGTAGAGGAGTAGAGATTCTGGAGGAGTCCCGGCCTGTCAGTGCTTCTTCATGGCTGTATTCTTCTGGATTCAGTTCCTTCGCCCGGAGCTGCGTTCTGAGGAACTTTTGTATTTACCCTTCAGGTTTAAGTAAGCAACTTGTTCTTATTCGTTCTTTGGTTCACAACTCATATTGAGTGCTTTGATCTTGGTCACTACTTGGTTGAAGTAGTATTTCATAGTGTAGGCGTGGTGCCTAGGCTAGGTTTACTTGTGGATATCCCCTGATCAGCCGGACAGTGGTTGTTCGCGTAGGTGACTTTATAGCTGCATTGATTCCTCTATAGTCCACTTCCCGTTGATAGGACTCATAGGCTTATAGGTGCTTGGTAGGAGATTACTCTGATTCTTCTCCTATTCGGGGTTACTTGCCCGATAAGACGATATTATACAAAGTTTACCGGAAATCGGAGTCAGAGTACATTAGTTATTTCCTTTTTCTTGATATGATCTAGTCTAATTGTAGGGTTAAGTCTATATACTTTGTCATCATCACAACTGTTCCCTATGGATACGATATTTAAAACCTCCGGGTAAAATGTGACACTGGTATGATATTTGTGCGCTTGTGGATAATCCTACTTAAATCTATTTAAAGGGAGTGTAGTTAATTTATACTAACACATACACATGCACACCTTTGTTTGATTCTATGTCTCGATTCTCTATGGATCCATTAGTTCACTTCACAACACATGCATTGCATGTATGCTTAACCTTGTTATTAGCACTCCTATAAGCTCCACCATATATATATCTTTAGCTATAGGAGATATAAATGCGTGAAGAGAGAACTATAAATACCAAATACATTGAGAGATTTGAGGGTGTCATACAATTAAGCGCTGAGTTTTATTCTAAAAATATATAAAAACTCCAGGATAATGGTTCTACGAAGAATTTGAGACATAGTGCTTGACCTGATTGTTCTATCTTCTGATTGCTCAAGACTCATGCGAAAGCTACAAAGCCCCATGGTTAAAGGTACAACGGGTAAGTTTGAAGATTAGAGCAAGTATTGACTAATCCGGAGGAGAATCTTTGTTTGGGAACATGTGTACTAGGAAAGAATGAAAATATCATAGCAACTCTTGATCCAAATGCACATATTCATTAGGCTCAGTTTGCTAAGGGACTGGCAAAAGATAAGCTTGAGGGAATTGTTGACGGTCGATAACGTCAATTTTTATTATAACTTTAAACCTAAAGGAGAACATGAATACATACTAGTATAGGGTTTAAACTAATAATTTCCACAAGTATTGTACATTCTGTATTTTTCAGGGTGAATTTCAGGGAAGCTGGAAAAGAGGGACTCTAATGCAAATCAAACACGGAAACGTATCCACCATAGGAAACAGCGCGAGAGGATTTAGGAAACTCTAGAAGACGCCCAACGTGAGGGGGGGAACCAGCGGCCGCCAAGTGGGGCCGCCCGGCGCCCCCATGTAGGGTTTCGCTCCCCCCTTCTAGAAGCTTTCTCCACCACCTTTGAGGAGTCATTTCGGCACTTAGTTAAGTCGGTTTGATCCGACAGCGCACGTGAATCCCATCGGACTATAAATACATGGGTGGACCCCCTAGAGACACACCTCATTATTCATCAAGGCCTCAAGCCATCAAGCATCAAGCACCTTCAAGTTCATCAAGAGCCTTCTAGTTCATAGTTCTAGTTAGTTAGATTAGAAGTAGAGGAGATCTAGTTCTTCATCGGGATCTGGAGCCCCTGGCGTTGGTCTAGAGCGCAAGAGTTCGGTAATAGATCTAGTTCTTACTTTATAGTATTCAATTGTCTATTAGGGAGACTTTATTCTTAATAGATTCATATGTTCTTAATTACATTATTCATTGTCTACTTTGATTATATGTCTAGGATAGTTGGTTTGATCTTATTGAATTCATGTAATTGCTCGTATAGCGTTTACCTAATCGATCGTTGGATAGATGATAGACAATATGTAGATGTGGTGTCTAGATATCTTGTTTGTCTGCGAGTGCCCCCTGACATGCGGGGTCGTGTGGTAGTTTGCGTAGGTGACAACTGCGTTGGTTCCTCTATAGTCCACCCTCCTTACGTAGGGCTAGCATGGGCGCGGTCGCGAAGGAGGTGACGGTTGCGTCTTAAAACCCTCATTAGTTGAGCCTCTTACAAGTAATTATGATATAGGATTGACTTAACGATGATTTCTAGATATAATTGCACTAATTAGAGTTGTTCATTGGCGTAGTTATAAAATTACCTTAGGTCCAACTCCCTAGTTTATGCATTGGCTAACTATTATTATGACTAGTAGATGCTCTGATGATTATCCATAATTATGACACTTGATGATTATGCTATCATTATTATTTATCTATATTTATCTTGTGACCTCTTCCTGTTATGAGTAGAATATAGGACTTAGGTAATATCATTTATTCATTCTTATGAATATAATAGATATAGTTTAACCCTTAGCCTTCCCAGTGGTATAAATATAAATCGACAACCTAGATAGTTCCCTAGGTAAAATGCTACAACGGTATAATTATCTGTCCGCTTGAAGAATCCATTTAGTTTATAATTATATTCATATTTGCTATTCTCTATCTTTACAGTAGAACATGTGAATCTATATTAAATTCCTAGTAATATAAATAGGGATGACAACCTACTTTGTGCTTAGGAATGTTAGAGTGCTCTGTTGCTATTTGACAAGTTAATTAAATACAATGCATTTCTGGTGTTGTTACTAGGAGTAGGGTGAAACAGAACCGTCCATTATAAGAATTCAAGTGAATTAGCGACCACGGAAGCAGTCAAGCCAACGGACTTGAACCCATATAAACCCAGTAGTCCGACGAAACATCAGAAGATCTCGATTCAACCAACATACAACCAAGACCGTACATGATCAAGCATCTCCATCACAGATTACAACATTCATCACAGAACATAGTTTTACAACACATCGGAGTTCAAATAGAGTTATTACAACATAGTTCAGTAGCGGAAGCAAAGTAGTTTTGAAACCACATACACTTAGTTTAATTACATGCCAGCTCCATGATCATCCTATCAAAAGCACAACCGAAGATAATAGAAGTGATCTTGCCCGAGATCTACTCATCATCCGCAGCCGGATGATGACAGTAAGCACAGTAGCCGTGATACACGACATCATCTGTAACAAGGGTAAATAAAACCCTGAGTACTAGAATGTACTCAGCTGGACTTACCCGTCATAAACCAGAAATAAAGTGACACCAAGGAGTATGCAAGGCTAACATTTGCGGACTGGTTTGGCTCACATTTTTGCATAAAAGCTTTAGTTTTAAGTAACACATGTATACAATTTCAGCAGCAAGTTCATTACTTAAAACAGCTATCCACTAGATTAGCACCTAATCTAAGCATACACTTGAATATTAAGCATCACAATAATAATCATATCTGGATTATCACATAGCCATCATCATTCTCATCATAACCATTAAGTTTGTTTAGCTAGTTCTACGTTGCCGCTGCTCGAGTCAAGTTCTCACTATCCGGGAGAGACGGCGATTCGAATCGATTCCTATCCAGCTGGAGGAGTATTGCTAGCACTCACCCAAGCATACCTCGCGAGGGCAGCACGGATCACCTTTAGCACAGATCCGGACCAAGTCGCTGGTCCGTACGGCGCCGCAGCCCTAGGGACCGCCAATCTGCAAGGGTCAGGACTCTAACCTGACTCCTCGGTCTTACGCCATTGACTCCCCGCACATCCTTGCTACCAACCGGGGTGCGCACTTTAACCAGATCGGGGTATCCGGCCAGAGATGCACTCGTAGGCTTCGCGGTCGGAACGACTTATCCGGCCAACTGAGTGTTAGGCATGCGTTCAACATGACACGAGGACGTACAGCGTATCGGTCCTTAAACGACAGAGACGGGGATAGATTCACACCCAAGACCTCCATGTCTTATTGCTGCTCTATCGTCATCCCGCCTAGTCTCAATTCATCATTAGCCCATGATTATTTCCACAATAGCAAATATAGCCAACCGTGATCAAGTATCCACCTATCTCTCGCAGGTGACAGGAAATCACCCGGCTTCTACCGAGCTAAGCATGGCTAAGCATCATTTCGATCCTGGTCCTACTTAGGTAAGGTATAAGATGGACAAGGTAATCATTATGCAGCAAAAGTTTCTTATCAACGCCTAACACTTAATGCAACAATACATAACCATAGTCAATTGACAGCTGGACATGATAACAAAAATAGTAGGAGTCTTATAATGCTCCGGGGCTTGCCTTCGACGTAGGTGGAAGGACGGTGGTCGGGGCACTCCGGTAGGTCCTCCTCCTCCTCAGCCCCTTCTCCTTGAGGTGGCTCCCTCTGCTGCTCCTCCGGCTCTGGTGGTGCGAATTCCAGGACCGTCACGCCCTTGGGCACACCTATGTATGCATGACAAGATGATAAACATAGGAAATGCACATGTGATGCATAATGTCGTGAAGATAAGCCAAATGAACATGAAACAAGGTGCAAACATGATCTCAAGTTTCTAAGAGTAAGTGAATCATGACTAAATAAGTAAGTGCATACTTTTTCTCTGGTAAAGAGGCTAACTAGACAAGCTAATCAACCTTAGCTACTCATATTTATTAGCAACTGGTGTCATATACAGATCAACTAGTCACAAGTTCTAGCTACAACTTAGTCACCAGTTGTCCAAACTAAGCAAGTAGACACTTTCTGGAAAGCTTAACAAATTGCCCACAATTCACTTTTAGACGTCCCAGAAGGATTCCCAACCGAAATAGGCTGAAACAGACAAAGTTTGCTGGCTGCTCTGGAAAATCCAGAGAGTAAGCACTTCGCAGCAGCTTCTTGCAACAGTCATAACTCTTAAACTACCCAGCCAAATGTTATGCAATTTGGACACAAGACAGATAAGTAAGTTAGCTACAAGTTTGTTATAGACAAGTTTTCCAGCAAACTTCATCTTCAAGCAGTTCTTAAGTAGATTCTACTAGCTACACAGAATATGCTCTAGACAGGGCATAATTAGCAAAATAATATTTTAGCATATATTAAGAATGTAACATTGGTTCAAACCAAAATTACCAGTAGCTAGCATATGTCTAAGAAACATCATAAAACATCATGGCAAGGTTTAAACTCATTTTTATTATCCCCTTTTCTATTTATTTAATTATTAATATGATTTCATGAGCATGTATCACAAGTGCTCCAAAACTTCTAATCAAATTACAGCAAGCTATCTAAGCTACCACAAGGTTACTGTAAAAATTTCAGGACTCTTGCACATGCAGATTGTGGGATACAAAAATGACAAGCTAACAATGGCTTCAAGGCAATAAATGCGAAATCCTAACAAAAAGTGTCAAACAACAGATTTCAGATTTTTCTTAGCTTTGTTTACACATGATTACATCACTCATCAAGTTTCATCATAAAAGGAATTATAATCTATTTACTAAAAATACCACAAGAACTCCTACTTGAACAAGAAATATTTATAACTATACCAACAGGCATCCAAAAATCATGAGAAATTTATCAGAGCCTATACATAGCATGACGAACAATCTCCTAAATTAGCATGGCCATAGAACTTACAGATCTCAAGATATAATTACCTTCTATTTACCAAAGATTAAATCATAACTATTTATTTCTGTCAAAACATGGCATGTTTCATATTTTTAATAAAAACTAGACTAACTCAAGAACCTAACAAAATTGGAATCACTCCATTTGGATCTGCCTAACTCAAGTTATGAATTTTTCAAATCAGCATTGAATCTGTCCAAAAATAGAAATAGGAGGAGAGAGAAGCAGTGGCTGACAGAGGGACCCACTGGTCAGCAGGACCCGCTCGACAGTGACACAGAGACAGGGGAGAGCTCGTCGCCGGCGAATCTCGACGACGGCAAGGTCTCGGTCGACTCCAAGGACACAGTCGTGACCCTCTCACCAAGCCAGACCAGCCGAGGTGCGAAACTCTAACTCTACCGAGCTCTAGGGGGCTCGTCGGCGTGAATGGCGACTCGGCGGTGCTGCGGGCGATACGCCGGCGTGCTCAGCCGATGCCAACCCGGTTGAGGTTCACGCCGAGCATCATTGAGTCAAGGGGAAGCTCTAGGAACAAAAATGAGAAGAAATGGTGGAGTAGGGAGGCCCGGCCACGTCGCCGGTGAGCTCGGGCGGAACTCCGGCGAGGAAGAACGGCTCGGAGCTTGGCAATGCCGCCTTACCCGCGCCCGACAATGGCCAAGGAGGTGACGTCAGGGTAGAGGAAGTTCTGGCGAAGCTTTTGGCGGGCTGGCTTGGCCGGAGACGGGGAGGAGAGCTCGGGCGAAGCTGCTGATTCGCGGCGGAGCTCGCCAAGGAAGAAGCGGAAAGGAGAGAGCGCTGGGGAGGGATATGAGGCTGGCTGGCCCTCGGGGTGGCGTCGTGGCGTCCAAGTGGAGACGTTGGGGCTGACAGGTGGGGTCGCCGTCGACGTACGGCCGCCACGGGGCGTCCACGCGTCGACCGGCCGGCGACTGACGAAACTGAATCGCGTGATTCAGTCGCCGTCGGCAGTGAGTGAAACCCGATGTTCATCGACGTTTTAGTCTTGATTCACTCGATGGTTTTGCCTCGGATTTGTTCCATTGGATAGAGCTACACGAGTTCTACAAGATTGCTTAAAGGATCGAGGTCTGGTTCGGCTTGGATTTCAAACTATAAAGCTCCCAAGTACCCTACCCCGAAACTGCAGAATCCAGACTTAGCCAAATTCGACTAAGTGTTGGAAACAGCACTGGTTTCTGGCTTGTGGGCCACGTTTGGTCAGGTTCCAAGCATTTTCATAAAAAGTCATCAACACAACGTTTGTAGCTTATAAAATTTACTACAACTTTGCTTTAGATGACAATTACATGCAAGGTATCTAACACTGGTTTCATAAAAGATCTTTAAAAAGAGGTTTAGGGGGTCAACTAGGTCAACCTAGGGTTAACCATGACTTAGGGGCATTTTTGGGTGAAACCTCCAACACAAACTTTGTTCAAAATGATATTCTAAACATGATTAAAGTATTTTGGAAGACAATTTGCACTTATATGCATTGGTCACACATTACTTTCACATATATCAAGTCACATAAGCAATTCAATCACATAGTGTATACACCAAATGACATGTGATCATGGTATGATGCTCATGAGTGATCATGCTTATGTTGATGCAATGCTCATGGTTAACATGCAAGCTAACACTAGGAGTGTTACATAGGGTTTATCTCTATTTTTAGTGATGACGATAGTAAATGTCAACACACCCCTTAGCCACTGAACCACCAAGTGTTGGTCGACACAACGGGGACGTAGCGTGCCGACAAGCACATGAACCTTGGAAGAAAATTGTGTGTCTCCTTTGTGATTGTTCAATGGATTTCTCCCGGTGACTGGACTTCATATTATTATTGATTGGTTCATCCCCTCTGCGTGGTGGTATAAAGATCAAACCCTCCTTACATTCTCGCAAACTAGAGTAGCTTACTTGTATAGAAACTTTAGGTAGCTCTCTAGTGTAAGTAGTGGCATAGCTTTTGTGTGCCTAATGATCATATCAACTAGAATTGTTGGATAGGTGGCTTGCAAACATCCCATTAGAGCTAGAGCAAAAAGCTTCGCATTGTTATTTACTAACCTCTTGCTCTAGTGAGTTTGTAGAATTTTTTTAAATAGACTATTCACCCCCCTCTGGCCAAGGACCTTTCAAGTGGTATCGGAGCAGTTGTCACCTTTTTGAGAAAGCTTAACAACATCGGTGCTCAAATTATGGCACAAATAGTGTTCAACCATGTTAGGGGCAAACCACCATTCTTTGATGGCACAAGTTCTTTTGACTATTGGAAGATAAAGATGAACATGTACCTTGGATCAATAAATGATAGAGTGTGGGAAGTGATGGAAAATGATTTTGTGATCCTTGATCCCGCCAACCCCACTGACAATGAGAGAGCCAATAAACAGTGCAATACTATGGCTCTAAACACAATATACAATGACATTGATTCAAAGGTGTTTGAGAAAGTCAAATATCTTGAGAAGGCAAGTGAAGTATGGACAAGGCTAGAAGTGACCTGTGAGGGCACTACAACGGTAAAAAGTGCCAAGTTGTACATGCTCAAGGACAAGTTATCTAACTTCAAGATGAAGGATGATGAGTCCATACTGGAGATGTTCTATAGGCTCCAAGTCATCACCAATGATCTCAAGGGCCTTGGTGAGAAAGTAAAGGATGAGGACTTCATTCACAAGTTCTTGATGTGCTTGCCCAAGAGGTTCAAGACATTGAGAACCATCATATTTAGAGGACGATTGACGGGTGTATCTCCCAATGAGGTACTTGGAGATGTCATGGCCAAGGATCAATACAATGACAATGATGATGATGAGGTCATGAAAAAGGATGATGATGATAAGAAGAAGTGTGTAGCATTTAAAGCTAATTCTTTGTTCAAAAGCAAGAACAAGGGCAAGGCCAAGAAGGAAGAATCAATTGATGAGGAGTGCTCCAATTATGATAGTGATGATGAAGCACTAGCACTCTTTGTCTGCAAATTTGGCAAGATGATGAAGAAGAAGGGCTACCATATAAGAAAGAGAAGGGACCACTCCAAGAATAAGGAGTATGTGAGGCTATGCTACAAGTGCAAGAGCCCCGATCATATTGTGGCAGATTGTCCTTACAATAGTGACCATGATGAGCATGAGAAGAAGAACAAGAAGGAGAAGAAAGAAAAGAAGGAGAAAAAGATGGTCTTCAAGAAGAAGAACAAGAAGAAGGGTGGATCCTATGTTGTGACATGGGATAGTGATGCTTCTTCGGATGATGATTCAAGTGATTATGACAAGGCATCCAAGAAGAAGGCGCTTGCTAGTATTGCTATCCATAACAAGCCATCACTCTTTGAGACTCCTTCATGCTTCATGACCAAGGGCCACAAGGTGCAATATGATGAAAGTGAAAGTGAAAGTGAACATGAACATGATAGTGATAGTGATGATTAAAATGAATTCACTAATGAACAACTCATGGACATGTTAGAGCAAGCCGATTCACTTATTCAATCTAAAACAATAAGTGCAAAGAATTGGCCAAGAAGTTAAAAGCTCTTGAGCAATCCTTTGATGAGCTCAATGCTACTCATGAGAGGCTAATGGATGCCCATGAGAAGCTTGGCAAAGCTCACACAAGCTTGAAAAAGCTCACTCCTTGTTATTAGAAGAGAACAAGGAAAAAGTTGTTGTATCATGTGATGTGGGCACAACATGTGACTTAATTAAGGAATCACCCAACCCACCTATTGTTGTTGCCACTAACTCTTCTTGTAGGTCTTCATCCACCACAACCAACTCTACCTCTACTTCTAGTGGCAGTGTCACTTGTGATACATCACTAAAGGTTGAGAATGAGACTCTCGAGAGAGAGGTGGTTGAGCTCACTCACACCATAGGCAAGGCTTATGGTGGTGAGGCCCGCTTGCTAAAGTGCTTGGGTAGCCAAAGGTTTTCTCTCAACAAAGAGGGATTAAACTATACCCCTAAGAAAGGCAAGGCAGCCTTTATAACTCACAAGACTAGCTTTGTGAAGAGCAATGGTCAGTATTGCAATAGATGCAAGCAAGTTGAGCACCTAGAGCTTAATTGCAATAAAATGAACAAGAACAAGAAAAATGCTAATGTATCTTACATTCCTTTTGATTCTTGTTATGTGCTTACCAAGGGTGAGAAGGGCGTGCATGCTAAGTTTATTGGTATACCAATTGTGGGTCCAAAGAAGAAGGCCATTTGGGTATCAAAGAGCTTAGTCACTAACCTCCAAGGACCCAAACAAGTATAGGTACCTAAGAAATATTGATTTGTTTTGTAGGTGAATTATAAAGCCGGAGGAAGGCATTGGGTGCTTGATAGTGGGTGCACACAACACATGACCAGTGATTCAAGAATGTTCAATTCAATCAATCCAAATAATGACAATGGTGTTGATAGTATCACATTTGGTGACAATGGCCAAGGCAAGGTCAAGGGGCTCGGTAAAATTGCTATATCCAATGACTTGAGCATTTCCAATGTGCTACTAGTAGAGAGCTTGAACTTCAACTTGCTATTCGTAGCTCAACTTTGTGATCTTGGTTTCAAATGCATATTTGGAGTTGATGACGTAGAGATCATAAGATGGCTCTAATTTGATATTCAAAGTATTTAGATATGAGGATCTATACTTGGTTGATTTCAATGCTAGCGAAGCTCACACTATTCCACAACCTTTAAATAGCAATAGACAATCTGTTGCTAAAAGGGGTCTAACCAATGGATAATCCGTTGCTAAAGGCTATAACAATGGCCGTTGCCGTTGCTATTGAAGCCGTCGTTGTATGTATACAGCGATGGACATCATATTTAGCAACGGACAATTCGATGGTCCAACTTTTAGCAACAAACATCCTATTAGAGCTTTCAGCAACGGACAATCCATTGCAATAAGAACTTTTAGCAACAGAGAGTCCATCGAGCTTATTCAAATAGGTAAAAAAATAAAAGCTGATCTAAAGGTATAGCTGATGATCAAATATTAGCCATACCCTGATTCACATACATATAAGTAATGATATTCAAAATTGATCACATTATTCATACATTGATTCATGTATCAAACAAGTACACTATATGTAATGTCATTTAACATCAAACTAGTCACTTAACATGAAGAGTAAATAATTTATTAGAAACTACTGTGACAATAGACTCTCTTGTTGATCTCGTCCTTCACCTGCTCAATCACATGAATAAATCCCCAACATGCTTTTAGCATCAAATCTAACATACAAACATAGCACACAGTTTAATAATAGTAATTTAAGGTGCACACAGTTTAATAGACTCTCATTTCTGTTGTTCATGCTAAACTATTACAGTTCTATTATCTAAACTGAAGAAATCTGAGTAACACAACTACTACGCTACTGAACATATTGCAACTAGCAATAAGCCATTGCACTACAAATTTGTAACTTGCGAGTACTTGGAAGCTCGACATGTGAAGCTATGATTGTACTAGCTGCGTATTGGTCCTTATCACCGGCGAGGAAGAAATAAGATGAGGCATCAAACTTACATTGCCTATTGTTCTTTGTCATCAGACTAGTCTTAAGTTGCTCTCTTCTGTCATATTTTGTTCCAAGACAATCAAAAACTGCAAGAGGCATGAAACTTTCTTTAGCAACCATCCAAGCACAGTAGTAAGGTTGTAAACATGATGTCTTTAGCAACCATCCAAGCAAAGTAGTAAGGTTGTAAACATGATGTGAACTGCTAGTCTTCTATGCTAATTCATGGCTTCACTGCTAGAGTGTCATAATACTATAGAATAACAACAGTACATGTAAAAACAACACTCTATGACGTCAATTTCCACTTTTGGCATTTTTAAAAGAACATGAGAAAGATACAGCAGCTCTCCACAGCATATGCATTCTCTAGAGGCATTCCAAGTACCTGACAATAAAAGGATGTAACAGTAGTTAGCACTGAGGCTTCAAACAGTTGTGCAGATAAACTGTTGGTTTCTAACTGCAATGGTAGCAAACTACAGTAACATAATGCTTGAATCCAGAAAAAGGAAATAGTTAGGCAATCATAGCCAAAATTCTCTATAGAATTAGAGTAGGGATAAACATTCTCCTATGAGAAAATGTTGTACAAGCAGCCTTGTGTCTTGAATCAAGGACTAACAGACCTATGCCAAAAATACTGATATTGCTGAATCATGCAGCCAAAGAATAGTCAAAACATGCTTTCTAAACAAAAAGTGTTTGTCTGATGCTGCTACTTGCTACACTACATGTACATGCATAGGTGGAGACAATATCTGATTGCCTAAAAGGAATAAAGGATAAAAAGAATGGTAGGAAATTGGCAACCTATAAACAAAAGGACAAAAGAAAAAAAATGAAAGATGCTTTAAACTCTGTATATACCCTCTCTGGCAGCTTGCTCGTTTTCTAATCCATACTTCTTCCTGCCTCAAGTAAATACAAAAGTATGATAGCCATAGACATTGATCTATCTATAACGTAAATGATCTAGTAAGTCTAAAATTCAGATATATGATAGGTACATAAACAGACTTACAGGCTTGGGAAAACACCACCTAAAATGGAAGAAGTAACAGAGATGTAAAAGCACAACCATCACAACTCTTAATAAATGTTGATACAGTGTACCAAAAATTGGCAGAATTAGTGGAAGTCCAGAACTACTAATCAAATTTCAGCATATTGGGACCAACAGAATTTCATCGGAATTATGTTAAACTTTGGTTGCAGCACATAAATGATACCACTTAAACTAAGAAGACAAGAGTACACTGTCGTACCCTTTGAAGAATTTTATCTTGGACATCCAGAACATGGTGTCAGATTAGGTAGGTTCTATAGTGTCAAACATAGCCACTGAAAGAAAGTAACAAACCTATGACTTTATCAACCATTAGTTCTATGCATGATCTATACAAATACCATAGTAGTGCAAGGCCTTAGTGGGAAAATGTTAAAAAAAATTACTATATATTCCAAATCATATGGTAGCCATTTATCTAATGCACAGTACAGCACACCTACATCCACCAAAATTAGTCCAGTACAGCTCACCTACAAATTGCCTTGCATAGCATTTTTCAAGTTTTTGTTCTTGAGCTATTCTATAGCTAAACCAAAGCCAACGACACACAACATCCAGCCTGTCAAGGGGTAAAAACTAAAAAAAGAATTGCATCACATCTCCGCTGAAATTGACACAGTAGTAACCTAACAAGACAGAAAACCACAAAAGCAAGAATGAGTGTTTTACTCCAGACTTCATCTCCATGTAACATGTTAGCAGTAGCAAATCACATGGTAAAGGACCTTTATAAGTTCTTAGTTTGGGGAAATTAATTCACAGAAAATTGCAGGCATCATAGATCAAAGAACCATATCAATTTGGGGAAAGGAAAGAACGAAGGGACATATGAGCAAAACCTGAGCGGGTTACCCAAATGAAATCCATGAACTACGCACCTGGATCCCGCCGCCGCCGCCGCCCCTATGTCGAGATCTCGCCGTCGTCGCCGCCTAGGCTAGGATCCAATCGTTGCCACCACCCAGGCTGGGATCCCACCACCACTGGTGCCCGCGCTTGATTCCAGCTGGCTGTGCCAGGATCCATCTGCTCGCACTTCAAGCACCGGAACACGGCTGCGACGGTGGAGGGCATCCAGGCAGACAGCGGGGGTGGACGCGTCCTGGGGCGGCGCAGCTGACGTCCTAGGGCGGCGCAAGCGTGGCTGACTGTCGAAGGTGGGCAACCAAGCAGTGGATGTCTGGAGCTGGGCAGCCAGTAGTGGCGGGCGTGGCCGGTGGGAGGGAAGCCGTACGGGGCGGGCAGGCGAGCGGTGGGCAGCCATCCTGTGCCACGCGGCTCGCAGGTGCAGGCGGGTGGGCAGGCGTCGATGCGGAGGCGGCGCAACGTGTGTGGATGAGTTGGTTTGCTAGTTTATTTGGTCTGAGTGAGGTGAGTTAGGGTTTACAATTGACTACTGGGCCAAAAACATCACGCCAATGCAAATTTGTATATAGCGACGGACGATCCAACTCAACTAGGTATATACAGCGACGGATGATGCAACGCAAAAGTAAAATATTTATAGCAACGGACCATCGATCGATGTATTAAAATTTAGCAACGGATGATCCAAGGAGCATCTTTAGCAACGGTTCATTCAACGCTAATTTTTATCTTTACCAACGGAGGTCTGATGCTATTTTAGTGTTGTGGTGTAGTGTCAATAATCAACATGCTTGCTCACTAAATCTAGCATGGGTTGGTTATGGCATAGAAGGCTTGGTCATGTTGGAATGAAACAATTGAACAAGTTAGTCAAGCATGATCTTGTTAGAGGCTTGAAAAATGTCACATTTGAGAAAGATAAGCTTTGTAGTGCATGTCAAGCCGGAAAGCAAGTTGGCAACACTCATCCAAAGAAGAGCATCATGAGTACATGCAAGGCATTTGAGTTGTTGCACATGGACTTATTTGGACCAATCACATACACAAGCATTGGTGGAAATAAATATGGATTTGTGATAGTGGATGATTTCACAAGATACACATGGGTATTATTTCTTAGTGATAAGAGTGATGCTTTTGCAACCTTCAAATCATTTGTCAAGAGAATACACAATGAGTTTGAAACAACCATCAAGAAAGTGAGAAGTGACAATGGGAGTGAATTCAAGAATACTAGAGTTGATGAGCTTTGTGATGAATTTGGCATTACGCATCAATTCTTGGCTAAGTACACTCCACTGTTCAGTGAATACAATGTGAGTCATTCTTTTTGGGCCGAAGCAATCAACATGGCTTGCTACTATAGCAACCAACTCTATTGTCACCCAATGACGATGGAGAAGACACCATATGAGCTATTGAATGGTAGCAAGCCCAATATTGCATACTTTTGGGTTTTTGGTTGCAAATGCTACATATTGAAGAATGGCACTAGATTGAGCAAATTTGAAAAGAAATGTGATGAAGGTTTCTTGCTTGGTTACTCCACTACTAGCAAAGCTTATAGAGTTTGGAATTTGGCTAGTGGTACTCTTGAAGAGGTGCATGATGTTAAGTTTGATGAAACCAATGGCTCTCAAGAGGAAGATGAGAATCTAGATGATGTGAGAGGCACTCAATTGGCCGATGCAATGAAGAACATAGACATTAGTGATTTAAGGCCTAGAGAGGTGATTGATGTTGAAGATGACAAAGATCAAGTGCTTCCTACCTCTAATGTGCAAGCTAGTGGTTCTCATGATCAAAATCAAGCTAGTACAAGTGGTACACAAGTGCAAGATCAAAAAGCGAGTACATCATCTCATGATCAATCAAGTGCAAGCAATTAAGTGCAAATACTCCAACCAACAAATGTTGCAAGAGATCATCCATTGGATCATATCATTGGTGACATTCAAAGAGGAGTGCAAACTAGATCAAGACTAGCATTATTTTGTGAGGATTTCCATTGGATCATATCATTGAAACAAAGAAGATTGATGAAGCATTGAGAGATGTTGATTGGGTTAATGCTATGCATGAAGAGTTTAACAACTTCAAAAGAAATCAAGTACGGGAATTAGTTGAGAGGCCTAGTGATCATAATGTCATTGGTACTAGATGGGTCTTTCACAACAAGCAAGATCAAGCTGGGATAGTTGTAAGGAACAAAGCAAGATTGGTAGCACAAGGCTATACTCAAGTTGAAGGTTTTGACTTTGGTGAAACATATGCCCTAGTTGCAAGATTGGAAGCAATTAGGATCTTGTTGGCCTATGCTTGCGCTTGTAACATCAAGGTATACCAAATGGATGTGAAGAGTGCATTTCTCAATGAATATATCAATGAAGAAGTCTCATATGTTGAGCAACCTCCCGGTTTTTAAGATGACAAGAAACCCAACCATGTTTACAAGCTATGGAAGACATTGTATGGTTTGAAGCAAGCACCTAGAGCACGGTATGAGAGATTGAGAGACTTCTTACTCTCTAAAGGTTTTAAGATGGGCAAGGTTGACACCACTCTCTTCACCAAGAAGATTGGCAAAGACTTGTTTGTGTTGCAAATATATGTCGATGATATCATATTTGGATCAACCAATTAAGAATTTTGTGAGGAGTTTGGGAACATCATGGCCAATGAGTTTGAGATGTCAATGATTGGAGAGCTTAGTTACTTCCTCGGTCTTCAAATCAAGCAGTAGAAGAATGGCACATTTGTGAGTCAAGGCAAGTACATAAAAGACATGCTCAATAAGTTTGGTATGGATGATGCAAAATCAATTAGTACTCCAATTGGAACAAATGGAAGCTTAGATAGTGACACAAGTGGAATATATGGTGGATCAAAAGTTGTATTGGTCTATGATTGGAAGCCTACTCTATGTGACCGCATGAAGACCGGATGCCATATTTAGTGTATGTATGTGTGCAAGATTTCAAGCCTCACCAAGAGAAAGTCATTTGAAGGCAACAAAGAGAATATTGAGGTACTTAAAGCAAACACAAAATGTTGGTTTGTGGATCCCAAAGGTGCAAAGTTGGAACTTATTGGATATTCCAATTCGGACTATGAGGGATGCAAAGTTGAGAGAAGAAGCACACTGGGCACATGTCAACTATTGGGAAGATCACTTGTCTCATGGTCATCCAAGAAACAAAATAGTATTGCACTATCAACCGCCAAAGCGGAGTACATTGCGGTCGGTAGTTGTTGTGCACAAATCCTATGGATGAAGGCAACTTTAAAGGACTTTGAAATCAACTTCAAGCAAGTGCCATTGCTATGTGACAATGAAAGTGCTGTGAAGCTCACCAACAAACCCGGTTCAACCCTCAAGAACAAAGCACATAGATGTCTACCATCACTTCATAAGAGATCACCAACAAAAAGGGGACATTTGCATTGAGAGTATAGGCACTGATGATCAACTTGCCGATATGTTCACCAAGCCACATGATGAGAAGAGGTTTTGCAAGCTAAAGAATGAATTGAACATACTGGACTACTCAAATATGTGTTGATGCACCCCCATTATATGACATGCCTCTCCTTCGAGCAAAGCAAGGTAAAATTGTTTGACATGTCATTCATTCTTTGCTAATGACTTGCTTAGTGCATCTAGTCATTCCTCACATGTCTTAGGCTCATTCATGAAAATCAAATGAATTTGATGCTTGTATGGTACCACTATTGCTTCTATGCTTGACTTGATCTAGTGGTAGCATATGACATGTTTTTTGGGCTTGCAATCCTAGTGTTTGATCTAGAATATGAGCTATAAGTGTTTAACTCAACATGGTACAAGATAACCCTTATTTGGAGGTGTGAAAAAGCTTGTCCTTCGATCAAACCGAGTGAAATATCTTAGGCAAGTAATCTAGATTGGACTAATTTGTTAAAATGATCTCACTTCACATGGTTTCACACTAACCTATGTAAAATTTGAGCTCACCTTTTGTGGTCCTCAATGACAAAGGGGGAGAGAGTTTCCCAAAGATTTGCTAAAAGGGGAGAAATTAAAAAAGAAATACAAAGATAGGGAAGTAACATGATAAAAGAAGGGGATCAATTAAAATTTTGATGCACACAAGTAGGGGGGAGCAAGCTCATAAACATGTATGCTGCATTTGAATGTGCATCACATATGATTGCTTACATTTCCATTAGCTTTAGAAGCTTTCTCTCTGATACCTTGCTTGTGTGATGTATGCTAGTTGTAGGTTTGATTGATGAAATGAAGAACTAGCATGCATAGGTAGTGTAACTAGAATATTAGTTGTTTCACAAATGGTACTAGAACCTTGTTTATAATATTGATCTCATGGGGTGTTCTAGTCTTCTAAATGTCTAGTTACTAACTGTGCTAAGGATGGTGTATATTGGCAACTCCGATTGGTATCACGCTTCAAAGGTCCATTCTCTACACCTTAGCATCATTTGGTAGAAATTGACTCCAATATTTCCTATTCAAGCATATGTGTAAGCTTTCAAATCCAAACTCTTAGCACATATGTAGGGGGAGCAATTGCTACCAATTTGGGTTTATGAAACTTGTCCATAACCTCTACACATGGCAAAATGCTTGGGCAACCAACTTGAATCCAAGAAAATTTTATTGAAAAAAGGGGAGATTGAAAGCCCTAGTTTGGTTTTGGATAATTGATGAAACCCTAGTACTAACCTCTATACTAAGTGTGTGTAGACTTAATAAGGTTGGTACATGCCAAGTGATGGAGCAGGTGATGATCATGGTGATGATGGTGATGACATCAAGATGATCAAGTGCTCAACTTGGAAAAGAAGAAAGAGAAAAACAAAACCCTATGGAGATTGTTGACACTTACTAACACCACTTGAATACTAGGTTGTCATCCCTAGCATGGTACTAGAGTATGCTAAGGTATTTATGAATATGAAGGCTTTCTAGAAAGTAATCTATTCTATCCACAAGCGCATAGATAAAATACCTCATTGTAGCATTTCACCAGGAAAAGTATTCCGGCTATCGTCATTTATATTTTGCTTAAGAGAACGGTGAAAGTGAAAACAGGGGTAAAATCTATCAAGGCATAGACTAGAGATAAACTTGCAATAACATGATTACTAATGAGAAACTCGTCACACAGTCACTTGCTTTGGCAGGGGGTAAGCCATAATAATAAAGATAATAAAATATAATCTCATGGGTAAATAACACAGCGATTAGAAATAGACTACTCCATATAAACGTAAGGTGACGTCGGATTAGCTAGAGAATGGATTCTAAGTATCTACTATCTACTAAGTCACAATCTACTCTAGGTATCTACAAGATCATATATAGCATAAAAGACACTTCATTCAGGTATAAGGAACGTTGCTAAAGTAAATCAGAACATAGCAAGATTTACTCCGCAATACAAATTCTGCCTGTCCTACTAACAGAGGGTGGACTATATAAGAATCAACGAAGTTGTCACTATCGCGAACTACCGCACGACCTGGCCAATAGGAATATCTAAGCACCACGCCCACATGTGATATACCACTTAACTCCCACGCAGAAAGAGCTAAGCGCTTTGCAAACTTATACATGAACTCATTATCAATCATAACTATATCAAATATAGAGCTAGAGCAGACTAAGAACATAATAAATAAAGACATAATATAATTAGAATAAAGTAGTAGAGAAAGATATGAAATAATACCAATCTTTATTGATGAAGATCCAAAATCCAGAGTGCTAGGCTCTACTTCTCTAATTCTATCTAATCAATCCTACAAAACTTGAAGGAATTGGGAGTAGCTAATTCTAATTCTCCGCGGGAGAGAAGTTCCTAAAACCCTAACTTTGATGGCTTCCTCTAATAATGATTCTTCCTCCCCCCTGGGGTGGAGAGGCCTTGCTTATATAGCCCCCTCCTGGTTCTTGAGAGTTAGCAACACGAACGAAGTACAATGGGGTGAACGCAAACTAGATCAGTGTATCAGGCTATCCATTGCTGATATGGATAGAAATGAGTCACTACTGAGAGCTGCTTCATACTTCTAGTTAGATACTCTCAATGCTTTCCTATTCGGTCATGGCCCTGCTTCTCCCACTCTTGCCGATGTGCTCATTCTCACTGTCTTAGATATTGCATCTGCCGATGATGGCCATTTGTTCGACCATAAAGCTGAACACAAGGTAGAAACCTGCAACATCGGCGGTTGGTCAGGATATATCCTGAAGTACTAGAGAACAGGACCAGTTGGGCAAAGGGAACACGCCATTTTCCTGAACAAGTGGCTAGACAAATTTGTCTTCTGTGGCCGATCGGTAGGACCAACCTCCGTCTACTTATCGGCAGCAGAAAGGTTAGCCGATGGTGGCTGATTCCCTCTTGGCTGATACCTGCTAGGTTCTGCCTATCACCTCCTCCACCATGTGACTGAGAAGCTCCTGTTAGGTGAACACATTGGCAACCTAGGAGGCCCCTGGTGGTTCATCAACATGTGGCTTAATGTTCACATGCACAAACGTCTTCGGTTCGATTTCTTTGCATAGCAATTTCCCAGAGATATTGCCGAAGATTATGAATTGGCCGACGATGAATCTGCAACTCGCCCACCCCTCAATTATGGTGAGGCTGCTATAGTTCTGCCCGGCATCAGCTGCAACGAAAACCAAATTGGCCGATTCTTCCAAACCTTGTACGATGGCCTTACCAAGGATCAACGAGCATGGATGCCTTACGAAGATCCAGAAACTAGATTCCTGCTCAACTTCCATCCTTTCGATGATGCTCTCAATAAGGATAATGACTTAATGATGGAAATCATCACTCCGAGGGCCATCCCAGTGAACACCTTTGGCAGTGGGAAAAACACTAGCCCCACCTATGAGTTTTACAACCCATCGGCACTAGCTCGCCAACTAGCTTTTGGCCAACTACCGATCAGACTCTGTTATGCCAATATGGTGAAGCCAAGGGAGATCATAACTAGTGGGCTTGAGTGGATAAGGATAGCTCAGCTTCAACCAAATGCCGATACGACGGACATTGATCTATTGGCCTGGGTGCCAGCTCTTTTTATTACTCAGCTGTACAAACATTGCTGGGAGGAATGGTAGGAGCACCTGTTTAGCCCATCGGCCCACACATACCGCGGCATGATCGACCCCGACTACAAAGTCCCCGATAATATTGTAAGTCTTTTACCGATACTTCGATCCTTCTATTATTTCTGATCCTATCGGCAACTTATTTGTTTTCTGTTTTTCAAACAGGTCGATAACCCAGTACCCACAGTCAGCAGGAGTGGAAGGCCGATCGAACTCCTTCTATCAGGCCCAATCTCTCTGATCGGCCATAATGCACCAAGCCTAGTAGTCCTGATGCATCGGAACGTGCGCTTCAAGAAGACTACCAAGCGACCGAAAGTATTCCCACCGGTTGCTGCTGCCACCCTAGCACAAGCCTTCAAGGTAAAACTCTTAATAATAATTTTATATCGAATTTATCCCACACTCACTTGATCCTTTCAAGGCACATCGGTCGCAACAGGAACTTCATCGGTAAGTTTTATCCTTCATCTAAATTCCATCGGTATTCTTTTATATTCCTACTCATGAAATTCTGGTTGTTGTAACAGCAAACTGGCAAATCAGCTAAGACTAGAAGCGCTCAAACGTCAAGTGCTCATGCCCCCAAGCCCAGTCAAGCTAAGAGAAAAGGCCCCAAAAGCACCAAGTCACAACCAAAGCACCAGAGGACAGCACCATCTTCTCCTCCTCGTCCAGCATCACCAATCCAGGTAGCATCATCCCCTTCTTCACTGGAGGCTCAAACACAAGAAGTACCTTCTCCTCCCCGACAAGTACCCCAACAGCAAGAAGCACCAGCCGATGTCTCTGAACAAGTTGCCAATCCAGCTGATCTGGGCACGTCATCGGCCATCCCTCCATAACAATCAATCACCATACCTTCTCAAGGTAAAGCATTGATCATAGAATTATCACCGATGCATTTTATTTTGTAAATTATAATCATCCTTGTAATTCCTCAGTTGAAGTCATTCCATCAGCGACTCCAACCGTTCAACCCATAGTACCGGCTACATCCCCACGCCAGAGGCAGGAAATTCTTCTGAAGCAAGTAAGTTATTTGATCTCTAGCCTTTATATTATTAATACTTGATCATCGAGTAACTTATCTTCCTCCCCTTTTTAGGAACAAGATTCTCCAGGCAGCCTGTTCTCCTTTGCCATCAACATTTCCGATGACGAAGGTGAAGAAGCAAGCTCTTCTCAAGCAGAGATTAAAGCCAAGCTGGAAGACTTGTTGGCCCTGTTGCATCAAGATACAGCCCAGCTAGTAGATGATTCTGATCCGGCCAAAGCTTTGTTCAAGACCCTTCGTGGTCAGATTCCAGCCGATGCCGAAGAGATCCTCTTTCAAGCTGCTCATCTGGAAAGCCGCCAGCTTCAGTACCAGAAAGCCACTCAGCGTCTTGCCGACAGAGCTACTTACGCCCGACTTGCAGAAGAAATGATGCAAGTAAAATGCACTGCCGATGAGAAGCACAAGAGCATCGGCGTCCTGCAATCTTCTGGAGATGAATTGAAGCAAAAGATCTATGATTTATCGGCAACAAGGGAAGCTCTGTTAGCCGAACTTAAGCAAGTAGAAGAAGCCCTGACTCAAGCTCAGCAAGAAGAAAGTTAGCTGCCTGAAGTGCTCAAAACCCTTCAGCAAGAAAGAGATGTCCAAGCTCGCAAAGCACTGCAGAAGAAGAAGAAGCTGAAGCCGATAGAGGGTTCTGCCGATGAAGATGTTCGAGAAATAGAAGAGGCCAACCAGATCCGTCTACGCGCCATATCGGCCATTCAAGCTCTGCTGGACCTGTGAGCTCTTCATCGGCAATTCATTCAACTCTGTCCTTAGAAAACTCCCAATCATTTTGGTCTAGCCGATAGGACTGTTATCGGCACTTCAAACATTATGCATGATCCAAGACACATTTCATCCAGCCGATAGGAGTGTTATCGGCATTTGAACTTTTATGCGTGAACCCAGATACTAGGATAATATTTCTTTAAATATTTTCCATTTAATGCTCTAGGAAACTTAACTCCTTCGAGAGTTTCTAAAATATAAGCATTGCCAGGAGCATAGTGGTTTATCTGATAAGGACCTTCCCAATTTGGAGACCATTTTTCAAATTTTGAACTTTTAGTCCCAATCGGTAGAAGTAACTTCCATACAAAATCTCCATCGGCAAACTCTTTAGCCTTCACTTTTTTATCATACCATTTAGCAACTCTCTTTTTATTTTCTTCTAGGCTAATTAGAGCTCTCAACCGATGCTCTGCTAAATCATCCAACTCATCTTTCATCAAAGTAGCATAGTCGTCGGCAGTCAATTGATCCTGAAAAGACATCTGCCTAGATCCAGTCTTAATTTCCCATGGTAACACTGCATCTTGTCCATACACCAACTGATAGGGTGAAACTTTGGTTGATCCATGACACGCCATCTGATATGACCACAAAGCTTCATTTAACAATGTGTGCCATCTTCTCGAATTTTCTTTAACTTTTTGCTTAATAAGCTTAATAATCCCTTTGTTAGAAGCCTCGGCCTGTCCATTAGCTTGAGCGTAATAAGGAGAAGAATTCAACACTTTAATCCCCATACTGATTGCAATTTCATCAAACTCTCCTGATGTAAACATAGTACCCTGATCGGTAGTGATTGTTTGAGGAATACCAAATCGGTAAACAATGTGTTCTTTTACAAAATCAATCATATTGGCCGATGTCACTTTCTTCAAAGGAATAGCTTCAACCCATTTAGTAAAATAATCAGTGGCAACTAAAATAAACTTATGCCCCTTGCTTGATGGAGGATAAATCTGGCCGATGAGATCAATAACCCATCCTCAGAACGGCCAAGGTTTAATAATAGGATTCATAGCCGATGCAGGTGCCCTTTGAATATTGCCAAATTTCTGACATCCTTTGAAGTATTTAAAGCAATCTTCAAGTATAGTTGGCCAATAATATCCATTTCTCCTAATCATCCATTTCATCTTGAAAGCTGATTGATGTGCTCCACACGCTCCTTCATGGATCTCACCCATTAAGCTCCTAGCTTCATCATCACCCAAACACTTGAGCAAAACTCCATCTATTGTTCGATAATATAACTCTTCTTCAAGGAGTACATACTTTGTAGCTTGAAATCTAACATGCCTCTCAACCTTATGGGACGGATCCTTTAAATAGTCAATAATCTCCTTTCTTCAATCATCGGCACTGACTGCCGATAATATATTTAAGATGGGTTGATACCCTGAGGCATGTTGAGCCAATCGGTTAGCTTCTTCTTTATGCAACCGAGGAATATGCTCTAATCGGAAATCCTTGAATTCCCATAACAGTCGTACGCACCTTTCATAGTAGGTTAATCAAAAACTCACTTCAGCATTCATAGACTCCAGCCAACTGATTTATAACAAGCATAGAATCACCAAAGATTTCAACAGCATCGGCGTGAACCTCCTTTAATAATTCCAACCCCCTCATCAAAGCTTCATACTCAGCTTGATTATTTATTGACGTAGCTACAATCGGCAAAGAAAACTCATACTTCTTTCCTCGAGGAGAAATTAACACCATACCGATTCCTGCCCCCGGTCACATGTAGATCCATCAAAGAAGAGCGTCCAAGGAACGATTTCCAAAGCATCTACTAGACCACAATGCTAAGTTACAAAATTGGCCATAATCTACCCTTTAACTACCTTAGCCGACTCGTAGCGTAAGTCAAATTCTGACAACGCTAATATCCACTTGCCGATTCTACCACTCATAATCGGCATTGACATCATGTATCAGACTACATCATCTTTGCATATAACAGTACATTTGGCTGATAGCAAGTAATGTCTCAATTTGATACAAGAAAAGTATAAACATAAACACAACTTTTCAATTGCCGAATACCTTGTTTCAGCATCCACCAGTCTTCTACTTAGATAATAAATCACATCTTCTTTCCCTTCAAATTTTTGAATTAGAGCTGAACCGATAACCACACCATCGGTAGACAAATATAATCTGAAAGACTTTCCTTGCTGAGGTGGAATCAAAACCGGAGGATTTGTCAAATAATTCTTGATTTCATCCAATGCTAACTATTGCTCTTTCCCCCACACAAATTCTTGATCGGCTTTTAACTTAACCAAAGGACTAAAAGCACGAACCTTACAAGACAAATTAGATATAAATCGTCTGATGAAATTTATCTTGCCGATCAATGATTGAAGTTTAGTTTTATTGGTGGGAGCAACTATCTTGTTGATGGCATCAATGGATCTCCTACTAATTTCAATCCCTCCTCGATGCACCATGAAACCAAGAAATTGTCCTGCCGATACCCCAAATGCACATTTATTAGGATTCATCTTCAAACCATGCTTTCTTGTGCACTCCAACACCTTTCGCACATCGGCAAGATGCTTTGTGAAATCTCCAGACTTAATCACCACGTAATCAATATAGATCTCCACCAGCTTGCCGATGAACTCATGAAAGATGAAATTCATAGCCCTCTAATAAGTAGCACCAGCATTCTTCAAGCCAAAGGTCATGACTATCCATTCAAATAGTCCAACATGACCAGGACATCTAAATGCAGTCTTGGGAATATCCTCCTCAGCCATGAATATTTGATTGTATCCTGCATTGCCATCCATAAAGCTAATGATCTGATGTCCAGCTGCAGCCTCAACCAACAAATCGGCAACCGGCATTGGATAACCATCCAACGGCGTAGCCTTATTGAGGTTCCTAAAGTCAATGCAGATACGAAGTTTCCCATTCTTCTTGTAAACGGGGACAACATTGGAAATCCATTCAGCATACCGACATTGCCAAATAAACTTAGCTTCAATAAGTTTAGTTATTTCGGCCTTAATATCAGGAAGAATATTAGGAATGCGTCGGTGTGCTGGCTGCTGATGCGGCCGAAACCCAGACTTGATAGGTAACCATTGTTCAACGATCGATCGGTCTAAACCAGGCATCTCGGTATAATCCCAAGCAAAGCAATCTTTGTATTCCTTTAACAAATCGGTTAATTGTTGCTTACACTCAGAATCTAACTTAGCACTAATAAAAGTAGACCTTGGCCTATCACCATTACCTATATCTACCTCTACTAAATCATCAGCCGATGTAAACCCCTGACCTAATTTTCCATCATCGGCGAACCTATCAATTAAAACCCTTCATCAGAACCGACTGCTTGGATCGGTGGAATTTCATAATCGGTGTTGACGGTTCTTAAGTATCAATTTTAATTATCAAATAAACAAGAGAAAGGACCAATATGCAAACAACACCTAGAATTAGGGTTTGATCTGACAGAATTCCACGAGTTTTGTTGTTTATCTGTTTCTGCAGGGGGTTATGAGGAAATAAGGAAGAAACGCCCACATGTCAAGATTACATAGAGATATCAACGCACCGTGCAATTTTCTACCATCTAGAAGACTCCAGAAGCCACGAGAACGAAGCAGAGGCCGAAAGGGGCCTGGCCCAGGGCGCCCGCCCTGAGGACCTGGGTGCCCAGCCCCCTCTGGACTCCGTTCGGGACTCTTTTCGCGGACGACGCTCCACTGACCTAAAGGATCAAGGATAACCGTCCAATCAATGTCGGTTTGATCCAACGGCTCACGTTCACTTGAGGGGACTATAAAACCAGACCCCCTGGCCCCTGGAGGAGACAAGTTCATCATAGAGTTGAGAGGAGCCCTCGAAGGAATACCTCTCCTCTAAATAAAATTTCTTTTTAGGCTTAGCAACCAATGTGAGTAGAAATAGATCTTCTAGTTTCTACTAGATTGAGAGAGATAGAGTGGAGGTGTAGATCGGAGGAAGCCCGGCCTGTCGGTGTCTACTCCGAGCTTGTACCTGCGGGATCAAGTTCTCCTAACCCGAGGCTTGCTCCTAGGATTCTTCAGTATTTCGACTTCTAAATTCTAGTAAGTTCTTGTTTTATTGTTCTTTTGGTTTATGGGTTTACTTTAATCTCTTCGCGTAGAGTTTAGAGTAATCATCTCTAGCGTAGACGTGGTGTTTGGGCTATGATACTCATAGATATTCCCTGACTAGCTAGACCGTGGTAGTAGCGAGGAACGTGATATTTCCGAGTTACCTTTGCAGACCGTATCTCGTTAGCAGGAAGGATAGGGTTTATAGGTGCGGGTTGAACATCCTTTGTGGTGTCTTGATTCCGTTAGCCTCCCCAATAGAACAGTAGATCATCCTTACCAAGGTTAAAAGGAGATTACGGTTGTAGTCTTCTCTATTTATCACTCACATCGAGAAACATTCTTTGTTGCCTAAAGGGTTAGTAGTAATAGACTGGGTTAGTCACATGCACTCTTTCTCCTAGTGGTAAAAAAATAAATACGATACTCTGGATAACCTCCCGAGTGAAGTGCTCACCGATATCTGTGCGCCTGCGGATCAATTCCTTATTGCGTTCCCAAATATCAACAATTGGCAACTTTAAGAAAATCCTTCTCCCAAACATCTCCTGAAATACATCTGGTCCTCTCATAAGTATCTAATTCTGCCGATGCAATGACATATGAAGAATCTCCTGGGACAATTCCAATTTTGTTACCTACCCACTGAACCAAGCATTGGTGCATCATAGAAGGGATACAACAGTTAGCATGAATCTAGTCTCTCCCCAACAGCAAACTGTATGCACCTTTTCCACTGATGACAATTAAAGTTGTCGGAAAAGTCTTGCTGCTGATCGTCAACTCAACACATATAGCCCTCTTGACTGGAGATACATTTCCCTCGAAGTCTTTCAACATCATAACGGTCTTGGTGACATCCTGATCCCCTTTGTCAAGTTTCCGATAGACTGTATACGGCATAATGTTGATAGCAGCCCCACTGTCAATGAGTATCTTGGTCATCGGTTGCCCATCAACACTGCCTTTAACGAACAAAGCCTTGAGATGCTGCCTTTCATCATCAGAGGGTTTCTCAAACACAGCTGTCATTGGGTCAAGGGCCAACTAGGCTATCTGATCAGGAAAATCTACCTACTCATCATCACTAAAGGGTGCAAGAAATTCCATCGGCAACATAAATACCATGTTAACGTCTGCCGATGGCCCTTTTCCCTTGTGATCCGACTGCTGCAGATCTCTAGACTTAGCAGAATTTTCTTCCCTACTCAGTTCTTCCTGCCGTTCTTGCTGCATCCTTCTCTTCTGTGTCCTTGTCAACCCTTCTGGACACCATGGGGGAAGCTGTGTTTGCCTTACGGGTTGATGTCAAGCCTCCCTTGATTCCATCCGATAAGTATTAGCATCCCTACAAAATATGAACTCATCGGGAACTCATGCATCCGCCATCTCCTCAAGTTCCTCTTGGTTTCTAGGAAAATAGCCGATACGTTCACCAAGCCTGTCATGCACACTGAGCCTGCCCCCCAGCTGATTGTGAACTGATGTCCTTCCTCTAATCGGCCCATTAAGACGCTGATCATTGTCTTGAAATCGCCGATTTGGTCTATCACGCCGATTATGACCATTGCACTCAGGGTAGTCTCTAACAGTTGGTAACTTGATGTTTTGCTCCCAACAATGGATGAAGAACGGGCAATTCCAATGATCTTTATGCCGATTCCACTCTTGTCGGCGTCTTTCCTCTTCCCGGTGACGATCTTCCTACTGGCGACGATACCGATCCTCACGTTGTTGCCATGTTTCTCGATGCCGCCTATGAGTAATCACAATGCCGAATCGAGGAGGTCTTCCTGAGCTGCTACCCTCCTGAATCAAGCCTTTGCCTTTGGCGTCATCGGCAGTGATCTGGTGTTGAGGATCTACCGACGCGCTTTTCTCAGCTACTTCTGAAGTTAAAACTTTAGTCTTTCCCTTAGCATCCAGCATATTTGTGGGGAAAGGGTGCTGATAAATCTTCATCAGCTTTTGAGCTTTGGAGCTATCAAATTTAATACTCCCAGACTCTATAGCCGATTGTTGCTGCGGTCTAAACACCTTACATTCATTTGTACTATGAGACATTTCATTATGCCACTTGCAATACTTGATCTTCTTCAACTCTTCTACCGATGGAATCACACGGTTGGGTGACAATTTAATTTGCCCTTCCTAAAGTAGAAAGTAAAATATCCTATCGACTTTTGTGATGTCAAAAGCAAACTTTTCTTGCTCTTTATGGCCGAAAGGACAAGACATCGGCTTTTTGTTCTTCACCCGTTCTGCCAAGCCGATGACTGGTTCTTCATCGAATCTGAACTTGTTGCCTCATCAACAAATGACACCTTTTTGTTCCAAGCTTTCCTAGGTTCAAAAGCCTTGATATCCTGATCAGAAATCCTCTAAACCAAATGACTTAGACTTTCAAACTCTTGAGATGCATACTTATCCTTGATATGTGGCAACAATCCCTGGAAAGCCAAATCAGGTAGCTACCGATCGTCCAGAACTAGACTATAGCATTTGTTCTTGACATCCCGCAACCTTTGAAAAAAACTTTCCACTGATTCATCATTGCGTTGCCTCAGCCTGACTAAATCGGTAATCTTCTTCTCATGAACTTCAGAAAAGAAGTATTTATGAAACTACTTCTCTAAATTGGCCCAAGTGATTACTGAGTTTGGAGGTAATGAAATAAACAACGTGAAAGCCGATCTAGACAAAGATGATGAGAATAAACAAACTCTTAATTCATCCCTGTTAGCAGCTTCTCCACACTGGATGATGAATCTATTAACATATTCCATGGTTGACGTGTCATCTTGTCTAGAGAATTTGGTGAAATCCAGCACCTTGTACCGATTTGGATGCGGGATCAAGTCATACGCAGGAGGATACGGTGTCCGATAAGAGTAAGTATTGACCTTCGGTTTTATTCCAAATTGATCTCTCATAACATCAGCTATCTTATCGGCCCAATAAGCATCAGCATCCTGCCGATGTGTGGGTTGCAGATCTGGCACCTGCTGATAAGATTCCACGTGTCTATGAGGTGCACGATCTCCAGGGAACATAGCATTAGCCATGGTCTGTTGGACACCAACCTGCTGAGCGAGATTCATTGGCTAATTGACTAGTCCTTGATTCTGAAAACCAAGCTGCAGCTGTCCTTGCTGGAATCCCGTAGCCTGATGGTTCTCCTGAGCCATTTGTGGAAAGACAAACTGCCCTGTCCATCCATTGTTAACATTCATCGACATAGGCCCTGCCGATGGCTGATAGTTGGGTGTCATCATTGGGTTGACATATCCTGTCTGAGCCATAAACCTTTGATGCATCGGCAGTGGATCCACCGATGTGTTAGGCATCTGGAATATCGGCATCTGAAAATTTCCAGTAAGAGGCCTCGCAGTAGTGGTTGTAGAATACTAGGGATTCTGAGTCATCGGCGACGCTGGAGGTGCCGATGTCATAGGAGCCTTGCCTGTCACGTCAGCCACTTGAGATACCCCAGAACTATTTGCAACAAAGTCTGAGGGCATACCATATCCCCACCAGTTGGGAGGAACTTGAAATTTTTGGAATACAGATCCTGACATTGCCGATGCTAATAGATCTATAGCAAGTTGAACTTCTCCCTTTGATGTTGCTGGATTAGTCCTCATCGGTGTAGATTACCCATTAGTCATCCCTAATGTGCTTGGGGGAGAAGTAACTTCCGTACCCGCAACGGCTGGAGGAGCCGATGGAGTCGTAACCGATGATGACCCTGGTTGATGATAGGCTGGGCCCACATAAGATGGTGGTATCTGTCCCTCTTTGAAGGTTGTAGCCATAACATTGAAAACAATATTGGACAGCACACTAGATTGATTGATTAAAGCATGATTAATAGCATTGTCAACCATCTCTTGCAATTTTCCAGGATTAGCTTCAAAAGTGATTTGCCGAGGCATCGGCAATGCTTCGTTTTGGATCACCTCGCCGCTCCTATTGACACTGGAGGACTTCAAACATAGCTGCTTGTATTCCTCCATAGCTTTAGCCATAGCTTGCTTCTGCTCATCTCTGAGATTGGCTTCAGTTACGGCAATGATGTTCTCTGTATCGAAATCAATATTCGACATGTTGATCTTGATGATGAATCTGTGTCCCACCGAGCATGCCAAAAGATGTGTTGATGCAAAAGTAGATATGCAAACACAAAGGGCTAATACCCGATTCAATGTTAAGGCGTGCCAGCCGATTTGACATTACAACCGACAAAGGTGATAACTCGAATACTTTGGTCCCGACAACAACGATACGCCCGGATGCCACGGCCAAGTGGTATTCACGCAGAACCTGAGAATCCATCGAGTTTGACTCGATGAATTCCTAAGAACTCGTAAGTAAAAAGAAAATGTGCAAGTTGACGAAGTCGTCAAAAAGTAGATGCTAGAGTAAATGTAAAAACTTGTGTTTTATTGATTGTATATCTCTCTTACATCGCTACTAGGTCCATATTTATACTCTGTCTAAAGAGTTACAATGAAGTACGACTAGGTTCTAATTCCAAACTAAACGGAATCCGTATACAAAACAAACTCTAAGAATTATGGAAAACATTTATCTATTTTAGGCAATCAGCACACCACCATCATCTTCCCGATGATCCCATGCCTTCTTTCATCACCATCGGCATATTAACCCCATCGGCATCGGCAACTGCCATCATCAACCATCGGCAGAGATCAACCACTATCTTTGGATTCGATCATATCCTGCTGCTTTATCATAGGCATCATAAGCTACCGACAATTCCCTTTGTCATCACTTTTTTTGCCTGCTGATCCAGGTTCCACTATTTTTGTCTGGATACGTGTCAAGAAACGGTGTCAACAGATGGATGGTGTAATAGATGTGTGCAAGTGAGTATCTTGATTTAACCACATGAAAAACTCCTAAGGGTCTACACAGCTCGATCAAACTCAATGTGAATATAAGTAGCAAAATATATGGAAACTATAACAAGTATGGCTGTGGTAGGAACTTTGTCATGCTAGGAGCTCATCATGTGATTTTGCAAGCTCAAAACAAATCTCTAGAACTTAGTGTTGTAAGAACAAGATAAACAACAGCTCAAACTTTATATTATGTCTATCTCTTACCTAGACTTTAGTTTCTGGTTCATGCTCCCATAGATATTAAATTTCTAGTTTTAGCAATTTCTGGGAGAACTCTAATATGAAAGCTAGGTATTTGAAAGTAACGGAGCAACTG
This sequence comes from Sorghum bicolor, assembly GCF_000003195.3. Classification (NCBI taxonomy): domain Eukaryota; kingdom Viridiplantae; phylum Streptophyta; class Magnoliopsida; order Poales; family Poaceae; genus Sorghum; species Sorghum bicolor. The sequence continues at coordinate 33,053,504 of NC_012875.2, read as the reverse complement.
TTCATCATTTCCATCATGCATCTTTTTGGTTTTTTTCTTTTTCATTTTTATAGAGATTGATCTTAGCATAAAAATAAAGCACACTTATCTACACACTCTTTTTATGTGGTTTTCATTTTTAAGGAATGTAGTAATTTAAGAAAGAAAATATTTATTGGGTTTTCTAAGTTTTTCATTTTTTTTGAAATACTAAAACAAAAAATAAATAAGAAAAACAAATAACAACTTACTTGGTAAAAATGGGGAGGAACTCCCCCAAGCTGGATGTTGCTGCGTCGATTCTACTCAATGTTCCAGAATCGCATCATGGTGGTGATGTTGTCGTTCATCGACGTGGTGTCTTGCCTCAGGCCTTGTACTATAGCGGTGTGGTCCTAGTTCCACTTCTGCTGCTGTTCCAAGAGTCATCCATGCTCTGCTTGCCTGTCTTGGATGGCGAGGAGGGTGTTGTCGGTGCGGTTGAAGAAGGCGCCGGTCTCTTGGTAGTAGTCGCTGGAGAACACATAGGAGGCATCGGAGTATCGTCCTGCATCAAATTGGGGCTGGGACCTAGACCCTGAAGCTCCAAACGGGTCAGTGGAGTACCTTCCGTATGGAAAGGCGGGTTCGCCCATTGGTGGTCTTGGCCCTCCGGCCACTTTTCCTGTGTTGGCTCCTGCGGCTGAGTATGTTGAACCCACGGGTCCCGAAGGACTCGGGGGTTGTAGTCACGGTAATGGTGGTGCGCTGCTTCTTCCGGCCCAGGATCAGCTCCATACCAGGCGCGTTCTTGATGGCTGGTCATCCTTTCGGATGCCACTCGCTGTGGAGCTCTCTGGTTCACCGGTGCCACTGCAATCTCAATCAAATAATTTTGAACGACATAGAGGCCAAGGTTCAGGTTAGGTAACCGTATCTTACCTTTATTATCGTACAACATATACATTATGTTCCCTTCCTCTTTCGGCATCCGAGCTTATCTAAATGTGTCATAGCCATGATAAATTCATAACTCGTCAATGAATTCCAATGACGAGTTTTCTAGCAAGTTGAGACTAGAGGCTAGACGAGTGATGAGTGAAGTACAACCGACAGGTCCCTGAAGACTAGGTATATTAAGCCAATGAGCAACCAAAAGAGTAACAGGTGAAGTAAGTACTTTATTTATAGCAGCATAAAGAAGTTGCAAATTTCCTACTCTTACTTTTCTAATATCATCACGATGGAAAAGATTGTACCCATTCCATTTGTGGAACATCCGGAAAGTAGGATGTTCCATATCACTAGATCGGGCCTGAAAGAAGTATTCGTCCCATGAGATCTCCCTCCAGAACTGGTGCCTCTCAAAATTCGACAAGTCGGAGTCAATGTCCAGGATGCATCTTGAAGAGAAGCCGAGATGGTCGCTCAGTTCCCTCCAAGACAACATAATGTCCTGTTTGAACATCTGAAAAGTGATTCCCCCCTCATAATGTTGCAAAGTGCAGAGAAATTCAATGGTGAGAAGACGGGAACCCAGCTCAGTTATGTCCCAAAAGTTTGTCCACACCATCTGGAAAATCAAGTCAAATTTGGTATCCATACCTGTTTCTTGTAGCAACATAGGATCGAGAGTGGGGGTGTGGATGAAATCCCTGTTCTTCAGCTGCTAGAAAACTTCCTTCTCCCTATGAGTCTTCAGTCCAAGGTCTCTGTCTTGAGGAGAACCTTGACTCGTGTACCAAACGAAGACGATGGAGCTTGTGGGGGCGTCGGGTCAATGCTCATCTCCGATTGGTGCGAGGAGAGTTGGGATGAACTCCTCGTACCTATGTTCTTGAGGGCATTGCCCGCGCTCTTCACCTTCTTGAACATCCTGCAGAAAGAATCAATACAAACAAAAGCTCATGGAGAAATGTGAGAAAAATGTTAGTGGTCAGCCGTCCAAGATGTTAATCGTCCAGGGGTTAGTCGTCCGAGGCAAGTTTTATTTTTTTGGCAGCACTTCCCCCTAAACAACTTTTAGTTCCGCTTTGGACAGCGGGATCACTACTTACTAATGAACCTTGCTCTCTTACTCCAAAGCTACTAAACTCTCTTTCACTCTACCTTTCCCCTCTACTCTTCTTCTTACTTCACTACTAGAGCTCCTCCTCTGAAAACTGAGAACTGAAGTTTGCGTGGTTTTCTAAAATGCTTGTGTGATGAAGATGGAGGCAAAAGGTTACCTTTTATAGGCTGAGCAGGGGACAGGGCGGGTGCTCTCTATAGGAGGGCGAGCGCCCAGCTCTGGTGCCCTTTGTGGCTGATGGTTCTCCACTCCCTCCTGCTTGGTCTTTACGCCAAAAAATGATTCATGGGTGGTGGTTGGACGGTGGAAGTTGTCTGGTGAGTGGAGATATGTTGGTGGATCAAATAATGTGATGAGATATATGTGAGGTATGATGTATGACATGTGGGACCCAAGGAGTGTGGGTCATGCTTCTAGAAGGTTGATATAATTAAATATAATGCAGGAAAAACTATGAGAATTCAAACTTATTGAAAATGATCATGGAAAAATATTTTTGTGCCTCCAAAATAATTAATAAATATGGGTTGTCACACACCATAAATATTATTTATATGGGGCTTTTGATTATTATAATAATGCTATGAATAAATATGACTAATGCAAGAATTAATTATGCAAGAATTTAAACGATGTGGATAAATACCGATTTACCTCCCGGTGAGGATTTGGGATTTTTAGGTCCCCCACGCTGGACCTCCAAATCTTTTAATCTTCCAAATTACCTTCCTCTGGAGATGGTGTCTCTAGTGGTTCTTCTTCACTGGTGGTTCTCCAGTGGATCTCCCTCTTCTTGTAGTAATATTGCTCTTACAGAATTATCTCTATTAATGTAGGTTGCTTGAAAATATTACCTAATTTCATACCTTCATTATTGAGATGTTTGTATGCTGCCTCAATGGTCCTCTGATCTTTTTCAAGTATTTCTTCTATTTGGTGATGATGTTGAACTTTATCTTGGAACCAGCTTTGGTCTTTTGCTATCTTGTCCAAAAGTAGTTCTGCTTCTCCAAGTGTAAGTTCAAAAAGGGACCCTTCAACAATTGCATCTAGGCTCTCAGGAGCCTTTTGGGTTAAGCTACAGTGGAAGGTTTGGATAAGTAACCATCTGGGCATTCCATGGAAAGGATATTTTGATATGTATCCTTTAAAACGCTTCCATGCTTCTGGAATGGTTTCTGTCTTCTGCTGTTGAAAGCAGATGATCTTTCTTCTTAAGGCAACTGATTTGGTAAATTTGCCTATGGAGAAGAACTTTGCTACAAAAGCCTTTGAGCAGTTCGTCCAAGTATTGATATCTTCTTTGTTGGTGTAGAACCACTTCTTCGCTCTTCCTTCAAGTGAGAAAGGAAAGAGACGAAACCGTATGAAATCTTGGTTGACTCCGTCGACTTTGATTGTGCTTGTAATCTCTAAGAAATTCTGCAAGTGTGTCTTAGCATCTTCATGTGCCTTTCCACTGAATTGTGTAACTTGTACCAAATTGATGAGGCTTGGCTTGGTTGGATGTTCAAGATTTCCTTCTTCTGCTTCGTGTCCTGGACTAGTGCAAATGTTCTCAAGCTTAGAGTAGAAAATTCTCGCAGAGTCTCTTGTGCCATACTTCAACGATTGGTGACTAGCTTTTTCTTTCTTGATTGCTTTGGTTCTGATGATGAAGAGTTGAATATACCAAAGTCAATCCTGATATACCCTGTATAAAAATATAAACATAGAAAAACAACAGGGTCAACCTGCCAAAGCAGAGGTGCCTTGTTATGATTTCTCATATAGTAGTAGCTGTTTATGCAATTATTTCTCCATAGTCTAGTCTAATATTTTATGTGAATAACCTTGACCAACTTCCTGACTTTCCTTACCTGTAACACCCAAAAAAATTGTTTTCTATTTAGGAATTAATTTGATTTATTTAAGTATTTTTGGTGGGCATTTAATCTAAATAAAATATTTTTGTCAAAATTAAAATTCATTATAAGTTTAGAAACATGGTTGTGCATTCATGCTGGAATTAATTTATTTATTTACTTGCTTGCTTGCTTTTTGCCTATGTATTTTGTTTATCTCCAAAAGGATTTAAAATCTCTTTTCAAAAAGACTTTAGAAAACAAAGGAGAAATAGGAAAAAGAAAACAGAAAAAAAGAAATAAAAAAAAAGGCAAACCCGCATCCCACCTAGCCCGCCTGGCTCCCCCTTCCCACCCAGCTCAGCTCGGCCCAGCTTGCGGCCCAGGGCGCGCAGGCGCGCCTTCTCTCCCCTCTCTTTGTTTGGATGACGAACGGGCCCCCGCTTTTCTTTCACTGACAGCCGACCCCGCAGCTCCTGTTCTTCTTCTCCGTTTCGTATCCGCTGTGGACACCTCAACCGATCCCGAGCTCGACTTCCAAATCCCGAAGATTCTGGGATTTCTTGCTCTTTTGCGCCATATAAGACCCCAGGCACCCCACCGAATCCCTCCTTTGCGTCCAAGTTGTGAAACTGAGCCCTAGCCATCTATACCCGCGACGTGTTGGATCTCGGCGTGGCCGTTCTCGCTCTTCTCCGCGGCGAGCGCTCTCTCCTCCTTCCCAACGTAAACCGGACGCCTAGGTGAGCTCGCGATCACCCCCGCTATCTCCCAGTGTGCTTGGTTCGTAGAATGGAGCCCTAAATCGCCGAGGCCATGAACTCCGCCGAGCCCTTCCATGCCGCCGTAGGGAGGCCCAACTCCGGCCGGCCGCCGCCGTTAACCCCGTGGACGGAATCCTGGCCATCGGATAGGAGATCTACGGCTGATAAAAGAAGATAGCGGTTCAGTTGCGTTTTTGCTAAAGAATCCCTGGAGAAATCTACATATCAACCCGCGGTCCCTGGCGTAATTTTGGCTTTACGCTTTTCAGTTTGGAAAACGTATTTTCGTCGGTTTGAATCAAAATTACGCTTTCCAGTAATTACAGAATTGCCACTGAACTTAAATTGGTCATAAAATATTCATTCAAATTTCGTTAGATTCGTATTTACGAGCTCTACATGTTAGAAGTAATATTTCACTGTTTTGAAACTTTTTAATTTCCTGGTATTATTTAATTAATTATTTCTCTATAGGAAATCTTAGAAAATTCATAACTTCCACGTTTTAATTCCGATTTTCGTGAACTTTACATTTGTGTGATCGTAGCGCTGCGTAAAATATTTTGATAAACTTTTATATTTGTTTTACCACTGTTTGGTGTATTGTTCTAATAATAGCTTGTTTGCTTCGTGTATGATTGTCTACATTGGATTGCGTGTTGTTGATTGATGATCGAGTATAGACGGTGAGCCGTACGTTGGTGAGCAAGACCAAGCCTTTGAAGACCAGTAGGCTCAGGAGAGCTTTGATCCAGGCAAGTATAACTTAGGATCAGCCTTGTTACCTATTCACTTATAACTACACATATATATCATATGCATGCTATCACCTTATCGACCTTAGCAAAATCATAGATGATTGTTACCTGGATTCCTTGCTACCTACTTGATATGCATTTGGTGTAGATGTGCTAGTGCTTGATGTAATCCATGATATTGTAAGATGATAAATAGCTATGCAATGAACGTTAAAAGATGACAAATAACTATATGAGATCTTGTCTGTAAGTGATCACTGGGACAATAGTGCAACCATGAGGGCTATAATGGCTCTGGCTTTAGCTCAGTATGAACACCTTTTCTAGCTTGTTAGAGGTTACCCGAAAGGGCGGAGGGGCTGAACCGACACGGGTATAGTCCGAGCCCCTGTCCCTATGTGTATAGGCTGCGCGTTATTGTGCCATTCGGAAGGGGGGTATCTATATCTGCTCGCAAAGGAAACCTTACGGCCCTAACACGTTAGACGAACTTTTGAAAGGCTTCATAGTGATCTCTGCCGACCTCCCTAGGAAGGGGGTTAAGAGATTAGCTACCTCGGGCGAAAGGTTAAATCATGACTCATGGGTAAAGATGTGCAACCTCTACAGAGTGTAAAACTGGTATACTAGCCGTGCTCACGGTTAAGAGCGGCCTTGGGGGTTCTTGTTGCGATGACGATGAGCTTGTTAAGTTGTTATGTTCATTTGATTATCGTTTATGCTATGAGATTAATTATGCTTACACTTGATCATGTGATTAATGGATTATTTCTACTAGCTTGACATTTGCTATTAATTTATGAACATGCTATCCACCATTAAAAGCTAAATGCAGTCAAACCAGTGTCAGCTATTTGAGCCTCATGAACCCCTGGTTATACTTGTTGAGTACGATATGTGCTCACTCTTGCAATTTCCCAACACCCCAGGTTATGCAAAAGATGATGCTTGGAATGAGGATTACCGTTATGAGTATTAGGCTTGAAGTCAACCAGTCAGCAGTGTCCCTGTGTGGTGCTTCCGTCGAGAGCGTTGTTTACATCTTGCTATCATTTATGTATGAGACTATGTGATTTATTATGTTCCGCTATGTAATAAACACTGCAATGGTACATTTGAGATTTGTCTACTTATGTGTGCGACTGTTTCTGGGGCACATATGAGTCTTTTATGCATTCTATTTTGTTCTTAAAATATGGGTGTGACAAATTGGTATCAAAGCTTTCTTGACTGACAGACGCAAGCCTAGTTAGATATTGGTCGTCTTAAGGATTTGAAATTGCCATAAAATCCTTGTTTATAAACCTTGATATTTTCTCCTATACTATATCCTTTCCATTGCTATTCATCTTCACCTTGTTGCTTATTTTTTTTTTAAAAAAAAAGACTTGTTCTCATCCCCACCCCTTGCTTGATATGCTTTTAGAATCTTGTCTTACCACTTTCTGGCGTCTTTGAAATAGGAGATTTAGGATCTTTGCCCTTAATAGGAAGAGAACGATAGTACCGCAAGTTGAGTCAATGCTTGAAGTGTGAACCTTTGATGCTTGGTTTGGTTTGTTATTATGCTTATGCTTGATTTGGATCTTTGTAATGAATGTAATGATCTTGTGGATTTTCTCTACAATTTCATTTAGTCCATAGGCCTAAGGCATAAGGATTATCAACTAAATAGTTGGGTTTGGTTAAAATCCTGTTTCTGTCCTTTGCTGTTTTCTGGAGCGGTCTGCAATCAATCTGTTGTAATTCAAAATCTGTTCGTGCAATGTTCATCAAATTTTTCTGGGAACAAGTAGGCTTTCATGTCTTTCCAATTCCGCAAGAATGACCGTATTATCTGTTATGAGCTGTGAGTTATGACTGTTTAAAGTTGAGGTTTCTGCGCAGTCTGGAGTTCTGAAACAGTTTCGGTTGTACCCAGTTTTTGATTGACCTAACTCTGGAATCTGTTAATATGATCTAAACGAAAGTTGTAGATAATTTCTCTATCTTTCCAACGGTGTATGACTGATTTCCTGATCTGCTGATGTTGGATGTTACCCAGAAAATTTCAGATTCTGTTAACTCTTGTAATTGTCATGTTTGACATTACTAAGATGTGTCTATATACCTCGAAATGCAGATGGCAGCAAGAGGAAGAGGCAGAGGCAGAGGCCGTGGCAATGGTGATAATGACCCAATTACTGTGGAAGAGCTCATGCAAACCCAAAATGAGATGATGCACGTTTTCATGCAGCACTTACAACAGCATCCTCCTCCACCACCACCACCACCACCAGTTCATGAGAGAGATAAGAATGGGGAGTTTATGAAGGGAAGACCCCCAGTATGTACACACTCAGCAGATCCCATGGAGGCAGATGATTGGTTACGTGCTGTGGAGAGGCAACTGAACAAAGCCCAATGCAATGACTTGGAAAAAGTGTTGTATGGTTCCGGACAACATTAGGGAGCAGCTCAGACTTGGTGGGAGTCATATCAAGCTGCTCGTCCCAACAATGCTCCTCCTGTCACTTGGTTAGAGTTTTGCAGAGACTTTAGAGCACGACATATCAATGAAGGAATGATGGAGCTCCAGCAGGAAGAATTCAGATCTCTTAGGATGGGTTCTATGTCTGTGGCTGAGTATCATGACATGTTTGAGCAGTTGGCTCGCTATGCTCCAAATGAAGTCAGAGAAGATGCTGATAAGCAGCGTCTCTTCATGAAAGGTCTTTACTATGAACTTAGGTTGCAACTGGCTGGAAATACCTACCCTACCTTCCAAGCTCTGGTGAACCGTGCTATTGTGTTGGATAACATGCGCAAAGGCCAGGACAAGAAGAGAAGGATGCTAGCACAAGGGTCTGGAGGCAACAACTGCCAATGTTTCAACTCTCAGCAGGGTGATCAACAGATGTTCCAGGGACCAGTTGGTCAATGAGATCGCAACCAACAATCTCAGCGTAATCCTAATCAACCACAGAGTGGACAGCAGACTTCTCGCTCGGGAAATTCAAATGCCACCTCTATGAAGAGAAGTGCTCCCAATACCCCTACTAGGTGTTTTCGCTGTGGAAAAGAAGGTCATATGTCATATGATTGCCCGGAGAGATTCAACCAGCAGAACAACAATCAAAATTCTAATTCTCATGGAGCAAAGGTGAACCATGTGGCTGCAGAGACAGTACAAGAGGGACCGGAGATTATGATGGGTACGTTCAGTATCAACTCTATTCCCGCTACAGTTTTATTTGATTCTGGAGCTTCGCATACATTCGTATCACAAGCATTTGTTAGAGTTCATAGCATTCCACTAGTTGCCATGAAAACCCATATGCTAGTAAACTCACTGGGAGGGACTATACCAGTTTCATATTGTTGCCCCTCAGCAAGTCTTTCTTTAAGGGGGGTAGATTTCCCAGTTAGTCCCATGGTTATGAGAACCTCAGGCATAGATGTGATATTGGGTTTGGATTGGATGAAAAAATATGCTACGGAAATTAAGTGTAAAGAGAAAGTAGTAGTTGTGACAACACCCAAGGGAGAGAGAATCAGTGTGGATGTAGCAGTGCAGGCTCCACCTACAGCTACAGTGAATCAGCTGGGTGATGGTATTGATCTTCAGGACTGTGTAGGGAATAAATTTTCAGATAAGTTACCAGGTATGGTACTTGACAAGAGACATGAATTTTCTAGTACAATGGAATCGGTTTTTAGAGGCAAGAGCAACTTGAGAAAGAGAGGATGATTGGAGAGAATCATGTCCACACCTGTTTGTTTATGCACTGTTCAATCTGGAGGACGAGATTCTTTTAAGGGGGGGTAGAATTTGTAAAACCCAAAAAATTTGTATTCTATTAATAGGAATTAATTTGATTTATTTAAGTATCTTTGGTGGGCATTTAATCTAAATAAAATATTCTTGTCAAAATTAAAATTCATTATAAGTTTAGAAACATGGTTGTGCATTCATGCTGGAATTAATTTATTTATTTACTTGCTTGCTTGCTTTTTGTCTATGTATTTTGTTTATCTCCAAAAGGATTTAAAATCTCTTTTCAAAAAGACTTTAGAAAACAAAGGAGAAATAGGAAAAAGAAAACAGAAAAAAAAGAAAGAAAAAAAGGCAAACCCAGCCAGACCCACCCCGCAGCCCACCTAGCCCGCCTGGCTCCCCCTTCCCACCCAGCTCAGCTCGGCCCAGCTTGCGGCCCAGGGCGCGCAGGCGCGCCTTCTCTCCCCTCTCTTTGTTTGGATGATGAACGGGCCCCCGCTTTTCTTTCACTGACAGCCGACCCCACAGCTCATGTTCTTCTTCTCCGTTTCGTATCCGCCGTGGACACCTCAACTGGTCCCGAGCTTGACTTCCAAATCCCGAAGATTCCGGGATTTCTTGCTCTTTTGCGCCATATAAGACCCCCAGGCACCCCACCGAATCCCTCCTTTGCGTCCAAGTTGTGAAACCGAGCCCTAGCCATCCATACCCACGACATGTTGGATCTCGGCGTGGCCATTCTCGCTCTTCTCCGCGGCGAGCGCTCTCTCCTCCTTCCCAACGTAAACGGGACGCCTAGGTGAGCTCGCGATCACCCCCGCTATCTCCCAGTGTGCTTGGTTCGTAGAATGGAGCCCTAAATCGCCGAGGCCATGAACTCCGGCGAGCCCTTCCATGGCGCCGCCGCAGGGAGGCCCAACTCCGGCCGGCCGCCGCTGTTAACCCCGTGGACAGAATCCTGGCCGTCGGATAGGAGATCTACGGCTGATAAAAGAAGATGGCGGTTCACTTGCGTTTTTGCTAAAGAATCCCCGGAGAAATCTACATATCAACCCGCGGTCCCTGGCGTAATTTCGGCTTTACGCTTTTCAGTTTGGAAAACGTATTTTCGTCGGTTTGAATCAAAATTACGCTTTCCAGTAAATACAGAATTGCCACTGAACATAAATTGGTCATAAAATATTCATTTTAACTCCGTTTTTGTCCATTCAAATTTCGTTAGATTCGTATTTACGAGCTCTACATGTTAGAAGTAATATTTCACTGTTTTGAAACTTTTTAATTTCCTGGTATTATTTAATTAATTATTTCTCTATAGGAAATCTTAGAAAATTCATAACTTCTACGTTTTAATTCCGATTTTCGTGAACTTTACGTTTGTGTGATCGTAGCGCTGCGTAGAATATTTTGATAAACTTTTATATTTGTTTTACCACTGTTTGGTGTATTGTTCTAATAATAGCTTGTTTGCTTCGTGTATGATTGTCTACATTGGATTGCGTGTTGTTGATTGATGATCGAGTATAGACGGTGAGCCGTACGTTGGTGAGCAAGACCAAGCCTTTGAAGACCAGCAGGCTCAGGAGAGCTTTGATCAAGGCAAGTATAACTTGGGATCATCCTTGTTATCTATTCACTTATAACTACACATATATATCATATGCATGCTATCACCTTGTCGACCTTAGCAAAATCATAGATGATTGTTACCTGGATTCCTTGCTACCTACTTGATATGCATTTGGTGTAGATGTGCTAGTGCTTGATGTAATCCATGATCTTGTAAGATGATTAATAGCTATGCAATGAACGTTAAAAGATGACAAATAACTATATGAGATCTTGTCTGTAAGTGATCACCGGGACAAAAGTGTAACCATAAGGGCTATAATGGCTCTAGCTTTAGCTCACTATGAAGACCTTTTCTAGCTTGTTAGAGGTTACCCGAAATGGCGGAGGGGCTGAACCGACACGGGTATAGTGCGAGCCCCTGTCCCTATGTGTATAGGCTGCGCGTCATTGTTCCATTCGGAAGGGGGTATCTATATCTGCTCGCAAAGAAAACCTTGCGGCCCTAACATGTTAGACGAACTTTTAAAAGGCTTCATAGTGATCTTTGTCGACGTCCCTAGGAAGGGGGTTAAGAGATTAGCTAGCTCGAGTGAAAGGGTAAATCATGACTCATGGGTAAAGATGTGCAACCTCTGCAGAGTGTAAAACTGGTATACTAGCCATGCTCACGATTAAGAGTGGCCTTGGGGGTTCTTGCTGCGACGACGATGAGCTTGTTAAGTTGTTATGTTCATTTGATTATCGTTTATGCTATGAGATTAATTATGCTTACAGTTGATCATGTGATTAATGGATTATTTCTACTACCTTGACATTTGCTATTAATTTATGAACATGCTATCCACCATTAAAAGCTAAATGCAGTCAAACCAGTGTCAGCTATTTGAGCCTCATGAACCCCTGGTTATACTTGTTGAGTACGATATGTGCTCACTCTTGCAATTTCCCAACACCCCAGGTTATGCAAAAGACGATGCTTGGAATGAGGATTATCGTTATGAGTATTAGGCTTGAAGTCAACCAGTCAACAGTGTCCCTGTGTGGTGCTTCCATCGAGAGCGTTGTTTACTTCTTGCTATCATTTATGTATGAGACTATGTGATTTATTATGTTCCGCTATGTAATAAACACTGCAATGGTACATTTGAGATTTGTCTACTTATGTGTGCGACTGTTTCTGGGGCACATATGAGTCTTTTATGCATCCTATTTTGTTCTTAAAATATGGGTGTGACATTACCGTTCCCCAGCAACGGCGCTAGAAATTCTTGTTGACACTTACTAACACTACTTGAATACTAGGTTGTCATCCCTAGCATGGTACTAGAGTGTGCTAAGGTATTTATGAATATGAAGGCTTTCTAGAAAGTAATTTATTCTATCCGCAAGCGCACAGATAAAATACCTCATTGTAGCATTTCACCAGGAAAAGTATTCCGGGTATCATCATCTATATTTTGCTTAAGAGAATAGTGAAAGTGAAAATAGGGGTAAAATCTATCAAGGCATAGACTAGAGATAAACTTGCAATAACATGATTACTAATGAGAAAATCGTCACACAGTCACTTGCTTTGGCAGGGGGTAAGCCATAATAATAAAGATAATAAAATATAAGCTCAAGGGTAAATAACACAGCGATTAGAAATAGACTACTCCATATAAACGTAAGGTGACGTCGGATTAGCTTGAGAATGGATTCTAAGTATCTACTATCTACTAAGTCACAATCTATGTCACACCCATATTTTAAGAACAAAATAGGATGCATAAAAGACTCACATGTGCCCCAGAAACAGTCGCACACATAAGTAGACAAATCTCAAATGTACCATTGCAGTGTTTATTACATAGCGGAACATAATATATCACATAGTCTCATACAAAAATGATAGCATAAAGTAAACAACGCTCTCGACGGAAGCTCCACACAGGGACACTGTTGACTGGTTGACTCCAAACCTAGTACTCATAACGGTAATCCTCATTCTAGTCATCTTCATTATCATATCCTGAGGTGTTGGGAAATTGCAAGAGTGAGCACATATCGTACTCAACAAGTATAACTAGGGGTTCATGAGGCTCAAATGGCTGACACTGGTTTGACTGCATTTAGCTTTTAATAGTGGATAGCATGTTCATAACTAAATAGCAAATGTCAAGGTACCATAAATAATCCATTAATCACAGGATCAAGTGTAAGCATAATTAACTCATAGCATAAACGATAATCAAATGATCATAATAACATAATAAGCTCATCATCTTAATGTAGATGTCCCCAAGGCCGCTCCTGACCGTGAGCTCGGCTAGTATACCAGTTTTACACTTTGCAAAGGTTGTACATCTTTACCCATGAGCCATGATTTACCCTTTCGCCCGAGGTAGCTAATCTCTTAACCCCCTTCCTAGGGAGGTCAGCAGGGATCACTATGAAGCCTTTCAAAAGTTCATCTAACATGTTAGGGCCACAAGGTTTCCTTTGCGCGCAGATATAGATACCCCCCTTCCGAATGGCACAATGACGCGCAGCCTATACACATAGGGACAGGGGCTCGCACTATACCCGTGTCGGTTCAGCCCCTCCGCCCTTTCGGATAACCTCTAACAAGCTAGAAAAGGTCTTCATACTGAGCTAAAGCCAGAGCCATTATAGCCCTCATGGTTGCACTGTTATCTCGGGTGATCACGTACAGACAAGATCTCATACAGTTATTTGTCATTCTTTTATGTTCATTGCATAGCTATTAATCATCTTACAAGATCATGGATTATATCAAGCACTAGCACATCTACACCAAATGCATATCAAGTAGGTAGCAAGGAATACAGGTAACAATCATCTATAATTTTGCTAAGGTCGACAAGGTGACAGCATGCATATGATATATATGTGTAGTCATAAGTGAATAGGTAACAAGGATGATCCCAAGTTATACTTGCCTTGATCAAAGCTCTCCTGGGCCTGCTGGTCTTCAAAAGCTTGGTCTCGATCACCAACGTACGGCTCACCGTCTAATCCCAATCATCAACCAACAACACTCAATCCAATGTAGACAATCATACACGAAGCAAACAAGATATAATTAGAACAATACACCAAACAGTGGTAAAACAAATATAAAAGTTTATCAAAATATTCTACGCAGCGCTACGATCACACAAACGCAAAGTTCACGAAAATCGAAATTAAAACGTGAAAGATATGAATTTTCTAAGATTTCCTATAGAGAAATAATTAATTAAATGCTACTGCAGAATTAAAAAGTTTCAAAGCAGTAAACTAATACTTCTAACATGTAGAGATCGTAAATACGAATCCAACAGAATTTGAATGGACAAAAACGGAGTTAAAATGAGCATTTTATAAGCAAAACAAAATCAGTGGTATTTCTGTAAATACTGGAAAACGTATGTGGAAACAACCCGACGTGAAATACGCTTTCAAAGTCAGGAAACGTAAATTGGGGAAAACGTGTTGGACTGCGGGCTAATTTGTAAATTTTCCCAGGGACTCTTAATGAAATATCGCGGCCGAAGAGGTATCTTCTATTCTCGGCTCTTGATCTCGCATCTAACGGCTCGGATCCAGCAGGGGGAAACCAGGCGGTGGCCGGCCGACCGGCTGCCTCCTCCGGCTCGGCGGTTCCATTGCCGGCCGAAAGGAGCTCGCCGGCGACGACGGGCTTCTCGATTCCGAGCACCAAATTGCGAAAGGAAAACGCCACAGGGTGGAGAATCTCACCGCGAACTCAGTGGAACCCTTTGCTTGAGCCGGAACTCAGTGGAGGGGTCCAGCTGGCTGCGGGGTTCTTTTCCCCTTTCTCCTCTTTTTTTCTATTTTATTTTTCAAAGCCCTTTTCAAATAGAATTTTGAACACAATTAACTTCAATCCAGAATATCACAGCACAAATAAAAAATATGCCCTAGCATGAATGCAAATTCATGTTTCTAAATTTATGATAAATTTTAATTTGCACAAAATTATTTATTTGCTAGATTCAAATGCTCACAAAAAATACTTAAATAAATCAATTTAAATCTTGTTATTTGAAAATCAAATTTTGGGTGTTACAAACTCTACCTCCCCCTAAAAAGAATCTCGTCCTCGAGATTGAACGGTGCTTACTCGAACAGATATGGGTATGATTTCCTCAGATCATCCTCTCTTTCCCAAGTTGCCTCTGCTTCCGAATGCCGATTCCACTGTACATTGCACATCCTGATGACCCGACTTCTGGTGACTCTCTCAGCTGCCTCTAATATTTTGACCGGATACTCCTCATAAGTGAGATCACCTTTGACAGAAAGTTCTTCCAATGGTAGTTGCTCCTCAGGTACACGCAAACACTTCTTCAGTTGTGACACATGGAACACATCGTGCACACCAGACAAACTTTCAGGCAATTCTAACCGATATGCTACTTCTCCACGCCTTTCTAATACTTTAAACGGACCAACATACCTTGGAGCTAGCTTTCCCTTCATATTAAACCTCATCACACTCCGCATAGGTGACACCTTCAGATAGACATAATCACCCACTTCGAAAGCCAGCTCTCTCCTACGCGTATCTGCATAGCTTTTCTGACGAGATTGGGCAACTCTCAAGTTATCCCGAATAGTCCGCACTTGTTGTTCTACATGTCTAAGCACATCTTTCCCAAACACCTGAGTTTCTCCTGTCTGATTCCAAAACAAAGGTGTCCTGCACTTACGTCCATACAGTGCCTCGAAGGGTGCCATCTTAAGACTTTGCTGATAGCTATTGTTGTAGGAGAATTCTGCATATGGCAAACTCTTGTCCCAACTAGTCCCATACTGCAAAGCACAAGCTCTCAACATATCCTCCAATATCTGATTGATCCTCTTAGTCTATCCATCTGTCTGTGGTTGATATGCTGTACTGAAATTCAACTTTGTTCCCAATGAATCATGCACTGCTTTCCAAAAGTGAGATGTGAACTGAGTACCCCTATCTGACACAATATTCTTAGGTACCCCAAGCAAACAAATAATTCTCTCCATATACAGCTCAGCTAGGCGTTCCCCGGTGTACTTAGTTTTAACAGGTATGAAGTGAGCCACTTTAGTCAAACGATCTACTATCACCCATATTGAGTCATACCCTCTCTGTGTACGTGGTAAACCCACTATAAAATCCATACCCACTTCTTCCCACTTCCATTCTGGAATCCTCATTGGTTGCAACAGTCCCGCTGGCCTCTGATGTTCAGCTTTCACTCGCTGACAAGTATCACACAAAGCAACATACTCAGCTACATCTCTCTTTAAACCATACCACCAGTACTTCTGTTTCAGATCTAGATACATCTTATTGCTACCAGGGTGAATGGAATATGCTGACTCATGAGCCTCTCTCAGGATCATATCACGAATAGCCTTCACTTCAGGAACACATATCCTTTTTCCAAACCACAGTACACCGTTGTCATCTATTCTGAATCCTGGTGCTTTGCCTAGTACCACATTTTGTGCTATCTCCTTCAGTTTCTCATCTTCCAACTGTCCTTTCAATATCTCTTCCTCTAGAGTAGGGGTGACTTCAATTTCCATGGCATTCACTACAATTCCCAAGTTCAAATATGCAAATTCAGCACACAACTCCTCCGATTCAGGTGTCGCCCGAAGCTCATTAGCATATTTCTTTCTGCTAAGTGCATCAGCTACGACGTTCGCCTTTCCAGGATGATAATGCACTTCCAAATCATAATCCTTTATCAGTTCCAACCATCTTCGTTGCCTCAAATTCAGATCTGTCTGGGTGAAGATGTACTTCAAACTCTTATGATCAGTGTATATGTCACTCTTATGCCCAATCAAATAGTGTCTCCAAATCTACAATGCATGAACCACAGCTGCTAACTCTAGATCATGAGTAGGATAATTCAGTTCATGTTTCCTCAGCTGTCTAGATGCATAAGCAACAACTCTACCTTCTTGCATAAGAACACAACCCAAACCCAGACGAGAAGCATCACAATAGATAGAGAAACTCTTACTCAGATCTGGCAATACCAACACAGGTGCAGTAGTCAATCTCTTCTTGAATTCCTCGAAACTAGCTTGGCACTTATCAGACCATACAAACCAATCTCAGATGTTTAGCTTGTTCTTCCTTGGTTTTCGAGAATACCAGTATATCATCAATAAAGACCACCACAAACTTATCAAGATACTCCATAAATACTTTATTCATCATGTACATAAAGTAAGCTGGTGCATTGGTCAAACCAAAAGACATAACTGTATACTCATACAACCCATACCTTGTTGTGAAAGCTGTCTTTGGTATATCTGAATTCCGAATCTTCAATTGATGATAACCAGAACGCAAATCAATCTTAGAGAACACACAAGCACCTCTTAACTGATCAAACAAGTCATCAATCCTAGGCAAGGGATATTTATTCTTGATAGTGACTTCATTAAGTGACCGATAATCAACACACATTCTCTGACTACCATCCTTCTTATCAACAAAGATAACTGGTGCACCCCATGGTGATGAACTAGGACGAATGAACCCTTTATCTTGCAATTCCTTAATTTGTTTCTTAAGTTCTTCTAGTTCATTAACCCCCATTCTATATGGTCTTTTAGCTATGGGTGCAGTACCAGGTAGTAATTCAATAATAAATTCAATGTCTCGGTCAGGTGGCATACCTGGCAATTCATCTGGAAAGACATCTGGAAACTCATCCACTACGAGATTCTGAGGATCAACAGCATCATTCAGTTGGTTCACTTTAGCTGTGAGTGGTGCTTGCACTGTTACATCAACACTGATTCTTTCTCCCTTTGATGTTGTCAGAGCCACTACTCTCTCATTGCACTTAATATCTGTGTCATATTGCTTCATCCAATCCAAACCCAAGATCACATCTATGCCTGAAGTTCTCATGACCATGGGACTGATAGGAAAATCTACCCCCCCTTAAAGAAAGACTTGCTGAGGGGCAACATAAAGAAACTGGTATAGTCCCACCCAGTGAATTAACTAGCGTAGGGGTTTTCATTGCAACTAGTGGAAGGCTATGAACTCTAACAAATGCTTATGATATGAATGTATGCGATGCTCCAGAATCAAATAAAACTGTAGCAGGGATAGAGTTGATACTGAACGTACCCATCATGATTTCTGGTCCCTCCTGAACAGTTTCCGCTGCCATGTTGTTCACCTTTGCTGAATTAGGGGTGGATCTCCGGTCGTTGTACTGCGGATTAAACTTCTTCGGGCAATCATAGGACATATGTCCTTCCTTTCCACAACGGAAACACTTGGTAGGAGTGTTAGAAGCACTTCTTTTTGTGGAGTTGGCATTTGAGTTCCCTGAGCGAGGTGTCTGCTGGCCATGTTGCTGTTGATTATGGTTACGTTGTTGGAATGGAGGTCGTTGGTTCCCACTCTGTGACTGATTTTGGAAACGCTGGGGTTGCTGGTTGCGGTTCCACTGACTAACTGGTCCCTGGAACCTCTGCTGATGGCCTTGAGGGGAACTGAAACGCTGACGGTTGTTGCTCCCAGAACCTTATGCCAGCATCCTTCTCTTCTTATCCTGACTCTTCCGCATATTATCAAGCACAATAGCACGATTCACAAGTGCTTGGAAGGTAGGATAGGTGTTTCCAGCCAACTCCAACCTGAGCTCGTAGTAAAGACCTTTCATGAATAGACGCTGCTTATCAGCATCTTCCCTGACATCGTTCGGAGCATAGCGAGCCAACTGTTCAAAGGTGTCATGATATTCTGCCACAGTCATGGAGCCCATCCTTAGTGATCTGAATTCTTCTTGCTTGAGTTCCATCATTCCCTCATTTATATGTCGAGCTCTGAAGTCTCTACAGAATTCCAGCCATGTGACAGGAGGAGGATTGTTGGGACGAGCAGCTTGATATGACTCCCACCATGTCTGAGCTGCCCCTTGAAGCAGTCCAGAAGCATACAACACCTTCTCCATGTCATTGCACTGTGCTATGTTCAGTTGCCTCTCCACAGCACGTAACCAATCATCTGCCCCCATGGGATCAGCTGAGTGTGTAAATACCGGAGGTCTTCACTTCATAAACTCCCCACGCTTATCCCTCACATGAACAGGTGGTGGTGTTGGTGGAGGTTGCTGCTGTAGATGCTGCATGAAAACGTGCATCATCTCTTTCTGAGTTTGCATGAGTTCCTCCACAGTGATTGGGGCATTGTCACCATTGCCATTGCCACAGCCTCTGCCCCTGCCTCTGCCTCTTCCCCTTGCTGCCATCTGCATTCCAAGAAATATAAACACATCTTAGTAATGTCCAACATGACAATTACAAGAGTTAACGGAATATGAAATTTTCTGGGTAACATCCAACATCAGCAGATCAGAAAATCAGTCATATATCGAGTTCCAAAACTCAAAAGGATACATGCTGTACATTGTTGGAAAGATAAAGAAATTGTCTACAACTTTCATTTAGATCATATTACCAGATTCCAAAGTTAGGTTAATCAAAAACTGGGTACAACCGAAACTGTTCCAGAATTCCAGACTGCGCAGAAACCTCAACTTTAAACAGTCATAACTCACATCTCATAAGAGATAATATGGTCATTCTTGCGGCATTGGAAAGATATGAAAGTGTACTTGTTCCCAGAAAAATTTGATGAACATTGCACAAACAGAATTTGATTTATACCAGAATCATTGCAGACTGCTCCAGAAAAACAGCAAAAGACAGAAACAGGATATGAGCCCAAACCACTATTTATTCATGTTCTTACTTAAGGTTCTTAACTAGGGAACTTGTGGACATGCCCACAAAGTCCCAGCACTCATTACAAAAAACCAAATCACACATATTCAAAATAACAAATCAGCAAGCACACCAAGTTCACACCACACTAACAAAAGACTCGAAATAGCTCGCAAACTACTAACGTTCCTATTACATATGGGTTCTTTTCTATTTCTCGAGAGCAGCATCCTTCAAGATAGGTTCAAGACGCAGCCTCTTATGGAGCTTGGGACGGCCTAACTCCGCTCGAAGGTCATCTGCTTTCCTTTGCTCTTTCTCCAGCAGCTTCCTCTCACGGTGCAGTTCATTCTCCAACTCTATCACCTTGACGGTCAGCTCATAAGTCAACTCCACTTGTGCTTGAAGCTTTGGTTGTGAAGCATCTGCAACTTCTATGGACCAAGTCATCTTCTCTGGTACAAAGCAAGGATAGTGGTATGTTGCATTATACTGGACATCCTCAAAGCGTCTACCACGGTAAAAGATCAAGGCTTGGTAAGCTGCATCTGCCATGCTTTCCTTCATCGTGTCCCGGCTGATTCGAGCGATGTGTTTTGATTTCACCTTTCGAATCCCATTAGTGGCATCCAGTGTCTTGACTATCAGCTCTGCAACCCAAAGTGATCTCCTCAGAGGGTGTTTGTGCTCAGTGCAGTTATACTCCAGTGTGGCTTGCAAATCCGGGTAATGGTGTTTCAATGTCAACACCAAATTCTCATGGAAGAAAGCTTTGGGATCTGCTTCTAGAATCCACAGCTCAGTAGTCCATCCCATCCTTGCATTAGCAGACTGTGGTGGAGGTGGATCTTGCATCTCCTCGTCTTCAGGCACCTCCTCCTGAGCTTCCACCCTTGATCCCTCATCTTCCAGCTCAGGAACTCCATCCACATGCTGTCCTCCTAGGTTGAACATGGCACGGTACTCCTCAGCAGCCATACGTGCAGCACTACGGGTACGGGGCGGCATCTACAAAAAAGTTTTTAGACATAGATCAGATGGATGCAATAATTTCACAATAGAGCAAGATAGAGAAGCATAAACTTTTAGCAAATAACAAGACCATAGTGGGAAGCATGAAGTAAGTAAAATAAAGGACCTAAATTTTCGACCATTGCTAACTAGGTTTGCGTCCTACAGTCAACAAAGCTCTGATACCAATTTGTAACACCCATATTTTAAGAACAAAATAAGATGCATAAAAGACTCATATGTGCCCCTGAAACAGTCGCACACATAAGTAGACAAATCTCAAATGTACCATTGCAGTGTTTATTACATAGCGGAACATAATATATCACATAGTCTCATACAAAAATTATAGCATAAAGTAAACAACGCTCTCGACGGAAGCTCCACACAGGGACACTGTTGACTGGTTGACTCCAAACCTATTACTCATAACGGTAATCCTCATTCCAGTCATCTTCATTATCATATCCTGAGGTGTTGAGAAATTGCAAGAGTGAGCACATATCGTACTCAACAAGTATAACTAGGGGTTCATGAGGCTCAAATGGCTGACACTGGTTTGACTGCATTTAGCTTTTAATAGTGGATAGCATGTTCATAACTAAATAGCAAATGTCAAGGTAGCATAAATAATCCATTAATCACATGATCGAGTGTAAGCATAATTAACTCATAGCATAAACGATAATCAAATGATCATAATAACATAATAAGCTCATCATCTTAATGTAGATGTCCCCAAGGCCGCTCCTGACCGTGAGCTCGGCTAGTATACCAGTTTTACACTCTGCAGAGGTTGTACATATTTACCCATGAGTCATGATTTACCCTTTCGCCCGAGGTAGCTAATCTCTTAACCCCCTTCCTAGGGAGCTCGGCAGGGATCACTATGAAGCCTTTCAAAAGTTCATCTAACATGTTAGGGCCGCAAGGTTTCCTTTGCGAGCAGATATAGATACCCCCCTTCCGAATGGCACAATGACGCGCAGCCTATACACATAGGGATAGGGGCTCGCACTATACCCGTGTCGGTTCAGCCCCTCCGCCCTTTCGGGTAACCTCTAACAAGCTAGAAAAGGTCTTCATACTGAGCTAAAGCCAGAGCCATTATAGCCCTCATGGTTGCACTGTTATCCCGGGTGATCACGTACAGACAAGATCTCATACAGTTATTTGTCATTCTTTTATGTTCATGCATAGCTATTAATCATCTTACAAGATCATGGATTATATCAAGCACTAGCACATCTACACCAAATGCATATCAAGTAGGTAGCAAGGAATACAGGTAACAATCATCTATGATTTTGCTAAAGTCGACAAGGTGATAACATGCATATGATATATATGTGTAGTCATAAGTGAATAGGTAACAAGGATGATCCCAAGTTATACTTGCCTTGATCAAAGCTCTCCTGAGCCTGCTGGTCTTCAAAAGCTTGGTCTTGATCACCAACGTACGGCTCACCGTCTAATCCCAATCATCAACCAACAACACGCAATCCAATGTAGACAATCATACATGAAGCAAACAAGATATAATTAGAACAATACACCAAACAGTGGTAAAACAAATATAAAAGTTTATCAAAATATTCTACGCAGCGCTACGATCACACAAACGCAAAGTTCACGAAAATCGGAATTAAAACGTGAAAGATATGAATTTTCTAAGATTTCCTATAGAGAAATAATTAATTAAATGCTACTGCAGAATTAAAAAGTTTCAAAGCAGTAAACTAATACTTCTAACATGTAGAGATCGTAAATACGAATCCAACGGAATTTGAATAGACAAAAACGGAGTTAAAATAAGCATTTTATAAGCAAAACAAAATCAGTGGCATTTCTGTAAATACTGGAAAACGTATCTGGAAACAACCCGACGTGAAATACGCTTTCAAAGTCAGAAAACGTAAACGTAAATTGGGAAAAACGTGTTGGACTGCGGGTTAATTTGTAAATTTTCCTAGGGACTCTTAATGAAATATCGCGGCCGAAGAGGTATCTTCTATTCTCAGCCCTTGATCTCGCATCTAACGGCTCGGATCCAGCAGGGGGAAACCAGGCGGTGGCCGACCAACCGGCTGCCTGCTCCGGCTCGGCGTTTCCACTGCCGGCCGAAAGGAGCTCGCCGGCGACGACGGGCTTCTCGATTCCGAGCACCAATTTGCGAAAGGAAAACGCCACGGGGTGCAGAATCTCACCACGAACTCAGTGGAACCCTTTGCTTGAGCCGGAAGTTGATGAAAACTGCTCGCGGCGTGCGACGGGGAACTCGGCCTAAACTGGATCTCGACCGTGCTTGCTGCAGCGCCTAGGCCTCGGTTTCGCGATTGGGATGCGGATGAGAGTTCGCTGGGGTGCGCAGGGGCTTAAAAGGGCGCCGTTTAGCCAAATTGGCAAGGAAATCTCGATTTCCTCGGATTCGGTTCGGCGCTGGGGAGTTTCCCGGCCGAAACCAGCTCGTCCACGCGGGGAAGAAAGGAAACGGCGCTGACCAGCGGGCCCCGGCCGTCAGCCACCGAGAGAAAAGAGCAAGGAGGGGAGAAAGGAGGCGCGCGCGGTCCGCCTAGGTGCTTGGGCTGGTGCTGGCTGGCCTGCGAGTTGGGCTGGGCCGCGTGCAGGGGCAAGCAGGCCGGGAGGGGTTCAGCTGGCTGCGGGGTTCTTTTCCCCTTTCTCCTCTTTTTTTTCTATTTTATTTTTCAAAGCCCTTTTCAAATAGAATTTTGAACACAATTAACTTCAATCTAGAATCTCACAGCACAAATAAAAAATATGCCCCAACATGAATGCAAATTCATGTTTCTAAATTTATGATGAATTTTAATTTGCACAAAATTATTTATTTGCTAGATTCAAATGCTCACAAAAAATACTTAAATAAATCAATTTAAATCCTGTTATTTGAAAATCAAATTTTGGGTGTTACAATCTACTCTAGGTATCTACAAGATCATATATAGCATAAAAGACTCTTTATTCAGGTATAAGGAACATTGTTAAAGTAAATCAGAACATAGCAAGATTTACTCCGCAATACAAATTCTGCCTGTCCTACTAACGGAGGGTGGACTATATAAGAATCAACGAAGCTGTCACCATCACGAACTACCATACGACCCGGCCAATAGGATTCATTTGCAGGTAAATAACATCTAAGCACCACGCCCACATGTGATCTACCACGTAACTCCCACGCAAAAAGAGCTAAGCGCTTTGTAAACTTATACATGAACTCATTATCAATCATAACTATATCAAATATAGAGCTAGAGCAGACTATGAACATATTAAATAGAGACATAATGTAATTAGAATAAAATAGTAGAGAAAGATATGAAATAATACCAATTTTATTGATGAAGATCCAAAATCCAGAGCGCTAGGCTCTACTTCTCTAATTCTACCTAATCAATCCTATAGAACTTGAAGGAATTAGGAGTAGCTAATTCTAATTCTCTGTGGGAGAGAAGTTCCTAAAACCCTAACTTTGATGGCTTCCTCTAATAATGATTCTTCCTCCCCCTGGGGTGGAGAGGCCTTGCTTATATAGCCCCCTCAAATGAACGTGGGTCGTCAGATCAAACCGACCTTAATCACACGGTTATTCTTGAAGATTAGAGGCGGTGGAGCATGATCCGTAAGACCTGCTCTGATTGGTCACCAGGGCAGGGCGGGCATCCAAGGGGGGAGGGCGGGCGCCCTGCCCCCGGGCCCGCTCGGCCTCCCGTTCGTTCCCGTGGCTTCTGGACTCTTCTAGGTTCAGAAAAATTGCGTGGCACATAATTATCTCATTGTTAACCTGACGTGTGGGCCTTCTCTCCATATTTTCTGGTAACCCCCTATAGAAATAGACAAACACCAAAACTCATGGAATTTTGTCAGATAAAACCCTAATTATTTGTGCGGTTGTGGATCCTTTATTTATTATTACCGAGAAAAGCATATACATTTAATACCAGCACTTCTACATCATGTTGTGGATGACAACCTAGCTTAAGTGATATAAAGTAATTTTGATGCCATTGGTAGGGATAGTTTTAAACGTCTATTTGTAGTAATTACGTTAAGAAGTGTCAACAATTGTTGACACCAGAAGTGGAAAATGAATATATTGCATGCGTACGGTAGTCAAAGTAGCCTTCATCAGGAGTAATCCAGGTATCATGATTTCTACGGGTAACATGAAGTGATCTAATTAGGTTCAAGATTTCTAGGATGTGATCAAAGGGTAAAGGTTGGGTATAGAGAGGTCTGACTAGCACTAATATTTGGTCGCAATACTCTATGTAAAGTGAGGTTTACCACCTCCTCCCTTACTAGGGGTAGTGTCCGAAATGGTAGATCGAGTTAAAGAGGTTTTCCACCTCCTCCCCTACTGAGGCAGCCACCCTACTCAGCCTGGCTTTCACCGTAGTTAACTTGCCTAACACACTAACATGGAACTTTCTGCCTAGAGAGTACTGTTACTCTCGCTCTAGGTGTCTTGCAGTGCGACAAGCAGCCCACACTGATAAGATGTAGTCTAGACATCACATCTACAATAATCTTATTACTCTAAGCATTGCAAATGCTTGAAGTAGTTTACCAAAGTAAAATAGTGTGCACAATAATAATATTTGTATGCAGAGAACTAGACTAGAATATTAATTGCTATAAAAGACTCAAATGTAAGACTTATAGGAAGACTCACATCTACTGAGGCACACCTTGGAGAAGACTCTTGACAGGTCGGGACTCCTCCTTGCAACTCCTCACTCTCTTCCCTTTATTCTCATACTAAGACTGGCTTCTTTTTGTTTCATCATATATCTATAGGCTTGTGTGGGGCTTTGGTAGGGATGAACATGATAGCATGCTTGCATTGCATCTATTGTAAAGTCAAAACAATGATCTAAGGAGAAGAATGTCATAAACTTAGATCAAGATGTGCAAGTGTGTGGAAAATGATGGAGCAAAATGCTCCTCTATTTGATAAGATCTCTCTTCTCTATTTATTTTTTTATTTGAGACATGGCTACCATTTTTTAGAGCAATGGACCTTCATGTGTCCACTTCTCTTTTTTTTTGCATAGCCTTTGTGTCTCATCTACTAAGCAATACTTAGAGAGATATTCTGAAACCTTAAAACATTGGAGCATCTATATGGCGGAGATGGATGCCATGTTTTTGCGTACTTCCAGTGTAGAAGCAGCATGTGTATATGTGGCGTGTATGTGATCTTGATCTTGGGACTATGACTTGATTCTCAACTAGGGTCAACAAGGTTTGACTGAACTCAACACAAGTACAAGTAGCATATATAGAATGGGTTTTGAACATGGTATGAATATATAAGTCATTGGTAGGAATTTTCTTAGTTATTGAGGAGTAAGCGACACTTATGGGGAAAATGACATTTTCAAAATAAATCTCTAAGAACTTTGAATAGAAAAGGTATGAATCATGAGCCAAGAACTATATCACATTTATCAACAACTTAGTCAATATGATATACCTATCAAGATATTTGACCCACAAGCATAAACATGTGCAAGAATTAGACTTTGTGACGCTTTTAACCTTTAAATGTCATAAATCATGTCACCCCTTTTTTACCTAATGCAAGTCTTCTTGCTTTTATTTTTATTTTATTTTATTTTATTTAAGGAAAGCAAATAAAAAGTAAAAGAAAAACTAAAAGAATAGAGGGGGAGTAGGAGTGGCAAACTAGTCAGGAAGCATGTAGATGATGAGTGGATGCTGACTGATGGGTCCAGGGCTCCAAGGTGGGGTCAGCCGACCCCACTTGGGCATGCCTATTGGTGCCATTTGAATTCCCTCTATTGAGAATGTACTTCTACAAACTTGTGTTCCCGTTGGCCGCCAAGGAGGGGGTCGCCCGACCCCCTTACTTGGGTCAGATTTTGTCATGCCAACGTGTCACGCCATGTGCTACGCCATGGTGTGTTCAAAATAGTTTAGAGACATAGTTGGGGCGTCGACTGACCCCCCCACACCTGGGTTCTTGAGTGTTTTGAGGATTGCAAAGATAGGAAAATCATCAAGTGTAGGTGTCCTACTGGTGGCAACACACCAGCAGAATGAATACCTCATTTTATTGAATAGGCACAAGTTACAATGATGAAGATTGAATGAACTTAGCTAAGTTGCTAGCATATTTGTGAATAGGTTTGAAATTTTTATGGAAGGAGGTCAAAGGAGGAGGTCCTCATGCCCCATTATTGTTTCTAAGTGTGCAAAACCACACTAAGGACCTTTTTCATGACTCTATCCTCAAAACACCTTAACGGCTCATTGATCACGGAGGATTAACCTTTCACCATATGCTCTTAGGGGAATAGTGGAGTTTGGCTATTCGCACAACTGCTTCTCTAAGGTGAACAAAGGAACAAAACACCTTCCCTTGTCTAGCCCACCACCAATACCCTTGTGGTTCTTCATGAAAGGTGGGCATCAATGGCATGGTAGGGCTCTACCTCAAACACAATAGCCTCCATGGTGGCCTCTAGTTTCTCAAACAGGTCTACCTCATGATTGAAAGGGCCCTCACAAAAGGGGGTAGCGACATTTCTGCTAGTGGGGGCCATGGTTAAGTTACTCTTGGTAATCTAGGAGACACAGAGGAGGCTAGAAGGTGATACATTTAAGGTGAGGAGAAATGGGATGAAGAAGAAGAGGAGAAGGGGTCCAAGGGAGCTATTGTCAAAGACTACACCATGTGTTTCCACAAGAGTTGCAAGTGGGGATGGCTTCTTAGTGTTTGCACAATACTCTAGGACAAACGGGTCAGGCTAGACCCCCTGTTGGTGCAAAAGTAGATCTGCAAACACAAAGGGCTAATACCTGATTCAATGTTAAGGCGTGCCAGCCGATTTGACCATGTAATCGACAAAGGTTATAACTTGAATACTTTGGTCCCGGCAACAGCGATACGCCCGGATGCCACGGCCAAGAGGTATTCACGCGGAACTTGAGAACTCGTCGAGATTGACTCGATGAATTCCTAAGAACTCGTAAGTAAAAGGAAAAATATGTGAATTGACGAAGTCGTCGAAAAAGTAGATGTTGGAATAGATGTAAAAACTTGTGTTTTATTGATTGTCTTGTCTATTACATTGCTATGGGGTCTATATTTATACCCTGTCCAAAAGAATTACAACCAGACATGACTAGGACTCTTATTCCAAATTGAACAGAATCCGTATACAAAACAAACTCTAATAGCTATGGAAAACATTAATCTATCTACCACAGGCGATCGGCACACCGCCACCATCCTATCAGCAATTCCTGCGCCTCCTCCTATTATCATCAACAATCGGCAAACTACCTCCCATCAGCATCGACAACAACTAGTATGAGTCATCAACATAGATCAATCAACACCCCTAGACTTGGCCACATTCTGCTGCTTCGCCATTGGCATCAATCCCCATCGGCAACTCCTTTGATAACCAGTCACCACTCTTTCACCTGCCGATCTATATTTCATTAATTCCCAGATACGTGTACGAAGATACGTGTCCAAAAACAGTGTCAACACCCCCCAACTTGTGGTTGGTGGATCCCCATTTGGTAGAACCAAGTGTTCAAACTTCCCCCTTGGTGTAAGAGATGGTTTAGAAAAAACATGGGCATGGCTAGCCACCAAGAAAGGGTCGGCCGACCCCCTATGGAGGCTTCCAGTTTTGTCATGGAGACTAGCACAGGTGTGTTCTTTCTAATCTAGTGGCCAAATCATATAGGAATGAGAGAAAGTTAAGACATGTAGATTTTAGTCATGTTGAATCATTAGCAAGGATGAATTCTAGCATGTCAACTTCTTCCAAGGTTCATGTTCATGGAAAAGTTTAAGAAGGTAGCTGTTGATGGTACTTAACACCCATTTTGACCATCAACATTTCATCCAAAACCATGGCAAATCAACATGAACATGTGCATATTTTGGTTATTACTTAGCTAGTTCCACATGTACATAGAAATTTAATTGTATGCAGGAAATAGTAGGAAAAAGAGTGAAAAGGACCCACCTAGAAGGCAAACCACCACACTTGGTGCCACATAGGCCAACTAGGGTGGCGAGCGCCATGCCAAGGTGGCGACCGCCGGGCCAACGTGGCGGGCGCCACCCCCGCGTAGGCAGCCACATCATCGATCCACGTGACACCTCTAGGAGTCCATCTAAGGCGTCCAACGCAATGTCAGTTTGATCTAATGGCTAGAACATGTTGTCACATGGATCATGGTCTTCCAACATGTGACAAAATGGTACTCCAACACGTGTCTTACCAGGAACTAACATTGGGAGATCATCTGGACCGTTGGGAGCAAAGGCGGTTACCCAAGGGTGGCGCCCGCCACTCCTCTTCACTCCCCTGCGAGCTCCTTCCACCAGAAGACTCCCTGGCCTATAAAAGGACCCCCTCGGCCACTGTTTTGAGGGGGAGAAAAGTAGAGAACACAAGAAGAGGCTCAAGCATAGCATAGATCTTAGAGTAAGTGTTAGCGTAGTAGCTCCCTCGCTTAGGTAGCTAGCTTAGCTCCATAGCCTCTCTGCCTCCAGCTCAGCTTTGCTCTAGCTGCTGGGAGTTGTAAGCGGGAGGAGTAGCTAGGTGTAGCTCAGCTTGGATATGGGAAGAGTTTTCCTCCTCTCCATTTTGGTATTATACCTTTGCTATCTTAGTACTCATTTATTTATAATTTACCTTTGGTATTTTGAGTGCTATTTACCTTTCAAGTACTTAGTTTATAGTGATCATATCATTAGTGAGCTTAGGTGCTTGATTGTGTTGGGATAAGTGCTTGGTTAGTTTAGTGTTAGTTATTCAAGATAGTAATTGCTCTGTCGTCTTGTTAAGGTGTCTTTACTCCAGAGCTCGGGTAAAGATAGTAGGAGTATAAATTAAGCGCGGTGCTTAGGCTATATGCTTACATTCAGATACGACTAGACCCACGAATAGCTGGGGTAGCACTAGTTGGTGATAGCCCTGATTGCCTATGTATTCCCCCATGTTCGGTTTAGTTCTTAAAATGTAAGGCTCATTGTGCTTTGTGCTTGAGATTCAGGACGGGTACACCTCTTTGCTTGACTTAAATAACTAGTGATATCCTTTTATTGGGTCCCCTAAATCTACTACCACTCTTATTTATCTAGATTAGTTGGTAGATTAGTTTGGTTATCCTTTACCCATTCATTTACCATTCCTAGTTCTGATCATCCATTCTTGCCCAAATCGACCACATCACCCCAGCCTTCCTTTGGGAAATTATAAATCGACACCTAGTTACTCACCAAGTGAAGTGCTACACATGATAGTTCTGTGCGCTTGCAGATCCCATTTATCTAGGTAGATTGCAATCACGTCTGATGGCCCTACTAGTGTCGGGATTGACAATGCCGCTAGGCATTATTGGACTAGCCAACTCTAGCCTCACCTTAGGTGTAGCCAAGAACTACTGAGCCAATGCTTCAAGGATAGTAGTTAACCTCTATCCTTTCTTAGTATCACTAAGAAGTGTCATTAAGCACTTCTAGTGCTGTTGACAGGGACTAGACTTTCTGTCTACTTTTGGTGATTGCGTTAAGAATTGCAAACAAACATTTCTGGCGCCGTTGCCGGGGAAGGCAACCGGTGTGAGCATCGAGTTCTTTAAGTACAAATCTTTGGAGTAAGTTTGTTCCAATTTATCATGTTAATTTTACCTTTCATTTCATTCTTACCCTTTTCTTTTCTATCATCCCTTCTCTCACGAACATATTTCATTCTTACCCTTTTCTTTTCTATCATCCCTTCTCTCACGAACATGGTCAAGACCATTCCTGAATTCTCTGCTCCTTCTATCACTAATGTAGCAAGCAGTCTAGCCGTGATTGATGCCAACTCCAATTTTTTGAGTTGAAACCCACATTGATCACTATGGTCCAGGCTAGTCCTTTCTGTGGCAAACCTCATGAAGATGCCAATGCACATCTCCAACATTTCTTGGAGATATGAGGCACCTTTACCATTAAGGGAATCCCACAAGAAGCTATCCACCTTTGTCTTTTTCCTTTGTCTCTGCTAGGAAAAGCGATGCAATGGTTCTATGCCAATCACGATTCTGTAGATACATGGGACAAGTGTTCCAACACTTTCCTTGTTAAGTTGTTCCCTATTAGCAAGACCAATGCTCTTCGCAATAAAAGCTCTAGTTTTACACAACAAGCTGAGGAATCCATTCCTAATGCTTGGGAGAGAATGCAAGAGTATGTCGGCTGCCTATCTGCACCATGGGATGGAAGACTGGCTTTTGATCTAGAACTTCTATCATGGTCTAGTTCCACAAGATAGGAGCCATTTAGATGCCGCAGCTGGCGGTTGCTTTTTCCCTCTTGGTGTTGCAGACACTAAAGCATTGATAGAGAAGATGGTGTATAATCAAGGATGGAACGAAGAATGACTACAGCTCCGCAAGAGAGGTATGCATTCTCTTAAAGAAGCTGACATGATTGTAGCCAAGATGGATGTATTGGCCAAAAAGCTAGAACAATATGAGAAGATAAGTACTCAAGAAGTTGTTCAATCCCTGGATTCACACATGACTTGCAAAGTCTATGGTGAATGTGGACATTTTAGCAATCACTGCCCTGAGACTCGTGAAGATCTCAACTTCCTCAACAATGATATTGGTTTTCGCCAACCAAATCAAGGATGGAATCAGTGCTCCAATTCTCAAGGTAATACTTTTAATTCATTTCCTCATTCTAACTTTCCTAAATAACAACAACAACAATGGGTATCCTAGTTTAAAGGATCTTGTTTATAGTCAAGGTACATTAACTGAGAACTTAAATAAAAAGTTGCTTGCTAATGACAAGATACTTGAGAATATAAATGCTAAA
Source organism: Sorghum bicolor (assembly GCF_000003195.3). Taxonomy (NCBI): domain Eukaryota; kingdom Viridiplantae; phylum Streptophyta; class Magnoliopsida; order Poales; family Poaceae; genus Sorghum; species Sorghum bicolor. The sequence continues at coordinate 33,022,127 of NC_012875.2, read as the reverse complement.
TTGGATGATTTCTCTTCTGCTATGAAAAATCAACTTAGCTTTAATAACATGCTAGAAACCTAATTAGCTCAATTTGCTTCCGCTATACCATCTTTTGAATCTAGTAAAATTCCTGGTAAGCCTGAAAATATGGAGACTGCCAATCTTGTTGATATAAAGTATTTTAACTTTGGAGATCAAGATCTTCCTATTAGGAAAAGTGATCCTGGTAGTTCCATAATGGAATGCACTATTCGGCCTCATACTTTTAAAAATGCTATTTGTGATCTAGGATCAAGTGTTAATATAATGTCTAAGGAAATGTATAACACTCTATTCTACTCACCTATGGCCCCTGCTGCTGCTTATTTGCAACTTGCTGATCAATCAACATGTTAGATAGAAGGAATAGCTACTGATCTGTTAGTTCAAATTAGAGGCTCTTATGTCCCTGCTGACTTTATGATATTAGACATGGGGAATAGTAAAGATGTCCCTTTAATCCTAGGATGTCCTTTTCTTAATACTTGGTGTAAAGATTGGTTTTCTCACACCAACAATCTCGGGGGCTCTTAGAGGGAGTGCAGGAGCTAGAGTCCTAGACCTCCTAAGCCACAAACGCACGAGCTTGGTGAATTGATTACGGGGCATGCCAGTCAATTTGATCTAAAAATTGGCAAGGTGAAAGTACAAATGTCAAATTATGGAACCTGCCAGTTTTTGCCAGACAGTTCCGAGATGTATGGCCTTAAGAAGCCATTGAAATAAGGAAATTAACTAAAAAGATAACTCCTTGAAATGATGCAAAAAGATAAGCATTATTGATCATACTAAACAAATGCATCTTATGGGTATAAATTATTGGATCAGCTATTTCGCCGATACGCTGTGTGTGAAGATAAAGATAGGTTACGTGCATTATCCTTTTATCCATTAAATAAACAATAACTTACTAAAACTGGTCTAATAGCCTATAGTTTCAATAAATTAATTTTATTGTATTAAATCTATATTCACTGGTCTAACAGCTAGCAGGCTTCAATAAATTCAACACAAACTACTAGTTTATTTAATGCATAAGCAGACTCATGCACGCGTGCTATTCGTTTAAGCTTAACTCGATCGACTATTTTAGCCGATACAAGGTCCATGAAGCACGAACAAGATCTATCTATGTTATTATAATCAGATTGAGTTATTAATACCAAATTAATCATAACAAAATAAATATCTCGAACGCACAACATGTAACAATCAAGATTAATGAGTTAGCTATCTTATATTGGCTTAAAGATTGTCATTTGTTTTGAAGTTCGTAATAAGCGTTTAGATTTGAAGCTCAAGCCAACTCGTTAAACATTGATTGGGTAGATATTATTACAATAAATAAAACATTGAGCTTTGAACAATATTGGTAACTTGATGAATCTATTAAATTGCCAATTTAATAGAGTCAGTAACTAACTTGAACCATGATTCATAAGAGATTGAAACAATGCAGCCTTACAAACACAATTCAAGTTGATAACTAGTTCGTAATTAAGCTTGACATGAGGTCGAATGATGCAGCCATGACAAACTACGAGCCATGACAATACTTACAAGCAAACCGAAGGTCGAATTCAACTGATGCAACTCGATTTGTTGAAGGTCTCATCGAGATCTACTTCTACTCCTACTCCTAAGGTTGGTGGCCGGAGCCGAAAGGATATGTATTATGATTGTGTATATTCTTACAAGGATTAGGTTCATAATATTTATAGTCCAGAGTCCTAGTCCCATGTTCTATTACGACTTTTTCCTTAAAAAGGTAACTTGGACTCTAACTTTTCTTTCCTAATGGAACTCGACACATCTTCTTTTGTCTTGCCTTGTTCCAACGTCCTTCTGATCGACTAATTTCGTTACGCTTCTGGTTTAGTCGATCCATTCATCTGGCCGTCCCTCCTTCTGCAAAGCAGGCCCACTTAATAATTTTCTAACTCACCAAAATTTGGGATCAACACATGCCCTCCAATTTTTGGATAAAACTGGTTTTATTACAAAATTGCCACTCAAAACCGATACAGACATATTAATTACTTTGTTTCCTCCTCTGTCTTGCTTGTTCATCAATCTTAAAAGCTAGTGTTTCCCTCCAAACATTCTCAATCAAAAATTCGAAACCCGCATAATTTGTCGAGTGTCGACGCAATTAAACCCTGACGCACTGAATCCTTACAACTCGGCGATTCTTGCTCTGATGGTGTCCATCGACAATATTCTACAGGTATACTCTCTCCTTTTACTCCTCTAAACTTTCTTACCTTGTTATCTTGCTCTTACTCTTTTCTTCTACTCTCAGGATCTCTAGGGCCAAATATTCATCCCGATTGATGGTAATTTGCACAAGACTTTCCTAGGCCCGATGGGTGATCCAGATCCTAGGAGGGTCATTGTCGCTAAGACTAACAAAGTTCCCTTCAAGGACTCCAACATGCACCCAAGCCTTTAGGACAAAAGGACTTCTTTAAGGAACTGGCCCTCAATCATTAAAGGCTAGAGGATTTGGCTAATCAAGGTAGCATCCAAGAAGAGAGTGGACTAGACAACTAGAAATTTTGACCAATGCATCTCCTTATCTCTCTCTGATATCAGAAAGAATGAACCGATGCTCAAAGCTACCTGCTTCTTTTGGTCCAATACTTACAATGCTTTCCTCTTCAAGCAAGGCCCAATGTCCCCAACATTAGCCGATGTTCACATGCTCACAGGCCTCAACATTGCAGAACACATCAACCCTTTCAGCCTACTGGTGAAACCCACTGCTAGACTAGATAGCACCAAGACTAGAGGTTGGTCCCAATATGTCATTAATCACAAGGCTGATGGCACATCTATATCTGATAGAGACCACACAGCCTTTCTAAACATGTGGCTGGATAGATATGTCTTCTGTGGTCAAGCCTATTCTCCAACTTCGAATTATTTGACTTTGGCAGAAAAGATAGCAGGCAACTCTAAAATTCCTCTTGGCAGGATCCTTCTTGGAGCCTTATACAATTTGCTGAACAAAGTTTCTCAGTATCTGATGCAAAATGAAACTGTTCCAACACTCACAGGCTCCTGGTGGCTGCTGCAGTTATGGCTCAACTTACACTTGCATAAGTTAGTGACTCCAGAGCTGATCAACCTATCTTTCCCTTCCTTGGAGTATCCAGAAGAACAAGAGGAACATCTTCCAAAAAAGTCAAAAATTTTGCTGATGCATGTCCTTTGGTGAGGCAGCATCAGCAATAACCATTGATGCATCGATTACTGACTTTTTCAAGCTTTTCTACAAAGACTTTCTAGAAGCAACTCTGCAATGGTTTGTATATTCAGATATTCCAAAATTTGAACTCCCAGCTTCATTTAGATTCCAGAACATTTATAGTTATGCTGAGGAATTCAAAATCTTCAGTCATCTGGTAAGGCCAAGCCTTCTACCTATTGAGATCAGACATGGTAGAGAAAAACCCCCTACTTCTTATGAATTCTACTATCCTTCAATAGTAGCTAGACAAATGGGTTTTGGCCAATTGCCCCTAGCCTTATTTTGTGCTGACAAGGCGAAGCCGAGGGAAGCTGTTGCCACTAGGACAGAGTATAATAGGATTCTTCATTTTGAGCAATCCCCACTACCATAAGCCATTAGTGGATGCGACTGTACCCCTTTTACTTCCACAACCTATGATCATTGGTGGCAAGAGTGGAGCCAGCATATTTTTCATGCACCAGTATCTACTTATTGCTTCCTCCTAGATCCAGATTTTTAGGCTACACCTGAGGTATATTTTTACACTGTATTCCTAGATTCTTATACCTCAAAATTCTTTTACTTACTTTGATTAATCACAAGATCTTATCGGCCTAACCCCTCCATTAGTGAACTATGATATATGGTGCCCTAACCCAAGACAAGGAAATGATGCACCTTCATTTAAGGCTTTAATGAAGAAGCCGGCATCAAATCTGCCCGATGATCAGCAGATCGCTACACTGAAAAGAAAACAACCGGCTACCTTTCAGAAGACAACATCGAAGAAGACCAGGACCACTTCTTCTATGCAACTCAAATCCTTAGCCGATGCAGCTATCAAGGTATCTTTTCATAAATACATAATACACCCATGCATTAGCTAATTTTCTACATCTCTAACTTTTCAGGATGTTGCCCAAAAACCTGTTGTTGAAAAAGGACCTAAACTTCCCGATCCTTTAGATGGTGTATCTTTCACCAGCAGTGATCATAATGTCAATCCTAACCCAGGCAACATTCCAGAAGTTTCTTTAGGTAATATTTCACATAATAGCTGATAGGATAAACCCCACTTATATTAACTTATTTCCATGATTCTAGATCTTCAAATTCTTGAAGTCACTTCATTGGCTATTCCCAGCTCAGCTATGATCTCAATAGAAAAAGGTATGTCAAATCATTCATTTATTGATATCTTTCGATAAGTACTAACCTGTTTATTTCATTATAGTAATAGGCTTCTTCACATGATCTACCCTTTGCTTTGGATGAATATCTTGATGAAGAGCCAATCTTGATCTCACAAGACACACCTATCCCTCACACCACTTAAGCCAAGTTGTCATCCCCAGCATGATATAAGAGACGCGGTATTGAAATATGCAATTGCTCATCTAAATAAATAATGAATGGGATCTGCAAGCGCACAGATTAATACCGATGTAGCATTTTAACCGGGAAGTATTCCAGGTATCGTTATTTATATTTTTACCACTGGGAAGGGATTAGTAACCATCAATGTTGATTATAGAATAGAATATAGAATTGAGTATCTATCATTGCATGTATAATTGAGAACATTTATCTAACTCTTTCATATAGGGATAAGTGTTCACATAAAAGATATATAAAGTATGAATGGTGACAAAGATAATTAATCTGAGCAGCAGAACTTAGCCACATATAAATATGATAAGCACCTCAATTAGATATTCTAGCAAGTCATTAGCATGGAATTAGGACGAACTACAAGAATATTTCCTAAGTTATTCTTAACTATACAGCCTAGCATATCATAGTTAGTGCACTTATACTTACCAATCATTGCGAGACAGGACTACACCAATGCATAGTGATATTAGCAAGGAATATGAGAAACATCGTAATCACTCCCCTGTAATAATGTTGCTCTGCCAGCCCAATACACGAGATGGGGACTATATAAGAATCAATGGAGCTGTCACTACCACGAACTATCCCACGATCTGGCATATTGGGTACAATCGCCGATAAATACGGTATAAGCACCACGCCTACACAATATCTATCATTTACCCATGGATCCGATGGATAAACGCTATACGATCCTAAACATGTATATAATTCCAATCTAACTAAGCCAAGTATATAACTATGATAAACTGAGAACAATATAATTGCGAATGTAAACAAGTAGAGCAAAGTCATAAGCAATATATTGAAGTAGAACAAAGTCATATTCATAATATTGAAGAACAAAGATGAATAATTGAAGAACAAGAGAGAATTACCAAGAATCCTCTTGACAGATCTAGAAACCAATCGAAGATTGACTCCTTCTAGTTCTAATCCTATGGAGCTATGCTAATCTAGATGTCTAATTGATGTGGTGGCTCTAGGCTTGATCAGAGGCTTCTTCTCCCTTGATGAATAATGAATTAGGGTTGAGAGGCTCTCCTCCAGGGGCCAGGGGGTCTGGTTTTATAGTCCTTCCAAGTGAATATGGGCTGTCAGATCAAACCGACAATGATTGAACGGTTATCCTTGATCCTTTAGGTCGGTGGAGCGTAATCCCGAAAGAGAGTCCTGATTGGACTCCAGAGGGGGGCGGGCGCCCTAGGCCAGGCTCCGTTCTGCCTCCGCTTTGTTCTCGTGTCTTCTGGAGTCTTCTAGATGTAAGATAATTGCACAGCACGTTAATATCTCTATGTAATCCCGACGTGTGGGCCTTTCTTCCATATTTCCTGATAACCCCATACAGAAATAGACAAACACCAAAACTCGTGGAATTCTATCAGATAAAACCCTAAGTTTAGATGTTGATTTCATTTGGATCCTTTTCTTTGTTTATTTGTTAATTAAATTTGATACTTAAGGACCGTCAACACTTAGCTGAACACTGTTGAAGATGCTATCAGACAGAAGGATGCAGACTTATCTCAGGTCCCTACATCTTTAGCCAATTAGAATAAAAATATGGCAACTTTGAAGGCCAAGCTTGATAAAATCAAGCAAGACAAAAAGGCCAAGATTCCTGGATTAGCTGAGGAAGATCAACAACAAATAGTCGAAGTAGACAGCATTAGGCTTTCAACTTTGAATTCTATTAAGTCTGCTCTTAACATGTAATCTAGATATTCCCTGTATTCCATCTTGCATTTGTAACTCTCAGACTTAACTTTATTTACTTAGACTCATTTTCCTTCTTTAGCAATCATATATTTTCTCTGTCAAGATAACAACGTTAACTGAGTCCAAGCAAAGTAAAACCTCATTGGCTAAATTAGGTGATCCACTACTTAGACTTATTGCAGCCATAGTTAAGCCGATCAGCTATCCTCTGCTACCCACGTCCTTGAGGCTATGGAGACATTTTCACTTTTAGCTGATCCACTCACCCCAAATTCAAGGAACCGTCTTTGCGATAGCCGATCCACTTCCTTCAGGGGATTAACTGCATGCTGCTTTGACTTTCACTTACCCCATTATAAATGATACTAGAGCTCAAAGGGTAAAAGTCACATAGTCAAACTGGCATCTTTATCCTTTCAATCTTCATACTTCCTGCCCTCTCACCTCAAAAACCCTAAGCTCCTAATCAATGGCGGACGACAGAGGCAAGCACCTAGCATCGCCCTCTTCATCCGAGGACGCAGACTCTACTCAGCGTCGGCATCTAGACAGGTATCATCGACCAATGCAGTTCTCAACCTTGTCTTGATCGGCTATTTATCCCCTATTCTTCTTGCAGTCCTACCCCCCTCCCAAGTTAATCCTGAGGCAGACCCAAGCCATCATGACCCTGCTGTGTTGGCTTCTTCCCTACCTCTAGTGGTTGTTGACGGTCCTTAAGTACCAAATTTAATCATCAAATGAATAAAGAAAAGCATCCAAATGCAACCAACACCCAGACTTAGGGTTTTATCTAACAGAATTCCACGAGTTTTGGTGTTTGTCTATATCTGCAGAGGGTTATCATGAAATATGGAGGAAAGGCCCACATGTGGGGTTTACATAGAGATATTAACGTGCCGCGCAATTTTCTATCATCTAGAAGAGTCCAGAAGCCACAGGAACGAATGGGAGGCCGAACGGGCCGGGGGCAGGGCGCCCGCCCTCCCCCCTTGGGCGCCCACCCTGGTACAAGCACAAATCACAGAATGGAGTACACCATTACAAAGATCTCGTCGAGCTGATCGAAATGCATATATTATTTGCTATATTTGGAATTCGGAATCAAGAGATATTAATAAAAAAGGACTCCACATAAAAGAGCTGCAGGATTAATTGGGCCCAAATCAGATTTTGGTCCATTAAGGCCTATGTGCATTTTAATGAGATATGGTGGAAAGTTTAGTACCACATCGCCTGCTGAACCAAAAAGGCACAAAGGAGGAGCCTATATAAGCAAGGCCCCTGGCCCCTAGAGGAGAACACATCATTATAGAGTTGAGAGGTGCCCTCGAAGGATAACCTTTCCTCTATATAGAATTAGGGCTTAGCATCCAATGTGAGATTATAATTAGTTCTTCTAAGTTCTTCTAGATTGAGAGAGATAGAGTGGAGGTGTAGATCAGAGAAAGCCCGTCCTGTCGGTGTCTACTCTGAGGTTGTACCTGCGGGATCAAGTCTCCTTACCCAAGGCTTGCTCCTAGGATTCTTCACTATTTCCACTTCTAAATTCTAGTAAGTTCTTGTTCTTATCGTTCTTTGGTTTATGAGTTTACTTTAATCTCTTTCGGTTGAGTTTAGAGTAATCATTGCTAGCGTAAACGTGGTGTTTGGGCTAGGGTACTCATAGATATCCCCTGTCTAGCTGGACCGTGGTAGTAGCGAGGAACGTGACATTTCCGAGTTACCTTTGTAGCCCACATCCCATTAGAAGGATCGATAGAGTTTATAGGTGTGGGTCGAACATCCTCTGTGGTGTCTAGATTCCGTGAGCCTCCCCAATAGAACAGTAGATCATCTTTACCAAGGTTAGAACGAGAGTGCGGTTGTAGTCTTCTCTATACATCGCTCACATCGAATCACATTGTTTGTAGACTAAAGGGTAGTAGCAATAGATTTGGTTAGTCAGATGCACGCTTTCTCCCAGTGGTAAAAATATAAATACGATACTCTGGATAACCTCCCGGGTGAAATGCTCACCGATATCCGTGTGCTTGCGGATCATTTCCTGATGGCGTTACCAAATATCAACAAGCATTTCTGGCGCCGTTGCCGGGGAGAAAGACGGTTTGCTGAGATAACTTTGAGTCTTGCTATTATCTTGTATTATACTTTTATTCTTTTATTCTTTTATATTTTTATTTTTTCCATCTTTATGGATAACTCAAATTCCACAGCTATTATTGAATCTTTTGCACCTTCAGAGACTAGCCATAGACCATGGGAGTCAACAAGTCCTTTCTTTGCCCCTAATTATGATCTGTGTCTGGAGTTGATTGCAATAGGTCAAAACCAACCCTTTTCTATAGCTGAGGTCCTATCTTTTAATCAAGAAGATAATGAACTTTTAGCTACACCTAGGGAATCTTTTAATCATTCTATAAATTCTGGTTTAAACCTAGCCCTACAAGACCATGTTTTTCCTCGATATTTTCACATTGGTCTTAATCATATAACCTTTGGTAGAGTTTTTATTTCTTTATCTGTTAGTCAAGCAAGGTATGTCTTCATTCGAGGACATCCTTCTTGCACTAGTCTTCATAAAAAATCCTAGAGATAGAGAAGGAATCATCTCCCAGACGAGGAAAGGAAGTTTCAATAGCCGATTTCCAAACATTTCAATCCCATGATTCGGCTATCCAACCCAAACTAGTAGTGCTCCAAAATCATCTAAGGGAAGAAGAAATTCTACCTTTGGAAATTCATTTTGGGATGAGCTTAAACTTCCTGCTTCATAAGAGACCTTTGAGTGTATATAGTCTGAACCTTCCTAAGAAGGGATCTCTTAGAAAGCATCTCAAATCCAATCCCTTTGATGGACATCTAGAAAGACTCAAGGATGGCATCTTAAGTGATGCAATAGAAGGAGAGCGAAGCCATTTAGAAGACAATCTCATCTTCTCCCCTTCTACACCCACTTTTGATGACTCATTCGAACCTATCTTTAAACCCATCCTTAAGCTTAATAATTTCAACTATGCTCTTTCTCTTGAACCTCCCGATGATCCTATGAATCTCTCTAGACAACCCATGCATAAGAGTCACCAAGACCACAAGGAGGATCGAGAAGAGCAACATCAATGGCTAGAGGGCATTAAAAATCCATGTGCTATCACCATTGAATGGATGGATAAAACAGACTTGAGAGACAATCCTAGAGGAATTTTAAGCATTTATGAAGAATCATCCTTGGAGTTTGAGAATGAGAGAAACAACAGTGAGCATGGAAGTTATTTCATAAATACCTCACCAAGTCCTTGCTCATATGTAACATCTTCCCAATCAATTGGTCTCTCCAACCTTACCACATTTGAGATCTCCAACCCCCTCTTCCTTTTTATTTATAAAAACATTAAAGGGGTGGTTATCGATGCATTTGTCTATAATAAATATTGCAGATCTCGTTGAGTTGATCTTGATGTAGGTCAGCATTGGAGGGGAAACCACTTCACCAACATAATTTGATGGTTTCCCAAGGACAAGCTTAGTGTCCTAAAACAAGCATTTATCAGATCGTAACATGAACTTCTAATTATTTGCAACATTGCCTTGTGCATTGAGCATATAAAGATAATTGTAGAAATATTCCTTCAGGTATTTGTGTCACTAACCTTTCTAGGATTGGAGCAAGAAGATCCGAGGAATGACAAGCGCAAGGTATGCCAAACCAATCATCATGCAACACTGAATTAAATTCATCCAATCTTCAGTTTTGCAAAATTCAAGCTTGGGCGAAATATCTTACATAAAAACATCATTTGCCATGTTGCTATGTTGGTTGTCCTTACCTTTGAGACATGCTCAATTTGTTAAATACTAATCACACTACTTCCTCTCCACTTGAGTAGATCTCTATAAAAGCCATCACGCTACCTTTGTTTATCCTAGTAAGTATTAGTTTGGAAGTACTGCACATACTTCTATTGGCTTTTAAATTAAGCATGGTGCTTAGATTAAACAGCCTTCCTTAATCTGATTAGACATGGAGTCTAGTTCGATTATTGAACTGAAAACTGTTTGTGTAGACATTGGTATATTTTGTCGGGCTAACCCCTGCAAAAAAACTTTCAATATCGATTTGGGAAGTCCTGAGATAAACTCACATCAGAGACGAAGAGAGAGACACATGAAGTTTAACAATTTGCACAAGAAGGACATAGCTCATTCATCATAGAGAGATGATCCATGGAAGGAGGCAAAGTACATAAACAAGATACACAACCATTACGAATGGGAAGCTTCCACAAGGTGAGATGGTACCATCACTCTTCAATTAAGGTAACATCTTAAGATATGTGACTATCACTTTTATAAGCTTCTCCTTGGTTCTGGCGTTCACATAAATAAAGAGACAAACATGTATGATTTATAACTCCAAATTAACCAACCCAACTGATTCAGCATGTTTAGTCCTTTAATCTTTGTTCTTAGTACAACCTTCGTGATCCCACACTCCTAATCATATAAGCTAAAATGTTGCACATTCAATCTTTGGGAAGATATAAAGAAAAAGACATATACATAGATAGATTATCTTTCCATAAGGTTGAGCGATCTGATCTGACAAATGTTTTAAATGCTACACTCATGAACTTATCACCCATCAACTTTGTCTTGCTCCCTATGCTTAAGGATAGAGAAGGATAAATATACTTTTGGTTCTGTTGGTGTTTTCCACCAACAGGCCCATGCACTTGATCTCTGCCTTGTCTCTATGAGCAGGTACACTTCGAGCAAAACCTGAAGGAGTTTTACAACTCCCAGATTTCACCAAGTGAAGGACGTGGATCTATGAGCACAAACACAGTGAGCAAGATACTGCCAATGCCGCACCCCGAACTGCTGGACAAACAAAGAACATGGGTGACACTATATCAAGAGGTGCAGATGTCGAGGCCCGCACCTAATCAAATGATGCACCTAAAGGATGAACACGGTGAGAAGTCTTGTCCAGAAGACTTAGAACATTGGATCCTTGCCGAAAGAGGTCAAGATCGTCGACTCAAGTCGCCCTTCCTGATCAAGAAGGACGACCCTGGTGTTCCAAGCATCGAGTGCACAATCAACGGATACTGTTTTCAGAAGACACTCTACGACAGTGGATCTGACGTCAACATAATGGCCGCAGTCACTTATCAGCTCCTGCATGGAACCATGCCCCTACAACCAACATACATTCAGCTCCAGATGATTTTCAGGTCATTGACATGGGAGAAGACGAGTACGATCCACCCATCATCCTTGGAAGACCGTTCCTCAACACTATCAAAGTTATCATCTATATTGGAACCGGAGAAGTCCACATGCACTTCCCCTCTAAGAAGGTACTCCACTACTTTAATAATTCTAACTATATAGTTGAAGATTCTAAGCAGATCAGGATGAGAAGAAGGCGACGCAACCGAAACCAGAGGAGACAAATCATCAAGGACGGATGGGCAGACTACAAAGAAGATGTAATAAGGTCCAAAGATATACATCTTGAACAGGATTGTCCAGAGGAGACCGTAGCACCAAATCAGGTATGGATAGAGAAGAGAGTTGTACTAGAATAGGAGGCGCCGCTGGAATCCTAGGACGACTGAAAACACAAGGAGTCCTGTTCGGAGGACTTAAAAACACTGAACGCCGTGCCAAGAGTTCCACAGAATTCAAGGATCAAAGAAGACTAGCAGACGGAGGACATCCTAATCGCTGTCAGGGTGCTGCCGACATTCAAATACACCTCCGCCACCTACTAGCTACATCAGAAGAAATTACGTCAAAATCCAGCTTGGGGGAGAGCACCCCCATTTATCCAGCTAAGTGTTTCTACTCGCATTTATACTTTACTCAAATAATAGAGAAAAAATAGATGCATAATCATAAAAACCCAAATAAAATTTTTGTGCTTATATATATCTTTGCTTAGTTTGCTAAATAAATAAATAAATAAAGTGCCTAGTCCAAACTGAACTTAAATGATAAACTCTTACATGGATATGATAAATAGTTGCTCTGCCATGTACCTAGTTTTCAAGTTTGAGCTCTCTCTCAAGTTTAGGCATAAATGTTATAATTTAAACCTGCTCTAAACCTGAACTTGTGGGAAGAGTACTTGATCTGAAGTCTAAGTTGTTAACGGATATGATATGGGAAGGCTGAGCTGCTGTTTATCTGTTCCTAGAGTTGCTAGAATTCTGGAGAATTTTATCTTTGAAAATCTTTAAAATAACACATGATGAGTTCCTGTATGATGAGAGTTTCAATTCCTACCACAGTCATATATACATGCTTGCTAGACTATGAACCATATATTTACTTTTTACTACTTATGAGCATTGAGTGTGGTCAAGCTGTGTAGACCCTTAGGAGCTTGTCATGCGGTTAAAATCAAGATTCACTTGCACGTTCACTCACACATGCTGCTTCTACTCCGGAAGTACGCATCCACATATATCCACTCATTTCCATCTCCAGAGCCACCCAAAAGTATTCTACTCCAAATCTAGGAGAGAATAGCCAAAAACATTTCTGTTTTTCCATGTGAAATAAATGCTCGAGTTATCTTGGTTACTACCACTTGGTATATTATTTCAGGAGATGAGTGCTCTAAAAAAAGGATACGAGGAAATAAAAAGGGGCAAGTGCCCGGAGCCTCAAAAGAAAAGAAAAAAGTGAGACGAGAGGTAAAAATGGACAAGTGTCCGACAGTAGAATTAGGGGTATAAGATACCCACCTGAGAGGAAAGAAAAAGAAAATATAGAGCATCTCATTCTCCTCAAAAAGCTTCAAAGTGCAAGAAAGGTATGTATCCCCTTAAAAGAGCAAAAGTAGAATTAGATTTTCACCATTGTTATCACCATCATCACCATACACCATTCACTCGCCACACATGCACATCTTGATTTGACTTACTGACTTGTTCTTCTGGATCCATGGTTTGACTATGCAATAAATGTCTTGTAAGTATGTATTATCTGTCTCCCACCTATGAGCTCCAGATATCAAAACCTTATTAGAGTAGGGTGAGAGAGAAGGCAATATCACTATGCCTCATACCAAAAATACCACATACTTTGAGAGAAGGCATATACCACTACTACCTTGGAAAGGATCTAGAAATACCACAAAAGAGAGATTTGAGAGAGTCATACAAGGAATCTCTAAGTTTTATTTGAAAATCTGCAAAAAAACTCCAGAGCTATAGTTAATCAAAGAACAAGAGACATGGCGCTTGACTTGACCGTTCTATCTTTTAACTGCTCAAGACACAAGTGATGGTTGCAAGCTCCATGGTGAAAGGTAAAATGAGTAAGTTTTAAGTCTTAATAGTTTACTCTAACTCAGAGATGAGATCTTGCTTGAACGTTGTGTACTTTTAAGGCATGAAACCACTGTAGAAACTTTTGAGTCTATCCTTGCTCAGGGACGAGCAAGAGGTAAGCTTGGGGGAGTTTGTTCACGGTCCTTAAGTACCAAATATAATCATCAAATGAATAAAGAAAAGGATCCAAATGCAACCAACACCCAGACTTAGGGTTTTATTTGACAGAATTCCACGAGTTTTGGTGTTTGTCTATTTCTGTAGGGGGTTATCAGGAAATATGGAAGAAAGGCCCACACGTCGGGTTTACATAGAGATATTAACGTGCCGCGCAATTTTCTATCATCTAGAAGAGTCCAGAAGCCACGAGAACGAACGGGAGGCCGAACAGGCCCAGGGGCAGGGCGCCCGCCCTCCCCCCTTGGGCGCCCGCCCTAGTACAAGCACCAATCACAGAATGGAGTACACCATTACAAAGATCTCATCGACCTGATCGAAAGGCATATATTATTTGCTATATTTGGAGTTTGGAATCAAGAGATATTAATAAAATAAGGACTCCACATAAAAGAGCTGCGGGATTAATTGGGCCCAAATCAGATTTTGGTCCATTAAGGCCTATGTGCATTTTAATGAGATATGGTGGAAAGTTTAGTACCACATCGCCTGCTGAACCAAAAAAGCACAAAGGAGGAGTCTATATAAGCAAGGCCTCTGGCCCCTGGAGGAGAACACATCATTATAGAGTTGAGAGGTGCCCTCAAAGGATAACATTTCCTCTATATAGAATTAGGGCTTATCATCCAATGTGAGATTAGAATTAGTTCTTCTAAGTTCTTCTAGATTGAGAGAGATAGAGTGGAGGTGTAGATTGGAGGAAGCCCGGCCTGTCGGTGTCTACTCCGAGGTTGTACCTGCGGGATCAATTCTCCTAACCCAAGGCTTGCTCCTAGGATTCTTCAGTATTTCGACTTCTAAATTCTAGTAAGTTCTTATTCTTATTGTTCTTTGGTTTATGAGTTTACTTTAATCTCTTCTGGTTGAGTTTAGAGTAATCATTGCTAGCGTAAACGTGGTGTTTGGGCTAGGGTACTCATAGATATCCCCTGTATAGCTGGACCGTGGTAGTAGCGAGGAACGTGACTTTTCCAAGTTACCTTTGTAGCCCACATCCCGTTAGAAGGATCGATAGGGTTTATAGGTGCGGGTCAAACATCCTCTATGGTGTCTAGATTCCGTGAGCCTCCCCAATAGAACAGTAGATCATCCTTACCAAGGTTAGAACGAGAGTGTGGTTGTAGTCTTCTCTATACATCGCTCACATCGAATCACATTGTTTGTAGCCTAAAGAGTAGTAGCAATAGATTTGGTTAGTCAGATGCACGCTTTCTCCCAGTGGTAAAAATATAAATACGATACTCTGGATAACCTCCCGGGTGAAATGCTCACCTATATCCATGCGCTTGTGGATCATTTCCTGATGGCGTTACCAAATATCAATAGTGGTAGTAGCCTTTGAGGAGGCTGCTGCGAACCAGGCAGCCGAGGCAAGCCAGGCAGGCTCAGAGCCGCTTGGCGAGGGTGATGCCGCCGACGATGCCGTCTTCGGGCACAAATTTTTCTCTAGTGTCTTAGAGTAGCCCAAGACCTATACTCCGAGGAGTGCAAGAGGTCTCACCGCCTCTAGGAGAAGCTCAATGCTCTAGTGGAGAACACTAAGGGATCTTTGGCCTGAACCAAGGAACAATTAGCAGAGTTCGATTCTACAGTTATCAGTAAGTTCATCCCCTCTGCATTTCTCAGTTGATCGACTAATCTGCTGACACTTCTGTTTTCTCAATCATAGGACTGCAGGAATAGTTTAACACTCTCTCCCCTGCCATCTCTACCGTTACCGCGATGGTGAACACGTGCGGGGAGACCTAGGTGGAACGTCTCCAAGACGTGCCCAACCACGTTCGGGAGATTGCACTCCACGGCGTCCGCTTAGGAGCAGTGGGCACATTGCTAGTTGCTCAACTCCTTGATGGAGCCCAGCTTTCGGAGTCCCTCTCTCCAGACTTCATCGAGGAGTGTAATGACGAGGACTTCGACGAGCGGGCAGAGGAGTTCGCCCCCTGTGCCGATGCAATGGCGCTGGTCTCATCGTTGGCAGACATCATCAGCCGTGTCTTCGATGATGAGGACTAGTTTTAGGGTTTTTTATTTTACCAATGTAAAAATTTCCATAAATTAATGAAGAACACTGCCTTGGTGGTAGTTTATCTTATCTTCGCTTTGCTGATCACTATTTCTATTTTCTCTGTGATATTGCTCCTCGAGGTAACCTAGATGTGACTCAGTATTAGCAAAACTACTCTGTATCGCTAATTTTTTGTGCTAAAGGCGATATCTGTGATATCAGCTATAAAACCATGACTCTGAATATTTGAACAAAACTGATACTACATTAATCTCCTTAACTATCCAAAATTCCTTAACTTTTAAAACTGAAGGCGATACTTACTATATCGGCTATATTCTGAATGTTCCAATACTCTGAATTTTATGCTAAAGGCAATACTTAATGTATTGGCTATCAAAGCACCTATTTGAGTAACTTGATCGACTAAAGTAGATCAACCCAGACGCTAGGGTAATATTTCTTAAAATATTTTCCATTAACAGCTCTGGAATACTCTTCTCCTTCTAAAGTTTCATAAAAGTAAGCATTCCCAAGAGCAACCCTAGTTATCTGATATGGCCCTTCCTAATTAGGTGACCACTTGCCAAATCTGATATCTTTGGATCCAATCGGTAAAATCACCTTCCAAACTAGCTCACCTTTAATGAATCATAGAACTTAGCAATTCTGATTTTATTGGCTGTGATATTCTCTAAAGCTTTTAGCCGATAAAAATTCAAGTCATCCAGATTATCCAACATAAGGTTCTTATAATCATCAGCTATCAACTTATCCTGCTGCGATATCCTCCGAGATCCCGAACTAATTTCCTAGGGTAACACAGCCTCATGTCCATAAACCAACTCATAAGGTGAACATTTAGTCCATCCATGACAAGCCATCCTATAAGACCAGAGAGTTTCACTAAGTACTGAATGCCACTTTTTTGGATTTTCTCTGATCTTTTTCTTGATGATCTCAATGAGAATCTAATTAGAAGCCTTTGCTTGTCTATTAGCTTGAGAATAATAAGGTAATGAATTAATTAACTTAAAACCTGTATTGGCAGCAAAATCTTCAAACTCTTTAGATGTGAACATCTTCCCTTGATCAGTTGTAATGGATTGAGGAACTGCAAATCTATAAATGATATGTTCTCGGATGAACTCAATCACATTAGCTGATGATGCTATCTTCAAAGGAACCGCTTCCACCCATTTAGTAAAATAATCTGTTGCTACCAATACAAAATCATGCCCTTTACTTGATGATGGAAATATCTGGCAAATTAGATCTATTGCCCAACATCTAAATGGCCTTGGTTTTACAATAGGATTCATAGCCGATGCTGGAGATTTTTGAATATTGCCAAATCTTTGACACTCTTGACATCCTTTATAATATTTGAAACAATCCTCCAACATGGTCGGCCAAAAATAACCTGCTCTTCTAATCATCCACTTCATCTTATGAGTAGACTGATGAGCATCACAAACTCCCTCATGAATCTCTCCCATCAAAACCTTAGCTTCTTCTTGGTTGAGACACTTAAGCAGTACACCATCAACTGTTCTATGATACAGTTGCTCATCTAGAAGAACGAATTTAACAGCTTTGTACCTCAATTTCCTAGATACTTGTTGTGATGGATTTTTCAAATATTCAATGAGATCCTTCCTCCAATCTTCATCAGCAACAAACTCATCGGCTAATATCTCAACAATTTGCCGATACCCAGAAGCACTTTGAACTAACCGACTAGCTTCTTGATTCTAGTTCCTGGGAATATGCTTTATCATCACAGAAGAAAAAGACTTAAGAAGTTCTCGGATTCTTCATAATATGTCTTGAAAACATCATCCTTGCACTCATACAGGCCGAGCAATTGGTTAATCACCAATTATGAATCACCAAAAATTTCAATACTCTCAGCCTTTACCTCATGTAGAAGTTGAATACCTTTAAGAATGGCTTCATACTCTGCTTGATTATAAGTAGACGTCAGTTTTATGGGGACAATATATTCAAAACTTATACCTTGTGGAGAGATCAACACAATACCGACAACCCCTCCGTGTTTACAAGTAGATCCATCAAAGAACAAAGCCTAAGTGGTTAACTCTAACAATGTTACTTCCCCTTCTCGATGATGAGTAATAAAATCAGCTATAGCTTGACCTTTAATTGCCTTAGCTGATTCATACCTTAAATCAAATTCTGACAATGCAAGAATCCACTTACCAATTCTCCCACTCAAAATAGGCATAGATAGCATATGTTTGATTACATCAAACTTGGAAACCACCATGCACTCTGAAGACAACAAGAATGCCTAAGCTTGGTACATGAAAAGTATAAACACAAACATATCTTCTCGATGGGAGAATATCTAATTTCTAGATCTAATAATATTCTACTCAAATAAATGATTACTCTTTCTTTTCCTCTTGCATCAAAGTCAATCCAATAGTATGGTCACTGGCTGCTACATATAACTTAAAAGGCTTTCCCTTCTGAGGAGGAACTAAAACTGGTGGAGATTTCATATACTCCTTGATCTCTTCAAATGCCTTCTGTTGTTCGTTTCCCCACTTGAATTCTTGATCACTCTTTAATTTCAACAATGCAGAGAACGGCAAAATTTTGGCTGATAATTTTGAAATAAACCTCCTAACAAAGCTGAATTTGCCGACCAAAGATTAGAACTCAGTTTTTGAAGTTGGTGGTACTATCTTGCTAATTGCCTCAAACCTCTTTTGTCCAACTTCAATACCTTTTTCATGTACCATGAAACCCAAAAACTGTCCATCTAATACTCCAAAAGCACACTTATGTGGATGCAACCTCAATCCATGCTTTCTAGCACACATAAGAGCCTTCTTGAGATCTTCTAAATGTTCTTGATAACACTTGGATTTCACAACTACATCATCTATATAAATTTCAATAATTTTGTCGATCAACTCATGAAAGATTAACTCATTGCTCTCTGATAAGTCACACCAGCACTTTTAAGCCCAAAAGTCATGACCATCCACTCATATAAACCCAATGCACCAGGACACCTAAAAGTAGTTTTATGAATATCTTCTTCTACCATGAATATCTAATTATATCTGGCATTACCATCCATAAAGCTAATTACTTTATGTCTTGTTGTTGCATCAACTATCAAATCAGCAATAGGCATAGGGTAACTATCCATCAGGGTAGCTTTATTCAAATCTCTAAAGTCTATACAAACTCTTACTTTACCATTTTTCTTATTTACAGGAACCACACTTCAAATCCATTTAGCATATTGACATTGCCGAATGAACTTTGCTTCATGTAACTGAGTGATTTCTGCTTTTACATCAGCCATTACCTCGGGCTTAATTATCCTTGGAGCCTGTTTAAAAGGTGTATACCCAGGTTTAATTGGTAGCTGATGCTCAACTAACTTTCTATCAAGACCAGGCATTTCATAATATTCCCAAGCAAAACAATCTTTATATTCCTTTAACAAGGATACTAACTTTGTTTGTACTCAGGATCTAACTTAGCACTCACAAATGTCGGCCTAGACTTATCACCATCACCTATATCTACTGCTTCCAACTCATCAGCCGACATAAGTCCTTTGCCCATCTTGCCTTCATCTTCATCGACTAAAGAATCCATCAATTAAAACTTTGAGAGCCGACTGCTTGTATCGGCTGTTGATCATCATCAAACACTCTAATGATACCTTCTTCATATATCTTCCCAGAGAAACATTCCATGCCTTCAAAATTCTACTCATCTGTTCCTGCACAAGAGATACTAACAGAAGAATCAGCTGAAACAACTTCTACATCATCCCTGATCCACTGAATTAAACTTTGAAACATAGTGGATGGTATACAACAATTAGCATAGATCCAATGTCTTCCTAGAAGCAAACTATATGTGCCTTCAGCATCAACCACAAAGAAAGTAGTAGGGAAGCTCTTACTACCAACTGTCAATTCAACACATATAGCGCCTTTGGTTACTGAAATATTGCCACTGAAATCTGTCAATCTCATATCGGTTGGATATAAGTCTTTTGTCCTCTTACCAAGCTTTCTAAATGTAGAATATGGCATCAGATTGACGGCTACACCTCCATCGACTAGCATCTTGGTCAATGGCTTTCCATCAATAAACCCTTTGAGATACAATGCCTTCAAATGTAGATGCTTTTTAGGTTTCTCAAAGGTTGCATTTTCTGCTTGACAAATCTATTGAGCCACAACTACCTCTTCATCTGATTCTACTTCGTCATTGGCTCTAAATTCAGCAGGCAACATAAAAATAGTAGAAATCCTAGGTGGTGCCTTACCCTTGCCTTTGTCAACTGCTTGTTTAAGTTGCCATACTTTATGTCACTTTTGATGTAACTCATCATTTCTCAGACGTTGAACCCTCCTCTTCTGACTTTTGGTAAGTCCATTTGGGCACCATTGATTTTTCTACCAAACATACTCCTTATTGACTATTTCATGATCAGCTATTTTTGCCTCAAGCCGATCATGAGTATTTTCTATTTATACACGCTGACTTGTTCTTTCAAAACTCAATCTTTCATGTACAGGTCAGCGGTTGACCTTTGCCTGATGATACTCCCAATACTGATCACTACATTTAGGGCAATTATTGAGAGTTGGCAACTTTAAGCCTTCATTCCAGCAATGTTGAAAGAAAGGACAGTTCCAATGATACTCATTTTCTTCTTGAACTCTCCTCCTTTCACATTCTTCTTGATACCTCCAATGATCTCTTTCTTGACGCATTTGCTCTTTTTCCTTCTGTCTTTGCCACTTGTTTAATAAAATTTTGACAGTAGGGCGTCTGTGCATCTCACCGCTTTTGAAGGTTTCTGGAATATCTTATCGACTAATTTGTCGATCTTGCTTTTTCTTCATCTTTTGATATTTAGTAGCTGATATCTGTTTTGTATAGTCCACTACTTTTGCTTCCTTAGCTCTCTAAAAGGTGAGTACCTTGAATTTTCCTCTTGGAAAAGAAGTAGAAACCATATTTGCTGGGAAAGGATGTCCTCTATACCCATACCAGCTTCAGCTTTCTCCAGCCCAATTTTTCCTTTGTTGATAGTTTGCTGGATGATATCTCTAAAAACTTTGCAATCATTAGTGTTATGAGTATTAAAAATATGGTATTTGTAGTACCTTTTTGTCACAGAACCGACCAAATTATAAGAGTTCAAGTGTAGAAACGATCGCGCAGGCAATCAAGTTTCCAAACTTGAGCCCATATAATCCCGGTAGTCAACTGAAATCACAAAGGATTTCAAACCAACTTTGCAACGAACCAAGATCGTAATAGTTCAGCACAACACAATGATTGTTACATAGTTGATTCACTGTCGATGAAGCAACACCACATCGGAGTTTACTCAAGTTATTACAACACAGGTTCAAGTAGCGGAAGCAACATAGTTTTCACACACACATCACTGGTTCTTGTTACAGCCAGGGTTTCATCACATGCACCGAAAGCATCATAGGTACGAAGTCATTAGGGAACCACGCCAAATGGTTTAGTCCTCATCCCCTGCGGGGTGAAGATAGGTCTTTCAGAAACCGTCATAGAAGATGTCATCTGCAACAAGTGGGAATAAACCCTGAGTACGAGGATGTACTCAGCTAGACTTACCCGTCTAACCACACATAAAGGACAACAAGGATCATGCAAGGCTGAGTATAAAGTGGAGCTGGCTTGACTCACAGTTTTGCAAAAGAGCTTAAGTTGGATGGTAACCCATTTTTTTATTAGCACCATTTCGATTATCATTAGCCTATTACTAGATTAGCATCTAGACTAAGCACTTCACTTGACTATTAACAAAAAATAATAACCATATCAAGTTTCAACATATGTTCTTTCTTGCTATCCTCAACATCATCATTAAAGAACCATTAAGTACTTAGTGAATGCTATGTTTGCCGCTGCTCTGTCAAGTTCTCACTATCCGGGAGAGATGGCGATTCGAATCGATTCCTATCCAACTGGAGGGTTATTCCTAGCACTCACCCATGCATCCCCTGTCGGAGAGCAAGCGGGTCACCTTTGGTACGACTCAGGAATCGTGGCTCCGATCAGCTCCGCACTCCTAGGGCTGCCACTTTGCCAGGAAGATCAAGACTTTTAAATCACCTGCCCTTGGTCTTACGCCAATGGCCTCCCACACACCGCACTTCCTCCGGTAGTGCACACTTTATACTTGCCGGTTTTCCGGCCTGAGTCAAACTACTAGGCTTCACAGTCGGAACGAGTTATCCGGCCAGCTAAGTGTCTGGCATGCGTTCAACATGAGAAGAGGACGTACAACGATCGGTCCTTAGCTGCCACAGATAGAGTTACTACCACATTTCAAAACTCCGCCCGGCTTAACTCATTTTAACCAGGTTCTTTTCCCACGATAGCAAATATAGCCAACCGTGATCCAACAACAGATCCTATTTCGCATAGGTGACAGGATATCACCCGACTTCTACCGATTAAAGCATGGCTAAGCTACTACTCGATCCTGACTCTATACCAGGGTAAGGTGAGATATCTGGACAAGGAAAGGTGTAATGTAGCAAGGGTTCCATAACAACTCCTATACGTAATGCAACAATAGACATAACATATTCAAGCATGCTTTGAAATTAAAGTGGAAGGTTTGAGATGCTCCGGGGCATGCCTTTCACGAACGAAGCGGGCTCGTGACTAGGGCACTTAACTTCCTCTCCAGGCCCTCGGGTCTTGCTGGCTGGACCTCCATCTCCTGAGTGACCTCCGGGCCTTCTGGATTCACCCTTTCGAGCTCGAACGAGGCTGCGGTCTCCGGTGCACCTATTGCATGCTCGCAATGAGTGAGGAACGTATGCATACAAGGAAATGGTGAATGCTTGACATGATCATGGTTACAACACTTCACAGGACACTCATTTACTGAGTAACTTCTTTACAAGCTTACACAAGAGTCCCACCACTACTAACAAAGATGTACTAACTTACACAAATAAACAGCAACTACAATCAGCAAAACAGTCCACAGAACAATTCATAACTGGAGATATATAAATCCAATAGACATGAGTTAAGACATTCTGGAAAGCTTATGAAATTGTTTACATTTCATCTTTAGACATCTCAGCAAGATTCATAAGTTAGTCAAGCCAATTAAACAAAGTTCCAGGTTCTGTCCCATAAAAACTGAGAACACCTAGTTCTGGAACTTCACTTGGAAAGGCCATAACTTTCAAACTACTAGGCCAAATGACCCCAAATTTTAACTACAGCTAGAACACAAAGTTTAAAACAACTTTGGTATAGACAAGTCTTCCAACAAAAGAAGCTAACACTAGACAATAATCAGATTTCTCCCTTGCTGTCCAGAACAGCTACTTATCCTTTATTTAATTATTTGCCAACATAGCAAAAGCATATTTTTTGTCAAACAAGTGACTCATAAGAACAAACCTGATATATGATTACCAGAAAACCACATGTTAACTACCAAATCCTTAATTATGAAGCCTTTATTAATTTAATTCGATAAAAGAGCATAATTAAGAGATACCGGCAAGAATACTTAGAAAAAATCTACAAACATTACAGGAGCACACGCAAGGCACCTAGACACCACCATATAATTTTCAGAACAAATGCACATGCCAAACTTAAGATATCTAATTAACAGGTAACAAGGTGCTTATTACATAAATTAAGAAACATGGGCTAAACAGTGTCAAACAAAAGATTTCAGATTATTTACATGATACTACTACCGTAACCACACTTGACACCAAAGAAGAGCACCAGCATAAGCATACAACATTTACTATGATTTAAACAAGAATTTAAGCAATAACACCAACATAAATTACATATTAGAGATACAGTACTTCAAAAATCATGAAATAAATACCAGAGCACACTAGTACTACACAAAGCATAGCATAAACATTTCATAGCAATAGGAGGAGTAAACCAAGAGATATGAATTTACTGGGAAATAACAAGATTAATTCATAACAATTATTTTTCACCAAAAACATGGCACATATTATATTTTTATTAAAAACTAGCCATCTCAAGGAATGCCACAAAATTTGTTTCACAATTTTTGGAGCTTAGGAACAGGAGATGTGATTTTTGCAAAATTGCATAGAAATCTAGGATTTGAATAAAAGAGAGGAGGGAAACGTTGAGTCAATGACAGCAGGACCCACGCGTCAGTGTCTTCTTCCTCGCACTGGGAAAGCTTCCACCGGCGATTTCTTCTCGCCGACGGTGAGGTTCCTGGCCAAACCAAGGACACCAGAGTGTTCCCCAGACCAAAGCGCGTCGAATGGACCTACTTACCCCACGGTGGAGCCACCAGAGTGGACTCGTCGTCGATCATGGCGGCTCGGCCGAGGTGCCCGACGGTACGCCGGTGCTCTCAGGCCGGTAGAGCATAAACTGAGGATCCTACAACTACGGTGAGTTACGGTGGAGCTTCCTAGGTGGAGAGCTCGGCCGAAGAGGGCTCAGACGAGCCTGGCCGCGTGTGGGTGGTGCTCCAGCGAGAGCACGGTGGCGTTGCGCTGCCGTTTTCATGGCCGGTGAGTGTGATAGAGCGCTCGACGGTTCGCTTAGGAGTTAGCTAAGGTTCTAAGCTACCCAGAGAGACAAACCGGAGAAGAAGAGAGGCTCCGAGGAGCTCAGCATTGAGTTCGTCGGAGAAAACTGTTCTGGCGACACGATTTGGGGAAAGTGGAAATGTGGGCTCACCGAAGGGTTTTGCAGCGAGCTAGAGGGTGGAGATTTGAGAGCAGAGCACGGCGGAGCTGCTGGTGAACTTTGGTGGACAGCGATTGAAAGGTCCAAATGGCTAGAGGGGGGTGAATAGTGATAGATTACCGATATGGAATCGGTACGAGGGTGGCCCGATCTTCACGACAGTAGATCAAAAGAACAAGGATAACTTGCTGCGAACAGCGGGTAACTAGCTTTATACCTGACAAAGGATGGATGCGACCAAGCGACGGGGAGAGAGGCACCGAAACCACGAAGACTTCGACTCGATCTCCGAACGACCGCAGAACCACAATCCGGAACTAATCCACACAATACGGCGCAGCCGAACGGAAGCCGTAGAGCACGAAGTAGGGGAACCCAGAGGATTCACTTCACAAGTCCATGAAGAACAAGGAAGAACAAAGGTTGAGTAAGGCACTCAGCAGCGCGGCTGCAATACCATGTAGTTTATCAAATGATCAAAGGTTACTGATAGCTTAGAGGTAGGGGATATTTATACTAGGAACAACCCTCCTAGATAGGTATGAGAACGAAATAGAATTTCTGGGGGAAGGCAATGTGAAAGGTTCCCTCGGAATGGATTCCCGAACTGGCTTCGCGTGACTGTTGGCCTTCAAAGCAGTTTCCACTAAACTGACCATAACTTTTTATTGGGAAGGACAAATGATGAACCGTTTCTTGGGTGTGAAACTAGACTCCAAGAGCTTTCCAGCAATTATGCCATACACCACGAAACGTTGGATATTGGTACAGTTTTGCACGGCAAGTTGTACTAACTTTCTGTCAGGACAGACTGTTGACCTTCTGAGCAGTCTGTACTAATTCTGGTCTGCAGGCAATATGGAGTATCCAAACTGGTCGCCACTAGATGCATTGGAATGTGGACTCGTCAAGCTTTCCATCAAGTGCTCATGGACCTTCATAGCTTTTGTGAGTAAAAAGTTATGAAGATTTCTTTGCACTGGTCCATTTTTGACTTCCACTGGTCCGTTTTTGACTTCTTCTAGAACTTGCACTGGTCCGTTCTTCAGGGTCCAATTCATCCTTCTCTTATTC
This sequence comes from Sorghum bicolor, assembly GCF_000003195.3. Taxonomy (NCBI): domain Eukaryota; kingdom Viridiplantae; phylum Streptophyta; class Magnoliopsida; order Poales; family Poaceae; genus Sorghum; species Sorghum bicolor. The sequence goes on along the minus strand of NC_012875.2, from coordinate 32,996,374 downwards.
TATATACCTGAGTACAATCAAGGTAGAATACTTAGGTAGTATATAATTCTCATTAATGTTAAAATGAATCTCACAAAGTAGCGCGTGGACCTCTTGTTGTAGCTTCTTTGCACGACTACGTGTAACCGGTCCATCGATGACTTGGGATGGTGTCGGTGTAGGTAAAACTTGAGTGGTTGTAGCTTGACTTGGAGCTTGTGACATCTTGCTTGCTGGAATGGTCATATCATCCTCCCCTTCTTGAAAAGGAGTCGTCCTCGACTCTAACTCTTCTGATCCAAAGAGTTGTGCTAGGACATCGGTTCGTAATGTTGTGATAACATCGCAATCTTCTTGTTCCATGATAGCATGGTGTTTGAATCTATAATCATATAAACCAAGTAGTAGCCTTGAATGTGGAAACCTAAATGATTTGGAATTATGTTTAGCTTTCACCTTGAGTGTATGCTTGAATGTTGATTGCCCTGGTATGGTCTCATCATCCTCCCTCCCTTCAAGAAAAGTCATCCACGACTTTTGTTTACCTGAAAACAGCTTAGACAAAATAGAGGGTGGACGTACTTGATAATTCCAATAATCATTCCTTTTGTTCTGTTCATTTGTTCCATTATGAATTATTTTTGCATTATTTCCTTTTCCATGTAAGAAACATTCTCTCAACTTTGGTGAACCTGCAAACAGTTTAGAGGATGGTAGCACAAAAATTTCTTCCAATCCAATCATTTGATTCATGTTGTCATGTTTTATCTTTAGAAGATCAAACTTTTCATCAAATGGATGTTGAGAACTAATGTTATTCCAAAAATTATTGTGGCAGCAAAATTTATTCAAGGGTTTAGAAGTATAATTTTTAAACTCAATGCTCCAAGGTGTGGATGAACAACTTTTCGGTGTATAGGCTTTGCTTTGCATAAGATTTCTATCTTTAAGAGGAAGGTACGAACATGCTGACAACATGAATTGTTCGAAACCATAAGCACCAAGCATTTGTTGCATCGTAAAAGATTTCTCACTTTGTTTATCTCTCAACATTTTTGAGTCCAAATCAGCAAGCTTGTTATATGTTACACAAATTGCATGAACCTAGAAGGTATCTACAACATGTTCTCCAATCAAGACAAATGTAAACTGGAAGCTATGAGTAGTATTCATTGAACTCAAAGATGTTATGTTAGAAATTTTCTCAAGTATCTGTTCAATATTGATAGGGTTGTTAAGCATAGTATAACTCAAACATTCAAGAGGAGATATCCTTGTAAACAAATCAGCACAAGTAACCGACTGGATGAGGTGTTGTTTGTTGTTATATGAAGTGTTGCAAGGATCATTCAAAGCACAAAGACTCTCATCAAAAAGAAACTCAGCACTTGCATCAACATGAGTTCCAGTCAAATCAGCACAAATGTTTTGGTTATGTTTTATTGCTGAAACAGTGATATCACAAGTACTCAGTATGCGTTGAACAATCAGATTTGATTTATTTTTCATGTATTTTAAATCCAATGATTCTACATGCACCAAGGTTTGAATCTCTAAATTTTTACCTTCATTGTTGATCTTAGATGGTTTTGATGAATTAACCATAGGGTTGAGAAATGTCCAGCCATCTCTAAGATGTACGAGTATTGAAACATAATGGATCGTATCACACATGTGAAAGCAAATCATCATGTACATGAACCATATCAAACCATAGAAAAGATCATGTATGATTGAACTTTGGTTATCAACTTGCAAAATTTCAGCACACGGGTGAACATGTGAAATAATCAAATCAGTGCAAATATTTTGTGTATGGTTAATCCCATTTAAACCATGTGTATTATCATAATTACATGCCATTTTATTTTGCAAACTCAAATCTGATTTATTTTTAATAACTTTTAGACTTTTTGGTGGTGCAAGTACCAACGATTGCACCTCTGAAATCATACCATTATCCATGTCATGGTTCAGGTTTTGGACAGCACACAATGGGTTTAGTTGAATGGCTACCTTCTCATTTCTCTCAACAAGTATGGTGTTGTCTTGAGCATCCTTCTCTTCCCTATTCTCATCACCAACCTGCACATTTGGAAAGACAAAACTAGAAGTAGAGACAGGAGTGTTAGTTTCAAAGATATCCTCACTTGGCCTGTATTTTAAATATCTATTTTTCTGTGGTGTATCCTTCACACTCTCATTGTTGACACTCTCAACCTTATAGTGGGTGGAATCACTCAACTCACTTTTGTTTTAACTCTCTCTCATTTTGGCAATGTGGCTCTCATTCTCACATAGGTTTTGATGCACAATTACTTCAACGTCTTGCGAAGCCACATATGCATGTGTATCGTTGTCATTGACAATCACTTGTTCTTCCTCATCGAAGATTGGGGGCTGATCATAATTCACAACATCATTTTCTTCATGAACCTGCATCGCAAAAGGAACAAGAATAGAAGGTATTATGATGTTAGAAGTAAATAATGCCTCACATGATTCATCTCTATTTTCTCTCAATTTTTGTGGATCACTCTCACATAGAATTTTGTGGCTCTCCTTAAATATTGTGGAATCTCTCTTCTTCTTATTTTGAACTCTCTCACTGAATTTTGGTTGGTGGCACTCTTTCTCACGTATGGTGGAATGTTTCATCTTTTCCTTTTGATTTCTCTCACTCAATTTTGGTTGGTGGCACTCTTGCTGAATTTTTCTTTTGGGGGACACACAGTAATCTTCATCATCAACCAGCACACGGGGGCGAATGCTATGCCCATGAGCACCTCCTCCATGTTGTCCACTGTGGCCAAAGAGACCACGACGAGAGTTGGTTGAGCTATGTTGTTTAGCCCGACCGCGCACCACAGGAAGACTTTCATCAAACATCTTCTCCATGGCCTCCACTAGTGAGTTTTGTAGTTGGCGTAACTCAGCTCGCGAAACTGATGTTTCTTTTTCTCCATATCGACCACCACGAACGCTCGAATTGGATCCTAGCATGTTAGCACTTATGCAAGATATAGTGGAATGGGTAAATTTGTGGAATCAAACAATCTCACCTCTTACTTACCAATGCTCTTTCCTGTTCTCAAGGACAGTGAATTGTGCTAGTGTAGCAGCTCAACAGAAGTGATTCCGAGGTCGCAAGGATTACAAGTCGAATGTCCTGGTTTTCAGTTTTGGGTGGAGCTATAGGTGGCTAAACAAGGGAGGCTATGTAACACCCCAAAATTTGCAATTTTCCAAAATAGGATAAATTGTTAAATTGTGTATTTTCGTGCCCATGAAATATAGGAAAAATAATATTTTTGTTAAACAAAAATTTACTATAGGAGTTAGCAACTTGTCTGAGCATCCATGCTGCTGCACTTTATTTTGTGTGAGTGGTTGTTTTGAATTTCAAAAGGTTTTCAAATTTTCTTGAAATCTAATTAAGCAAAGGATTGAAAATAAAATTGGAAAAGTATTTATTTTTCTCTCCTCTCTCTCCCTGGAAATCAGCCCGAAGGCCCAGAGCTAACCCCTCCTTCTTCTCGGCCCAGCGCGCATAGAAGGCCGCGGCCCAGTTTGCCCCCCCACGCCAGCATCCCTTCCCCTCTTTTCTTCCATTGACGAGCGGGCCCGTGATCGTAAGTCACCGACAGGTGGGGCCCACCGGTCAGATCTTCCTCCTACCTCGTGACGGGGCCGGACTCCGCCGAGAGATCACACCGGCCACGCGTAATCTCCCTCCCGAACTCCTTGCTCCGCACGTTTGCCCCTTTAAATACTCACCCCGACCCTCGCCTAGTCCCCTACCAAATCCCAGGGCCGACCGTCGCCTTGTGCTCGCCGAAAACGGCCGACGAGATCCGGGTCGAAGCCAATCCGCCGCTGCTTCGCAGGTTTGTCACCGTTAGCGACTTGCCGATCTTCCCGCTGCTCTTGCGAAGTCGCCGAGACCCCTCGTTTCCGTTCTCGTGCTCTCTGTTCTTTCCTAACCCCCGCCGAACTTCTTGTAGAGCCACCGTCCGCCCCTTGCCGTCGCAAGCCCGAGTCGGACTCCGTCGGTTCCAACCTTGGCCTCAGGTGAGTTCGCACCGAGCTCCTCCGCGTTCTGGTGCTTTCGATTTAGTCTCTCGTGCCCTAAATCGCTCAAACCGCAAGCGCCGGCCAACTCCGGCCATGGCGCCGCTAGGGTCAGCCTCAGCTCCGGCCGGCCAGCTCCCTCTCCCTCCCCACGATCTAATCTCAACCGTCCATTTGAAATCCAACGGCTCAAATCAAAAGATACCCTTTCGGTTGCACTTTTTGCAAAAGAACCCCCCTGCTTTTAAAGTCTTAACCTGCAAACCAAGCGCCTTTCTCAAAATACGTTTTCTCAATTGGATTACGTATTTCCGAGCGGTTGAATTCAAAATACGTTTTCAGTATTTACAGAATTGCCACTGACTTTCTTTTGCTCATAAAATATTCGTTTTAACTCCAATTTGACCCATTCAAATTGTGTTGGTTTTGTATTCAAAAGGTCTACATGTTAGTAACATTGTTTTCTCAGTTTGAAACTTTTTAATTCCGTGACCCAAATTAATTAATTGTTTTTCTAAAGAAAATCTTAGAAAATTCATATATTCTTCGTTTTAACTCCGTTTTGATCCGTTCAAATTTCGTTAGATTCGTTTTTGCGTAATCTATAGGTTAGTAGCTCTGTTATACATGCTTTCAACTTTTTAAATCTGAACTTAGTTTTAATCTATTATTTTATTAAAGGAAATCTTAGGAAAATCAAAACTTCTTCGTTATAGCTCCGATTTTCGTGATCTTTACGTCTGTGTGATCGTAGAGCGATGTAGATTCGTTTTATAAACTTTTCATCTTTATTTTCTACCATTGGTGTATTGTTCTAATTATAGGTTTGTTTGCTTTGTATGACTGCCTCTGGATGATTGATGTTGATGTGATGACTGAGTTTAGTTGGTGAGCTTTTAAGTGGTGATCAAGAAGCAGTTTGTGGAAGGTTTGGAACTAAAAGAATGATCTGAGTTTCAAGTCAAGTATAGCATGGGATCATCCTTGTTTCCTAATAACTTTAATCACACAATTCATATTGCATGTGTCTTCTTGCTAAGGATTTCCTAGCATTGATCTTATACCTTGTCACCCATGGTTTTGCATTGGGTAGCTTATGCTAGTGCTCCACTAAAACCATGATCTTGTAATTTGATTAAAGGATTATGCAATAAACATTAAAAGATGACTTTTTTAGCAACTTTGGAAAAGAGGGCTGGAGCATTGGGCTATCTTATGGTGCTCTAGTTTCTCTCCATAAGGACATATCTGTATCTGACCATCCAGGACATACAGTACAACTGTGAGGGCTACATGGCTCTGGCTTTAGCTCAGTACGAGGACCTTTTCTAGCTTGTTAGTGGTTACCCTTGTGGCGCAAGTGGGGGATAGCAGACCGTGGATTCCTGCGGGTGAGTCACACGGACTGACTAATGAAACCTAGCGGCCCTAACTTGTTAGACGAACCTTTGAAAGGCTTCATAGTGAACCCTGCCGGCCTCCCTAGGAAGGGGGTTAAGAGACTCGCGACCTTGGGCGAAAGGGTAAATCATGACTCACAATGAAAGTGTACAACCTCTACAGAGTGTAAAACTGATATATCAGCCGTGCTCACGGTCATGAGCGGCCTTGGACCAATACAAAATAAATGAACACTAATGGCAATTCATTAATGTTATTATTGTTAATATGTTGTTTATGCTATTCTTTATTCACTTTACTTGATCATGAGTTTACTATGGGACTTGACAACTTGATGCTACTCATATGCTAAAATTATGACAACTAAAAGCTACATGCAGTTCCACCAGTGTCTAGCCTTTGAGCCTCATGAACCCTATGTTATTCTTGCTGAGTACGAGATGTACTTACGCTTGTCTTTACATTTTATTTGGATAAAAATCCCGGATGGGTACCAGATTGCAAGCTTGGAAAAGAGTTTAGGCTTGTGCTCAACCAGTCAGTTGTCCCTATGGATTTGGAGCTTTCGCCTGAAGAACGCAGTGTCTTTCCGTTGTTTGCTATTTAAGGTTATATCTTCTATACTAAGTTTGTCATATATAAGCATTGTCTATTGATATTACCCCTATTTGTGGCTATATGTGAGATTTGACTTCCTGGGCTCACATATGGTGTGTATCTGGTTTTGTTCTTAAAACCGGGTGCTACAAAGTGGTATCGGAGCAATGCTGACTGTAGGACACAAGCCTAGTTAGTAATAGTCGTTTTAGTCATCTTTGCTTCACTACATTCATGCTTACTATCTCACCCTTGCTATTTGCTAAAATTCTTATGCTCCTACCATCTAATTCTGTTGTAAAATTATTGCTTCTAATCTAAATTCCTCTCGTTCTAATTCCATAGATGGTTCGTAACAAAAATATTGCTCGCAACAACTCTGGAAGACCATGCTTAACTCGGGGTATCTATGGCTTAACGGAACCAGAGTATGAGGAAGCTCACCCTGTCCCATCAAGACATATTGGTTGGCGAAAGGAGTACTTTACCACATCCTTTAGTGGGGAAGATTTCTTTCACCCTCGGCTTGTGCGTATACTACAAGACCACTATCCTGAACAGCAAGCCAAGGTGGAATATAAGTGCACTAAGTGGACTCATCCTAAGTATGAGAGCCACTGGAGCACAGAAGCACACATCACAAGGTGGAATGAGTTTACTGGGTCACGCGTGGTGGAATCCATTCACTCGTCTCTCAGTGACCGTTTCAGTAAGCATGCTAGCATATCTGATGCTGCCCATCAAGCTCTTCTGGCATATCATGGAAAGCACTATGAAGAGAGGAAGAATGGCAAACAAAAATATCTTCCTCGTCGTCCACCAGGCACTTTGCAATGTGTGATGGCTGACCCCCACTTGGAGCAGAATGAACAACTAAAGGAGATGGTTGTGACTATCCAAGTCGTGCATCAAAAGCTAGAAGACAGTCAACGGGAATTGGCAGAAGTAAGGCAACACTATGAGGAAGCCCTGGATGAGATTGATGAGTGGAGAAGTCGTGGTGGATTACCTAAGATCAATGAGGTGGAGGACATACCTCGCTTAACTCCACGCAAGAGATGCTACCCTGGATGCCGCTGCAGCGACACCGTGTTTAAGAAGTAGGAAGTCCCCCTTTGTAATAAACGTTAGTGGCGAAAGTTGAGTTTAGTCATATATGTGTGCTTTGTGAACCTTTAATGTTTGATTGGGTTGTCTTAGTGCTTATGTTTGAGTTGGATTTTTGTAATGACTGCAATGATCTTGTGGGTTTCTCCACAATTTCATTTAGTTTACAGACCTAAGGTATAAGGACTAGTGAATAAATAGTTGGGTTTTAGTTTCTCTTGTTTCTTTGTCCTTGTCCTTTGGGAGCAACTTATCTTCTTCAGTTCAAATCCCTAACCTCGGAGGACCATAAAATCATGTGAAAATTCTGGGTGATAGTAGACTTCAAGATCCTTCTCTGACCGCAAGAATCACCCACATAGCTGTTGTGGTTTGGGAATTACGAAAATCACAAGAAGGCACCATTGAGCTGTCAAAAATCTGGACCAGTTTAGTTGCCTACTGTTTTGGACAAATGTAACTCTGGAATTTGGGAAAAGGTTCTATAAGAAAGTTTTAGGTCTTTTGATAAGCTTTCCAACGATGCAAGCTGCAACTTTATCGGATTAATAGAACTTGAAGTTATGACATCTACAAGTTGCTGTTGCTGCACAGTTCAAAATCTGGACAGTTCTAGTTAGTTCCTATTTTCAGCCAACTTAACATCAGAATCTGGAAAAGGTGGGATATACAGAAGTTGTGGAGGACTTCATAAGATTTTCAACCATGTAAGACTCGTCCCCATATGATCTAAGTAACTCGAGATATGACTTCTGCAAGTTGCTGCACCGAATGCTGAGACATTGTCGGGATGGATATCATGTATGGCTGTTTTACCTAGGTTTAATGACAGAAACTAAGGAAGCCTTCTATATGAAAGTTGTAGGGAATTTGATAAGGTTTCTAATGGTATAAGCTAAAACCTCATTGGATTAACAGAAAAGGAGTTATGTCTATTTTACTGCGCTGGTGTTTCTCGTGTTGTGAGGAATTCCAGATTACTTGTACATATCAGTACACATGAATTTCTCTTCGGTATTAGAAGATCTGATGATAAGAAACCCACTTTAAAGATGGACGAAACTACCCATTTAAGCCCCTAGTTTACCTTTTCTAAGGGGGTAGTCTTATCAAAGGAGATACAGGGAGAAGTATTGGTTAACACTGGATCATCGATAAGGACCTCAAGTGTTTGGTAAAATTTGGTTTTTGATGCAAGAAGTGTGGTAATATGGATGGAGGTATACGTCATTGCTGGAACTCATAGCTTGGAAGTGGTGCTTATGAGAATCAGGTGACACCAAAGTCTACCAAGTTATACATGGGATGTGAGAGCAAAGCAATTCAACTCTAATAGAGGTACCAATAGTTGGAACGTAGTGATGAAACCAACTCTAGATCATGAGACTTGGTACAGTGATTTTAAAAGACCATATGATGTGAATCATCTAGACAGTATATGAAGAGCTAGTCCATACTATCCCCCTACCTATCTCATTTTAAGGGGGGTAGTACCCTGATATGATAGATTAATGCCCTTTTAATTTACCATGAAGTAAGAAGTGTCTCTGGAGATATCCCATGATTATAATCATCTACTCTGGCTCGAGATAGTGAAAATTGGTCACTTGACAACTTAGGAAGTGGATAAACTGCATCTACTATTGATTCTACTGAGATTCAAAAGGCTTCATTGCTAAAGAGAGCATGACCAGTATGTTCTAGTTAATGGAAGTTCTCATCTAGGAGACGTCATCTTTAATGATGGACTTAAGAAAGTTAAAGATGCAAGAGTTGGAAACAACCAAAGGAAAGTGAATGAGACTTAGAGTTTTATAGATATGACAAGAGGCTATCATAGGTTTGCTAGATCCAATGTGATCTTGACATAAGAGTGAATAAGAGATTGACTTGGAATGATAAGATTCTATCAGTGGTTCATGGAAGGTGTTATAAAGATTAACAAATAGAGTTCTTTTATCCCAGCGAGACTTTAGATGTGCTTTATACAAGAAAAGTAGTGGCCTGTGCATAAGTTGACTAAGTAAGTTGGACCGCCCAACACATGATGGGGAGGTATCCATAGTGCATCATGGAGATACTATCTTCTTGGATGTAAAAGTGATATCTACGTGGAATGAAAGAATCTAAAGGGCATCTTTAGGAAGTTGGATTTGAGCCGGTCACATTGTCGATGGAGTTCAGTAAATCAAGGGTATGACTAGGAAAAATGCTATCACTTGAAGGAGAAAAGCCTTTGAGAATGCTCAGAGCATAAAGAGTGTGCTAGAGGAGTTCAAATGACACTGAAAGTTGAAGGGTTGAGTGTTGAACGGGGTGATGTCACTAGAACTACCAAATGAGCTCTACTAATACTCATTTTGGGAACCACAGGAATTGCAAAGATTACTTAGAAGATATGTTGTGAGCTTGTGTATTGCAGTATGGTACAAAGAGTTTACTGTATGCGAAGTTTTCTTAGAACAACAGTTAGTAGAGGAGCCTTCAGTGGGAGCCTTTTGAAAGCTTGTATGGATGTAAGTGTAGAACCCTGTTGATATGGAATCAAACGGGAGAACACAAGTGTTTGGGCTAGAAGTTCTAAGAGATGCTGAATAACAAGTGAGAGTGATCAAAGACAACTTAAGGGTGTCACAGTCTCGATAGAAGAGTTATGTTGACGCCTGAGAAAAGAATTAGTTCCAAAGTGTGAAACTATGTGTATTTGGAGGTGTCACCTAGGAGAAGTGTGTGGAGGTTTAATATGAAAGGAAAGTTGGCACCAAGGTATATCGGGCCTCTCAAGATGTAAGAAATATGAAACGAAGTGGCTTACCAAGTAGAGCTACCTGAAAGTTTAGAAGGAGTGTATGATGTCTTCCATGTGCCACCACTTAAGAAGTGTTTGCATGTGCCATAAGAGCAGATGTCGTTAGAAGAATTGACTGATAAATTGGATTTCACATACAAAGAGTACCCAGTGGGAATTTTGGAAACAAGGTGACCAGGAGTTGGATTTTCAGGATGTACAAAGTCCAGTGGAATCACTGCACCGAAGAGGAGACTGTTTGTAATAGAGAAGAGGATCTAAGAAAAACATACCCGCAGTTGTTGGAGTAAGCACCAACCAAATCTCGAGGACGAGATTCATCTTAAGGGGTGTAGAATTGTAACACCCAAAAATTTGCAATTTTCCAAAATAGGATAAATTGTTAAATTGTGTATTTTCGTGCCCATGAAATATAGGAAAAATAATATTTTCGTTAAACAAAAATTTACTATAGGAGTTAGCAACTTGTCTGAGCATCCATGCTGCTGCACTTTATTTTGTGTGAGTGGTTGTTTTGAATTTCAAAAGGTTTTCAAATTTTCTTGAAATCTAATTAAGCAAAGGATTGAAAATAAAATTGGAAAAGTATTTATTTTTCTCTCCTCTCTCTCCCTAGAAATCAGCCCGAAGGCCCAGAGCTTCCCCCCTCCTTCTTCTTCTCGGCCCAGCGCGCATAGAAGGCCGCGGCCCAGTTTCCCCCCCCCCCCCCGCGCCAGCATCCCTTCCCCTCTTTTCTTCCACTAACGAGCGGGCCCCCGACCGTAAGTCACCCACAGGGGGGGCCCACCGGGCAGAACTTTCTCCTACCTCGTGACGGGGCCCGACTCCCCCCAAAGATCGCACCGGCCACGCGTAATCTCCCTCCTGAACTCCTTGCTCCGCACGTTTGCCCCTTTAAATACTCACCCCGACCCTCGCCTAGTCCCCTACCAAATCCCAGAGCCGACCGTCGCCTTGTGCTCGCTGAAAACCACCGACGAGATCCGGGTCGAAGCCAATCCGCCGCTGCTTCGCGTGTTTGTCACCGTGAGCGACTTGCCGATCTTCCCACTGCTATTGCGAAGTCGCCGAGACCCCTCGTTTCCGTTCTCGTGCTCTCTGTTGTTTCCTAACCCCCGCCAAACTTCTTGCAGAGCCACCGTCCGCCCCTTGCCGTCGCAAGCCCGAGTCGGACTCCGTCGGTTCCAACCTTGGCCCCAAGTGAGTTCGCACCGAGCTCCTCCGCGTTCTGGTGCTTTCGGTTTAGTCTCTCGTGCCGTAAATCGCTCGAACCGCAAGCGCCGGCCAACTCCGGCCATGGCGCCGCCAGGGTCGGCCTCAGCTCCGGCTGGCCAGCTCCCTCTCCCTCCCCACGATCTAAGCTCAACCGTCCGTTTGAAATCCAACGGCTCAAATCAAAAGATACCCTTTCGGCTGCACTTTTTGCAAAAGAACCCCCTGCTTTTAAAGTCTTAACCCGCAGTCCAAGCGCCTTTCTCAAAATACGTTTTCTCAATTGGATTACGTATTTCCGAGCGGTTGAATTCAAAATACGTTTTCAGTATTTACAGAATTGCCACTGACTTTCTTTTGCTCATAAAATATTCGTTTTAACTCCAATTTGACCCATTCAAATTGCGTTGGTTTTGTATTCAAAAGGTCTACATGTTAGTAACATTGTTTTCTCAGTTTGAAACATTTTAATTCCGTGACCCAAATTAATTAATTGTTTTCTAAAGAAAATCTTAGAAAATTCATATATTCTTCGTTTTAACTCCGTTTTGATCCGTTCAAATTTCGTTAGATTCGTTTTTGCGTAATCTATAGATTAGTAGCTCTGTTATATATGCTTTCAACTTTTTAAATCTAAACTTAGTTTTAATCTATTATTTTATTAAAGGAAATCTTAGGAAAATCATAACTTCTTCGTTATAGCTCCGATTTTCGTGATCTTTACGTCTTTGTGATCGTAGAGTGATGTAGATTCGTTTTATAAACTTTTCATCTTTATTTTCTACCATTGGTGTATTGTTCTAATTATAGGTTTGTTTGCTTTGTATGACTGCCTCTGGATGATTGATGTTGATGTGATGACTGAGTTTAGTTGGTGAGCTTTTACGTAGTGATCAAGAAGCAGTTTGTGGAAGGTTTGGAACTAAAAGAAGGATCTGAGTTTCAAGGCAAGTATAGCATGTGATCATCCTTGTTTCCTAATAACTTTAATCACACAATTCATATTGCATGTGTCTTCTTGCTAAGGATTTCCTAGCATTGATCTTATACCTTGTCACCCATGGTTTTGCATTGGGTAGCTTATGCTAGTGCTCCACTAAAACCATGATCTTGTAATTTGATTAAAGGATTATGCAATAAACATTAAAAGATGACTTTTTTAGCAACTTTGGAAAAGAGGGCTGGAGCATTGGGCTATCTTATGGTGCTCTAGTTTCTCTCCATAAGGACTTATCTGTATCTGACCATCCGGGACATACAGTACAACTGTGAGGGCTACATGGCTCTGGCTTTAGCTCAGTACGAGGACCTTTTCTAGCTTGTTAGTGGTTACCCTTGTGGCGCAAGTGGGGGATAGCAGACCGTGGATTCCTGCGGGTGAGTCACACGGACTAACTTACGAAACCTAGCGGCCCTAACTTGTTAGACGAACCTTTGAAAGGCTTCATAGTGAACCCTGCCGGCCTCCCTAGGAGTGGGGTTAAGAGACTCGCGACCTCGGGCGAAAGGGTAAATCACGACTCACAGTGAAAGTGTACAACCTCTGCAGAGTGTAAAACTGATATATCAGCCGTGCTCACGGTCACGAGCGTTCTTGGACCAATACAGAATAAATGAACACTAATGGCAATTCATTAATGTTATTATTGTTAATATGTTGTTTATGCTATTCTTTATTCACTTTACTTGATCATGAGTTTACTATGGGACTTGACAACTTGATGCTACTCATATGCTAAAATTGTGACAACTAAAAGCTACATGCAGTTCAACCAGTGTCTAGCCTTTGAGCCTCATGAACCCTATGTTATTCTTGCTGAGTACGAGATGTACTTACGCTTGTCTTTACATTTTATTTGGATAAAAATCCCGGATGGGTACCAGATTGCAAGCTTGGAAAAGAGTTTAGGCTTGTGCTCAACCAGTCAGTTGTCCCTGTGGATTTGGAGCTTTCGCCTGAAGAACGGAGTGTCTTTCCGCTGTTTGCTATTTAAGGTTATATCTTCTATACTAAGTTTGTCATATATAAGCATTGTCTATTGATATTACCCCTATTTGTGGCTATATGTGAGATTTGACTTCCTGGGCTCACATATGGTGTGTATCTGGTTTTGTTCTTAAAACCGGGTGCTACAGGCTACGGTACTAAAAATCAAGTGGTTTGATATGCTCTTTGATATAATGTTGCTGTTATATAAATCAATAAGAATCTGAATATGTATACTGAAATGTTCAGTAAGCAAACCGCAATACAACCCCTCTCCTCTTCTTTTACTTTTCTTTCGGATCTTTCTGTTCTTCTTTTTTTTCTTTCTTTCTCTGAATTTTTTTCTCTGATTTTTTTGGACTCTTTTTTTATACTAACAGGGGTGCAGATAACAAATGAAACACAACACAATATATGTAAAGAGGGTGACTAGCAACTTGATGAACACAAAAACACAAGATAACAGTACCGTCCAAAGGGCTCTAGGATTTTTTTTGGGGCTTTTCAGTGGACTATAGGTGATGAACAAAACAGTAGCAAACGATAGATAAACTAAATGCAGATATGTGGATGATTGTGAGACCTACCGTGACAACGAAAGCTTTGATACCAGTTGGTAGATTACCGATATGGAATCGATACGAGGGTGGCCCGATCTTCACGACAGTAGATCAAAAGAACAAGGATAACTTACTGCGAACAGCGGGTAACTAGCTTTATACCTGACAAAGGTTGGATGCGACCAAGCGACGGGGAGAGAGGCACCGAAACCACGAAGACTTCGACTCGATCACCGACCGACCGCAGAACCACAATCCGGAACTAATCCACACCATACGGCGCAGCCGAACGGAAGCCGTAGAGCACGAAGTAGGGGAACCTAAAGGATTCACTTCACAAGTCCATGAAGAACAAGGAAGAACAAAGGTTGAGTAAGGCACTCAGCAGCGCGGCTGCAATATCATGTAGTTTATCAAATGATCAAAGGTTACTGATAGCTTAGAGGTAGGGGATATTTATACTAGGAACAACCCTCCTAGATAGGTATGAAAACGAAATAGAGTTTCTGGGGAAAGGCAATGTGAAAGGTCCCCTCGGAATGGATTCCCGAACTGGCTTCGCGTGACTGTTGGCCTCCAAAGCAGTTTCCACTAAACTGACCATAACTTTTTATTGGGAAGGACAAATGATGAACCGTTTCTTGGGTGTGAAACTAGACTCCAAGAGCTTTCCAGCAATGTATGCCATGCACCACGAAATGTTGGAGATTGGTACAGTTTTGCACGGAAAGTTGTACTAACTTTCTGTCACGACAGACCGTTGATCTTCTGAGCAGTCTGTGCTAATTCTGGTCTGCAGGCAATATGGAGTATCCAAACTGGTCGCCACTAGATGCATTGGAATGTGAACTCGTCAAGCTTTCCATCAAGTGCTCATGGACCTTCATAGCTTTTGTGAGTAAAAAGTTATGAAGATTTCTTTGCACTGGTCCGTTTTTGACTTCCACTGGTCCGTTTTTAACTTCTTCTAGAACTTGCACTAGTCCGTTCTTCAGGGTCCAATTCATCCTTCTCTTATTCTATATACCTAAGTACAATCAAGGTAGAATACTTAGGTAGTATATAATTATCATTAATGTTAAAATGAATCTCACAAAGTAGCGCGTGGACCTCTTGTTGTAGCTTCTTTGCACGACTACGTGTAACCGGTCCATCGATGACTTGGGATGGTGTCGGTGTAGGTAAAACTTGAGTGGTTGTAGCTTGACTTGGAGCTTGTGACATCTTGCTTGCTGAATGGTCATATCAAATAGCCTACTTAAATTTTCTACAAACTTCAACTAGACAAGTTGATTAGTAAAAGAAAAGGCGAAGCTATTCTAGCACTAGCACAACTAAGCTATGCAAGCTACCTACACAAGTCTAGCAAGAAAGCTAAACACTAGTTACAACAAGAAAGCACAACTAGAAGCTAGCTACACTCCTGAACAAGAAAGCTAAGCTAAACAAGCTACACCACTAGCAAGGTATGCGCAAAAGTAAAGGAGAGGGGAGTGATTGTTATACCAATGTTGTAGAGTAGAAATATAGCCAATCAATCAATCACAATTACAAGAGAATCCTCGGTAAGAGATGACACAAGATTTTTTATCGAGGTTCACTTGCTTCCCGGCAAGCTAGTCCTCGTTGTGGCGATACACCCACTTGATGGATCACGAGCTAATTGGCAATCCAAAGCCAAACCCTCAGCGGGTGCCGCACATCCACTCACAAGATGGGGATCCTCCAAGCCACGAGCAATCCACTAGAGTAGCCAATTGCGATCTCCCGCGGGGAAGGCTCAAGCACCCCTCACAAATCACTAGGTGAGGCTCGAAACAATCTCCAATCACGAGCTCAACACCACCGCTGCTCCAAGTTGTCTAGGGCGTCGGGAAACACCCAAGAGTAACAAGAAATCCGCAGCAAACTCAAGAATCAAGTGCCACTAAATGCAACTCTCAAAGCAATGCACTTGAATCTCACTCAATCTCACTAGGATTAGCAATCAAGCAAGGAGATGAGTGGAGGGAGTGTTCTCTAGCTCAATGTATGCCTCAAGTATTCAAATGTGCAAGAGAGACCCTCCCAAAACCGGCCACCTTCTATTTAAAAGCCCCCTCAAAGAACTTGCCGTTAGCCACTCTCACTGGACTGAAATCAGGGGCACCGAACGCTACCAAGTGATCACCGGACGCTCGACCCCCAGCGTCCGGTGCTTAGGGGTAGGCCACGTGTCCTTCTTGAATCCCGCATGTCAGTTTCTAATGGCTACCTGCAACACACCGGACGCTCATCAGGTCCACACCGGACGCGTCCGGTGCACACCGGACTCATGCGCAGAGAGTTCCGCAAACCTGCAGGGTCACCGGACGTGAGCCACCGGACGGACCCTGAGCGTCTGGTGCTCACCGAACTTAAACACAGGGAGGGTTGCAAAACCACCTCACACCAGACGCACACCACCGGACGCACTCAGAGCGCGTCCGGTGCTCAACCCTAGCAGGGTCAAGCACACCGGACTCTGAGGCCAGCGTCCGGTGCCTCCGCACTCAGCGTCCGGTGAGTGTTTCTCAGGGAGAGAGGAACCCACACCCCTCTCAAGCCTAGGAAAACCACCTCCTTTGCAAATGTGCTAACACCAACAAGTGTCCACCACCAAAGTACATGTGTGTTAGCTTTCACAAACATTTTCCCAAAGGAGTTAAGTTAGCACTTTACTAGATCCGAATGCATATGCTCAAGATATGGACCTAGTAGCACTTGGTTCGAGAGATGATTGTGATTTCGCCTCTTGATAGTCGGCTATCTATCCTAAACCCGGTCAATCACTTCTCTACTCATCTTACACCGGCAAAAGTAAAACCCTATGTTTATACCTTTGCCTTGATAACTTTGCTCCTCGTCTATCACCATGATCTTCACTTCATGCTTCATCTCTTTGTAATCATGTGGCCACCTTTCCATGCCACCATGCTCCTTCATCACATGTGTTGCTATGCCTAACTCAAATCACTTAAACATAAGGCATTAGCAACTTGGTCTCATTAATTACCAAAACCAAACTTGGGCTTTCAATCTCCCCCTTTTTGGTAATTGATGACAACCATCACAAAGATATGAAATGAAATCATAATGAACTTGAATTGCTTGTCCAAAGCATTTTAATCATGAGACAAGGTTGGACAAACATTTCAATTTCGGTTTTGGTAGTACTAGCTCCCCCTACATATGTGCTTCCATGAGTTTGGTTCAAGTTTGCACAAATGCATGAATTGAAATTTTGGGAGATTTATTACTACCAAAATGATGCTAAGGTATATTGAATGGACCTTTGAAGCGTGATACCAATCGGAGTTGCCAATATACCATCCTCAGCACCAATGTAGCTAGACATACATCAAAACCTCAAGATACCTCGTGAGATCACATTATATGTCTAGATACCACATGAAAATAAAACTCTATGCTAGAATTCAAAACATCATTCAAGTTCTATTTCTAGCAAGCACCAATCAAACAAGAGTTGTGAATTTAAACTTGCAATGCAACACCTCATTATGTTAGTGCACATTCAAATGCAACAAATGGTTCATGAGCTTGCTCCACCTATTTGTGTGCTCAAGTTTAAAAGGTTTTATCTTTCTTTTCTCTCCCTATCTTTGTTTCTTTCCCCCTTTTTGACTTTATCTTTGTTTCTCTCCCCCTTTGTCATCAATGACCACAAAGGTTCAAATTTTAGTGAGAATTAAGTCAATCAATGTGAGGGTCAATCAATGTGAGGGTCAAATTATGGTTCAATCTAGATCACTTGCCTAAAACATGTAATTCGGTTTGATCCAAGGTCAAGCTTTTTCACACCTCATAAAGTATAAGGGTTATCTTGACCATGTTGAATTACACATCATTAGCTCATATTCTAGATTCAACACTAGGCTTGCAAGCTCATAAGCATGTCATATGCTACCACTAGATCAAACAATCATAGAAACAATAGTGGTACCATACATACATCAAATTCTTTTGATTTTCATGAATGAGCCTATTGTCATGCAAATATGTCTATATGTTCTAATCATGTCCTTAGCAAAGTATGAATGCTATGTCAACCAACTTTACCTTGCTTTGTTGAAGGAGAGGCATGTCATATAAATGTGGGGGTGCACTCATCTCAAGTTGGAGAAGTCAAGTATGTTCAATTCATTTCTCAACTTGAAAAATCTCTTCTCATCAAGTGGCTTTGTGAAAATGTCGGCTATTTGATCTTCGGTGCCAATGCTTTCAATGCTAATATCACCCTTTTGTTGATGGTCCCTTATGGAATGGTGTCTTATATCAATGTGCTTGGTTCTTGAATGTTGAACCGGATTTTGTGTCATCTTGATTGCACTCTCATTGTCACATAGCAAAGGCACATTCTTGAATTTGATTCCAAAGTCATTCAAGGTAGCTTTCATCCAAAGCAATTGTGCACAACAACTACCGGAACTAATGTATTCGGCCTCGGCGGTCGATAGTGCTACACTATTTTGTTTCTTTGATGACCATGAAACTAGAGACCTTCCTAGCTGTTGGGTATTCTTAACATCATTACCAAAAGTAGACTAAGTTCTCTAAATCTAGTAACGGTGCCAAAAATGCCAAACCTATCCCTCACACCACTTAAGCCAAGTTGTCATCCCCAGCATGATATAAGAGACGCGGTATTGAAATATGCAATTGCTCTTCTAAATAAATAATGATTGGGATCTGCAAGCGCACAGATTAATACTGATGTAGCATTTTAACCGGGAAGTATTCCAGGTATCGTTATTTATATTTTTACCACTGGGAAGGGATTAGCAATCATCACTATTGATTACAGAATAGAATATGAGATTGAGCATCTATCATTGCATGTATAATTGAGAACATTATATCTAACTCTTCATACAGGGATAAGTGTCACATAAAAGATATATGAAGTAATGAATAGTGACAAGGATAACTAATCTGATCTAGCCACATAATAAATATGATAAGCACCTCAATTAGATACTCTAGAAAGTCATTAGCATGGTATTAGAACGAACTACAAGAATATTCCCTAAGTTATTCTCAACTATATAGTCTAGCATTATCATAGTTAGTGGAAGCATACTTAGCAATCATTGCGAGACAAGACTACGCCCATGCATAGTGATATTAGCAAGGTAAATGAGAAACATAGCAATCACTCCCCTGTAATAATATTGCTCTGCCAGCCCAATACACGAGAGGGGGACTATATAAGAATCAATGAAGCTGTCACTATCACGAACCACCCCACGATCTGGCATATTGGGTACAATCGTAGATAAATACGGTATAAGCACCACGCCTACACAATATCTATCATTTACCCATGGATCCGATGGATAAACGCTATACGATCCTAAGCATGTATATAGATCCAATCTAACTAAGCCAAGTACATAACTATGATAAACTAAGAACAATATAATCTTGAATATAAGCAAGTAGAGCAAAGTCATAAGCAATATATTGAAGTAGAACAAAGTCATATTCATAATATTGAAGAACAAAGATAATTAGAAGGCAATTAGAAGCACAATTAGAGAATTAACAAGAATCCTCCTGACAGATCCGGAAACCAATCGAAGATTGACTCCTTCTAGTTCTAATCCTATGTAGCTATGCTAATCTAGATATCTAATTGATGTGGTGGCTCTAATCTTGATCAGAGGCTTCTTCTCCCTTGAGGAATAATGAATTAGAGTTGAGAGGCTCTCCCCTCCAGGGGCCAGGGGGTCTGGTTTTATAGTCCCTTCAAGTGAATATGGGCCGTTGGATCAAACCGACATAGATTGTATGGTTTAGATTCATCCTTTAGGTCGGTGGAGATCTCCCACGAAGCAGAGTCCTGATTGGACTCAGGGAGGGGGCGGGCGCCCAGGGCAGGAGGGCGGGCGCCCTGCCTCTGGCCCCGTTTTGCCTCCGCTTCGGTCTCGTGGCTTCTGGAGTCTTCTAGATGTAAGATAATTGCGCGGCACGTTAATATCTCTATGTAATCCCGACGTGTGGGCCTTTCTTCCGTATTTCCTGATAACCCCCTGCAGAAATAGACAAACAACAAAACTCGTGGAATTCTGTCAGATAAAACCCTAAGTCTATATGTTGATTTCATTTGGATCATTTTCTTTATTCATTTGATAATTAAATTTGATACTTAAGGACCGTCAACAAACTCCCCCAAGCTTACCTCTTGCTCGTCCCTGAGCAAGGATAGACTCAGCTATGGATCATAAGTTGTTGCAATATTTTAAAAAGAATTGACGGTACACATACTTTTTAAATAAGATCTCATCTCTGAGTTAGAGTAAACTGTCAAGACTTAAAACTTACTTACTTTACCTTCACCATGGGACTTGTAACCGTCACTTCTATCTTGAGTGGTTAAAAGATAGAACAATCTAGCCAAGTGCCATGTCTCTTATTCTTGATCAGCTATAGCTCTGGAGTTTTTGCAGATTTTCAAATAAAACTCAGAGATTCCTTGTATGATTCTCTCAGATCTCTCTTTTGTGGTATTTCTGGATCCTTACCAAGGCAGTGATGGTATATGCCTTCTCTCAAGATATGTAGTATTTGTGGTATAAAGCATAGTGACATTGCCTTCTCTCTCACCCTACTCTAATAAGGCTTTAATATGTGGAGCTCATAGGTGGGAGATAAAATATACATACTTACAAGACATTTATTGCATAGTCAAACCATAGATCCAAAGAAACAAGCCAATAAGTTTAATCAAGATGTGCATGTGTGGCGAATGAATGGTGTATGGTGATGATGGTGATAACAATGGTGAAAGTCTAATTCTACTTTTGCTCTTTTGAGGGGATACATACCTTCCTTGCTTTTTGAAACTTGATGAGGAAAATGAGATGCTCTATATTTTTCTTTTCTCTCAGGTGGGTATCTTGTACCCCTAATTCTACTGTCGGACACTTGTCCATTTTTACCTCTCGTCTCACTTTTTCTTTTCTTTCGAGGTTCCGAGCACTTGCTCCTTTTTATATCCTCGTATTTATTTATTTTTTTATATTTTTTTAGAGCACTCATCTCTTGAGATAATATAGCAAGTGGTAGTAACAAGATAACTTGAGCATTTATTTCACAAGGAAAAAAAATAGAGATATTTTTGGCTATTCTCTCCCGGATTAGGAGTAGAATATTTTTAGGTGATTTTGGAGATGGAAATGGATGGATATATGTGGATGGTACTTCCGGAGTAGAAGTAGCATATATGAGTGAACGTGCAAGTGAATCTTGATTTAACCACATGACAAGCTCCTAAGGGTCTACACAGCTTGACCACACTCAATGCTCATAAGCAGTAAATAGTAAATGTGTGGCTCAAAGTCTAGCAAGCATATATATATATATATATGGCTGTGGTAGGAATTTAAACTCTCATCATACAGGAACTCATCATGCAACACTTTAAAGATTTTCAAAGATAAAATTCTCCATAATTCTAGCATCTCTAGGAACAGATAAACAGCAGCTCAACCTTCCCATATCGTATCCGTTAACAACTTAGACTTCAGATCAAGTTTTCATCCCACAAGTTTAGGTCTAGAGCAAGCTTTAAATTATAACAGTTATATCTAAACTTGAGAGAGAACTTAAAATGTGCAAATTAGGCAGAGCAACTATTCATCTTATCCATGCTTGAGTTTTATTTAGATACAGATTAGCAAAGCCACTTTATTTATTTATTAATCACACTAAGCAAAAGACATATATATATAAGCATAAAATCTTTATTTGGTTTTTCATAGTTATGTATATTTATACTCTAAAATAATCTAAGTATAAAGATAGATAGATAGAAATACTTATCGAGATAAATGGGGGTGCTCTCCCTCAAGCTGAATTTTGACGTAATTTCTCTTGATGTAGCTAGCAGGTGGCAGAGGTGTATTTGAAAGTCAGCAGCATTCTGACAGCGATTAGAGTGTCCTCCGTCTACTAGTCTTCTTACATTCTGTGGAGCTCAAATAGACAACAAAGCTTGTGGAACTAATTAAGTGTTAGCATAAATATCTAGCCTTTATCATGTTGAGACTCCTTAATAATTATTGCTCCCTATTTTTATATTTTTATTTTATAAAGCAGAAAAGAAATATTTATTTTATTTTTATGCCACCACAGTGAATGTACTTATGGGTTTTATACCACTCGTCTACTCACATGGGGCTTACTGTTTTTCATATTTTTATTTTCGTTTTATTTTTAAGATAGTATGAATATGATTTAACTAAGTAAACTATTTGAAATAACTAAAAGGGAAAAGATAACTACCAAGTTTACCTCTTGGCAAGGCGTTCGGTGCTTTTAAGTCTTCCGAACGGGACTCTCCATTTTTTTCAATCGTCCTGAGGTTCGTTGGGTGGCGTAGTCGATACTTCCGGCGGCGCCTCCTCTTCATGTATAGTTATCTTCATTTCCACACCTGACTTGGTGCTTCAATCTCCTCTGGATAATTCTATTTAAACTCTACGTCTTCTGACCTTACAACTTCTCCTTCGTAGTCTGCCCATCCGTCCCTGATGATCTGCCTCCTCTGGTTACGGTTGCGTCTTTTTCTTACCTGCTTAGATTC
Source organism: Sorghum bicolor (assembly GCF_000003195.3). Classification (NCBI taxonomy): domain Eukaryota; kingdom Viridiplantae; phylum Streptophyta; class Magnoliopsida; order Poales; family Poaceae; genus Sorghum; species Sorghum bicolor. The sequence goes on along the minus strand of NC_012875.2, from coordinate 32,974,025 downwards.
TTCAATGACATAGTTAGGGTCAGTAAAATAACGACGTACCTTCTCTGAGGGGAAATGCATATGGACTTCTCCGGTTCCAATGTAGATAATTGCTTTAACGGTGCTGAGGAATGGTCTTCCAAGGATGATGGGTGGATCATACTCGTCTTCTCCCATGTCAATAACTTGAAAGTCTGTGTAGACAAAGTGATCGTCTATTTTGACTGGGACATCAGTTACTGTTCCTTTAACTTCTCGAAATGTCTGATCTTCCATCTCGAGCTGAATGTATGTTGGTCTTAGGGGCATGGTCCCGAACAAGAGCCGATAGGTGACTGCGGCCATTATGTTGATGCCCGATCCGGTGTCACAAGTTGTCTTGTAGACGTTGTATCCATTTATGGAGCAGTAGATGCTTGGCATTCCTGGGTCGTCCTTCTTGATCAAAAGCGGTGACTTAAGTTGGTGATCTTGGCCTCCATGAACTACAGTGACCATCTTAGCTGACTCGGTCCACACTTGCTTGTTCCTGTTCCTCCTGTTGGTCCTCTTCCTTGATTCATGTCTGGATTGATCTGGAATTTGTGTAGTCTTGTTCTTGAAGAAAAATGTCTCCTTCCTCCCTTTGACATAGAAACTGATCTTGGCAGCACTAGCGTAGATGATAGCTCCCATTGTGTTCAAGAATGGCCTCCCTAAGATGATGGGTGCTCTCTCATCATTTCCGGTCTCTACCACTACGAAGTCTGCTAGGGCATACAAGGTACCAACTCGGACACAAAGGTTCTTCAATATTCCCTTTGGAAAAGTTATCGTCTGATCTGCAAACTGCAAACACATGGTTGTTTCTAATAAAGGATATGTAAAGAATTTTTCGTAGAGTACCCTGGGTATAATGTTGACGCTAGAGCCAAAGTCGCAGCTTCTGGAACGTCCACCATGCCGATGGAGATCGGGATGACGGGGCGTCCTGGATCGCCTCTCTTGACCGGCAGAAGGTCAGTAGAGAATTCAGTGACGGGGTTACTCCAGTTAATACCTGCATCAAACATGTCTACAAGATTTGCAGATTCTAATCCTTCCGGTTGTGATGGTATACCGGGGTTAGTAGTAGGAACAGCGGCAGCTATTTGATTTAACTGAGATTCAATCATTTTATTAAAGCTAATTTGATTCTTGATGGCAGTAGAGAAATTATCCATTCTATTATTTATATTTTCTAGCATTTTATCATTAGATGCCAATTTCTTAGATTGGTTATCCATTAGCTTTCCTTGATTAGACACTAACTCTCTCAAAGGTGGAAAATTATTATTATTGTTGTAAGAATTGTTACCTTGATAATTACCTGAGTAGTTAGGCCTCTGTTGATTCCAACCTTGATTTTGTTGAGGACGGTTGTAGTAGTTGTTGTTGTTGTTGTTGTTGATGTAGTTCACATCCTCAAGCATCTCAGGGCAGTGGTTGCCTGAGTGTCCAGTATCTCCACACTCCTCACAAGTCATGTGAGAGTCGTAGATGTGCATAACTTCTTTCTTGTCTCCAGCTCTATCGTCGAGCTTCTTCATGAGCAGGTCTAGCTTTGCAGACAGCATGTCTACCTCCTTTAGCTGATGCATACTTCCACCTCTCTTGCGTGTCTGGGTCCTCTCTTCATTCCAGCTTTGATTGGACGCCATCTTCTCCACAAGAGCTGTGGCTTGTGACATAGTAAGTGATAAGAATGCTCCTCCAGCTGCAGCATCCATGGTCTCTCGGGTACTGTTGCCGAGCCCATGATAAAATGTCTGCATCATAGCCAACTCTCCATTCCATGATGGGGACATTCTAGGATATAGTCTTGGAAGCGCTCCCATGCTTCTGGAACAGATTCATCATTTTGTTGCTGAAAACTTGTAATCTTCCCACGGAGAGCATTGGTCTTGCCCATGGGAAAGAACTTTGCCAGGAAGTTTGTTGAGCAGAGTGCCCACGTAGTATTCTTCTCCTTTGTAGCGTAGAATCACTGCTTCGCTCTTCCTAACAGTGAGAATGGGAAGAGGCGAAGTAGTATAGCATCTTTGGAAACTCCTGATATGGTGAATGTGTTGCAAATCTCCAGGAAGTGTTGTAAATGAACACTAGCATCTTCGTGTGCCTTCCCACAGAACTGGTTGGATTGCACCATGTTGATAAGTCCAGGCTTAAGCTCAAAGTTGCCATCGATCTCTGCAGCAGGTCTAGTGCGGATGTTGTCCGTAGTGGGAGCTGAGAACTCGCGGATTGATTTGTTCGCCATGGCTTCGAACTCTGAAGACAAGTTTCGGTGATCTTCTTGATTGGATGAAGCTTCTTGCTGAAGTGTTGATGATCTCGTCTTGAGCTTGGCTCTCGTCTTCTTGAATAATGCTTCGGGATTGTCAACAAAATTTCCTGGAAGATGTCTTCTATTCATACATTCCCCTGCATAAGATAAAATAGAAAAATATCGGGGTAAAACTGTATGAGAGAATAGATAAGCTCAATCATATTAGTGATGCGAATGATAACTCAAAATCTTTTATTCCATTCCTGATTAGTAATCAACCTTCCCCGGCAACGGCGCCAAAAATGCTTGTTGGGTATTCTTAACATCATTACCAAAAGTAGACTAAGTTCTCAAAATCTAGTAACGGTGCCAAAAATGCCAAACCTATCCCTCACACCACTTAAGCCAAGTTGTCATCCCCAGCATGATATAAGAGACGCGGTATTGAAATATGCAATTGCTCTTCTAAATAAATAATGATTGGGATCTGCAAGCGCACAGATTAATACCGATGTAGCATTTTAACCGGGAAGTATTCTAGGTATCGTTATTTATATTTTTACCACTGGGAAGGGATTAGCAATCATCACTATTGATTACAGAATAGAATATGAGATTGAGCATCTATCATTGCATGTATAATTGAGAACATTATATCTAACTCTTCATACAGGGATAAGTGTCACATAAAAGATATATGAAGTAATGAATAGTGACAAGGATAACTAATCTGATCTAGCCACATAATAAATATGATAAGCACCTCAATTAGATACTCTAGAAAGTCATTAGCATGGTATTAGAACGAACTACAAGAATATTCCCTAAGTTATTCTCAACAATATAGTCTAGCATTATCATAGTTAGTGCAAGCATACTTAGCAATCATTGCGAGACAAGACTACGCCCATGCATAGTGATATTAGCAAGGTAAATGAGAAACATAGCAATCACTCCCCTGTAATAATATTGCTCTGCCAGCCCAATACACGAGAGGGGGACTATATAAGAATCAATGAAGCTGTCATTATCACGAACCACCCCACGATCTGGCATATTGGATACAATCGCAGATAAATACGGTATAAGCACCACGCCTACACAATATCTATCATTTACCCATGGATCCGATGGATAAACGCTATACGATCCTAAGCTTGTATATAGATCCAATCTAACTAAGCCAAGTACATAACTATGATAAACTAAGAACAATATAATCTTGAATATAAGCAAGTAGAGCAAAGTCATAAGCAATATATTGAAGTAGAACAAAGTCATATTCATCATATTGAAGAACAAAGATAATTAGAAGGCAATTAGAAGCACAATTAGAGAATTACCAAGAATCCTCCTGACAGATCCGGAAACCAATCGAAGATTGACTCCTTCTAGTTCTAATCCTATGTAGCTATGCTAATCTAGATATCTAATTGATGTGGTGGCTCTAATCTTGATCAGAGGCTTCTTCTCCCCTGAGGAATAATGAATTAGGGTTGAGAGGCTCTCCCCTCCAGGCGCCAGGGGGTCTGGTTTTATAGTCCCTTCAAGTGAATATGGGCCGTTGGATCAAACCGACATAGATTGTATGGTTTAGATTCATCCTTTAGGTCGGTGGAGATCTCCCACGAAGCAGAGTCCTGATTGGACTCAGGGAGGGGGCGGGCGCCCAGGGCAGGAGGGCGGGCGCCCTGCCTCTGGCCCCGTTTTGCCTCCGCTTCTGTCTCGTGGCTTCTGGAGTCTTCTAGATGTAAGATAATTGCGCGGCACGTTAATATCTCTATGTAATCCCGACGTGTGGGCCTTTCTTCTGTATTTCCTGATAACCCCCTGCAGAAATAGACAAACACCAAAACTCATGGAATTCTATCAGATAAAACCCTAAGTCTAGATGTTGATTTCATTTGGATCCTTTTCTTTATTTATTTGATAATTAAATTTGATACATAAGGACCGTCAACACTAGCAATTGAAAAGTGCCACTTGTGCTCATTCTATTAATCTTGCATCCACCATAGTCGGAGTTCGAATATCTAATCAACTCAAAGTTAGACCCCTTGGGATACCATAATCCAACATCATGAGTTCCCTTTAGATACCTCAATATTCTTTTGGTTGCCTTCAAGTGACTTTCTCTAGGTGAAGCTTGGTATCTTGCACATTTGCACACACTAAACATTACATCCGGCCTTGATGCAGTGACATAGAGCAAACTTCCAATCGTGGACCGATATAGCTTTTGATCTACCATGTTGCCACTTGCATCACTACCTAATTGATCATTTGTGCCCATAGGTGTGCTCATTGGTTTAGCTTCATGCAACCCAAACTTCTTGATCATGTCCTTGATGTACTTTCCTTGGCTTACAAAAGTGCCATCCTTCATTTGCTTGATTTGAAGTCCAAGGAAGTAACTAAGCTCTCCAATCATGGACATCTCAAACTCATTTGCCATCATTCTTCCAAACTCTTCACAAAAGTCTTGATTGGTGGACCCAAAGATGATGTCATTAACATAGATTTTCAACACAAACAAGTCATTGCCTAGCTTCTTGGTGAAGAGGGTAGTGTCAACCTTTCCCATCTTGAACCCTTTAGAGAGAAGGAAATCTCTCAATCTCTCATACAATGCTCTAGGTGCTTGCTTCAAACCATACAATGCCTTCTTGAGCTTGTACACATGGTTGGGTTTCTTGTCATCTTCAAAACCGGGAGGTTGTTCAACATAAACCAACTCATTGATGTATCCATTGAGAAATGCACTCTTCACATCCATTTGATAGAGCTTGATGTTGTGGGCACAAGCATAGGCTAATAATATTCTAATTACTTCCAATCTTGCAACCGGTGCATATGTTTCTCCAAAGTCAAGACCATCAACTTGAGTGTAACCTTGTGCTACTAATCTTGCTCTGTTTCTCACAACTACACCATCTTGATCTTGCTTGTTTCTGAAGACCCACTTGGTACCAATCACATTGTAGTTCTTTGGCCTCTCAACAAGCTCCCACACTTGATTTCTTGTGAAGTTATTCAATTCTTCATGCATGGCATTTACCCAATCGGAATCTTTCAATGCATCTTCTATTCTCTTTGGTTCTTCAAATGAGACAAATGAATAGTGCTCACAAAAGGATGCTAGCCTTGATCTTGTTTGCACACCACTTTGAATACCTCCAATGACTTGATCCAATGGATGATCCCTTGCTATGCTAGTAGGTTCGAGCATTGGGAGTTGATTGCTTCCACTTGCTTGAGCTTGGTTTTGATCATCATCATGAGAGCCACTAGTACTAGCTTGATTTGTATCAATTTGCACTTCTTGATTGATCATGTGAACATCATTATCATCATCAATTTGCCTTGGCCTTATGTCACCTACATCCATGTTCTTCATTGCATTTGCCAATTGATCTCCTCTCACATCATCAAGATTTTGAGCTTCATTTTGAGATCCCTTGGTTTCATCAAACTCAACATCATGGACTTCTTCCAATGTGCCACTTGCCAAGTTCCAAACTCTATATGCCTTGCTTGTGGTGGAATAACCAAGTAAGAACTCCACCAAGTAAGAACCCTTCATCACATTTCTTCTCAAACTTACTCAATCTTGTGCCTTTCTTGAGAATGTAGAATTTACAACCAAACACTCTAAAGTATGCAATGTTGGGCTTTCTTCCATTCAATAGCTCATATGGTGTATTCCCAAGCTTCCCATGGCAATAGAGACGGTTGCTACAATAGCAAGCCATGTTGATAGCTTCACTCCAAAATGAATGGCTAACATTGTATTCACTAAGCATTGATCTAGCCATATCAATCAAAGTTCTATTCTTTCTTTCAACTACACCATTGGATTGAGGAGTGTATGTTGGAGAGAATTGATGTCCAATGCCAAGATCATCACACAATTCCTCAATTCTTGTGTTCTTGAATTCACTACCATTGTCACTTCTAATCTTCTTGATAGTGGTTTCAAACTCATTTTGCACCCTCTTGACAAAAGACTTGAATAGATCACAAACATCACTCTTGTCATAGAGGAAGAACACCCAAGTGTATCTAGTGTAGTCATCAACTATCACAAAGTCATACTTGTTACCACCAATGCTAGTGTATGTTGTTGGCCCAAATAAATCCATGTGCAATAGCTCAAATGCCTTTGATGTACTCATTTCACTTTTCTTAGGATGTGTATTTCCAACTTGCTTTCCGGCTTGACAAGCGCTACATGGTTTATCCTTCTCAAAGGTGACATCCTTCAAACCTCTAACTAAGTCATGCCTCAATAGTTTGTTCAATTGTTTCATTCGAACATGACCAAGCCTTCTATGCCACAACCAACCCAAACTTGATTTGCTAATTAGGCAAGATGTCAATTGAGTGTCACTATCATTGAAATCAACCAAGTATAAGCTACCATGCCTAAATCCTTTGAATATCAAGTTTGATCCATCAACACTAACCACCTCAACATCATCACTACCAAAGATGCACTTGAAACCAAGGTCACAAAGTTATGCAATTGACAAGAGATTGAAATCTAGGCTCTCAACTAGCAACACATTTGATATGCTCAAGTCATTTGAGATAGCAATTTTACCAAGCCCCTTGACCTTGCCTTTCTTGTTGTTGCCAAATGTGATAGAATCAAAACCACCATTTTGATTTGTATCAATTGATTTGAACATACATGACTCTTCGGTCGTATGTTGAGTGCACCCACTATCAAGCACCCAATGCCTTCCTCCGGCTTTGTAATTGACCTACAAGACAAGATCAATTCCTTTTAGGTACCCAAACTTGATTGAGTCCTCCAAGGTTAGCAACTAAGCTCTTTGGTACCCAAATGGCTTTCTTCTTTGAGCCCATCCATGGTGCACCAATGAACTTAGCATGAACACCTTTTGTATCCTTGGTAAGTACATAGAAAGAATTTAGCTTAATTGAGGATACATAAGCTTTGGGTTTCTTGTTCATGCATTGTTGCTCTAGGTGACCAACTTGCTTGCAAGCTTTGCAATACCGGCCATTGTTCTTCACAAAACTAGTCTTGTGAGGAGCAAAGGCGGCCTTGCCTTTCTTGGGGTTATAGCCTAATCCCTCTTTATAGAAGAAGCTCTTTGGCTACCCAAGCACATAAGCAAGCGGTCCTCACCACCATAAGCCTTGGCTAAGGTGTGATTGAGCTCTTTCACCTCCTTTTTGAGAATTTCATTCTCAACTTTTAGTGAGGTGTCACAAGTGAAACCATCACTACTAGATGAGGATGATGTAGATGTGCTACATGAAGGGTTAGTAGAAGCAATAACAATAGGCTTACTCAAGATATCACATGTTATGCCTATGTTGCAAGTTTGAGCTTTTTCAATTTTAGTTGGATCATTTTCACACTTGTTAACTAGAGAGGAATGAGCTTCTTCAAGCTTAGTGTGGGCCTTTTGAAGCTTCTTATGGTCTTCCTTTAGACTCTCATAAGATGCTCTAAGCTCATCAAGTTCTTGCTCAAGGGTTTTCTTATCCTTAAGCAAGGCCTTGCACTCCTCTCTAGTTTCTTTATAGTGATGAGTGCAATCTTCTAGCATAGTGATTAGTTCATCTTTAGTTGGTTCATCATGATCACTATCACTATCATTATCACTAGCATGGTCACTCTCATCATCGGATGATACCTTAGTGGCCTTAGCCATGAAGCATGATGGAGTGTCGAAGATGGAGCTCTTTCCTTGAATTGCAATACTAGCATGCCCCTTTTTCTTGTTGCTTTCATCATCACTTGAGGAGTCATCACTATCCCAAGTTGCAACATTGGCATCACCCTTCTTCTTGTTTGAGCCTTCCTTCTTTTCTTGCTTCTTTCTTTCCTTCTTGATAGCATCTTCATCATAACTATCATAAGGACACTTGGCGATGAGATGGTCCTTGCTATGGCATCTAAAGCACTTCATGGAATGGTCATTCTTCTTGGAGGAGCTCTTCTTCCTTCTTGCCCGATAGCCCTTCTTCTTCATAAACTTGCCAAATCTCTTGACAAGAAGAGCCATCTCCTCATCTTCATCACTATCACAAGAGCTTGCTTCTTCTTCACTTGATGATTCTTGCTTGGCTTTGCCCTTGGATGTGGAGGCCTTGAATGCCACACTCTTCTTCTTCTCATCATCCTTCTTCTCACCATCCTTCCTCTTTTTCTTGATCAACTCATCCTTCTCATCATCTTCTCTATAAGCATCATCGGTCATCACCTCTTGGAAGACTTGTTGGGGAGTTGAATCACTAAGTGTTGTCTTGACTAGCACGGTGATCAATGTGTCAAATCTCTTGGGCAAGCTTCTCAAGAACATCATAGAGAATTGACTATCTTTTACTTCTTCCCCAAGTGCCTTGAGTTCATTCACCGGTGAAACATCTCCGGCATCTTGAAGCTTGAGAACTTTTCTTGGATGATGTATGCCTTTGTGGTCTTGGTTCCCTTGGTGCCCTCAAATGTTTCTTCTAATTTTGCCCATGCATCATGAGCAATCACAATGTTCTTGATTTGCTCAAAGGTCTTGTCATCAAGAGCTTCATGAAGAGCACTAATTGCAATGTCCTTGCATTGAAGCTTCTTCTCTTCTACCGATGTTGGTGCATTCTCATTTGCAACCTCAAACTTTGTTTCGGTCACCTTCCAAACTTCTCTATTGATTGACTTGATATGGGCGGTCATCTTGACCTTCCAATAAGTATAATTGGTGCCATCAAAGTAAGGTACCTTCTTGGTGTTGTTGATATGCAAACTAAGAGCCATTTCTTCACCGTAGGTTGTTAAGCCTCAAATAAACGGTGCCTCAGCTCTGATACCACTTGAAAGGTCCAAATGGCTAGAGGGGGGTGAATAGCCTATTTAAATTTTCTACAAACTTCAACTAGACAAGTTGATTAGTAAAACAAAAGGCAAAGCTATTCTAGCACTAGCACAACTAAGCTATGCAAGTCACCTACACAAGTCTAGCAAGAAAGCTAAACACTAGTTACAACAAGAAAGCACAACTAGAAGCTAGCTACACTCCTGAACAAGAAAGCTAAGCTAAACAAGCTACACCACTAGCAAGGTATGCACAAAAGTAAAGGAGAGGAGAGTGATTGTTATACCAATGTTGTAGAGTAGAAATATAGCCAATCAATCAATCACAATTACAAGAGAATCCTCGGCAAGAGATGACACAAGATTTTTTACTGAGGTTCACTTGCTTCCCGGCAAGCTAGTCCTCATTGTGGTGATACACCCACTTGATGGATCACGACCTAATTGGCACTCCAAAGCCAAACCCTCAGCGGGTGCCGCACATCCACTCACAAGATGGGGATCCTCCAAGCCACGAGCAATCCACTAGAGTAGCCAATTGCGATCTCCCGCGGGGAAGGCTCAAGCACCCCTCACAAATCACTTGGTGAGGCTCGAAACAATCTCCAATCACGAGCTCAACACCACCGCTGCTCCAAGCCGTCTAGGGCGTCGGGAAACACCCAAGAGTAACAAGAAATCCGCAGCAAACTCAAGAATCAAGTGCCACTAAATGCATCTCTCAAAGCAATGCACTTGAATCTCACTCAATCTCACTAGGATTAGCAATCAAGCAAGGAGATGAGTGGAGGGAGTGTTCTCTAGCTCAATGTATGCCTCAAATAATCAAATGTGCAAGAGAGACCCTCCCAAAACCAGCCACCTTCTATTTAAAAGCCCCTCAAAGAACTAGCCATTGGCCACTCTCACTGGACTGAAATCGGGGGCACCGGACGCTACCAAGTGATCACCGGACGCTCGACCCCCAGCGTCCGGTGCTTAGGGGTAGGCCATGTGTCCTTCTTGAATCCCACGTGTCAGTTTCTAACGGCTACATGCTACACATCGGACGCTCGTCAGGTCCACACCGGACGCGTCCGGTGCACACCGGGCTGATGCGCAGAGAGTTCCGCAAACCTGCAGGGTCACCGGACGTGAGCCACCGGACGCACCCTGAGCGTCCGGTGCTCACCGGACTTAAACATAGGGAGGGTTGCAAAACCTCCTCACACCGGACGCACACCACCGGACGCACTCAGAGCGCGTCTGGTGCTCAACCCTAGCAGGGTCAAGCACACCGGACTCTGAGGCCAGCGTCCGGTGCCTCCGAACTCAGCGTCCGGTGAGTGTTTCTCAGTGAGAAAACACTTCCGCGAATTCTCCAAATTTCCCACCGGTGCAATAGAAAATATAAACTTATTTTTCTCAAAAGCGCCGAATCCCGCCGAGCTTGCGACCCTAGGAACCCACACCCCTCTCAACCCTAGGAAAACCACCTCCTATGCAAATGTGCTAACACCAACAAGTGTCCACCACCAAAGTGCATGTGTGTTAGCTTATCATAAACATTTTCCCAAAGGAGTTAAGTTAGCACTTTACTAGATCCTAATGCATATGCTCAAGATATGGACCTAGTAGCACTTGATTCGAGAGATGACCGTGATTTCTATTGACGGTCCTTAAGTATCAAATTTAATTATCAAATAAACAAAGAAAAGGATCCAAATGAAATCAATATCCAGACTTAGGGTTTTATCTGATAGAATTCCATGAGTTTTGGTGTTTGTCTATTTCTACTGGGGGTTATCAGGAAATACGAAAGAAAGGCCCACACGTCGGGATTACATAGAGATATCAACGTGCCGCGCAATTATCTTACATCTAGAAGACTCTAGAAGCCACGAGAACGAAGCGGAGGCGAAACGGAGCTTGGCCCTGGGCGCCCGCCTAGGAGACCAGGGCGCCCGCCCCCTTACAGAGTCCAATCAGAACTCTCTTTCGGGATCAATCTCCACCGACCTAAAGGATCAAGGATAACCGTTCAATCAATGTCGGTTTGATCCAACGACCCATATTCACTTGAAAGGACTATAAAACCAGACCCCCTGGCCCCTGGAGGAGAGAGCCTCTCAACCCTAATTCATTATTCCTCAAGGGAGAAGAAGCCTCTGATCAAGCCTAGAGCCACCACATCAATTAGACATCTAGATTAGCATAGCTACATAGGATTAGAACTAGAAGGAGTCAATCTTCGATTGGTTTCCGGATCTGTCAAGAGGATTCTTAGTAATTCTCTAATTGTTCATCTTTGTTCTTCAATATTATAAACATGACTTTGTTCTATTTCAATATATTGCTTATGACTTTGCTCTACTTGTTTATATTCAAGATTATATTGTTCTTAGTTTATCATAGTTATGTACTTGGCTTAGTTAGATTGGATCTATATACATGTTTAGGATCGTATAGCGTTTATCCATCGGATCCATAGGTAAATGATAGATATTGTGTAGGCGTGGTGCTTATACCGTATTTATCTGCGATTGTACCCAATATGCCAGATTGTGGGGTAGTTCGTGATAGTGACAACTTCATTGATTCTTCTATAGTCCCCCTCTCGTGTATTGGGCTGGCAGAGCAACATTATTACAGAGGAGTGATTGCGATGTTTATCATATTCTGATGTGAACTAGGGTTCCTGATCTTCCGAAAGGTTCTGATAACTCTCGATTTGGTGGAGTCGCGACACAATTCGATCCGGCTTCCGAACAATTCGGTCCTGAAACCCCGCAATCGCAGCACCACGTCTCCTCTGGTTATCGACCGTCGATGCACGGTCGACCTCGCCAAGAAGGCTGAGTCCTTTGCCTGCAAATCGAAGAACACAAGCAAGAACAAGAAAGAATGCAACCAAATTGCAGATGAATGATTAATCTCACGAGTTGGGGTCTCACAAACCGACGCGGCGGCAAAACTGTTCTTGACAGAATAATCTAAGCAAAACCCAAAACCGAACGAGAGTGGCGGCGGCTGGTTATAGAGGTCTAAGGGTCGTCGCCACCCCTGGACGCGCCCCCCCTAATGGGCTCAACGATGATACACGGCCCAACAGACCAAAAACGGTGACGCAGCACTGGAACAGATTCTGGACGCTGACTTGTTTTGACGTTTCCCGATGACTCAGAAGGAATTTGGACCTCAAACTAATGCCATTGGTTTCCTTATGAAACTATCTTTCCAACCATGGGTGGATCGTCGAAAACGGAGTCCGGATGCGTCCTGGGCGTCCGTTTTACTCCTCGCTGGTCCTGGACTCCGAAACAGGCTCGAAGTCGACTTGGTTTGGGCCTCCACCTTGACTTGGGCGCCCTTGCTGGTCCTCCACGCCTCCAAGCCCTCCCTTATGCATCCCCTGGTCCTCTCCATGATTCCTAAGCACAATATAATCATTAGGTAGCAATCTATTCTCAAAATCATATAAAGACTTGCTTAGGAACGAGCTCACCTGTAAATTTAGTTGTCGCGCGCGAGCTCTTGTGATTGGACCTTGAAAATCCAGCGTAGGATCATCGTGTGCATCCGAAGGAGTGATGTCCTCATCATCCTCCCCCTCTTGAATTGGAGTCGTCCTCGACTCAAGGTCATCTTCTTTTCTGAAATATGGCTTCAAATCTGAAATGTTGAAAGAAGGACTAACCCCGAACTCGGGTGGCAACTCAAGTTTGTATGCATTGTCATTTATTTTCTCAATAATTTTATAAGGACCAGCAGCTCTTGGCATTAATTTTGACTTACACAGTTCTGGAAACCTATCTTTTCTCAAATGTAACCATACTAAATCACCTGGTTCAAGTTTAACCTCTTTTCTACCTTCACTACCAGCAATTCTATACTTTTCATTCATCTTTTCAATATTTTCTTTAGTGGTTGCATGCAACTTACGAATAAATTCAGCACGTGCACTAGCATCACTATGTGTTCTTTCATTGGTAGGTAAAGGCAAAAGATCAATGGGAGCACAGGGGTTAAAACCATACACTACCTGAAAAGGACTTACCTTCGTGGTAGAATGTGTTGCCCGATTGTAAGCAAACTCCACATGAGGCAAACATTCTTCCCACATCTTCAAATTTTTCTTCAAAACAGCTCTCAACATGGTGCCCAAAGTACGGTTCACTACCTCCGTTTGTCCATCGGTTTGTGGGTGACAAGTTGTTGAAAACAACAGTTTTGTACCCAACTTGTTCCATAGAGTACGCCAAAAGTGACTCAAGAATTTAGCATCGCGATCTGAAACAATAGTAGAAGGCATACCATGCAAGCGAACAATCTCTTTGAAAAAAAGGTCAGCAATATAAATGGCATCATCACTTTTATGACATGGTATAAAATGTGCCATCTTAGAGAATCGATCCACAACAACAAAAATGCTATCCCTCCCCCTCTTAGTCCTAGGCAATCCCAAAACAAAGTCCATCGAAATATCTGCCCAAGGAATAGAAGGAACAGGAAGAGGCATATACAAACCATGTGGATTTAGGCGAGACTTAGCTTTTTGACATGTGGTGCAGCGTGCCACGAACCGCTCAACGTCTCTCCTCATCTGTGGCCAAAAGAAGTGTGTGGCCAAAATATCCGCCGTCTTCTTAGCACCAAGCCCATCAATCCTCCTCCGTGCGCTTCCTGCAACAACATCAGACGAACGGAACCGACTGGAATGCACAGACGGTTAGCTCTAAACACAAATCCATCATTGATCACAAACTTGTTCCATGTACGACCCTCTTTACAATTCAGCAACACATCTTTAAAATCAGGATCAAACACATATTGTTCTTTTATTGATTCAAGCCCAAAAATTCTACAATCAAGTTGGGACAGTAAAGCATATCGTCGAGACAAAGCATCAGCAATTATATTATCCTTTCCTTTCTTATGTTTGATAATATAAGGAAAAGATTCAATAAATTCAACCCACTTAGCATGTCTACGATTTAGATTATTTTGAGATCGAAGATACTTAAGCGATTCATGATCTGAATGTATAACAAATTCCTTAGGCCACAAATAATGACGCCACGTCTCTAAAGAACGTACAAGTGCATACAATTCCTTATCATACGTTGAGTAATTAAGAACAGGGCCATGCAATTTTTCGCTAAAGTATGCAACGGGCTTACCTTCTTGCATCAACACACCTCCAATGCCAACGCCACTAGCATCACATTCTAGCTCAAAAGTCTTACCAAAGTTTGGAAGTTGTAGCAATGGCGCGTGTGTAAGCTTGTCCTTCAAAGTGTCAAAGGACTCCTCTTGTGCCTTACCCCATTTGAACACCACACCTTTCTTTGTCAACTCGTGCAAGGGGGCAGCAATGGCGCTAAAATCCTTGACGAAGCGACGATAGAAACCTGCAAGACCAAGAAAGCTTCGTACCTGTGTGATGGTTTGGGGAACCGGCCAGCTCTTTATGGCTTCAATTTTTAGCTCATCCACTTGAATTCCCTGTGGAGTAACAACATAGCCAAGAAAAGAGACTCGATCCGTGCAAAAGATGCACTTCTCAAGGTTACCAAATAAATGTGCATCACGTAAAGCATTAAAAACAGCACGTAAGTGATCCATATGTTCATCCAAAGACTTGCTATAAATCAATATATCATCAAAGTAAACCACCACAAAGGCTTTCTCGTACATACCCACGGTCCAAAAGGTCTTGGACTTGTCGCTGAATTTCCTTAGTCTCCTCGGGGTTGGTTCGATAAGCAGCTCGGTTTGGCAATGTTGCTCCCGGGATCAAATCAATTTGATGCTCTATTCCTCTCATAGGTGGCAGCCCCGGGGGTATCTCAGCTGGAAAAACATCCTCATACTTCTGCAAAAGGTTAGTGACAACAGGAGGTATCGAGCCAACATTATCATCAAGCGAAAACAAGACTCGTTTGCAAGCCAAACTGTAGCAAATATCATCATCAGAAATTTCAGCAAGGTCACTTTTTATTGCAAGCATAACTGCACCCTTCAATTTAATTCCCTCGGCCTTAGAATTAGGTGTCGACTTATCATTTTTAGGTGGGTAAACAGAATTAGCAACCTGCTGATTTTCAGATTTAACATCATGCAAACTAGCAGCTCGTTCTTTATCAGCCTGTACAATTTCAGCAGGGGTCATTGGTACCAAAGTAATTTTCTTTCCTTTATGAACAAAAGTGTATGTGTTACTTCTACCATGGTGTATAGCATCATTATGAAATTCCCATGGACGACCCAATAAAAGTGAACAAGCTTCCATAGGTACTACATCACAATCAACAGAATCAACATAGGTACCAATGGAAAAAGAAACTCTGCAAGTTTTTGTTACCTTAGCCTTACCAGAATCATTCAACCACTGAATATGGTACGGATGGGGGTGTGGGCGCATGGTCAAACCAAGCTTCTTGATCAAATCTGAACTCACCAAATTATTGCAGCTACCCCCATCAATGTTGACACGTGCTCGCCGGTTGTTGATGACAAAGAAAATTTGGAACAAATTGTGGCGTTGTAGCTTCTCAGGTTGTTGTACTTGTGCGCTGAGCACTCGCTGCACAATGACGCTCATGTAGGCTGAAGTGTCCCCGCTACCAAAGACCTCGCCGTCTCCCTGAATAGGTTCTTCTTCTTCATCATCTTCAACGTCAGAGGTACTGATGTACCCATCTTCTGTAGCAATGTATGCCCGCTTACTTGGGCAGTCTTTTTGCACATGTCCATATCCATGGCAGCGGTGGCACTGAATGCCAGAAGTGCGTCCCGTTGAGGCAATGGAGGATGCACTCTTTGAAGGTTCCTGCACAGAATTTTTACCTGACCCGGAAGGTTGGGAAGAAGGCGTCCGCTTGCTTGCTGGTAGAGGCGCCCGAAAAGAGGATGCCTTGGGAAGCCCGGAAGATGGCCCCATGCGCGGTGTGTATGAGGTACCACCCTTGCTCTTGCCCTACTTTTCACGCCCCTGCAACTCCTTCTCTGCAAGCATAGCAAACTGAAACAACTGGTTGATAGTGTTAAATTCCTTATAATCAACTATGTCCTGAATTTCCTCCCTCAAACCTGCATAAAAATGAACAATCGAATCCTCGGGTCCCTCTACTATGCCACAACACATCAAACCTTTTTGGAGCTCACCATAGTAATTCTGCACGGATTTATCTCCCTGTTCTAAACGCATCAGTCTCTTACGTAGGTCTCTATGATATGATGGAGGCACAAATCTATCACGCATAGCAACCTTAAGTTCTTCCCAAGTTCTAGGTTGGCAATTATCTGCAACTAAACCAGTCCACCAAATGATAGCAAAATCTTTAAATTCACTAGTGGCTTGTCTAATGTGATGTTGCTCAGGCACAAGGTGGGCACTAAATCAAGGTATTCCTCAGCATCATAATGTCCCAAAAAGGAAGGTATTGTAAATTTAACCTTAGCATAAGGATCATCGGGAGCATGAGTACGATTACCTCGATGGCGGTTGAAATGTTGAGCGCCACCCATACCTGCGGTGTTTGTGTGAAGACGAGGACGTAATCTGTTTCGCATTGTCGCTGCTCGATCAATCTTGCCATCGGCATCATATACCTCATCACCAGCGTCGCTGCCATCAATATCTTCTTCGGGTGGTGGCCTGGCTTCTAAGGCAGTTACCCTATCAGTTAGAGCGGACAGTCGTTTGTCCAATCTCTCAAGGGTGTTGCCGATCTTGAGGTCAATGAGTGCTGCAGTTACAGCCTTTGTTACTGTCTCGTTCATATCTTTCTGAGCATTGGTTAAAACCGATTGTAGTTGCTCTTGGCTGACACACTCTGAAAACTCTTTGGGTGAATTTTCTTCTCCGTCGTCACCTGCCATTGTAGACACAAAACACAAGCAACAAGCAGTGAAAATTATCCCTAATAATCCTACTACTCAGGTGGAGTGGTGCCTCAAAAATCACAGCAAATGGAACAACTTAACAAGTTCCGACCGGTTCTTACCAGCAAGGCACGGATACCTGGAAGACGTAGCGCTGAGATTACGGGGTCAAAACTTGTGTTGTCCAGAAGCAATATGTGGAGCTCTAGGAAGGCTTAAAATACAGTCGCAAGGAATAGCAATAATTTAATTCAGAAATTGCAAGATTGAAAAGTAGTCCCAAGCTAGTCTATGTCGCCGGCCTAAACTTATCCAGGACCTAGTTCAAGCAAGCAACAATACAACTCAGCGTGGAGACTCAAAGGATGCAAGCACTTCTGAAATTCTTTTCACTTGTTTTTTTTTGCTGTGGCTTTTACTCTCTCTCTTTTTTCTTTTTTTTTTGCAGCTCGTTGCCTTTTTGTTTCAAGGAAATCTGGACTCGGCTAAAATTTTGTTTCCTAAAATCTAGCAGGAGCACCGATGGAAACGATGAGTGAGCTCCACTAGGCAGTCGTTCATGTATTCAGCACAAAAGCTTGTGTCCACGCACAACTCTAGGGGCATGCAACGAGAGCACGATTTGCTGACAGAAAAAAAATAAAAATAAAGGTGTGATCAAACTGATGGACGTCAACAAACCAGACCTAGACTTATCTAAACCAACGAACACAATGACATAACGAGGGACAACCGTTCAATAAAGCAAACTGAAATAAAATTATTGCACGGCCACAACGGGTGATACGACTTGGGGAAAACAAAGATGACACAAGTATTTTTGTAGGGTAATTTTTTTGGATTTTTAGGACAAAGTGAAACACAACTAAACTAGGATAAGGGCGAACCTGACGGTAAACCTGAGGCTCTGATTACCACTTGATGTGAACTAGGGTTCCTGATCTTCTGAAAGGTTCTGATAACTCTCGATTTGGTGGAGTCGCGACACAATTCGATCCGGCTTCCGAACAATTCGGTCCGGAAACCCCGCAATCGCAGCACCACGTCTCCTCTGGTTATCAACAGTCGATGCACAGTCGACCTCGCCAAGAAGGCTGAGTCCTTTGCCTGCAAATCGAAGAACACAAGCAAGAACAAGAAAGAATGCAACCAAATTGCAGATGAATGATTAATCTCACGAGTTGGGGTCTCATAAACCGACGCGGCGGCGAAACTGTTCTTGACAGAATAATCTAAGCAAAACCCAAAACCTAACGAGAGTGGCGGTGGCTGGTTATAGAGGTCTAAGGGTCGTCGCCACCCCTGGACGCGCCCCCCTAATGGGCTCAACGACGATACACGGCCAACAGACCAAAAACGGTGACGCAGCAATGGAACAGATTCTGGACGCTGACTTGTTTTGACGTTTCCCGATGACTTCAAGGAATTTGGACCTCAAACCAATGCCATTGGTTTCCTTATGAAATTATCTTTCCAACCATGCGTGGATCGTCAAAAACGGAGTCCGGATGCGTCCTGGGCGTCCGTTTTACTCCTCGCTGGTCCTGGACTCCGAAACAGGCTCGAAGTCGACTTGGTTT
Organism: Sorghum bicolor; assembly: GCF_000003195.3. NCBI lineage: Eukaryota > Viridiplantae > Streptophyta > Magnoliopsida > Poales > Poaceae > Sorghum > Sorghum bicolor. The sequence goes on along the minus strand of NC_012875.2, from coordinate 32,955,469 downwards.
GAGCCTCCACCTTGACTTGGGCGCCCTTGCTGGTCCTCCACGCCTCCAAGCCCTCCCTTATGCATCCCCTGGTCCTCTCCATGATTCCTAAGCATAATATAATCATTAGGTAGCAATCTATTCTCAAAATCATATAAAGACTTGCTTAGGAACGAGCTCACCTGTAAATTTAGTTGTCGCGCGCGAGCTCTTGTGATTGGACCTTGAAAATCCAGCGTAGGATCATCGTGTGCATCCGAAGGAGTGATGTCCTCATCATATTCCTTGCTAATATCACTATGCATGGGCGTAGTCCTTTCTTGCAATGATTGCTAAGTATGCTTGCACTAACTATGATAATGCTAGATTGTATAGTTAAGAATAACTTAGGAAATATTCTTGTAGTTCGTCATAATTCCATGCTAATGACTTGCTAGAATATCTAATTGAGGTGCTTATCATATTTATCATGTGGCTAAGTTATGCTGATCAGATTAATTATCTTTGTCACCATTCATACTTTATATCTTTTATGTGACACTTATCCCTGGATGAAAGAGTTAGATAAATGTTCTCAATTATACATGCAATGATAGATACTCAATCTTATATTCCATTCTATAATCAACATTGATGGTTGCTAATCCCTTCCCAGTGGTAAAAATATAAATAACGATACCTGGAATACTTCCCGGTTAAAATGCTACATCGGTATTAATCTGTGCGCTTGCAGATCCCATTCATTATTTATTTAGATGAGCAATTGCATATTTTAATACCGCGTCTCTCATATCATGCTGGGGATGACAACTTGGCTTAAGTGGTATGAGGGATAGGTTTGGCATTTTTGGCACCGTTATTAGAATTAGAAAATTGTCTACTTTTGGTAGTGATGTTAAGAATACCCAACAATTTCCCCTCTTGATAGTCAGCTATCTATCCTAAACCCGGTCAATCACTTCTCTACTCATCTTAGACCGGCAAAAGTAAAACCTTATGTTTATACCTTTGCCTTGATAACTTTGCTCCTCATCTATCACCGTGATCTGCACTTCATGCTTCATCTCTTTGTAATCATGTGGCCACCTTTCCATGCCACCATGCTCCTTCATCACATGTGTTGCTATGCCTAACTCAAATCACTTAAACATAAGCCATTAGCAACTTGGTGTCATTAATTACCAAAACCAAACTTGGGCTTTCAGCGATAAAGCATGGAGCATGCTCGAGCTCACCGGAGTGAGCTCGACAATGGCGACTCCGTTGTAGCCATGTTTTCTGCGAGAGAGAGAGGAGGAATGGATGGAATGGGCATGTCCAAGGGCTCGAGGACGTCATCGTGGAGGTCATGCACGCCCTCAGCGTTGATGAGCTGGGCCAGGAGCGGTGTATGGGTGCCAAATGGTGAACAGGTCTTGCCGCCGGTCGGCCACGTCGGCAACTAAAGATTTCCATCAGAGCTCGATTCAGTGACTGATAGAGCGACTTGGATAGTGATTAACTCTCAAACTGTGGTGAATTAGGAGATAGTGTAGCTGAAAAACATGGATTACTAACTAAGTTCTACAACTTTGTCAACTGGAGCAAGAGCCAAATCGGCCTAGATGAAAAAATACAGAGTCTCCAAAATCCTTCAAACAAACTGGTGGCGACAGGAAGACTTAGAAAAATTCTAAGTGTTGGAACAGCCCCCAAATCTGCCTTGTGAGCCATTTTTGAGCAAGTTGTGATCATTTTCATGAGATGGCCATAAAACAACTTTTGTTCCTTATAAAATTTTCTACAACTTTGCTTTAGAAAGTTTTGACATGCAAACATTCGCCTAAGCAAAAGAGGTTTATAAGCCTTAGATCCACATGGTTCAATCTACCATTAACATAGTCACGAACTGGATAGTTCTTTGGACAATGCTTCTTGTGATGTCCCTCCTCGTGGCACTGATAACAAGCATTGCTAACAGTTTTACCATCGGTGGAATCCTGTCATTGAGTTCCTTGAATTGATGTACCAGGAGTAACTAAAGTGCTACTAACTTGTTGGTTCTGAGGGTCCACCTTCAATGGAGTCTCTTCACTTGTTCGCTTCTCGGCTCGATTGCTCTTTCAAGGCTAAAGTTCGCTATAGGTGATGGTTCATCCATCTAGGCATAACTCTGGCATGACAAGTGTAGCTGAAGGGGCATCTAATTCTTTAAGGTATGAATATGTCTTATGAGAGTTTGGGGCTAAAGGTAATTGTGATGTAGAACATAGATTTGGCTTGACACTTAATAGTGGCTCTAGTGAGGTTGTCTTCCTTTTCTTGTACACTTCAGTCTGTTGATCCTGAGATACCTCAATCTATCCTTCATCTTACTTGTTCTGAATACAAGGTAAACCATAATGTCTACAACAGTGACACGGCTCTTTTATCCCAAGTGCCTCATTTATACCATCTTTCCTAGCTTCCATCTTCCTCCAGGCTTCTATTACCAATCTCTTCATTTCTCCTTCCTGAGTTTCTGTCATTGTCTTTTCTGAAGGTAGCTGAGAAACTTTCCGTGGTTCCACTCCACTTAGTACTTGATCTTGCCTGGACAAGGGCTTCTCCTTGTTCATTGGGGATAAAGGTGGCATAGCTGGGTCTTCCTGACATTTGATGTAAGCTCCTTTAATGTCAACTTGGAGAAGTAGAGCTTGTACTATCAAAAGATTTTGGAGTCTAACCATCTGATCAGCTGCCATCTCTAGGATTTGGACTTGCTAGGCTATCATTTGTTCACTACTTAGTTGCATTGCAAAAGTCATTTGCTGACTTTGATCACTGGTATTAATTCCTTTGATGTCATCACTGGTTTCCACCATCTGACAATATGCAATAGTAGAATGAGCTAGAGTAATATGGACAAATAGCATGATATGAAGTGAGAGAAAATAGCGAGAAAGGACCAAGATTGGCAAAAGGATAGGATGAGAGAGGTCACTACCCCACTTAACAGAGATCGAGCTAATCCTCAAATGACTTCTTCTAGACGTCCTTCAAAACACTAGAATAGAGATGACACATAAAACAACAAACCAAGCAAAATAAGCACGCAACACACCAACGATACTACACATGCTTCTTCAACAGTGGTGGTCATCCTAAAAGTAAGTCTGAGATGATGAAGGGCTAACGAATTTTTTAAAGAGATAGGATCACAAAACTTTTGTAAAACAACTAAAACCAAAAGCTAAGGAGACAAATAGAAATAGCTCAAAGGAAGCTATTCAAGGGGGGGATACTGTTGACGGTCCTTAAGTATCAAATTTAATTATTAAATAAATAAAGAAAAGGATCCAAATGAAATCAACATCTAGACTTAGGGTTTTATCTGACAGAATTCCACGAGTTTTGGTGTTTGTCTATTTCTGCAGGGGGTTATCAGGAAATACGGAAGAAAGGCCCACACGTCGGGATTACATAGAGATATTAACGTGCCGCACAATTATCTTACATCTAGAAGACTCTAGAAGCCACGAGACCGAAGCGGAGGCGAAACGGGGCCTGACCCTGGGCGCCCGCCCACCTCCTGAGTCCAATCAGGACTCTGCTTCGTGGGAGATCTCCACCGACCTAAAGGATGAATCTAAACCCTACAATCTATGTCAGTTTGATCCAACAGCCCATATTCACTTGAAGGGACTATAAAACCAGACCCCCTGGCCCCTAGAGGAGAGAGCCTCTCAACCCTAATTCATTGTTCTTCAAGGGAGAAGAAGCCTCTGATCAAGATTAGAGCCACCACATCAATTAGACATCTAGATTAGCATAGCTACATAGGATTAGAACTAGAAGGAGTCAATCTTCGATTAGTTTCCGGATCTGTCAGGAGGATTCTTGGTAATTCTCTATTTGTGCTTCTAATTGCTTTCTAATTTTCTTTGTTCTTCAGTATTATGAATATGACTTTGTTCTACTTCAATATATTGCTTATGACTTTGCTCTACTTGCTTATATTCAAGATTATATTGTTCTTAGTTTATCATAGTTATGTACTTGGCTTAGTTAGATTGGATCTATATACATGCTTAGGATCGTATAGCGTTTATCCATCGGATCCATGGGTAAATGATAGATATTGTGTAGGCGTGGTGCTTATACCGTATTTATCTGCGATTGTTCCCAATATGCCAGATCGTGGGGTGGTTCGTGATAGTGACAGCTTCATTGATTCTTATATAGTCCCCCTCTCGTGTATTGGGCTGGCAGAGCAATATTATTACAGGGAGTGATTGCTATGTTTCTCATTTACCTTGCTAATATCACTATGCATGGACGTAGTCTTGTCTCGCAATGATTGCTAAGTATGCTTGCACTAACTATGATATGCTAGACTATATAGTTGAGAATAACTTAGGGAAAATTCTTGTAGTTCGTTCTAATACCATGCTAATGACTTTCTAGAGTATCTAATTGAGGTGCTTATCATATTTATTATGTGGCTAGATCAGATTAATTATCTTTGTCACTATTCATTATCTCATATATCTTTTATGTGACACTTATCCCTGTATGAAGAGTTAGATAAATGTTCTCAATTATACATGCAATGATAGATGCTCAATCTCATATTCTATTCTGTAATCAATAGTGATGATTGTTAATCCCTTCCTAGTGGTAAAAATATAAATAACGATACCTGAAATACTTCCCAGTTAAAATGCTGCATCGGTATTAATCTGTGCGCTTGCAGATCCCATTTATTATTTATTTAGAAGAGCAATTGCATATTTCAATACCGCGTCTCTTATATCATGCTGGGGATGACAACTTGGCTTAAGTGGTGTGAGGGATAGGTTTGGCATTTTTGGCACCGTTACTAGATTTAGAGAACTTAGTCTACTTTTGGTAATGATGTTAAGAATTCCCAACAAGCATTTTTGGCGCCGTTGCCGGGGAAGGTTGATTACTAATCAGGAATGGAATAAAGGATTTTGAGTTATCATTCGCATCACTAATATGATTGAGCTTATCTATTCTCTCATACAGTTTTACCCCGATATTTTTCTATTTTATCTTATGCAGGGGAATGTATGAATAGAAGACATCTTCCAGGAAATTTTGTTGACAATCCCGAAGCATTATTCAAGAAGACGAGAGCCAAGCTCAAGAAGAGATCGTCAACACTTCAGCAAGAAGCTTCATTCAATCAAGAAGATCACCAGAACTTGTCTTCAGAGTTCGAGGCCATGGTGAACAAATCAATCCGCGAGTTCTCAGCTCCCACTACGGACAACATCCGCACTGGACCTGCTGCAGAGATCGACGGCAACTTTGAGCTCAAGCCTAGACTTATCAACATGGTGCAATCCAACCAGTTCTGTGGGAAGGCACACGAAGATGCTAGTGCTCATTTACAACACTTCCTAGAGATTTGCAACACATTCACCATATCAGGAGTTTCCAAAGATGCTATACTACTTCACCTCTTCCCATTCTCACTGTTAGGAAGAGCGAAGCAGTGGTTCTACGCTACAAAGGAGAAGAATACTACGTGGGCACTCTGCTCAACAAACTTCCTGGCTAAGTTTTTTCCCATGGGCAAGACCAATGCTCTCTGTGGGAAGATTACAAGTTTTCAGCAACAAAATGATGAATCTGTTCCAGAAGCATGAGAGCGCTTTGAAGACTATATCCTAGAATGTCCCCATCATGGAATGGAGAGTTGGCTATTGATGCAGACGTTTTATCATGGGCTCGGCAACAGTGCCCGAGAGACCATGGATGCTGCAGCTGGAGGAGCATTCTTATCACTTACTATACCACAAGCCACAGCTCTTGTGGAGAAGATGGCGTCCAACCAAAGTTGGAATGAAGAGAGGACCCAAACATGCAAGAGAGGTGGAGGTATGCATCAGCTGAAGGAGGTAGACATGCTGTCTGCAAAGCTAGACCTGCTCATGAAGAAGCTCGACGATAGAGCTGGAGACAAGAAGGAAGTTATGCACATCTACGACTCTCACATGACTTGTGAGGAGTGTGGAGATACTGGACACTCAGGCAACCACTGCCCTGAGATACTTGAGGATGTGAACTACATCAACAATAACAACAACAACTACTACAACCGTCTTCAACAAAATCAAGGTTGGAATCAACAGAGGCCTAACTACTCAGGTAATTATCAAGGTAACAATTCTTACAACAATAATAATAATTTTCCACCTCTGAGAGAGTTAGTGTCTAATCAAGGAAAGCTAATGGATAACCTATCTAAGAAATTGGCATCTAATGATAAAATGCTAGAAAATATAAATAATAGAATGGATAATTTCTCTACTGCCATTAAGAATCAAATTAGCTTTAATAAAATGATTGAATTCCAGTTAAATCAAATAGCTGCTGCTATTCCTACTACTAACCCCGGTATACCATCACAACCGGAAGGATTAGAATCTGCAAATCTTGTAGACATGTTTGATGCAGGTAATTGGAGTAACCCCGTCACTGAATTCTCTACGGACCTTTTGCCGGTCAAGAGAGGCGATCCAGAACGCCCCGTCATCCCGATCTCCATCGGCATGGTGGACATTCCAGAAGCACTCTGCGACTTTGGCTCTAGTGTCAACATTATACCCAGGGTACTCTATGAAAAATTCTTTACATATCCTTTATTAGAGACAACCATGTGTTTGCAGTTTGCAGATCAGGTGATAACTTTTCCAAAAGGAATATTGAAGAACCTTTGTGTCCGAGTTGGTACCTTGTATGCCCCAGCAGACTTCGTAGTGGTAGAGACCGGAAATGATGAGAGAGCACCTATCATCTTAGGGAGGCCATTCTTGAACACCACGGGAGCAATCATCTACGCTAGTGCTGCCAAGATCAGTTTCTACGTCAAAGGGAAGAAGGAGACATTTTTCTTCAAGAACAAGGCTACACAAATTCTAGATCAATCCAGACGTAAGTCAAGGAAGAGGACCAACAGGAGGAACAGGAACAAGCAAGTGTGGACCGAGTCAGCTAAAATGGTCACTGTAGTTCATGGAGGCCAAGATCACCAACTTAAGTCACCGTTTTTGATCAAGAAGGACGACCCAGGAATGCCAAGCATTTACTGCTCCATAAATGGATACAACTTCTACAAGACAACTTGTGACACCGGATCGGGCGTCAACATAATGGCCGCAGTCACCTATCGGCTCTTGTTCGAAACCATGCCACTAAGACCAACATACATTCAGCTCCAGATGGCAGATCAGACATGTCGAGAAGTTAAAGGAATAGTAACTGATGTCCCAGTCAAAATAGACAATCATTTTGTCTACACAGACTTTCAAGTTATTGATATGGGAGAAGATGAATATGATCCACCCGTCATCCTTGGAAGACCGTTCCTCAGCACCGTTAAAGCAATTATCTACATTGGAACCGGAGAAGTCCATATGCACTTCCCCTCAGAGAAGGTACGTCGTTATTTTACTGACCCTAACTATATCGTTGAAGAATCTAAGCAGGTAAGAAAGCGACGCAACCGCAACCAGAGGAGACAGATCATCAAGGACGGATGGGCAGACTACGAAGGAGAAGTGATAAGATCAGAAGACGTAGAGTTTAAACAGAATTACCCAGAGAAGACTGAAGCACCGAGTCAGGTATGGAAAGCAAAGATAACTATACATGAAGAGGAGGCACCGCCGGAAGTACCGACTCTGCCACCCAACGAACCTTAGGACAATTGAGAAAATGGAGAGTCCCGTTCGGAGGACTTAAAAACATCGAACGCCTTGCCAAGAGGTAAACTTGGTAGTTATCTTTTCCCTTTCAATTATTTAAAAATAGTTTACTTAGTTAATCATATTTGTACTATCCTAAAAAGAAAATAAAAATATGAAAAAACAGTAAGCCCCATGTGAGTATAGAGTGGCATAAAACCCATAAGTATATTCACTGTGGTGGCATAAAAATAAAATAAATATTTTTTTTCTACTTTATAAAACGAAAATATAAAAATAGGAGGTAATAATTATTGAGAAGTCTCAACATGATAAAGGCTAGATATTTATGCTAACACTTAATCAGTTCCACAAGCTTTGTTGTCTATTTGAGCTCCGCAGAATTTAAGAATCAAGAAGACTGGCAGACGGAGGACATTCTAATCACTGTCAGAATGCTGCTGACTTTCAAATACACCTCTGCCACCTGCTAGCTACATCAAGAGAAATTACGTCAAAATTCAGCTTGGGGGAGAGCACCCCCATTTATGTCGATAAGTATTTCTATCTATCTATCTTTATACTTATATTATTTTAGAATATAAATATATATAACTATGAAAAACCAAATAAAGATTTTATGCTTATAGATATATATATATGTCTTTTGCTTAGTGTGTTTAATAAATAAATAAAGTGGCTATGCTAATCTGTATCTAAATAAAACTTAAGCATGGATATGATGAATAGTTGCTCTGCCTAATTTGCACATTTTATGTTCTCTCTCAAGTTTAGATATAGCTGTTATAATTTAAAGCTTGCTCTAGACCTAAACTTGTGGGATGAAAACTTGATCTGAAGTCTAAGTTGTTAACGGATACGATATGGGTAGGTTGAGCTGTTGTTTATCTGTTCCTAGAGATGCTAGAATTCTGGAGAATTTTATCTTTAAAAATCTTTAAAATGTTGCATGATGAGTTCCTGTATGATGAGAGTTTAAATTCCTACCACAGCCATATATATATGCTTGTTAGACTTTGAGCCACACATTTACTATTTACTGCTTATGAGCATTGAGTGTGGTCAAGCTGTGTAGACCCTTAGGAGCTTGTCATGTGGTTAAATCAAGATTCACTTGCACGTTCACTCATATATGCTACTTCTACTCCGGAAGTACCATCCACATATATCCATCCATTTCCATCTCCAGAATCACCTAAAAATATTCTACTCCTAATCCGGGAGAGAATAGCCAAAAATATTTTTGTTTTTCCCTTGTGAAATAAATGCTCAAGTTATCTTGTTACTACCACTTGCTATATTATCTCAAGAGATGAGTGCTCTAAAAAAAAGAAGAAGAAAAAAATATATACGAGGAAATAAAAAGGAGCAAGTGCTCGGAACCTCGAAAGAAAAGAAAAAGTGAGACGAGAGGTAAAAATGGACAAGTGTCCGACAGTAGAATTAGGGGTACAAGATACCCACCTGAGAGAAAAGAAAAAGATAGAGCATCTCATTCTCCTCACAAAGTTTCAAAAAGCAAGAAAGGTATGTATCCCCTCAAAGAGCAAAAGTAGAATTAGACTTCCACCATTGTTATCACCATCATCACCATACACCATTCATTCGCCACACATGCACATCTTGATTTGGCTTATTGATTTGTTTCTTTGGATCCATGGTTTGACTATGCAATAAATGTCTTGTAAGTATGTATATTTTATCTCCCACCTATGAGCTCCAGATATTAAAGCCTTATTAGAGTAGGGTAAGAGAGAAGACAATGTCACTATGCTTTATACCACAAATACTACATATCTTGAGAGAAGGCATATACCATAACTGCCTTGGTAAGGATCCGGAAATACCACAAAAGAGAGATCTGAGAGAATCATACAAGGAATCTCTGAGTTTTATTTGAAAATCTGCAAAAACTTCAGAGCTATAGCTGATCAAGAATAAGAGACATGGCACTTGACTAGACTGTTCTATCTTTTAACCACTCAAGACAGAAGTGACGGTTACAAGTCCCATGGTGAAGGTAAAGTAAGTAAGTTTTAAGTCTTGATAGTTTACTCTAACTCAGAGATGAGATCTTATTTAAAAGCATGTGTACCGTCAATTTTTAAAGATACTGCAACAACTTATGATCCATAGCTGAGTCTGTCCTTGCTTAGGGACGAGCAAGAGGTAAGCTTGGGGGAGTTTGTTGACGGTCCTTAAGTATCAAATTTAATTATTAAATAAATAAAGAAAAGGATCCAAATGAAATCAACATCTAAACTTAGGGTTTTATTTGACAGAATTCCACGAGTTTTGGTGTTTGTCTATTTCTGCAGGGGGTTATCAGGAAATACGGAAGAAAGGCCCACACGTCGGGATTACATAGAGATATTAACGTGCCGCGCAATTATCTTACATCTAGAAGACTCCAGAAGCCACGAGACCGAAGCGGAGGCGAAAGGGGGCCTGACCCTGGGCGCCCGCCCAGGTGATCAGGGCGCGCCCACCTCCTGAGTCCAATCAGGACTCTGCTTCGTGGGAGATCTCCACCGACCTAAAGGATGTATCTAAACCCTACAATCTATGTCGGTTTGATCCAACGGCCCATATTCACTTGAAGGGACTATAAAACCAGACCCCCTGGCCCCTGGAGGAGAGAGCCTCTCAACCCTAATTCATTGTTCTTCAAGGGAGAAGAAGCCTCTGATCAAGATTAGAGCCACCACATCAATTAGACATCTAGATTAGCATAGCTACATAGGATTAGAACTAGAAGGAGTCAATCTTCGATTGGTTTCCGGATCTGTCAGGAGGATTCTTGGTAATTCTCTAATTGTGCTTCTAATTGCTTTCTAATTATCTTTGTTCTTCAGTATTATGAATATGACTTTGTTCTACTTCAATATATTGCTTATGACTTTGCTCTACTTGCTTATATTCAAGATTTTATTGTTCTTAGTTTATCATAGTTATGTACTTGGCTTAGTTAGATTGGATCTATATACATGCTTAGGATCGTATAGCGTTTATCCCTCGGATCCATGGGTAAATGATAGATATTGTGTAGGCGTGGTGCTTATACCGTATTTATCTGCGATTGTACCCAACATGCCAGATCGTGGGGTGGTTCGTGATAGTGACAGCTTCATTGATTCTTATATAGTCCCCCTTTCGTGTATTGGGCTGGCAGAGCAATATTATTACAGGGGAGTGATTGCTATGTTTCTCATTTACCTTGCTAATATCACTATGCATGGACGTAGTCTTGTCTCGCAATGATTGCTAAGTATGCTTGCACTAACTATGATATGCTAGACTATATAGTTGAGAATAACTTAGGAAATATTCTTGTAGTTCGTTCTAATACCATGCTAATGACTTTCTAGAGTATCTAATTGAGGTGCTTATCATATTTATTATGTGGCTAGATCAGATTAATTATCTTTGTCACTATTCATTATCTCATATATCTTTTATGTGACACTTATCCCTGTATGAAGAGTTAGATAAATGTTCTCAATTATACATGCAATGATAGATGCTCAATCTCATATTCTATTCTGTAATCAATAGTGATGATTGTTAATCCCTTCCCAGTGGTAAAAATATAAATAACGATACCTGGAATACTTCCCAGTTAAAATGCTGCATCGGTATTAATCTGTGTGCTTGCAGATCCCATTCATTATTTATTTAGAAGAGCAATTGCATATTTCAATACCGCGTCTCTTATATCATGCTGGGGATGACAACTTGGCTTAAGTGGTGTGAGGGATAGGTTTGGCATTTTTGGCACCGTTACTAGATTTAGAGAACTTAGTCTACTTTTGGTAATGATGTTAAGAATACCCAACAGATACAACATGACAAAGGAAGGAAATAGTGAGAGTAAAAAAGCCAAGGGATGAGAAAATAGTTTTATCTTAAAATAAGCTTTAGAAGTCGACCAGTGCTATCTAGGCATATGACCTATAGTCAACAACGCTCTGATACCATTCTGTCACACCCTGGTTTTCAAAACAAGACCAAAGTCATCATATGTGGGCCCAGGAAGTCCACACATACAACAAAAGAATAGAAATATCAGAGACAATATTATATATAGTAGAAAACATAATTATAATAACACTGAGAGGGTTTCACTACGAGACTTTTCACAGGTTCTAGCTAATAGAGTGTAACTCGTAAGTTTTGGCCGGGGCGCACGGTAGTTGTGCCCATAGCAATTGGACCCCAAACTGACCGACCTCTTAATATGAATACCCAAGCTACTTCCTTATGCCTACCCAGAAAGTTACACCCTACCAGTAGAGGTCCTGATACTACGTTAAGCCAGAGCCATATAGCTTGAAGTTGTACTGTAAGTCCTAGCGGGCCACTCCATGACTAAGTCCTTATGGAGGGTGGCAATGGGTACCCCTAGAAAAACCAAGCCCAGCTCCAGTACTCGTTCCCCCTTTCCTCAACAAACCACGATGCTCGAAAGCACCACAACATCTCCATCACCGAAGTGACCAATGTTCATCATTTAAACATTAATCATCATTGAAGAATTTATTAAGCATGATTATTTACTTTCATTTATTATATGGAATAGATGAGCAGAGCAGCTAAGCATATCTACTGTTCACTAAACTACCCATATATAAACCCAGGTATACAAGGAATAGTAGTAAAGGGCTAATCGAGTCCTTAGGGTTTGTAGTATTAAGACTCATGCAATGAAAAGCAAATGTATTTAAAGTTCATAGGTACAATATGATCAAAGGGTGCATGCACTTGCCTTTATTCCTAGTGTACAACTGCTCAAAATTCTTTTACTTCTTTCTTGTGATCTTTATCTTCTACTGCAACTGTCGGTCCTCAGCTCCTGGTCTTCACTGTTAATGAACCACGCTTCTTCTACTCATAGCAAACAAGCAACATAAACAGACAAACAAACAATCACGACTAAGAACAAATGACAATCTAAAGAAAAGCTTAGAAAGAGCGCACTAAACAACACGGCTTGTTGCTATGATTATGACAATGTAAGAACGATTGAGAATGGAGCTATCGTTAAGCGGACACAACTATCGAGGCTTGCAATATAACAGAGAGGACAAACCATACGCTAATTGTATTTTATGAAAAGAGATGATAGACTTTTTAGAGAAATGTGTCAAAGTTGAGTTGACCAAATTATAACAAATTATAAAAGTTAAGGTTAAACTTTAGTCATATTCTAGTTATAAACAATTCTATACCATTTAAGTCGCTTTAGCATTTATAGATGGAACACATGATTAGTTAAATAAAGGTATTTATGATATAAGGTTAAACTAAGTAGGTTTCAATTGAAACGACATTGACGGTGATATTAATCATATTAATATTGTTATAAGAAAGGCTGCGATGAAACTCTATTTTGCTTTTACTTTTAAAGGGCATTGAATAAGCATTATTCAAATCATAATTATGTCAAAAATTAAAAGTGTCAAACAAGGTAAACAATGTTACCAATGTGTAGTTTACGTCGATACGAACCTAACGCGACAAGAACAGGCTCAATTGGAGTTAAAACGAGGATTCTATGGCCAAAACTAGGTCAATGGCAAAACTGTGATTAAGCAGAACTATTTTTTCGTATTTTAAATAAATCAAACTGAATTTTAAAAGCATTTTGGACTCAATCTATAAATACCAATGGATCCAGGGCTAAACTACTAAAAACAGGACCTGTTTCGAAATACTTTTGAACTATAGTGGACCGTGGGTTAATTTCTGAAAAGTACAGGGTTTTTTTTCACAAAACTGCCAGGGCTGATCGCGTCTGGCCGGTTGACCGGCCACGCAGCGCGGCGGGGTGGGCGGGTCCATGGCCCGCGCTGTGAACCGGGGTTGTGGGGCGCTGGACCACCGGTCCACGGTGGACCGGGAGCGGGCGGCCGACTACGCGCGACAGAGAGGGCGGTCCGTGGCGGCGGTGCCATAGCCACGGTGCTCCGGCTCGCCGTGGCGGCGCTACGGGGCACGGGGAACAACAGCAAGGGCACGAGTGTGCTCATCCCAGCAAGGCGAGCACGATGCACGTAGAAGCCATGAGAGAGGGGGGCGGGGAGAGCGGGCCACGAGAAGGGTGGCTCGGCGGCGGCACGGAAAACTCCGGCGAGTCGTTGCGCATGACTGAGAGAGAGAGAGGGAACGGGAATGGCACCAACGGATTCCTTACCACGTAGCAAAGCTCGAGGTGCGGCCCTCGTTGCTGGAGATGCTGCGGCCGGCGAGATCAATGGCGGCGTGGAGCTCGGGGCGGCGGTGGCTATGGTGGCTTGCGGCTAGCGCACGAGAGGCGGCGGCTGCTGCCATAGGGTTCAGGGAGGGGCGCGGTACCTAGGGGCGAGGCCTTTATAGGCCACGGGAACATCGGGGTGCATGCAGAGGGAAGATCGGGTGGCCGCGGCGTGGCTCCATGCGATGCGGACAGAGGTTAGGGACGCGGCTGACGCGTGGGGCCGTGGTGGCAGCGGCTGCGAGTGACTGGCAAGTGGGGCCCACGTGGCAGCGGCTCGTGCACGAGGCTGGCTGCCCTGGGCGGGCCTACGCTGCTGGGCTGCTGCGCTGTGCCACTGCCCAAGAGCGAGCGCGGGCGCAGGGCAGGCTGCGTGCGGGAGTAGACCATAAAGCGAGGAAAAAGAGAAAAGAAATAACTTTTTTTTTGTAAAAGAGAAGTTCTAAACTATTTTGCCAGACCAATTTCCAAACCATTTTGAATGCATAATTTAAGATTATTTAGGAGATTGTTTTCTTTAATACTTCTGAATATAAAACATTTTCTTTTAAAGACATTTTTAAATTGTTTTTCGACTCAAATAAGAGTTAGTTTTTAAATAGGACTTTTTGGTGTTTAATTTTTTTCTAAAAAATGAAAATGGCCTAATAAGAGAAGCTCAAATTTTAGAAATTTGTTTTTCACAACCACCAAGACCAAGCAAGGGCACACGACTTCACTTCACTTGTAAAAATTAAAAAAAATCCACATTTTTCTCTTTGTGAATTATCAATAATTGGATAAATCTTGGAGTATTTTAGAAAACTTTTAAATCCTTCATTTAGTTTAGTGTTTTCTAATAACAAATCAAAATTAAAAAATTTAGGAGTTGTTGACACCGTTTTTAGGCACAAGTCAGGATGGTCAGGAAGAAGTGATCGGCATTCAGGAAAATGTTGTGTCAAGCCGATAAGAAGATTGCCGATAGCCGATTATGCCGATGATAGGATGACAGGTGGAGGATGTTGCTGGCCAGAGGGTTGAGACGGTAGTTACTAATTATTGCCGATTGATCGCTCATGCCGATGATCGCTGATACCGATGAAGAAAGGTGTGGAAGTTGCTAAGGAGGCTACAGGGAGTATGCCGGTGCCGATGAAGGAAGGTGTGGAAGTTGCTAAGGAGGCAACAAGGATATGCCGATGAAGCAGAGTCGATGAAAGGTTTGATCATAATTGAAGCGAGCACCGGAATAGATAGGTGGCTGTTTTCCATATTTATTAAAGTATGCCTTATGTAAGAGTCCTGTTTTGTTTAGAATTAAATCCTAGTCGTATACGGTTGTAACTCTTTAGGTCAGGGTATAAATATAGACCTAGCAGCAATGGAAGAAGGACAATCAATCAATATCATACACAAGTTTTACATCTACTTTTACATCTAATTTTCGACGACTTCGTCAACTCGCACATTTTCTTTTGTCTACGAGTTCTCAGGGATTCAACGAGTAATACTCGACAAATTCTCGAGTTCCGCATGAGTACCTCTTGGCCGTGACATCTCGGCGCATCGCTGTTGTCGAGACCAAAGTATTCAAGTTATCACCTTTGTCGATTGTTAGGTCAAATCGGCTGGCACGCCTCAACGTTAGAATCAGGTATTAGCCCTTTGTGTTTGTAGATCTGTTTTTTGCATCAACACATCTTTTGGCACGCCCGGTGGGACAAATACTATCAACAAGATCGACATGGCTACTTTTGAGCTCGACACGGAGAATGTCATTGGTGTGACAGAGGCTGATCTTAGAGAAGAGCAGAAGCAAGCTATGGAGAGGGCTATGGAGGAATACAGGCAGCTTTGCTTGAAATCCTTCAGCGTGAACAGGACCGGGGAAGTTATCCAGAAGCAAGATCTGCCGATGCCTCAGCAGGTTACATTTGATCCCAATCCTGGCAAATTGCAAGACATGGTTAATAATGCTATTAATCGTGCTCTGATCAATCACTCCAATGTGCTATCCAATACTATTTACAATGCTGTGGTCCGAACTTTTAAAGAAGGACAGACACCACCACTCTATGCTGGCCTGGCTTATCATCAGCCAGGATTGTCAACAGTCACGGCTCCATCGGCTCCTTCAGCCGTTGCTGGTACAGAGGTTACTTCTCCTCCAAGCACATTGGGTTTGGCTAGTGAGCAATCTACACCAGTGAGATCTGATCCAATGACCTTAGAGGGATGAGTTCAGCTCAACACAGATCTATCGGCATTGGCTATGTCAGGATCTGTATTTCAAAATTGTTAGATTCCTCCCAACTAGTGAGGATATGGTATGCCTCCAGAGTTTTTCGCAAATAGTTCTGGACCATCTCAAGCAACTGACTTAGCAGGGAAGGCTCCTATGACATCGGCACCTCCAGTTTCACCGATGACTCAAGCTCCTCAGTATTCTACTGCTACTACTGCAAGGACTGTTACTGAGAATTTTCAAATGCCAACGTTCCAGATGCCCAATGCAAATTCATCGGCGAACCCATTGCCGACACAACAAAGGTTTGTGACTCAGACAGGTTATGTCAACCCAGCAATAACAACTAATTACCAACCATCGGCAGGACCTATGCTGATGAACGCCAATAATGGTTGGACAGGGCAGTTGGTCTGTCCACATGCAACACAGCAGAATCATCAGGCTGCAGGATTCTAGCAATGTCAGATGGAGGTCGGTTTTCAGAATTAGAGGCCGGCAAATCAGCCGATGAATCTCGCTTAGCAGAACGGTTGTCAGCAAGCTATGGCTAATGTGATGTTTCCTGGAGATCGTGTACCCCAGAGACACGTGGAAGTTTATCAGTAGGTGCCAGAAGTCAACCCATACATCGGTAGGATGCCGATGCCTATTGGGCCGATAAGATAGTAGAAGTTATGAGGGATCAGTTTGGAATAAAACCCAAGGTTAACACCTATTCCTATCGGACACCGTATCCTCCTCCTTATAATTTGATTCCACTCCCAAATCGGTACAAGGTACCGGATTTCACTAAGTTCTCTGGGCAAGATGATATATCAACCATGGAACACGTCAATCGGTTTATCATCCAGTGTGGAGAAGCTGCTAACAGAGATGAGTTGAGAGTTCGTTTATTTTCATCGTCTTTGTCAGGATCAGCGTTTACCTAGTTTATTTCCTTGCCTCCAAACTCAGTCATTACTTGGGCCGATCTAGAGAAGCAGTTTCATAAATACTTCTTTTTTGGAGTTCATGAGAAGAAGCTTACCGATTTAGTAAGACTGAGACAACGTAATGATGAATCAGTGAAAAGCTTTGTGCAGAGGCTGCGAAACGTAAAGAATAAATGTTACAGTCTAGTTCTGGATGATCGGTAGTTAGCCGATTTGGCTTTTCAGGGATTGTTGCCACATATCAAGAATAAATATGCTTCTCAAGTTTGAAAGTTTGAGTCATTTGGTGCAGAGAATTTCTGATCAGGACATCAAAGCTTTTGAACCAAGAAAGGCTTGGAATAAGAAAGTATCATTTGTTGACGAGGTAGGGGGTTCTGATTCTGATGAAGAACCAGTCATCGGCTTGGCAGAGTGGGTGAAAAACAAAAAGCCAATGTCTTGTCTTTTTGCCCAGAGAGAACCATAAAAGTTTGCTTTTGATATCACCAAAGCCGATAGAATATTTGATTTCTTGCTTCAGGAAGGACAGATTAAATTGTCACCTAATCATGTAATCCCATCGACAGAAGAGCTAAAGAAAATCAAGTATTGTAAATGGCATAATGCAACATCACACAGCACAAATGAATGCAAAGTCATTAGGCAGCAATTACAATCAGCTATAGAATCTGGGAGAATCAAGTTTGATAATTCCAAAGCTCAAAAACCGATGAAAATCGATCAACATCCTTTCCCTGCAAACCTGTTGGATGCCAAAGGTAAGACTAAGGTCATAACATTAGAAACAGCTAAAAAGAACACATCGGTGGATCCTCAACATCAAGTGACTGTTGGTGATGCTAAGGGAAAAGGTTTGATAAAGGAAGGTAGTAGTTCTAGCCGACCTCCCCGATCTGGTGTTGTAATTACCCATAGACGGCATCGGGAAACGTGGCAGCAGCGGGAGGATTGATATCGACATCAGCAACAAGATCGACATCAAGAGGAAGAAAGGCATCGACATGAGTGAAATTGGCATAGGGATCATTGGGATTGCCCATTCTTTGTTCATTGCTGGGAACAAAATATCAAACTGCCAACTGTTCAGGATTGCCCTGAGTATAATGGTTATCGTCGACATGATCAGTCAGATCAGAGGTTCCAAAACAATGATCAACGTTTCAATGGACCGTTCAGGGGAAGAACGTCAGTTCACAATCGGCTAGGGGGCAGGCTCAGTGTGCATGATATGCTTGGTGAGCGTGTCAGTCCTTTCCCAAGGGATCAGGAAGAACTTGAAGAGATGGCAAATGCACGGGTTCCTGATGAATTTATATTCTGCAGAGATTCAAATATCCATCGCATGGAATCAAAGGAGGTTTGCTATCAGTCGATTTAGAAGACAAAACTTCCCCGATGGTGTCCAAAAGGGTTGACAAGGACGTAGAGGAGGAGGATGCAGCAGGAGCGTCAGGAAGATTTGTACAGGGAGGAGAATTCTTCTAAGTCTAAAAATCGGCAACAGTTGGACCGCAAGGGGAAAGGACATCGGCAGATGTCAACATGGTGTTTATGTTGCCGATGGAGTTTCTTGCACCTTCTAGTGATGATGAGGAATTAAGTTTCCCTGATCAGATATCTCAGCTAGCACTTGATCCAATGATAGCTATTTTTGAGAAGCCTTCTGATGATGAAAGGCAGCATCTTAAAGCTTTATTTGTTAAAGGCAGGGTTGATGGGCAGCCGGTTTCAAAAATACTTATTGATGGGGGGCTGCAATTAACATTATGCCATATATGATGTATCGGAAGCTTGGTAAAGGAGATCAGGATTTGACCAAGACCGATATAATGTTGAAAGATTTTGAAGGAAATGTATCTCCAGCTAAAGGGGCTGTATGTGTTGAGTTAACTATCGGCAGCAAAACCTTGCCGACAACCTTTTTTGTCAACAATGGAAAGGTCGTGTACAATATACTGTTGGGGAGAGATTGGATTCATGCTAATTGTTGTATTCCTTTTATGATGCATCAATGCCTTGTGCAATAGGTAGGCGACAAAATTGAAGTTGTTCCTAGAGATTCTTCCAACATCATTGCATCGGCAGAATCAGATACCTATGAACAAACTAGGTGCATATCAGGAGAAGTTTGGGAGAAGGATTTCCTCAAGGTTGCTGATTATGAAATTCCACCGATCCAAGCAGTCGGTTCCGATGAAGTGTTTTTGTGGATAGGTTCGCTGATGATGGAAAGCTAGGATAGGGATTTACATCGGCTGACGATTTAATAGAAGTAGATATAGGTAGTGGTGATAGGCCAAGGCCTACTTTTATTAGTGCTATGTTAGATTCCGAATGTAAACGACAATTGACCAATTTATTGAAGAAATATAAAGATTGCTTTGCTTGGGATTATACCGAGATGCCTGGATTGGACCGATCGATTGTTGAGCATCGGTTGCCTATTAAGTTTGGATTTTGGCCACATCAGCAACCTACTTGTTGATGTAACCCTAACATTCTCCCTGATATCAAGGCCGAAATAACCAAACTCATCGAAGCTAAGTTTATTCGGCAATGTCGGTATGCTAAGTGGATTTCCAAAGTTCTTGTCTACAAAAAGAATAGAAAGCTTCGTGTGTGTGCATTGACTTTAGAAATCTTAACAAAGCTATGTCGATGGACGGCTATCCAATGCCGGTTGCCGATTTGTTGGTTGATGCTGCGGTCGCGGACATCGAATTATTAGCTTCATGGATGGCAATGCAGGGTATAATCAAATATTCATGGCTGAAGAAGATATTCCCAAGACTGCATTTAGGTGTCTTGGCCATGTTGGGTTATTTGAATAGATAGTCATGACTTTTGGCTTGAAAAATGCTGGTGCTACTTACCGAAGGGCCATGAATTTTATCTTCCATGAATTCATCGGCACATTGGTGGAAATTTATATTGATGACGTGGTGGTTAATCTAGAGATTTCGTAAAACATTTAGCCGATTTATGGAAGATACTTAAGTGCACAAGGAAGCATGGTTTAAATATGAATCCTAATAAATGTGCGTTTGGTGTATCGGAAGACAGTTTTTGGGTTTCATGGTGCATCAGAGAGGAATTGAAATTAGTAGGAGGTGTATTGATGCAATCAACAAGGTAGTTGCTCCTGCCGATAAGACTGAGCTTCAATCTCTAATCGGCAAGATCAATATTTTATTAGGTGATTTATATCTAATTTATTAGGAAAGATTAAGGCCTTCAGTCCTTTGCTCAAGCTAAAAGCTGATCAAGAGTTTGTGTGGGGAAAAGAACAACAGTTGGCTTTAGGAAAAATTAAGAATTATTTGACAAATCCTCCAGTATTGGTTCCACCATAGCATGGGAAACCCTTTAGATTGTATTTGTCGACTGATGATACAGTTATCGGTTCAGTTCTTATTCAAGAATTTGAAGGGAAAGAACATGTAATTTATTACTTAAGTAGAAGATTGGTGGATGTTGAGACAAGGTATTCGACTATTGAGAAATTATGCTTGTGTCTGTACTTTTCTTGTACTAAATTGAGGCATTATTTGCTATCACCCGAATGTACTGTTGTTGACACTGTTTTTGGACACGTATCTTTGGACGTGTATCTAGAGTTAATGAGGTGTAAATCATCAGGCAGGAAAGTGGCGGCTAGTCTACAGAAGAGTTGCCGATGAGGGTTAGTGCCGACGGGAAAACGACAGGATATGGCTAAGTCTAGGAGTGGTGACTGGTGTTGATAGTTGCCGATGGCTATGAGAGGTCGCTTGCCAATGGTCATGGAGAAAAGCGCAAGGGTTGTCGATCGACCCATGGCGGTGTACCGATCGGTTGTGGAGGATGATTTAATGTTTTCCATAGTATTTAGAGTTTGTTTTGTATACAAATTCTTTTCAATTTGGAATTTGAGTTCTAGTCATGTCTGATTGTAACTCTTTTGAGCAGGGTATAAATGTAGACCCCGTGGCAATGTAATGAATATACACAATCAATCAAACACAAGTTTTTACATCTATTCCAGCATCTACTTTTCAATGATTTTGTCATATTTTCTTTTTACTACGAGTTCTTAGGAATTCATCGAGTCAACCTCAGCGAGTTCTCGAGTTCCGCGTGAGCACCTCTTGGCCATGAAATCCGGGCGCATCGCTGTTGTCGGGACCAAAGTGTTCGAGTTACCACCTTTGCCGATTGTAAGGTCAAATCGGCTGGCACGCCTTAACGTTTGAATCGGGTATTAGCCTTTTGTGTTTGCAGATCCACTTTTGCACCAACACATCTTTTGGCACGCCCAGTTGGACAGATATTCAACATCAAGATCAACATGTCGAACACCGATTTCGACTTGGAGAACGTCATCCCCGTGATGGAAGCCAATCTCAGAGATGAGCAGAAGCAAGCTATGGCGAAAGCTATGGAGGACTACAAGCAGTTATGCTTGAAATCCTTCAGTATCAATAGAAGTGGTGAGGTGATCCAAAAAGAAGCATTGTTGATGCCTCCGCAAAATATGTTTGAATCCATTCCTAGTAAACTGCAAGAAATGTTTGATAGTGCTGTCAATCGTGCTCTGATCAATCAATTTGGTGTACTGTCCAATATAGTTTTCAATGCTGCGGCTAGAACTTTCAAAGAAGGACAAGTGCCACCATCTTATGTGGGTCCTGCCTATCATTTGCCAGGGTCATTGTTGGTTATGACTCCATCGGCTACTACAGCCGTTGCGGGTACAGAAGTTAATTCCCCTCCAAGCACATTAGGGATGACTAATGCACAATCCACATCGATGACAACCAATCCATCAACATCAGAGGGACAAGTTAAACTGGCTATAGATTTATTAGCATCGGCAATGTTAGAGTCTGTTCGTCCTAATTTGTGGCGATATGTTATGCCTCCAGAGTTTATCGCAAATAGCTCTGGGACGTCTCAAGCAGCTAACATGACAGGCAAGGCTCCTATGGCATCGGCACCCCCAAGCTCGCCGATGACTCAGAATCCCCAATATTCTACAACTACTACTGCAAGACCTTTCACTGGGAATTCTCAAGTGCCAACGTTCCAGATGCCTAACGCATCGGCAGATCCAATGCCGATGCAGCAAAGGTTTATGACACAGCCAGGGTATGTCAATTTAATGATGATGCCCAATTATCAGTCATCGGTAGGGCCTACGCCGATGAACGTTAATAATGGATGGACATGGCAGTTTGTCTTTCCACAGGTGCCTCACCAGAATCATCAGGCTATGGGATTTCAGCAGGGATCGATGCAACCTGGATTTCAGAATCCAACCGACGAATCTTGGTCAGCAAGTTGGTGGTCAACAGGCAATGGCTAATCCAATGTTCCCTGAAGATCGTGCACCACACAGACACGTGGAAGCTTATCAGCAGGTGCTAGATCCACAACCAGCCCATCTGTAGGATGCCGATGCTTATTAGGCCGATAAGATAGCTGAGGTGATGAGAGACCAATTTGGGATAAAACCCAAAGTCAACACTTACTCTTATCGGACACAGTATCCTCCTGCGTATGACGTGATTAAACTTCCAAATCGGTACAAGGTGCCAGATTTCACTAAGTTTTCTGGACAGGATGATACATCAACTATGGAGCACGTTAACAGGTTCATCATCCAATGCGGGGAAGCTGCTAATAGAGATGAGTTAAGGGTTCGTTTATTCTCATCATCTTTGTCTGGATCGGCCTTCACTTGGTTTATTTCATTACCTCCAAACTCAGTGATCACATGGGCCGATCTAGAAAAATAGTTCCATAAATACTTCTTTTCTGGGGTTCATGAGAAGAAGATCACCGATTTGGTCAGGCTGAAGCAACGCAATGATGAATCAGTTGAATGTTTCGTGCAAAGGTTGCGAGATGTTAAGAACAAATGCTATAGTCTGGATTTGGATGATCGGCACCTAGCCGATCTGGCTTTCCAGGGATTGTTGCCACATATCAGAGACAAGTATGCTTCTCAAGAATTCGAAAGTTTGAGCCATTTAGTGCAGAGGATTTCTGACCAAGATATCAAAGTTTTTGAACCCAACAGAGCATGGAACAAAAAGGTATCATTTGTCAATGAGATAACAAGCTCAGACTCTGATGAAGAACCAGTCATCGGCTTGGCAGAATGGGTGAAGAATAAGAAGCCAATGTCTTGCCTTTTTGGGCATAAAGAACTAGAGAAGTTTGCATTCGATATTACCAAAGCCGATAGGATATTTGACTTTCTACTTCAAGAAGGCCAAACCAAGTTGTCACCCAATCATGTGATTCCATCGGCAGAAGAATTAAATAAAATTAAGTACTGCAAGTGGCATAATGCAACATCTCACAGTACAAATGAGTGCAAAGTTTTCAGGCAACAGCTACAGTCGGCTATAGAGTCTGGGAGAATTAAGTTCGATAGCTCCAAAGCTCAAAAGCTGATGAAGAACGACCAACATCCTTTCCCTACAAATATGTTGCATGCTAAGGGAACGACCAAAGTATTGACTTCAGAGGCAGCTGAAAGAAGTGCATCGGTAGATCCCCAGTATCAGATCACCACTGATGATGCCAAAGGCAAGGGTTTGGTCCAGGAAGGAACCAGCTCAGGAAAACCTCCCCGATCTGGTATTGTGATTACCCATAGAAGGCATCGGGAGACCTGGCAACAACGTGAAGATCGGTATCAGCGCCAACAGGAGGATCGACGTTGGGAAGAAGAAAGACGCCGACAAGAGTGGAATCGGCACAAAGATCATTGGAACTGCCCATTCTTCATCCACTGTTGGGAGCAAAACATCAAGCTACCTACTATTAGAGACTGCCCTAAGTGCAATGGCTATGATCGGTATGATAGACCAAATCGGCAGTACCAGAAATTGATCGGCGTTTTGATGGGCCGATTAGAGGAAGACCCTCAGTTCATGATCGGCTGGGGGGCAGACTCAGTGTGCATGACAGGCTTGGTGAGCATGTTGAGTATTTTCCTAGGAACCAAGAGGAGCTTGAAGAGATGGCAGATGCACGAGTTCCCGATGAGTTCATATTTTGCAGAGATGCTAATACTTATCGGGTGGAATCAAGGGAAAATCGTCGTCAATCGGTTAGACAACCACAACTCCCTCCATGGTGCCTAGAGGGATTAACTAGGACACAGAAAAGAAGGTTGCAGCGGGAACGACGAGAAGAGTTGAGTAGAGAGGAGAATTCTGCTAAGTCTGGAGATCAGCAGCAGTCGGATCCTAAAGGAAAAGGGCCATCGGCAGATGTTAATATGGTATTTATGTTGCCGGTGGAGTTCCTTGCACCTTTTATTGATGATGAGGAAGCAGATTTTCCCGACTAGATAGCTCAGTTGGCTCTGGATCCGATGACGGCTATTTTTGAAAAGCCCACTGATAATGAGAGGCAACATCTTAAAGCTTTGTTTGTTAAAGGCAGGGTTGATGTGCAGCCGATGACCAAGATACTTGTTGATGGTGGAGCTGCTATCAATATTATGCCATATGCAGTCTATCGGAAGCTTGGCAAAGGGGATCAAGATTTGACCAAGACCGATATGATGTTAAAGGATTTTGAAGGAAATGTGTCTCCAGTCAAGGGAGCCATATGTGTTGAGTTGACCATCATCAGCAAAACCTTGCCGACAACTTTCTTTGTCATCAGTGGAAAGGGTGCTTATAATCTACTGTTGGGGAGAGATTGGATCCATGCCAATTGTTGCATCCCATCTACAATGCACCAATGTTTGGTTCAGTGGGTAGGTGACAAGATTGAGATTGTCCCAGAAGATTCTTCATATGTCATAGCATCGGCAGAGGCAGATACTTATGAAAGGACCAGATGCATTTCAGGAGAGATTTGGGAGAAGGATTTTCTCAAGGTTGCCGATTATGAGATTCCACCGATCCAAGCAGTCGGTTCTGATGAAGAGTTTTATTGGATAGGTTCGCCGATGATGGAAAATTAGGCTAGGGGTTTACATCGGCCGATGATTTAGTAGAAGTAGATATAGGTAATGGTGATAGGCCAAGGCCTACATTTATTAGTGATAAGTTAGATTCTGAGTGTAAGCAGCAGTTAACCGATTTGTTAAAGGAATATAAAGATTGCTTTGCTTGGGATTATACCAAGATGCCTGGTTTAGACCGATCTATTGTTGAACATCGGTTACCTATCAAATCTGGATTTCGGCCACATCAGCAGCCAGCTCGCCGATGTAATCCTAATATTCTTCCTGATATTAAGGCCAAAATAACTAAACTTATCGAAGCTAAATTTATTCGACAATGTCGGTATGCCGAGTGGATTTCCAATGTTGTTCTAGTTTACAAGAAGAATGGAAAGCTTCGTGTCTGCATTGATTTCAGGAATCTTAACAAGGCTACACTGATGGATGGTTATCCAATGCCAATTGCCTATTTGCTAGTTGACGCTGCAGCTGGACATCGTTATTATTAGCTTTATATATGGTAATGCAGGATATAATCAAATATTCATGGCCGAAGAAGATATTCCGAAGACTGCATTTAGATGTCCTGGTCATGTTGGGTTGTTTGAATGGATAGTCATAACCTTTGGCTTGAAAAATGCTGGTGCTACCTATCAGAGGGCTATGAATATTATCTTTCATGAGTTCATCGGCAAGCTGGTGGAAATTTATATTGATGATGTGGTGGTTAAGTTTGGGGATTTCACAAAGCATCTTGCCGATCTACGAAAGGTGTTAGAGTGCACAAGGAAACATGGTTTGAAAATGAATCCTAATAAATGTGCATTTAGTGTATCGGCAAGACAATTTCTTGGTTTCATAGTGCATCAAAGAGGAATTGAGATTAGTAGGAGATCTATTGATGCTATCAAGAAAATAGTTGCTCCCAGCAACAAAACTGAGCTCCAATCTCTGATCGATAAGATAAATTTTATCAGACGATTTATATCTAACTTGTCTGGTAAGATTCGTGCTTTCAGCCCTTTACTTAAGTTGAAGGCCGATCAAGAGTTTGTATGGGGAAAAGAACAACAGTCAGCATTGTACGAAATCAAGAATTATTTGACAAATCCTCCAGTTCTGATTCCACCTCAGCAAGGGAAGCCTTTCAAATTGTATTTGTCTACTGATGGAATGGTCATCGGTTCAGTTCTAATTCAAGAATTTGAAGGGAATGAGCGTGTGATTTATTATTTGAGCAGAAGACTGGTTGATGCTGAGACCAGGTATTCGGCAATTGAAAAATTGTGTTTATGCTTATATTTTTCATGTATTAAGTTGAGACATTATCTACTATCGGCCGAATGCACTGTTATATGCAAAGATGATGTGGTCTGATACATGCTATCTATGCCGATTATGAGTGGTAGAATCGGCAAATGGATTTTGGCGCTGTCGGAATTTGATCTGCGTTATGAATCGGCTAAGGCAGTTAAGGGGCAGACTATGGCCGATTTTGTGACTCAACATTGCGGTGTAATGGGGACTTTGGAGATTGTTCCTTGGAAGCTATTCTTTGATGGATCCACGTGTGACCGAGGGGCAAGAATCGGTATAGTGCTAATTTCTCCTCGAGGAAAGAAGTATGAGTTCTCTTTGCCGATTGTTGTCACGTCAACAAATCATCTGGCTGAATACCAAGCTCTGATCAAAGGGCTGGAATTATTAAAAGAAGTTCATGCAGATGCTATTGAGATCTTCGGCGATTCTATGCTTGTTATAAATCAATTGGCTGGGACTTATGAATGTCGAAGTGAGGTCTTGATAACCCATTATGAAAAGAGTATGCAACTATTGAAGGAATTCAAGGATTTCCGATTAGAGCATGTTCCTCGATTGCATAATGAAGAGGCTAATCGTTTGGCTCAGCATGCCTCGGGATATCAACCCATCTTAAATATATTATCGGCAATCAGTGCTGATGATTGGAGAAAAGAAATCATTGATTACTTAAAGAATCCGTCAAAAAAGGTTGAGAGGCGTGTTAGGTTTCAAGCTACCAAATATGTACTCCTTGAGGATGAGTTATATTATCAAACAATAGATGAAGTTCTACTCAAATGTTTAGGCGATGATGAGACTAAAAGTTTGATGGGTGAGATCTTTGAGGGAGTGTGTGGAGCACATCAGTCGGCTTTTAAGATGAAATGGATGATTAGGAGAAACGGGTATTATTGGCCGACTATACTCGAGGATTGCTTGAAATATTTCAAAGGGTGTCCAGGATGTCAGAAATTTGGCAATATTCAAAGGGCACCTGTATCGGCCATGAATCCTATTATTAAGCCTTGGCCGTTCTGGGGATGGGCTATTGATCTAATCTGTCAGATTTATCCACAATCAAGCAAGGGGCATAAGTTCATCTTAGATGCCACCGATTATTTTACTAAGTTGGTTGAAGCTATTCCTTTGAAGAAAGTAACATCGGCCAACATGATTGATTTTGTGAAAGAACACATTGTCTACTGATTTGGTATTCCTCAAACAATTACTACCGATCAGGGTACTATGTTTACATCGGGAGAGTTTGATGAATTTGCAATCGGTATGGGGATTAAAGTGTTGAACTCTTCTCCTTATTATGCCCAAGCTAATGGGCAGGCCAAAGCATCTTACAAAGGAATTATTAAGCTCATCAAATGAAAGATTGAAGAAAATCCTAGGAGGTGGCATACATTGTTGAATGAAGCTTTGTGGTCATATCGGATGGCATGTCATGGGTCGACCAAAGTTTCGCCTTATCAGTTAGTATATGAACACGATGCAGTGTTACCATGGGAGATTAAGACTGGATCTAGGTGGGTCTCTTTTCAAGATCAATTGGCTGCCGATGACTATGCTACTCTGATGAAAGGTGAATTGGACGATTTGGCAGAGCGTCGGCTGAGAGCTTTGATAAGTATAGAAGAAAATAAAAAGAGAGTTGCTAGGTGGTATGATAAAAAGGTAAAAGCTAAGGAGTTTGCCGATGGAGATTTGGTATGGAAATTAATTTTACTGATTGGGACTAAAAGTTCAAAGTTTGGCAAATGGTCTCCTAATTGGGAGGGTCCTTATCGGATAAATCGGTATGCTCCTGGTAATGCTTATATTTTGGAGACTCTCGAAGGAGTTGAATTTCCCAGAGCATTGAATGGAAAGTACTTAAAGAGATATTATTCAAGCATTTGGGTTGATGCATAAGAGTTTAAACGCCGATAACACGCCTATCGGCTGGATAAAATGTATCTGGAGTAGTGCATCTTTTTCAAAGTGCCGATAACAGTCCTATCGGCTAGACCAGAGTGATTAAAAGTTTTCTAAAAACAGAACAAGACAAGTTGCCGATGAAGAGTTCATACATTCAGCAAGGCTTGGATAACCAATATGGCGCGCAGGCGGATTTGGTTGGCTTCTTCTATCTCCCGGATGTCTTCATCGGCAGAACCCTCCACTGGCTTCAGCTTCTTCTTCATCTGCAGCGCCTTCCGAGCCTAAATGTTTCATTCTTGTTGGAGGCTCTTGATCATCTTCGGCAGCTAGCTTTCTTCTTGCTGAGCTTGAGAAAGAGCCTCTTCCACTTGCTTGAGCTCTGCCAGCAGGGCTTCCCTTTTTGCCGATAGGTCGGAGATCTTTTGCTTCAATTCATCTCCTGAGGACTGTAGAATGCCGATGTTTTTATGCTTCTCATCGGCAAGGCGTATCACTTGCATTACTTCCTCTGAGAGTTGGGCATCGGTGGCTCTATCGGCAAGACGCTGGGTAGCCTTTTGGTACTGGAGTTGACGGCTTTCTAGGTGTGCAGCTTGGAAAAGAACCTCTTCGGCATCGGCTAGAATTTGACCACAAAGAGCCTTGAACAGAGCTTTGGCTGGATCGGAATCATCAACCAATTGAGCAGTGTCTTGGTGTAGCAGGGCCAGCAGGTCTTCCAATTTGGCTCTAATCTCTGCCGATGAGATCCCTATTGCTTGGGAGGAGCTTGCCGAAGGAGAATAAGCTATTCGGGGAGTCTTGTTCCTGAAAAGGAAAATAAGATAAGTTATTTGATGATCAAATATTAGTGGTATAAAGGATAGAAATCAGATAACTTACTTGCTTCAGAGCTATTTCTCGCCTCTGGCTGGTTGATGCCGATGGTACCACGGGTTGATCGGCTGGAGTTATCGATGGAACAATGTCAACTGAAAAAGATAATAAGGTTGATTATAATTTGAAAAAATAAATCCATCGGCGATAATTTTATGGATAGTACTTTACCTTGAGGGGGTGCAGTGCTTGTTTGTTCTGAGAGACTACCGATGATATGATTGGATCCACTGGATCGGCAGTCTGCTCAAGCACATCGGCCGATGTTTCTTGTGGCTGAGGTGATGGTTGCGGAGGAGATGGTACTTGCTGTGTCTGGATTTCTGGTGAAGAGGGGGACGATTCCACATGAATCGGTGACACTGGACGAGGAGAAGAAGGTGGCGCTGTCTTCTGGTGTTTCGGTTGCGACTTAGTGCTCTTGGGGCCTTTTCTCTTGACTTGGTTGGACTGGGGGGCATGGGCACTTGTCTTGGTACTTCTGGTCTTTGCCGATTTACCAGTTTGCTGTTACAATAAGCGAAGTTTCATGAGTCTAAATATGAGAAAATGTTGATAAAAATCTTGTTAAAAGATAAAAGTTACCGATGAAGTTCCCATAGCAGCCGACGTATCCCGAAAAAAGTTGTGTAAGTATAAAATGGAATCGGTATGAATTGAGGAAATCAAAGATTTACCTTGAAAGCTTGTGCCAAGGTAGCAGCGGCAACCGTTGGAGATGTGTTTGATCGCCTAGTGGTTATCTTCTTAAAACGCACATTCTGGTGCATTAAAGCTGCCAGGCTTGGTGCGTTGTTGCCGATTAGAGAAATCGGGCTCGATGGAAGGAGCGCGATCGGCTTTCCACTCCTGTTAACTATTGGTGGTGTGTCGTCAACCTGTTCAAAAGGGAGAAAGTGAGTTACCGATAGGGATAAAAGTAACAAAAGGATTGAGGCATCGGTTGAAGACATACAGTATTTTCAGGGACCTTATACTTGGTGTCGATCATGCCACGGTATGTGAGAGCCGATGTGCAGAACAAATGCTCTTTCCACTCTTCCCACCACTGTTTGTATGCTTGAGTAATGAAGAGAGCCGGGATCCAAGCCGATAGATCAATATCTGACGTATCGGCATTTGGTGGGAGCTGGGCTATCTTGATCCATTCAAGACCGCTGGTTATGGTTTCCCTTGGTTTCACCACATCGGCATAACTCAGTCCAATCGGTAGCTACACAAAATCCAGTTGACGAGCCAGTGCCGATGGGTTGTAGAACTCATAGGTGGGGTTGGAATTCTTCCCACTACCGAAGGTGTTCACTGGGATGGCCCTTGGTGTGATGATCGCCATCATCAAATTTGTATCTTTATTAAGAGCATCATCGAAAGGATGGAAGATCAATGGGAATCTGGTTTCTGGGTCTTCATAAGGCATCCATGCCCGTTGATCTTTGGTGAGACCCTTATAGAGAGTTTGGAAGAATCGGCTTACCTGGTCTTCATTGCCACTAGTACCAGGTAAAACTATAGCAGCCTCACCATAGTTCAAAGGTGGGCGAGTTGCCGATTCTTCATCAGCCAATTCATGATCCTCGGTAATATCTCTGGGGAAGCGGTGTGCAAAGAGGTCAAATCCGAGGCGTTTGTGCATATGAACACTGAGCCACATGTTGATGAACCACTAGGGACCTCCTAAGTTGCCGATGGGTTGGCCTAACAAAAGCTTCTTAGCTACTTGGTGGAGGAGGTGATAAGCAGAGCCAAGCAAGTATCGGCCAAGAGGAAATCGGCCGCCATCGGCCAGTCTTTCTGCTGCTGATAAATAGATAGAGGTTGGCCCTACCGATCGGCCACAGAAAACAAACTTATCTAACCACATATTCAGGAAAACAGCATGTTCCCTCTGACCAACTGGCCCTGTTTTTCGGTTTTTCTGGATGTATCCTGACCAACCGCCAATGTTGCGGGTTTCTACTTTGCACTCAGGTTTGCGAACATATAGATGGTTATCATCGGCAGATGATATGTCCAAACCAGTAAGCGTGAGCACATCGGCCAAGGTAGGGGATGCAGGACCATGACCAAATATGAAAGAATTAAGGGTGTCTGACCAAAAATATAAAGCTGCTATCAATAGTGATTCGTTTCTCTCCATATCAGCAATGGATAGTCTAATGCATTGGTCCAGTTTGCGCTCACCCCACTGAACCTCATTCGAGTTGCCGATTCTTAGAAACCAATCTTTCCAACCCTTCGTGGAACTAGGCCAGGAACGAAAAGTGTCTTTCCACAGATCTAAAGAAAAGTTTTTAGCTCTAAAGGGATCCTATTTATCTCTGCATTTATCAAATCGGTAGGATCTGGGTTTCCCAATGGACCAAGACACTGAAAGTGGGGTTGATCGATAGGAATCACAATCTTATCGGCCAATTCCTAAAAGGTTTGAAGGTTGGAAGAATGAAGAAGAAACAAAGAAGAAAAAATGTGTACTCAGTAAATAGATTCGCAAGGGAATAGGAGTACAACAAGAGTATGGTAAAAAGAAGAAAGGGGGTGTTGAGTTGACCTTAGGAACGTCGAAGTTGATGGCCATTTCTTCCCGAGAAGAGGAAAGAATCGAAGACTCGGAAGATTGTTGGAGGAGATCCTTGCCGGAGTTCTTGGAGTTCTCGAACGATGCCGCCGCCACGAAGGTGGGTTTGAGGCTGTAGAATGACAGGATGGAAGAAGAGTACCGGAGAAGGAAGTATTTATAGGACAAAGAGGGCAGGGGCAAATCTGACTTATCTCTTCGTCGCATCCGAGAAATCCGAGGGTGTTCAGGTGGATATGGTAACTGTTCGCACGGTAATCAAGGGATTTGACAGCAAGCGGTCATGAATTTGGAGATATCTTACTGTGCAAGATCTCCTGGTCGGTTCATCGGCAGTCTCCTCTAACGGAAATGTTGCCGATGAACGTATTCTGGGGAAATTCAGTTCGGGAAGTTGAGAGATTCGAGGTACGTGCTGGAAGACCGGGCTAAGGTTGTTTGGATTTGGTAATTAATTACTGAATGGAAGGAGTAATTGCGGAAAGGCATCATTACAAAGGAGAATTTCGGAGCATTAATGATTTTATACTCTGAAATTGGGGGGCATGTGTTGACACCGTTTTTAGACACGTATCTTTGGACGCGTATCTAGAGTTAATGAGGTGTAAATCAGCAGGCAGGAAAGTGGTGGCTAGTCTACAGAAGAGTTGCCGATGAGGGTTAGTGCCGATGGGAAAATGACAGGATATGGCTAAGTCCAGGAGTGGTGACTGGTGTTGATAGTTGCCGATGGCTATGAGAGGTGGCTTGCCGATGGTCATGGAGAAAAGCGCAGGGGTTGTCGATCGACCCATGGCGGTGTACCGATCGGTTGTGGAGGATGATTTATTGTTTTCCATAGTTATTAGCGTTTGTTTTGTATACGGATTCTTTTCAATTTGGAATTCAAGTTCTAGTCGTGTCTGATTGTAACTCTTTTAAGCAGGGTATAAATGTAGACCCCGTGGCAATGTAATGAATATACACAATCAATCAAACACAAGTTTTTACATCTATTCCAGCATCTACCTTTCGATGATTTCGTCATATTTTCTTTTTACTACGAGTTCTTAGGAATTCATCGAGTCAACCTCGGCGAGTTCTGGAGTTCCGCGTGAGCACCTCCGGGCGCATCGCTGTTGTCGGGACCAAAGTGTTCGAGTTACCACCTTTGCCGATTGTAAGGTCAAATCGGTTGGCATGCCTTAACGTTTTAATTGGGTATTAGCCCTTTGTGTTTGCAGATCCACTTTTGCACCAACAACTGTTATATGCAAAGATGACGTAGTCAGATACATGTTGTCTGTGCCGATTATGAGTTTTCTTTGCCGATTGTTGCTACATCGACAAATAATCAGGCTGAGTACCAAGCTTTGATCAAAGGATTAGAATTGTTAAGGGAAGTTCGTGCCAATGCAGTTGAAATTTTCGGTGATTCTATGCTTGTTATAAATCACTTGGCTGGGGTTTATGAGTGCCGAAGTGAGATTTTAGTGTCATATTATGAAAAGTGTCTGCAATTATTAAAGGAATTCAAGGATTTCTATTTGGAACATATTCCCCGATTACATAATGAGGAAGCTAATCAGTTGGCTCAACAGGCTTCGGGATATCAACCCATCTTGGGTGTGTTTTTATCGGCAATCAGTGTCGATGATTGGAGAAAAGAAATTGTTGATTACCTAAGATATCCCTCCAAGAATGTTGAAAGACGCATTAGATTTCAAGCTACCAAGTATGTGCTCCTTGATGATGAATTGTATTATCGTACTATGGATGGAATTCTGCTTAAATGTCTTGGTAATGATGAATCCAAAACTTTGATGGGTGAAATTCATGGAGTGTGTGGAGCACATCAGTCAGCTTTTAAAATGAAGTGGATGATTAGAAGGAATGGATATTATTGGCCGACTATTCTTGACGATTGCTTCAAATATTTCAAAGGATGCCAAAGGTGTCAGTAGTTTGGTAATATTCAAAGGGCACCCGCATCAGCTATGAATCCTATCATTAAACCTTGGCCGTTTCGGGGCTGGGCTATTGATCTCATTGGTCAAATTTATCCGCCATCGAGTAAAGGGCATAAGTTTATCCTTGTTGCCACTGATTATTTCACCAAGTGGGTTGAGGCTATTCCTTTGAAGAAAGTAACATCAGCCAATATGATTGATTTTGTGAAGGAGCATATTGTTTACCGATTTGGTATTCCTCAAACAATCACTATCGATTAGGGTACCATGTTTACATCAGGGGAGTTTGATGAATTCGCAATTGGTATGGGGATTAAGGTGTTAAACTCTTCTCCTTATTATGATCAAGCTAATGGGCAGGCCGAGGCTTCTAACAAAGGAATTATTAAGCTCATAAAGCGAAAAATTGAAGAAAATCATAAGCGACGGCATACACTGTTAAATGAAGCCTTGTGGTCGTATCGGATGGCATGTCATGGTGCAACCAAAGTGTCACCTTATCAATTGGTATATGGGCATGATGTGGTACTACCTTGGGAGGTTAAAACTGGTTCTAGGCGAATGTTTTCTCAGGATCAGTTGACTGCCGATGATTATACTATTTTGATGAAAGATGAGTTGGAGGATTTGGTAGGGCATCGGTTGAAAGCTTTGATCAGCATAGAGGAGAATAAAAAGAGAGTGGCTAAGTGTTATGATAAGAAAGTAAAAGCTAAAGAGTTTGCCGAAGGAGATTTAGTTTGGAAATTGATTCTACCGATTGGGACTAAAAGTTCAAAATTTGGAAAATGGTCTCCTAATTGGGAAGGTCCTTATCGGATAAGTCGATCTGCTCCTAGCAATGCATATATTTTGGAAACTCTTGAAGGAGTTGAATTTCCCAGAGCATTAAATGGAAAATATTTAAAAAGATACTACCCTAGTATCTGGGTTGATGCAGGAAATGTTTAAGTGCCAATAACAATACTATCGGCTGGACAAAATATCGATGTATCTGAATCAACGCATAAGGAGTTTAAGTGCCGATAACAATCCTATTGGCTGGATCAAATGCTGGTGTTCTTAAGAGAACCAACGAAACATGCTGCTAATGGAGAAGTTTACATATTTAGCAGAGCTTGGATGGCCGATATCGCACGCAGACGGATCTGATTAGCTTCTCTATCTCTTTGGTGTCTTCATCGGCCGAACCTTCTACTGGTTTCAATTTTTCTTCATTTGCAGCGCCTTGCAGGCTTGGGCATCCCTCCCTTGCTAAAGATTTCTAAGCACGTCAGGCAGTTGACTTTCTTCCTATTGGGCCTGGGTCAAAGCTTCCTCCACTTGTTTAAGTTCAGCGAGCAGAGCCTCTCTCTTTGCCGATAGATCGGAGATTCTTTGTTTTAGTTCAACACCTGAGGATTGCAAGATGCCAATGTTCTTATGCTTCTCATCGGTGGTGTGCTTCACTTCCAGCATCTCCTCTTTGAGCTGGGTGTGAGCGGCTCTATCAGCAAGGCGCTGAACGGCCTTTTGGTACTAAAGTTTGTGGCTCTCTAGGTGGGCAGCTAGAAAAAGCATCTCCTCAGTATCGGCAGGAATCTGACCACAGAGAGTCTTGAAGATAGCTTTGGCCGGATCGGAGTCATCCACTAGCTGAGCCGTGTCTTGCTGTAATAGGGCCAGTAAATTTTCCAACTTAGACTTGATCTCCGCCGATGCGTTTCCAAGCGCCAATGAAGAACTTGCCTCTTCACCTTCGTCATCAGAGATGTCGATGGCAAAGGAGAACAAGCTGTCGGGAGAATCTTGTTCCTAGAAACGAAGGGGAGGATGAGTTAGTCAGAACTAAGTATGAATGATACAAAATCCAGCAGATCAGGTAGCTTACTTGTTTCAAAGCAATTTCTTGCCTCTGACTTGGAGATGTGACTTGTACTGTGCTCTGATCGGCTGGAGATGCTGATGGAATGTCTTCAATTGAAAATACTAAGGGTGACAATGGTATTTGTACAAAGGTCCACAAGTAATAATTTTATGATTGATACTTTACCTTGAGGAGGAATGACGATTGTCTGCTCAGGAGTAACGGCCGATGACATGCTTTGGTCAACTGGGTCGGTGATCTGCTCAGGTGCATCGGCAAGGTCTGCTTGAGTCTGGGGCACCAGTTGAGGCAGGGAGGATGGTACTGTTTTCTGCCGCTTCGGCTGAGTCTTGGTGCTTTTGGGTGCTTTCCTCTTAGGAAGAGTCTAGCCGGTCGTCGACTAGGGGGCATCGGCACCTGATGATTGAACCCTTGCCGATGCACTAGTTTGCTGTCACAAGATTTGAAATTTTATGAGTCAAAACACAAGGGCAGAGGAATATTTGTGGAATTCATTGAAAATTCAAAGTATCTCATGCGGAGCAAAGTTACCGATGACGTTCCAGTCGTAGCCGATGCACCCTGAAAAAATAATGTAAGTATGGGATGGGATCGGTATAATGAAAAAGTTGAAGATTTACCTTGAAAGCCTGTGCCAGAGTAGCAGCAGCTACCGATGGAGAGGTTTTCGACCGTTTAGTGGTCATTTTCTTGAAACGGATGCCTCGGTGCATCAGGGTTGCTAGGCTGGGGGCCTTGTGGCCGATCAAAGAGACTGGAGATACTGGACGGAGATTGATCGGCTGCCCACTTCTCCTCACTGTTGGTGTTGGATCATCAACCTATTGAAACAAAGAAGTAAGTTGCCGATAGAGTTAAAAGTGAAGAAAGGATTGAGTATCTGGAAAAAACTAACAACATCATTGGGAATTTTGTGCTCGGGGTCGATCATGTTCTGATACATGTGAACTGATACCTTGAACAGATGTTCTTTCCATTCTTCCCACCACAACTTATATGATTCAGTAATGAAGGAGGCTGGAACCCAAGCCGATAGATCAACATTTGTTGTGTCGGCATCTGGCTGGAGTTGAGCTACTCTGATCCACTCGAGTCCACTGGTTATTGTCTCCCTCGGCTTGACCACATTGGCATAACAGAGTTTGATGGGCAACTGGCCAAAAGCTAGCTGACAAGATAGTGCCAATGGGTTATAAAATTCGTAAGTTTTGATGGTGTTCTTTCCACTGCCAAAGTTGTTCACTGGGATTGCTCCAGGGGTGATGGTTACCATCATCAAGTCATTATCCTTGTTGAGTGCATCATCGGCAGGATGGAAGGTGAGAGGAAATCTGGATTCTTCATCTTCGTAAGTCATCCAAGCCCGATGATCCCTGGAAAGACCGTTGTAGAATGTTTGGAAGAATCAGTCAATCTGGTTCTCATTTGCATCGGTTGTTGGCGGTTCTTAATGACATATTTACCCCGCCAACATAGTCCATGCAAAGGAAGAAAAGCATGTATTTTACTCACATATACTTATTAAATGCTTACCAAGTTCGACATGTAGTGCAAGTTGTGTTTTGCAGATCATATATAGGCATACAGGTGGAATGCAAATAAAAAGGCGCAATCCGACACGTCAAAAAAATGCGCAAATAAACAAGTACCCAAAAGCCCAATATAGAAGTGCATCAATTTGCAGGTGGATCTGGACTCAGGGGCCCGAGAGGAAGGCAACGGGCTTCGGGCCGGGGCCAGCGGGGCCCACCAGGGGGCGGCCGCCCCCTAGGGTCGGCCGACCCTGACCCAGCCCATCTCGGCACTGCCTTTCGCAGAGGCGGTGCTGAGCCTATCCTCCCGCAGTCCCCGCGTGCAAATTGCAGTTTACACCCTAGGGAACCGACCTTCCCCACCTATTTAAGGAGGGGGAGAGGGAGGTGTTGATATTTAGTAACGCAATTAGAAAATGATCCGCAAGCGCACGGATATCGGTGAGCATTTCACCCGAGAGGTTATCCAGAGTTATTGTATTTATATTTTTACCACTGGGAGAAAGGGTGCATCTGACTAACCAAATCTATTTCTACTACCCCTTTCGGCTACAAAGAATGTTTCTCGATATGAGTGATATATAGAGAAGACTGCAACTGTAGTCTCGTTCTAACCTTGATAAGGATGATCTACTGTTCTATTGGGGAGGCTCACGGAATCTAGACAACACAAAGGATGTTCGATCCGTACCTATAAACCCTACCCATCCTGCTAACAAGATATGGGAAACAAAGGTAACTCGGAAATGTCACGTTCCTCGCTACTACCACGGTCCAGCTAGTCAGGGGATATCTATAAGTACCCTAGCCTAAACACCACGTTTACGCTAGCAATGATTACTCTAATACTCAACCAGAAGAGGATTAAAGTAAACTCATAAACCAAAGAACAATAAAACAAGAACTTACTAGAATTAGAAGTCGAATTACTGAAGAATCTTAGAAGCAAGCCTCAGGTTAGGAGACTTGATCCCGTAGGTACAACTCGGAGTAGACACCGACAGGCCGGCCTTCCTCCGATCTACACCTCCACTCTATCTCTCTCAATCTAGTAGAAACTAGAAGATCTATTTCTACTTACATTGGTTGCTAAGCCTAAAAAGAAATATTATTTAGAGAAGAGGTTTTCCTTCGAGGGCACCCCTCAATCTCTATGATAATTTCTTGTCTTCTCCAGGGGCCAGGGGGGTCTCCTTATATAGTCCTCCTCCTCTATGCGTTTTTGGGTCGGTAGGCGAGGTGGTACTACATTATCTTTGATCTATTAGATCGGTGGAACGTCGTGTGCGAAGAGAGTCCCGAACGGCTTCCAGAGGGGGGCGTGCGCCCAGGTCCTCAGGGCGGGCGCCCTGGACCTGGCCCCTTTCGGCCTCCGCTTCCTTCCCGTGGCTTCTGGAGTCTTCTAGATGGTAGAAAATTGCGCGTTGCGTTGATATCTCTATGTAATCCTGACATGTGGGCCTTTCTTCCTTATTTCCTGATAACCCCCTGCAGAAATAGAAAACACCAAAACTCGTGGAATTCTATCAGATCAAACACTAATTCTAGGTGTTGGTTGCATTTGGATCCTTTTCTTTATTTGTTTGATAATTAAATTTGATACTTAAGGACCGTCAACAAACTCCCCAAGCTTACCTCTTGCTCGTCCCTGAGCAAGGATGAACTCAAGAGTTTCTGCAGTGGTTTCATGCCTTAAAAGTACACACGCATTCAAGCAAGATCTCATCTCTGAGTTAGAATAAACTGTTAAGACTTAAAACTTACTCATTTTACCTTTCACCATGGGGCTTGTAACCGTCACTTGTGTCTTGAGTAGTTAAAAGATAGAACGGTCAAGTCAAGCGCCATGTCTCTTATTCTTTGATCAGCTATAGCTCTAGAGTTTTTGCAGATTTTCAAATAAAACTCAGAGATTCCTTATATGACTCTCTCAAATCTCTCTTTTGTGGTATTTCTGGATCCTTACCAAGGCAGTAATGGTATATGCCTTCTCTCAAAGTATGTGGTATTTTTGGTATAATGCGTAGTGATATTACCTTCTCTCTCACCCTACTCTAATAAGGTTTTGATATCTGGAGCTCATAGGTGGGAGACAGCTAATACATACTTACAAGACATTTATTGCATAGTCAAACCATTGATCCAGAGAAACAAGTCAATAAGTCAAATCAAGATGTGCATGTGTGGCGAATGAATGGTGTATGGTGATGATGGTGATAACAATGGTGAAAGTCTAATTCTACTTTTGCTCTTTTGAGGGGATACATACCTTTCTTGCACTTTGAAGCTTTTTGGGGAGAATGAGATGCTCTATATTTTCTTTTTCTTTCCTCTCAGGTGGGTATCTTGTACCCCTAATTCTACTGTCGGACACTTGTCCATTTTTACCTCTCGTCTCACTTTTTCTTTTCTTCGAGGTTCTAGGCACTTGCCCCTTTTTATTTCCTCGTATTTTTTTCTCTTTTTTTTTAGAGCACTCATCTCCTTAAATAATATAGCAAGTGGTAGTAACCAAGATAACTCGAGCATTTATTTCACAGGGAATAACAGGGATAGGATAATGTTTTTGGCTATTCTCTCCCGGATTAGGAGTAGAATAATTTCGGGTGAATGTGGAGATGGAAATGAGTGGATATATGTGGATGGTACTTCCGGAGTAGAAGTAGCATGTATGAGTGAATGTGCAAGTGAATCTTGATTTTAACCACATGACAAGCTCCTAAGGGTCTACACAGCTTGACCACACTCAATGCTCATAAGCAGTAAAAGTAAATGTGTGGCTCAAAGTCTAGCAAGCATGTATATATGGCTGTGGTAGGAATTTAAACTCTCATCATACAGGAACTCATCATGTGTTACTTTAAAGATTTTCAAAGATAAAATTCTCCAGAATTCTAGCATCTCTAGGAATAGATAAACAGCAGATCAACCTTTCCATATCATATCCGTTAACGACTTAGACTTTAGATCAAGTACTCTTCCCACAAGTTCAGGTTTAGAGCAAATCTTACTTCATAACAGTCATGCCTAAACTTGAGAGAGATTTCAATTTTAAGAACTAGTCATGGCAGAGCAACTATTCATCATTTCCATGTGAGAGCTTATCATAAGGGTTGATAGCAAACTTTATTTATTTATTTATTTAGCAAACTAAGCAAAGATATATATAAAAGCACAAAATCTTTATTTGGGTTTTCATGATTATGCATCTTTTATTATTTGAGTAAAGTATAAACGCGAGTAGAAACACTTAGCTGGATAAATGGGGGTGCTCTCCCCCAAGCTGGATTTTGACGTAATTTCTTCTGATGTAGCTAGCAGGTGGTGGAGGTGTATTTGAAAGTCGGCAGCACCCTGACAGCGATTAGGATGTCCTCCGTCTGCTAGTTCTCTTTGATCCTTGAATTCTGTGGAGCTCAAATAGACAACAAAGCTTTGTGGAACTGGTTAAGTGTTAGCATAAATATCTAGCCTTTATCATGTTGAGCCTCCTCAATAAATATTACTTATTTAGCAGGATCATGCACTTATTATTTTTATATTTTTATTGTAAGATGAAAACTTATTTATTTTATTTTTATGCCACCACAGTGAATGTACTTATGGGTTTTATGCCATGAGCATACTCACATGGGGCTTACTATTTTTTTAACATTTTTTTTATTTTCTTTTCAAGATAGCATGAACCTGATTAACTAAGCAAACTATAATTGAATAATTGAAAGGAAAAGGATAACTACCAAGTTTACCTCTTGGCAAGGCGTTCGGTGTTTTTAAGTCCTCGGAACGGGACTCCTTGTGTTTTCTCAGTCGTCCTGGGATTTGTTGGATGGCGTAGTCGGTGGTTCCGGCGGTGCCTCCTCTTCGTGTATAACTATCTTCTTTTTCCATACCTGACTCGGTGCTACGGTCTCCTCAGGACAGTTCTGTTCAAGCTGTATGTCTTCAGACCTTATCACTTCTCCTTCGTAGTCTACCCATCCGTCCTTGATGATTTGCCTCCTCTAGTTGCGGTTGTGTTGTCTTCTTCTTGTTCTGACCTGCTTAGAGTCTTCAACTATATAGTTAGGGTCAGTAAAATAGCGGCGTACCTTCTCAGAGGGGAAGTGCATGTGGACTTCTCTGGTTCCAATATAGATGGTAGCTTTGATAGTGTTTGAGGAACAGTCTTCCAAGGATGGTAGGTGGATTATACTCATCTTCTACCATGTCAATGACTCGAAAATCATCTGGAGCTGAATATATTGGTTGTAGGGGCATGGTTCCATGCAGGAGCTGATAAGTGACTGCGGCCATTATGCTGTCGTTAGATCCGGTGTCGTAGAGTGTCTTCTGAAAAGAGTATCCATTGATTGTGCACTTGATGCTTGGAACACCAGGGTCGTCCTTCTTGATCAGGAGGGGCGACTTGAGTCGATGATTTTGACCTCCTCTGAACTGCAGTGACCATCTTAGCTAACTCGGTCCACATTTGCTTGTTCCTGTTCCTCCTGTTGGTCCTCTTCCCTGGTTCATGTCGGGATTGCTCTGAAATTTGTGTAGTCTTGTTCTTGAAGGAAAGTCTCCTTCTTCCCCTTGATGTAGAAACTGAACTTGGCAGTATTAACATAGATGACAGCTCTGGTGTTTAGGAATGGCCTCCCTAAGATGATGGGTGCCCTCTCCACAGTACCAGTCTCTATCACCACGACGTCTGCTAGAGCGTACAAGGTACCAACTCGGACGCAGAGGTTCTTCAATATTTCCTTTGGGAAACTAAGTGTCTGATCTCCATTGTGTTTGTGCTCGTAGATCCTGATTCTTCAATTGGTGGAATCTGGGAGTTGTAAAACTCCTCCATGTTTTGCTTGAATTGTACCTGCTCATAGAGACAAGGCAGAGATCAAGTGCATGGGCCCTGTTGGTGGAAAACACCAACAGAACCAAAAGTGTATTTGTTCTTCTCTAACCTTAAGCAGCAAGACAAAGTTGATGGATCATGAGTGTAGCATTTAAAACATTTGTTAGATCAGATGGCTCAACCTAATGGAAAGATAATCTATCTATATTTATGTTTTGTTTATATCTTCCAAAAATTTAAATGTGCAACATTTTAGCTTATATGATTAGGAGTGTGGGATCACGAAGGTAGTACTAAGAACAAAGATTAAAGGACTAAACATGTTGAATTAATTGAGTTGGTTAATCTAGAGTTATAAATCATACATGTTTGTCTCTTTATTTTAAGTGAATGCCAGAACAAAGGAAAAACTTATAAAAGCGATAATCAAGTACCTTAAGATGTTACCTTACTTGAAGAGTGATGGTATAGTATCACCTTGTGGAAGCTTTCCTTTCTTAGCGGTTGTGCATCGTGTTTGTGGCACCCTCCATGAATCATCTATTTTGAGCTTCGTCTTTCTTGTGCAAATTGTTAAACTTCATGTGTCACTTTCATCATCTCCAATGTGAGTTTATCTCAGGACTTCCCAGGTTGATATTGAAAGTTTTCCTGTAGGGGTTAGTCCAACAAAATATCCCATATCTACTATAGCATACTATCGGCTCAAAAATCAACCTAGACACTGTGTCTAATCAGATTAAGGAAGGCTATTTAACCTAAGCACCACGCTTAATTTAAAAATTCTTTGGAAGTAAGATCATCATTCCTAAACTAAGCACCATGCTTAATTAAGAGATAAATGAAACTATTCCAAACCTAGACATATACTAAAGCAAATAAAGGTAGCATGAGAGCATTTATAGAGATCTACTTAAGTGGAGATGAAGTAGTGTAATTAGTATCTAACAAATTGAGCATGTCTTAAAGGTAAGGACAACCAACATAGCAACATGGCAAATGATGTTTTTTATGTAAGGTATTTCCCCCAAGCTTGAATTTTGCAAAATTCAATGTTGGATGAATTTAATTCAATGTTGCATGATGATTGGTTGGACATACCTTGTGCTTGTCATTCATCCGATCTTCTTGCTCCAATCCTAGAAAGGTTAGTGGCAAGAATTCCTGAAGGAATATTTCTACAATTATCTCAATATGCTCGATACACAAGGCAATGTTGCAAATAATTAGAAGTTCATGTTACGACCTGATAAGTGCTTGTTTAAGGACACTAAGCTTATCCTTGGGAAACCATCAAGTTATGTTGGTGAAGTGGTTTCCCCTCCAACACCAACCTATGTCAAGATCAACTCAACGAGATCTGCAATATTTATTATAGACATATGCATCGACAACTGCCCTTTTAAAGTTTTTATAATTAGAAAGGAAGAGGGGGTTGGAGATCTCAAATGTGGTAAGGATGGAGAGACCAATTGATTGGGGAGATGTTTTATATGAGCAAGGACTTGGTAAGGTATTTATGAAATAACTTCCATGCTCACTGTTGTTTCTCTCATTCTCAAACTCCAAGGATGATTCTTCACGAATGCTTAAAATTCCTCTAGGATTGTCTCTCAAGTTTGTTTTATCTATCCATTCAATGGTAATAACACATGGATTTTTAATGTCCTCTAGCCATTGATGCTGCTCTTCTCGATCCTCCTTCTTATGCATGGGATGTCTAGAGAGATTCATAGGATTATCGGGAGGTTCAAGAGAAAGAGCATAGTAGAATTTATTAAGCTCAAGGATGGGTTGGATAGCCGAATTATGGGATTGAAATGTTTGGAAATCGGCTATTGAAACTTCCTTTCCTCGTCTGGGAGATGATTCCTTCTCTATCTCTAAGATTTTTCTATGAAGATTAGTGCAAGAAGGATGTCCACGAATGAAGACATACCTTCCTTTACTAATAGATAAAGAAAGAAGGACTCTACCAAAGGTTATATGATTAAGACCAATGTGAAAATATCTAGGAAAAACATGGTCTTGTAGGGCTAGGTCTAAACCAGAATTTATAGAAAGATTAATAGATTCCCTAGGTGTAGCTAAAAGTGCATTATCTTCTTGATTAAAAGATAGGACCTCGGCTATAGAAAAGGGTTGGTTTTGACCTATTGCAATCAACTCCGGACACAGATCATAATTAGGGGCAGGACTTGTTGACTCCCATGGTCTATGGCTGGTCTCCGAAGGTGCAAAGAATTCAATAATAGGTATGGAATTTGAGTTATCCATAAAGATGGAAAAAATAAAAAGATAAAAGAATAAAAGTATAAAAGTATAATACAAGATAATAGCAAGACTTAAAG
The DNA here is from genome assembly GCF_000003195.3 of Sorghum bicolor. NCBI lineage: Eukaryota > Viridiplantae > Streptophyta > Magnoliopsida > Poales > Poaceae > Sorghum > Sorghum bicolor. The sequence goes on along the minus strand of NC_012875.2, from coordinate 32,911,203 downwards.
TTATCTCAGCAAACCGTCTTTCTCCCCGGCAATGGCGCCAGAAATGCTTGTTGATATTTGGTAACGCAATTAGAAAATGATCCGCAAGCACATGGATATCGGTGAGCATTTCACCCGGGAGGTTATCCAGAGTTATCGTATTTATATTTTTACCACTGGGAGAAAGGGTGCATCTGACTAACCAAATCTATTGCTACTACCCCTTTAGGCTACAAAGAATGTTTCTCGATATGAGTGATATATAGAGAAGACTGCAACCGTAGTCTCGTTCTAACCTTGATAAGGATGATCTACTGTTCTATTGGGGATGCTCACGGAATCTAGACAACACAAAGGATGTTCGACCCGCACCTATAAACCCTACCCGTCCTGCTAACAAGATATGGGATACAAAGGTAACTCGGAAATGTCACGTTCCTCGCTACTACCACGGTCCAGCTAGTCAGGGGATATCTATGAGTACCCTAGCCTAAACACCACATTTACGCTAGCAATGATTACTCTAATACTCAACCGGAAGAGGATTAAAGTAAACTCATAAACCAAAGAACAATAAAACAAGAACTTACTATAATTAGAAGTCGAATTACTGAAGAATCTTAGAAGCAAGCCTCGGGTTAGGAGACTTGATCCCGTAGGTACAACTCGGAGTAGACACCGACAGGCCGGCCTTCCTCCGATCTACACCTCCACTCTATCTCTCTCAATCTAGTAGAAACTAGAAGATCTATTTCTACTTACATTGGTTGCTAAGCCTAAAAAGAAATATTATTTAGAGAAGAGGTTTTCCTTCGAGGGCACCCCTCAATCTCTATGATAATTTCTTGTCTTCTCCACGGGCCAGGGGGGTCTCCTTATATAGTCCTCCTCCTCTATGCGTTTTTGGGTCGGTAGACGATGTGGTACTACATTATCTTTGATCTATTAGGTCGGTGGAACGTCGTGTGCGAAGAGAGTCCCGAACGGCTTCCAGAGGGGGGCGGGCGCCCAGGTCCTCAGGGTGGGCGACCTGGGCCTGGCCCCTTTCGGCCTCCGCTTCCTTCCCGTGGCTTCTGGAGTCTTCTAGATGGTAGAAAATTGTGCGGTGCGTTGATATCTCTATGTAATCCTGACATGTGGGCCTTTCTTCCTTATTTCCTGATAACCCCCTGCAGAAATAGACAAACACCAAAACTCGTGGAATTCTGTCAGATCAAACCCTAATTCTAGGTGTTGGTTGCATTTGGATCCTTTTCTTTATTTATTTGATAATTAAATTTGATACTTAAGGACCGTCAACAGGAGGCTCCATTCATCTCATCACATTCACAATCAACACTCCACCTTCAAGGCACTTGGGCACTACCTCTTCTTAGTTTTTCCTTTTAGCTTTTAGAGAGAGAGTTGGGTGAGCTATCAAGGAGGGCTTGGCTCCTTGGAGAGAAACTTGGGTATGAATAAAGAATATCTTTACTCCAAGTCCATGCCTTATCATGTCCGATATAGTTCTTCATATGAACTAGAGTATAGTTCTTATGCTATGGTATATGACATAGATCATAGGCCCTGTTTTATGATGCTAGCATATGAACTAGAATATAGTTCTAGTGAAAATGATATGACATACATTTTAGTATATAGTTCTTATAGTATAATGCTACCCTAGGGCTAGTAGTGTATTATATGAACTAGTGCTAAGTGTATGTTGTATTATTCTCACTTAGAACTTTAGTCTAATTGCTTCATGTTAATTAATTGCCTAGAAATAGCTTTGTGTGAAGATGGGGGTTTATCATGCTCTTTTGAGTAGGCTCGGTCTTCTTACCTGTCGATCCGTAGGGTCAGGGACCCGAGGGAGTCCGAGTAGGTTCTTTGCATGTAAGCATGGTGCTTGGGTGTAAAGGCCGGGTAAATGCATTGTCCTAGTCCACGGTTGAGGGGATGGCGGCAGGTGGTGACAGCCCTGTCCGTCCTTGGCATTCCCCCACGTTCGGCTAGGGTGTAGGAGTCTAAATAGTTGCGGAGGTTGCTGGCAGACCAGTACTCGCGTAACCTCCCAAACCATCTATACATAGGACTAGATCTAAGTAGTATAATTACATGATTAACTTGTTCTATGACATGATCTGTATCTAGGACCACACCTGCTCCAATAGGTTGTTTGTTTATTCTTTGATTCAATTCATTCTTTTAGTCTCTTTTTATTCCTTAGCCCATATGCCATGCCTAGATTGTGATGGATCACTATTCTACATATAAATGTTTATCACCTGCTATGACTTTTGATTCCATTATTGCTATCATAATTACTTTGATCTATGCTTATCTTAGAATCCTTAACATATTAAGCCTTCCTAAGAGTGAACCTATAAATACGACACTCGGTAAATCCCCGGGTTGAAATGCTACATGATAATTCCCGTCCGCTTGCGGTACTTAAACTCCAAACCTAAGGAACCATCACCCCGGTATATACTTAACACTGTTGCTAGACATGCGCCAAGCTAGTGACTTGTTAAGGAATACCAACCTGGCAATCCTAGTGCCACTACCATGATTAAGAACTAGAACCCTACCCTAACGGTAATAAGGTGCCGTTATTAGGAAGGTAGATCTAGCTTCCTATTCAAGGTGGTGATGCTATGGATCTGCCAATATAACACTGCCAATGTCATTATCATGAGTAGAGCAGAACCCTATTCTAGGTAGCAACGCTAAGAAACGCTAACAAGCATTTCTGGCACCGTTGCTTAGGATAGATTTATACTCTAATCTTGGTGATTGCATTAGTAAGTGTTATCACGACATTTCTGACATCGTTGCTGAGGATGGATTAAACCCTGTTCTTAGTAATGACGTTAAGAAATGCCAACATCGGTCTCGGGAGGACTATGATGGCCTCACCATAATTGAGGGGTGAGCGTGTTGCTGATTTGTCTTCTGCTAGTTCATAGTCCTCGGCGATATCCCATGGAAACTGTTGTGCAAAGAAATTCCATTGAAGGCGCTTGTGCATATGGGCATTAAGCCACATATTGATGAACCACCAGGGACCTCCCAAATTGCCGATGGGTTCACCCAGTAGAAGTTTCTCAGCCACTTGGTGGAGGAGGTAATAGACGAAGCCTAGGAGGTATCGACCAAGGGGGAATCGGTTGCCATTGGCTAGTCGCTCTGCTGCCGATAGGTAAACAAAAGTTGGAACTACCGATTGGCTGCAAAAGATGAAGTTGTCCAGCCACATATTCAGAAAGATGGCATGCTCTCTCTGGCTAACCGATCCAATCTGCCGATATTTTTGGATGTATCCTAACCAGCCGCCGATGTTACGGGTTTCTACTTTGTACTCATATTTCCGGTTGAAAATGTCACCATCATCGGTGATTGAGATATCTAAGCCAGTAAGCATGAGGATATCGGCAAGCGTAGGGGAAGCTGGGTTGTGACCAAATATAAAAGCATTGAGAGTGTCTAACCAAAAGTATGAAGCTGCTATCATCATTGATTTGTTCTTCTCCATATCGGCAATGGAGAGCCTGATACATTGGTCTCATTTGCGTTCCCCCCAGTATACTTCATTAGCCCCACTGACTCTCAGAAACCAATCTTTCTAGCCTTTAGTGGGTTTTGGCCAGGATCAGAAAGTGTCCTTCCATATATCTAAAGAGAAGTTTTCGGCTCTAAAGGGGATCTTGTTGGTTTCTGTGTTTATTAAATCAGTAGGATCTGGATCACCCATTGGACCCAGGCATTGGAGGTGAGGTTGATCAGTAGGAATAACTATCTTGTCACTCAAGTCCTAGAGTTTGGGGATCAAAAGGACAGAAAAAATAGGAAGAAAATGCTAAGTATATAAACTCGCAAGAATGTAAAGAACTGCAGCAAAGGAAAGTGAAGATAGGGACGGATTATCCTTAGGAACAGTGAAGTTGACGGCCATTTCTTCCAGTAGGGGGAAGATCAGGGGTTTGAAAGTCTTGAGTTACGAGTCTTGCTGTATGGGAGTTACTTATTGCCGGAGTTCTTGAGCTTTTCGTCAAAGTCGCCGCCGGAGAGAACGAGGATGGAGATAAAGAATGGTAGGGTAGAAAATGAGTGCTGAGGAAGGAGGTATTTATAGGTTGAGATGAGTAGGGGTATTTTTGACTTATCTCTTTGCCGTATCCATGAAATTCGAGGTTGTTCATATGGATATGGTAACTATTCACACGATAATTAAGGGATTGTGCAGGTGATTTGATGGAAGTAATCATGATTTTGGAGATATTTCACTGTACACAATATTTTAGTCGGTCATTAGTATTCCATCCTAACAGAAAAGTTACCGATGAGTGTTTTTCTATATGATTCGGCTCGGGTGGTTGGAAGATTTGAGATATTTGATGAGATATGGAAATCAGGATTAAAGTTGTTTGGATTTGGTAATAAATTTTTACCGAAAGGAAAGTGATTGTGAAAAGCTCATAATTATCTAGAGAGAATTTTGGAGCATTAATGATTTTATACTCCAAAATTGGGGGGCATGTGTTGACACTGTTTTTAGGCACAAGTCAGGATGGTAACGAAGAACTGATCGGCACTCAGGAAAATGTTGTGTCAAGCCGATAAGAAGATTGCCGATAGCCGATGATGCTGATGACAGGATAATAGGTGGAGGATGTTGCTGGCCTGAGGGTTGAGACGGTAGTTACTGATTATTGTCGATTGATTGCCGATGCCAATGATCGCCGATACCGATGAAGAAAGGTGTGGAAGTTGCTAAGGAGGCTATAGGGAGTATGTCGGTGCCGATGAAGGAAGGCGTGGAAGTTGCTAAGGAGGCAACAAGGATATGCCAATGAAGCAGAGTTGATGAAAGGTTTCATCGTAATTGAAGCGGGCACCAGAATAGATAGGTGGTTGTTTTCCATATTTATAAAAGTATGCCTTTGTTGACACCATTTTTGGACACGTATCAGGAGAGTTAATGGAGCTTGGATCGGCAGATGAAAAGTAATAACTGGTTGACAAAGGAGTTACCGATGGCTTATGGTACCGATGATAAAGCAGCAGGATATGATCAAGTCTAGGAATGATAGTTGATCTATGCCGATGGTTGATATTGTCGATGCCGATGGAGGATAATATGCCGATGACGGTGGAGGAAGACGTAGGAATCATCGGAAAGATAATGATAGTGTGCCGATCGCCTAGGGTAGATAAATTATTGTTTTCTATAATTATTAGAGTTTGTTTTGTATACGGATTCTATTTAGTTTGGAATTAGAATCCTAGTCGTACCTAGTTGTAACTCTTTAGGACAGGGTATAAATATAGACCTAGTAGCGATGTAAGAAGGGAATCCAATCAATCATACACAAAATTTTTACATCTATTTTTGCATCTACTTTCAACAACTTCGTCAACTTGCATTTTTCGTTTTTACTTACGAGTTATTAGGAATTCATCGAGTCAAACTCGATGGATTCTCGAGTTTCGAATGAATACCTCTTGGTCGTGACATCCGGGCGCATCGCTGTTGTCGGGACCAAAGTATTCGAGTTATCACCTTTGTCGGTTGTAAGGTCAAATCGGCTGGCACACCTTAACATTGAATCGGGTATAGGCCCTTTGTGTTTGCAAATCCACTTTTGCATCAACACATCTTTTGGCACGCCCGATGGGACGAAGCTATCAACAAGATCAACATGTCTAATACTGAGTTCGACACGGAGAATATCATCGCTGTAACGGAGGCTGATCTCAAGGATGAGCAAAAGCAAGCTATGGCAAAAGCTATGGAGGAGTACAAGCAGCTTTGCTTGAAATCCTTCAGTGTCAACATGAGCGGTGACGTAATCCAGAAGCAAGAACTGCCACTGCCTCGGCAGATCACTTTTGAAGCCAATCTTGGTAAATTGCAAGATATGGTTGACAATGCTATTAATCATGCTTTGATCAATCAATCTAGTGTGCTGTCCAATACTGTTTTCAATGTTGTGGCTAGAACTTTCAAGGAAGGGCAGGCACCACTTTATATGTTGGCCAAGCCTATCACCAGCCTGGGTTGTCATCGGTTACAGCTCCATCGGCGCCTCTAGCCGTTGCGGGTACAGAAGTTACCTCTCCTCCAAGCACATTAGGGATGACTAATGGGCAATCTACACCGATCAGTACTAACCCAGCAGCATCAGATGGACAGATTCAACTCAATACAGATCTATCAGCATCGGCAATGTCAGGGTCTGTGTACCAGAATTGTCAAGTTCCTCCCAATTGGTGGGGATATGGTATGCCTCCAGATTTTCTTGCAAATAGCTCTGGAACATCTCAGTTGGTTGATTTGACAAGCAAGGCCCCTATGACATCGGCACCTCTAGTATCGCTGATGACTCAAAACCCCCAGTATTCAACAACTACTACTGCAAGGCCTGTTACTGGGAATTTTTAAATGCCAATGTTCCAAATGCCTAATGCATCGGCGAATCCACTGCCGACGCACCAGAGGTTTAAGACTCAGACAGCGTATGTCAATCCAATGATGACACCCAATTATCAGCCATCGCCAGGTCATGTGCCGATGAATGCCAACAATGGGTGGACAGGGCAGTTTGTCTTTCCACAAATAACACAACAGAATCATTAGGCTACAGGATTCCAGCAGGGATAGATGCAGGTTGGTTTTCAGAATCAAGGACCGGTCAATCAGCCGATGAATCTTGCTCAGCAGATTGGTGGTCAATAGGCTATGGCTAATGTCATGTTCTCTAGGGACCGTGCACCTTAGAGACACATGGAAGTTTATCAATAGGTGCCAGAACCTCAACCCGCACATTGGAAGGATGTCGATGCCTATTGGGCCGATAAGATAGCTGAAGTAATGAGAGATCCGTTTGGGATAAAACCCAAAGTCAATACTTATTCTTATCGGACACCATACCCTCCTGCATATGATTTGATCTCGCTTCCAAATCGGTACAACGTGCCAGATTTCACTAAATTCTGTTGACAAGATGACACGTCAACTATGGAGCATGTCAATCGGTTCATCATCCAGTGCGGAGTGGCTGCTAACAGAGATGAATTAAGAGTTCGATTGTTTTCATCATCTTTGTCGGGATCGGCATTTACTTGGTTTATTTCACTACCTCCAAACTCAGTAATTATTTGGGCCAATCTAGAGAAGCAGTTTCATAAGTACTTCTTTTCTGGGGTTAATGAGAAGAAGATTACCGATTTAGTTAGGCTGAGGCAATGCAATGATGAATCGGTTGAAAGTTTTGTGCAAAGGTTGCGGGATGTCAAGAACAAATGCTATAGTCTGGTTCTGGATGATTGGTAGCTAGCCAATTTGGCTTTCCAAGGATTGTTGCCACACATTAAAGATAAGTATGCTTCCCAAGAGTTTGAAAGTCTAAGTCATTTAGTACAGAGGATTTCTGATCAAGATATCAAGACTTTTGAACCTAGGAAGGCTTGGAATAAGAAGGTGTCATTTGTTGATGAGGCAACAAGTTCAGATTCTGATGAAGAACCAGTCATCGGCTTGGCAGAATAGGTGAAAAACAAAAAGCGGATGTCCTATCCTTTCGGCCATAAAGAGCCACAAAAGTTTGCTTTTGATATTACAAAAGTCGATAGGATATTTGATTTTCTGCTTCAGGAGGGGTAGATTAAGTTGTCACCAAATCATGTGATCCCATTGGCAGAAGAGTTGAAGAAGATCAAGTATTGCAAGTGGCATAATGCAACATCTCATAGTACAAATGAGTGCAAGGTGTTCAGACAACATTTGCAATCGGCTATAGAATCCGGGAGGATTAAATTTGATAACTCCAAAGCTCAGAAGCCGATGAAGATTGATCAGTATCCTTTCCCTACAAACATACTGGACACCAAGGGAAAGACTAAAGTCTTGACATCGGAAGCAGCTGAGAAGAGCGCATCGGTAGACCCTCAGCACCAGATCACTGCCAATGACGCCAAGGGCAATGGCTTGATCCAGGAAGGCACCAGTTCCTGGAGACCTCCTTGATCCGGCATTGTGATCACTCATAGGTGGCATCGGGAAACATGGCAGCAGCGTGAAGATCGGTATCGCCGCCAGCAAGAGGATCGTCGCCAAGAAAAAGAAAGACATCGACAAGAGTGGAATCGGCATAAAGATCATTGGAATTGCCCGTTCTTCATCCACTATTGGGAGCAAAATATCAAGTTACCGACTGTCAGAGACTGCCCTGAGTGCAATGGTTATAATCGGCACGATCGACCAAATCAGCGATATCAGAACGATGATCGACGATTTAACGGGCCGATTAGAGGAAGGGTGTCAGTTCACGATCGGCTGGGGGGCAGGCTTAGTGCGCATGATAGGCTTGGTGAATGTGTTGGCTAATTTCCAAGAAACCAAGAGGAGCTTGAGGAGATGGCAAATCCACGAGTTCCCGATGAGTTTATATTTTGCAGGGATGCTAATACTTATCGGATGGAATCAAGGGAGGCTCGCTATCAACCAGTGCGGAGGACACAGCTTCCCCAATGGTGTCTTGAAGGATTGACAAGGACACAGAAAAGGAGGATGCAGTGAGAAAGGCAGGAAAAATTAAGCAGGGAAGAAAATTCTGCTGAGTCCGAAAATCGGTAGCAGCCAGATCCTAGGGGAAAAGGGCCATCGGCAGATGTTAAAATGGTGTTCATGTTGCCGATGGAGTTTCTTGCACCTTTCAGTGATGATGAAGAGATAGATTTTCCTAATCAAATAGCTCAATTGGCTCTTGATCCAATGACAGCTATGTTTGAAAAGCCCTCTGATGATGAAAGATAGCATCTCAAAGCTTTGTTTGTTAAAGGCAGAGTTGACGGACAGCCAATGTCCAAGATGCTTATTGACGGTGGAGCTGCTATCAACATTATGCCATATACATTCTATCAGATGCTTGGCAAAGGGGACTAGGATTTGACCAAGACCGATATGATGATGAAAGATTTTGAAGGGAATGTGTCTCCAGTCAAGGGGGCTATATGTGTTGAAGTGACCATCGGCAGCAAGACTTTGCCGACAACTTTCTTTATCATCAGTGGAAAAGGTGCATACAATTTGCTATTGGGGAGAGACTGGATTCATGCCAATTGTTGTATTCCTTCTACAATGCACCAATGTCTGGTTCAGTGGGTAGGTGACAAGATTGAAATTGTCTCAGGAGATTCTTCATATGTCATTGCATCGGCAGATTTAGATACTTATGAGAGGACCAGATGTATTTCGGGGGAAGTTTGGGAAATAGATTTTCTCATAGTTGTCGATTATGGAATTCCACCGATCCAAGCAGTCGGTTCTAATGAAGAGTTTTAATGGATAGTTTCGCCGATAATGGTGTTGATGCAAAAGCGGATCTGCAAACACAAAGGGCTAATACCCGATTCAAACGTTAAGGCGTGCCAGCCGATTTGACCTTACTATCGGCAAAGGTGATAACTCAAATACTTCGGTCCCGACAACAGCGATGCGCCCGGATGCCACGGCCAAGAAGTATTCACGCGGAACTCGAGAATACGCCGAGCTTAAGTCGACGAACTCCTAAGAACTCGTAATAAAAAGGAAATATGACAAAGTTGTCGGAAAAGTAGATGCTGGAATATGAGTAAAAACATGTGTTTGATTGATTGATAGATGTCTCATTACAAGGCCCTAGGGTCTACATTTATACCCTGCTCAAAGAGCTACAATCAGACACGACTAGAACTCGAATTCCAAAGGAAACGGAATCCGTATACAAAACAAACTTAAATATCTATGGAAAACATAAAACTATCCTCCCGTGACAAACTGGGACACCACCATAGATCAATCGGCAACCTTCACGTTCTCCTTCCGAGTCATCGGCAGACTTCTCATCATAGTCATCAGCAAAGACTAACGCTGACCATCGGCACGAACGCGTCACCACTTCTGGACTTAGTCACCACTTCATCGACAACCACCCTCATAGGCAACTCCCCTGCAGACTAGTTACTGTTGCCCCATCTTGCCGATCTATACTTCACCGATCCCTGGATATGTGTCCAAAAACATTGTCAACACATGCCCCCAATTTCGGAGTATAAAATCATTAATGCTCCGAAATTCTTCTGCAGTAATGATGCCTTTCCTCAATTAATTCTCTCAATTTGGTAACCGACCGTTAAAGTCGAACAACCCTGGCCCGATTCTTCCGCAGATTCCTCGAATTCCTCAACCTCCCAAACTGGACATCTCCACTTTATTCGCCCATCGGTAATATTACCGTTAGAGGGAGCTGCCAATGGACCGACCAAGAGATCTTGCACAGTGAAATATCTCCAAAACCACGACCGCCTGCTGTCAAATCACCTGTGCAATCCCTTGATTATCGTGCAAACAGTTACCATATCCATCTGAACACCCTCGGATTTCACGGATGCGGCAAAGAGATAAGTCAGATTTGCCCCTACCCATTTTGTCCTATAAATACTTCCTTCTCGGGTACTCCTTCTCCATCTTGTCATTCTACAGCCCAAAACTTACTTTCACGGCGGCGGCACCACCCGAGGTTTCCAAGATTTCCAACGAAGGCCTTTCTCCACCAACCCCAAAGTCTTCGATCATCTTCCTTGCGAGGAGATGGCCATCAACTTCGTTGTTCCTGAGGTCAGTTCACCACCCCGTCTCTTGTACTTTTACCATACCCCTGTTCATCCGCAATTCATCTTACTGAACATTCCTCTCCTTTTTCTTTTGTTCTTCCTTTTACCCTTAAAAACTTCTAGGATTTGTCCAATAAGATTGTCATCCCTACCGATCAACCACACCTCCAAAGTCTCGGCCCGCTAGGGAACCTAGATCCCACCGATCTGATAAACGCAGAGACAAACAGAATCCCTTTTAGAGCCGAAAATTTTTCTCTAGATCTATGGAAAGATGCCTTCTGTTCCTGGCCCAGTCCTACCAAGGGATGGAAGGATTGGTTCTTGAGAGTCAGCCACTCAAATGAAGTTCAATGGGGCGAGCGAAAACTGGACCAGTGCATTAGGATGTCTCTTGCCGATATGGATAGGAATGAATCACTGTTGATTGCTGCATCATATTTCTGGTCAGACACACTTAATGCTTTCATTTTCGTCCATGGCCCTGCTTCTCCCACTCTTGCCGATGTGCTTATGCTCACCGGCTTAGATGTATCCACTGCCGATAGTAGTCACATATTTGACTCCAAACCTAGTGCTAAGGTGGAAACTCGCTCTATCGGCGGTTGGTCTGGGTACATTCAAAAGTACCGTAGAACAGGGCCTGTCAACATAAAGGAACAGACCACCTTCCTGAACATGTGGTTGGACAAATTTGTATTCTGCGGTCGATCGGCAGGATAAACCTCTGTCTACCTATCGGCAGCAGAGAGATTAGCTAATGGTGGCCGATTTCCCCTCGGCCGATACCTGCTTGGCTCCGCCTATCATCTTCTCCACCAAGTAGCCAAGAAACTTCTGCTCGGCCAACCCATCGGCAACTTAGGGGGCCCTTGGTGGTTCATCAACATGTGGCTTAGCCACCATATGCACAAACGCCTGGAATTCGACCTCTTTGCACAGCATTTCCCCAGGGATGTAGCAGAGGATCATGAGTTAGATGAAGAAGAATCGGCAACCCGTACCCCCCTAAACTATGGTGAAGCTGTCATAGTCTTGCCTGGTACTAGAGGCAATGGAGATCAAGTCAGCTGATTCTTTTAGACTCTTTATGAGGGTCTGACCAAAGAACAACGAGCATTGATGCCTTATGAAGATCCAGACACCAGATTTCCTCTGACCTTTCACCCCTTCGATGATGCTCTTAATAAAGACCATGATGTGATGATGGCAATTATCACTCCAAGAGCCATACTAGTAAACTTCTTCGACGGCGGGAAAGCCTCTAACCAGACCTATGAATTCTACAACCCATCGGCACTAGCCCGTCAACTAGCTTTTGGTCAGCTGCCAATTGCACTTTGTTATGCCGATGTGATAAAACCCAGGGAAACCATTACTAGTCTTCTCGAGTGGACCAGAATAGCTCAACTGCCACCAAATGCTGATACAGATGCCGATCTATCAGATTGGATCCCGGCCCTCTTCATTACTCAGGCATACAAACAATGGTGGGAGGAATGAAAAGAGCATTTGTTCTGCAAATCGGCTCTCACATACCGTGGTATGATCGACTCCAAATACAACGTTCCTGGTGATACTGTAAGCACTTTAACCGATGTTTTCAATCTTTTCCCTTTTACTTCCATCGGTAACTCACTTTCTATGTTGTGTTACAGGTTGATGACACACCCCCCATTGGTCAGCAGGAGTGGTAAGCCGATTGAGCTCCTTCCATCGGGTCCGATTTCTTTGATCGGCAACAACTCTCCATCCCTGGCCGCTATAATGCATCGGGGTGTACGTCTCAAGAAAGTCACCACCAAGCGGACGAAGGTATCTCCATCGGTAGCTGCCTCTACTTTAGCACAAGCCTTCAAGGTAAATTTTCAAATTATTTTACCCATACCGATTCCATTCTTACATCTATTACACTTGTACTCACAAATTTTCATTGTTGTATCAGCACACCGGTACATTAGCAAGGACCAGAAGTACAACTGCCGATGCCCCTCAGTCTAGTCAACCAAAGAGAAAAGGTGCTAAGAATACCAGATCACAAGCGAAGCGCCAAAGAACAGCAACGCCTTCCCCTCCCCCAGTATCTCCGATCCCGGTAGAATCATCCCCTTCTTCTCCAAAAGCCCAGACACAGCAGATGCCATCTCCCCCACAGCCGCAGGAAGAACCCCAAGCGGAAGAACTCCAGCCAGAGGAACCTCAGCCAGAAGAAACATCGGCTGATGTACACGAGCAGACCGCCGATCCAGCAAGCCTAATTATAGCATCGGTAGTCTCCTCAATTCAGACAAGTACTGCACCTCCTCAAGGTAACACACTTTCCATTTGTTGCCGATGAACCTACCTTTTTTACTTTATTAATCACTTCTATCAATCTTTCAGCTGACATAGTTTTATCGGCGATCCCAGCCGATCAGCCCGTGGTTCCATCGGCGTCATCTAGTCAGAGGCGAGAGATAGCCCTAAAACAAGTGAGTTATCCAATCTCTACTTTCATTGTCATTACTTAATCATGGAATAACTTATTTCGTTTTCTTCCTCAGGAACAGGATTCTTCCGATAGCTTGTTCTCCTTCGCCATCGAGATCTCTGAAGATGAAGGCGAGGAGGCAAGTTCTTCTTGAGCTATTGGAATTTCATCGGCAGAAATCAGAGCAAAGTTAGAAGAATTATCGGCCCTTCTTCATCAAGACAAGGCCCAATTGGTCGACGACTCCGATCCGGCCAAGGCTCTATTCAAGACCCTTAGAGGCCAAATTCCTGCCGATGCCGAGGAGATCCTTTTCAAGGCTGCTCACTTAGAAAGTCGGCAGCTTCAATATCAAAAGGCCGCTCAGCGCCTTGCCGATAGAGCTAATCACGCCCAGCTCTCAGTAGAGATGATAAAAGTGAAGCTCCTTGCCGATGAAAAGCACAAGAGCATCGGCATCTTGAAATCCTCAGGAGATGCGCTAAAGCACAAGATCTCTGATTTATCGGCAAAGAGAGAAGCCCTGTTGGCAGAACACAAACAGGTAGAAGAAGCTTTGTCCCAAGCTCAACAACAAGAAAGCCAGCTGCCTGAGGCGATCAAGCTTCTTGAACAAGAGCGAAATGTCGAAGCTCGCAAAGCACTGCAGATGAAGAAGAAGCTAAAGCCAGTGGAGGGCTCTGCCGATGATGACATGAAGGAGATAGAAGAAGCCAACCAGATCCATCTGCGCGCCATATCGACAATCCAGGCTTTGTTAAACATGTGAATTCTTCATCGACGGCATATTTGCTCTTTTCTTTTAAACACTCCTAATATTTTGGTCTAGCCGATAGGACTATTATCGGCACCTTTTAAAACATTAAGTCCGGCCCCAGATACACTTTTGATTCAGCCGATAGGAATGTTATCGGCACTTAAACTTTCATGCATCAAGCCATATGCTGGGGTAATATCTCTTTAAATATTTGTCGTTCAATGCTCTGTGAAATTCAACTCCTTCGAGAGTTTCTAAGATATAGGCGTTGCCAGGAGCAGATCGATTTATCCGATAGGGACCCTCCCAATTGGGAGACCACTTTCCAAATTTTGAACTTTTAGTCCCGATCGGTAAGATTAGTTTCCACACTAAGTCTCCATCAGCAAACTCCTTAGCCTTTACCTTCTGATCATACCATCTGGCAACTCTCTTCTTATTTTCTTCTATACTTATCAAAGCCCTTAGCTGATGTCCTGCTAGATCATCCAACTCGTCTGTCATCAAAGTAGTATAATCATCGGCAGCCAATTGATCTTGAAAAGATAGTCACCTAGACCCAGTTTTAATTTCCCAAGGTAGCACTACATCATGTCCATACACCAACTGATAAGGCGAGACTTTGGTCGATCCATGACAAGCCATCCGATACTGCCATAAAGCTTCATTTAACAACGTATGCCACCTCCTAGGATTTTCTTCAATCTTCCATTTAACAAGCTTGACAATTCCTTTGTTAGACGCCTCAGCCTGCCCATTAGCTTGAGCATAATAAGGAGAAGAATTTAATACTTTAATTCGCATACCGATTGCAAACTCATCAAACTCCCCTGATGTAAACATAGTACCCTGATCGGTAGTAATTGTTTGAGGAATTCCAAATTGGTAAATAATAAGCTCTTTAACAAACTCAATCATATTGGCCGATGTGACTTTCTTCAAAGGAATAGCTTCAACCCACTTGGTGAAGTAATCGGTGGCAACCAGGATGAATTTATGTCCTTTGTTGGATGGTGGGTAAATTTGGCCGATTAGATCAATAGCCCATCCCCGGAACGGCCAAGGTTTAATAATGGGATTCATGGCTGATGCGGGTGCCCTTTGAACATTGCCAAACTTCTGACATCCTTGACACCCTTTGAAATACTAAAAACAATCCTCAAGTATAGTCGGCCAATAATACCCATTTCTTCTGATCATCCACTTCATCTTAAATGTCGACTGGTGTGCTCCACACGCTCCTTCTTGGATCTCTCCCATTAAACTTTTAGCCTCATCATCACCTAAGCATTTGAGAAGAACTCCATCAACTGTTCGATAATATAATTCATCCTCGAGGAGCACATATTTGGTGGCTTGAAACCAAACACGTCTCTCAACTTTCTTGGATGGATCCTTTAAGTAATCAACAATTTCTTTTCTCCAATCATCGGCACTGATTGCCGATATTGTGTTAACCATAGGTTGATACCCTGAAGCATGCTGAGCCAACCGATTAGCTTCCTCATTATGCAACCGAGGAACATGCTCTAACCGGAAATCTTTGAATTCCTTTAATAATTGCATACTCCTTTCGTGATAAGTTATCAGGAATTCGCTTCGGCATTCATAGCTTCCAACCAATTGATTTATAACCAGCATAGAATCCCCGAAGACTTCAACAGCATCAGCATGAACTTCTCTTAACAATTCCAACCCTTTTATCAAAGCTCGATACTCGGCTTGATTATTCATTGACGTGGCAACAATCGGCAAGGAGAACTCATATTTCCTTCCCTGAGGGGAAATTAACACTATGCAGATTCCTGCCCCCCGGTCACATGTGGATCCATCAAAGAAGAGCGTCCACGGTACAATTTCCAAAGTCTCCACCGCACCGCAATGTTGAGTTACAAAATCGGCCATAATCTGTCCTTTAACCGCCTTAGCCGATTCGTAACGCAAATCGAATTCCGATAGTGCCAAGATCCATTTACCGATTCTGCCACTCATGACCAGCATAGATAGCATATACCGGACCACATCATCTTTGCATATAACAGTGCATTCGGCCGCTAGCAAATAGTGCCTCAATTTAATACATGAAAAATATAGGCATAAACATAACTTTTCAATGGCCGAATACCTAGTCTCAGCATCAACCAATCTCCTGCTTAAATAGTAAATCACACACTCCTTCTCTTCAAATTCTTGAATCAAAGCCGAACCGATGACCATCCCATCGGTAGATAAATATAATCTGAAAGGCTTCCCTTGCTGAGGTGGAATTAGAACTGGAGGATTTACTAAATAATTCTTGATTTCATCTAAAGCCAATTGTTGCTCTTTCCCCCAAACAAACTCTTGATTGGCTTTCAATTTGAGTAAAGGACTAAAAGCACGAATTTTACCAAACAAATTAGATATAAATCTCCTGATAAAATTTACCTTGCCGATCAAGGATTGGAGCTCAGTTTTGTTGGTAGGAGCAACTATTTTGTTGATAGCATCAATGGATCTCCTACTAATTTCAATCCCCCTTTGATGCACCATGAAACCAAGAAATTGCCCTGCCGATACACCGAATGCACACTTGTTAGGGTTCATTTTTAAACCATGCTTCCTTGTGCATTCCTACACTTTTCGTAAATCGGCAAGATGCTTTGTGAAATCTCCAGACTTAACCACCACATCATCAATATAAATCTCCACCAGCTTGCCGATGAACTCATGAAAGATAAAATTCATCGCCCTCTGATAAGTAGCACCAGCATTTTTCAAACCAAAAGTCATAACTATCCATTCAAACAACCCAACATGACTAGGACATCTAAATGCAGTCTTTAGAATATCTTGTTCAGCCATAAATATTTGATTGTATCCTGCATTGCCATCCATAAAGCTGATGATCTGATGCCCAGCCGCGGCATCAACTAGCAAATCGGCAACTGGCATTGGGTAGCCATCCATCGGTGTAGCTTTATTGGGATTCCTGAAATCAATGCAAACCCGAAGCTTCCCATTTTTCTTGTAGACCGGAACAACATTGGAAATCCACTCAGCATACCGACACTGCCGAATAAATTTAGCTTCAATAAGTTTGGTTATTTCAGCCTTAATATCAGGAAGAATATTAGGATTACATCGGCGAGCTGGCTGTTGATGTGGCCGAAATCCAGACTTGATGGGTAACCGATGTTCAACAATTGATCGGTCCAAACCAGGCATCTCAGTATAATCCCAAGCAAAGCAATCTTTATATTCCTTTAACAAATCGGTTAACTGCTGCTTACACTCAGAATTTAACTTAGCACTAACAAAAGTAGGTCTAGGTTTATCACCACTACCTATATCTACTTCTACTAAATCATCGGCCGATGTGAAACCCTGGACTAATTTTCCATCATCGGTGAACCTATCCATTAAAACTCCTCATCAGAACCGACTGCTTGGATCGGTGGAATTTCATAATCGGCAACTTTGAGGAACTCCTTCTCCCAAACTTCTCCTAAGATACACCTAGTTCTTTCATAAGTGTCCGCCTCTGCTGATGCAATAACATAGGAAGAATCTCCCGGGACAATCTCAATCTTGTCACCTACCCACTGGACCAAACATTGGTGCGTTGTTGATGGAATGCAACAATTGGCATGAATCCAGTCTCTCCCTAGCAGCAGATTATAAGCACCTTTTCCACTGATCACAAAGAAAGTTGTCGGCAAGGTTTTGCTGCCGATGGTCAACTCGACACAGATTGCTCCCTTAACCGGAGATACATTTCCCTCAAAGTCTTTTAGCATCATATCGGTCTTAGTCAGATCTTGATCTCCTTTGCCAAGCTTCCGATAGACTGCATATGGCATGATGTTGATAGCAGCTCCACCATCAATCAATATCTTGGTCATCGGCTGACCATCAACTCTTCCTTTAACAAACAGGGCTTTAAGATGCTGCCTTTCATTGTCGGCAGGCTTTTCAAAGATAGCTGTCATCGGATCTAGAGCCAACTGAGCTATCTGGTCGGAAAACTCCAACTCCTCATCATCACTGGATGGTGCAAGGAACTCCATCAGCAACAAAAATACCATGTTAACATCTGTCGATGGCCCTTTCCCCTTAGGATCCTATTGTTGCTGATTCCCAGACTGACCAGAGTTTTTGCCCTTGCTTAGCTCCTCTCGTCTTTCGCGCTGCAGTCTCCTTTTTTGTGTCTTAGTCAACCCCTCTGGACACCACGGGGAAAGTGGTGACTGCCTTGCTGATGGACAACGATGTTCCCTTGATTCGACACGATAGGTATTAGCATCCCTACAAAATATGAACTCATCGGGAACCCGAGCATTCGCCATCTCTTCAAGCTCTTCTTGATTCCTGGGAAAATGTTGAACACGATCACCAATCCTATCGTGCACACTGAGTCTGCCCCCCAGCCGATCATGAACTGACGCTCTCCCCCTAATCGGCCCATTAAATCGCCGATCATCATCGTGATAGCGTCGATCGGATCTGTCATACCGATCATAACCATTGCATTCAGGGCAATCTCTAACAGTGGGCAACTTGATGTTCTGCTCCCAGCAATGGATAAAGAACGGGCAGTTCCAGTGATCCTTGTGTCGATTCCACTCTTGTCGGCGTCTTTCTTCTTCCTGATGATAGTCTTCTTGCTGACGCTGATACCGATCCTCACGTTGCTGCCAAGTCTCCCGAGGCCTTTTATGAGTTATCACAATACTAGATCGGGGAGGCCTTTCTGAGTTAGTTCCCTCTTGGATCAAGCCTTTTCCTTTGGCATCGGCAGCAGTAATTTGATGCTGAGGATCTACTGATGCACTCCTTTCAGCTGCTTCCGACGTCAAGACCTTAGTCTTTCCCTTAGCATCCAACATATTTGTTGGGAAAGGATGTTAATCAATCTTCATCGGCTTCTGAGCTTTGGAATTGTCAAATTTGATTCTCCTAGATTCAATAGCCGATTGCAGTTGTTGCCTAAAAACCTTGCACTCATTGGTACTGTGAGAGGTTGCATTGTGCCACTTGCAGTATTTCATCTTTTTCAACTCTTCAGCCGATGGGATTACATGATTGGATGACAATTTGATCTGACCTTCCTGAAGTAGAAAGTCAAATATCCTATCAGCTTTGGTGATATCAAATGCGAACTTCTCTGGCTCTTTATGCCCGAAAGGACAAGACATCGGCTTCTTGTTCTTCACCCACTCTGCCAAGCCGATGACTGGCTCTTCATCAGAATTAGAGCTTGCTGCTTCATCAACAAATGACACCTTTTTGTTCCAAGCTCTTTTTGGTTTAAAGGGTTTGATATCCTAGTCGGAAATCCTCTGGACCAAGTGACTCAGGCTCTCAAACTCATGAGAAGCATATTTGTCCCTGATATGTGGCAACAAACCCTGGAAAGCCAAATCGGCTAGCTGCCGATCGTCCAAAACCAGACTATAGCATTTATTCTTGACTTCCCGCAACCTCTGCACAAAACTTTCAACCGATTCATCATTACACTATTTCAATCTGACCAAATCAGTAATCTTCTTCTCATGGACTCCAGAGTACTTGTGGAACTGCTTCTCCAGATCGGCCCAAGTAATCACTGAATTAGGAGGCAATGATATAAACCAGGTGAAAGCCGATCCAGATAAAGATGATGAAAACAGTCGAACCCTCAATTCATCCCTGTTAGCAGCTTCCCCACATTGGATGATAAACTTGTTGACATGTTCCATAGTCGATGTATCATCTTGTCCAGAAAACTTAGTGAAATCTGGCACCTTGTACCGATTTGGAAGTGGAATTAAATCATATGCAGGAGGATACGGTGTCCGATAAGAGTAAGTGTTGACTTTGGGTTTTATCCCAAATTGGTCCCTCATTACTTCAGCAATCTTATCGGCCCAATAAGCATCGGCATCTTGCCGATGGGGTAGTTGTGGATCTCACGCCTGCTGATAAGCCTCCACGTGTCGCTGAGGCGCACGATCTGCATGGAACATAGGGTTGATCATCTGACCACCAAACTGTTGACCAAGATTCATCGGCTGGTTGACCATCCCTTGATTATGGAACCCAGGTTGGATCTGGCCTTGTTGAAACCCTGTAGCCTGATGATTCTGTTGGGGCATTTGTGGAAAGACTTGCTGCCCAGGCCATCCACTATTAGCATTCATCGGCATAGGTCCTGCCGATGACTGGAAATTGGGCATCATCATTGAATTGACATACCCTGGCTGAGTCATAAACCTCCGTTGCGTCGGCATTGAATCTGCCGATGCATTAGGCATCTGGAACGTTGGAGCTTGAGAATTCTCAGTGTAAGGTCTCGCAGTAGTAGTTGTAGTATACTAGGGACTCTAATTCATCGGCATATTTGGAGGTGCGATGCCATAGGAGCCTTGCCTCTCATATCAGCCGTTTGAGATGTACTAGGTGTCTTCAACATGAACTCTGGTGGTATACCATAACCCCACCAATTGGGAGGAACGGACCCCGACATTGCCGATGCCAATAGATCTGTGGTAAGCTTGATCTGCTCATCTGAAGTTGATGGATTGGTCGTCATCGGCGTAGATTGCGCGTTAGTGACTCCCAACGTGCTTGGAGGAACGGTAGTTTCTGTACCCGCAGCGGCCGTAGCAGCCGATGGAGTTGTGACCACTAGTGATCCCGGCTCATGATGGGCAGGGCCCACATAGTTTGGTGGCAATTGTCCTTCTTTGAAAGTTCTAGCCACGGCGTTGAAGACCGTATTGGACAGCACACCAGCTTGATTGATCAAGGCACGGTTAATAGAACTATCAACCATGTCTTGAAGTTTACCAGGATTGGCTTCAAAAGTAACCTGCCGAGGCGCCGGCAGTGCTTCCTTCTGGATCACCTCGCCACTCCTGTTGATACTGAAGGACTTCAAACATTGTTGCTTGTAATCCTCAATGGCTTTTGCAATAGCTTGCTTCTGCTCATCTCTGAGATTGGCTTCCGTCACGGGGATGACGTTCTCCAAATCGAATTTGGTAGTCGACATGTCGATCTTGATCTTGAATCTGTCCCACTGGGCGTGCCAAAAGATGTGTGGATGCAAAAACGGATCTGCAAACACAAAGGGCTAATACCCGATTCAAACGTTAAGGCGTGCCAGCCGATTTGACCTTACTATCGGCAAAGGTGATAACTCGAATACTTTAGTCCCGACAACAGCGATGCCCCCGGATGCCACGGCCAAGAGGTATTCACGCGGAACTCGAGAATACGCTGAGCTTAAGTCGACGAACTCCTAAGAACTCGTAATAAAAAGGAAATATGATGAAGTCGTTGGAAAAGTAGATGCTGGAATATGAGTAAAAACTTGTGTTTGATTGATTGATAGATGTCTCATTACAAGGCCCTAGGGTCTACATTTATACCCTACTCAAAGAGCTACAATCAGACACGACTAGAACTCGAATTCCAAATTAAACGGAATCCGTATATAAAACAAACTTAAATATCTATGGAAAACATAAAACTATCCTCCCATGACAAACCGGGACACCACCATAGATCAATCGGCAACCTTCACGTTCACCTTTCGAGTCATCGGCAGAATTCTCATCATAGCCATCAGCAAAGATTAACGCTGACCATCGGCACGAACGTGTCACCACTTCTGGACTTAGTCACATTCAGCTGTCTTTTCATCGGCAACCACCCTCATCGGCAACTCCCCTGCAGACCAGTTAGTGTTGCCCCATCTTGCCGATCTATACTTTACCGATCCCTGGATATGTGTCCAAAAACGGTGTCAACAGATGGAAAGTTAGGTCAGGGGTTTACATCGGCTGACGATCTAGTAGAAGTAGATGTAGGTAATGGTGATAAGCCAAGACATACCTTTATTAGTGCTAAATTAGGTTCTGAGTGTAAGCAGCAATTAACCGATTTGTTAAAGGAATATAAAGATTGCTTTGCTTGGGATTATACCGAGATGCCTAGTTTAGATCGATCAATCGTTGAACATCGGTTGCCTATTAAGTCTGGATTTCAGCTGCATCAGCAACCAGCACGTCAATACAATTCTAGTATACTCCCTGATATTAAGGCCGAAATAACTAAACTTATTGAAGCTAAATTTATTCGGCAATGTCGGTATGCCGAATGGATTTCTAATGTTGTCCCTGTTTATAAGAAGAATGGAAAGCTTCGTGTCTGCATTGACTTTAGGAATCTCAGTAAAGCTACGTCGATGGATGGTTATTCAATGCCAGTTGCCGATCTGTTGGTTGATGTTGCAGCTGGACATCGGATCATTAGCTTTATGGATGGCAATGCAGGTTACAATCAAATATTCAAGGCTGAAGAAGATATTCCCAAAACTGCATTTAGATGTCCTGGTCATATTGGGTTGTTTGAATGGATAGTCATGACTTTTGGCTTGAAAAATGCTAGTGCTACTTATCAGAGAGCCATGAATTTTATCTTCCACGAGTTCATCGGCAAGTTGGTGGAAGTCTATATTGATGATGTGGTAGTTAAATCTGGGGATTTCGTAAAGCATTTGGCCGATCTGCAAAAGGTATTGGAGTGCACAAGCAAGCATGGTTTAAAATGAACCCTAATAAATGTGCATTTGGTGTACGGTAGGACAATTTCTTGGTTTCATGGTACATCGAAGAGGGATTGAAATTAGTAGGAGATCTATTGATGCCATCAACAAAATAGTTGCTCCTACCAATAAAATTTAACTTCAATCGTTGATTGGCAAGATTAATTTTATTAGACGATTTATATCTAATTTGTCAGGTAAGATTCATGCTTTTAGTCCTTTGCTTAAGTTAAGAGCTGATCAAGAATTTGTATGGGGAAAAGAGCAACAGTTAGCCTTGGATGAAATCAAGAATTATTTGACAAACCCTCCAGTTTTGGTTCCACCGCAACAAGGAAAGCCCTTGAGATTATATTTGTCTACCGATGATATGGTCATCGGTTTGGCTCTCATTTAGGAATTTGAGGGGAAGGAGTGTGTGATTTATTATCTAAGTAGAAGATTGGTGGATGCTGAAACAAGGTATTCGGCAATTGAGAAGTTGTGCTTATGCTTATACTTTTCTTGCGTTAAATTGAGACATTACTTGCTATCGGCCGAATTCACTGTCATATGCAAAGATGATGTGGTCCGATACATGTTTATCAATGCCAATTATGAGTGGTAGAATCGGCAAGTGGATATTAGCGTTATCGGAATTTGATCTACGCTACGAATCGGCTAAAGCGACTAAAGGGCAGATTATGGCCGATTTTGTAACTCAGCATTGCGGTGTAGTGGATGCTTTGGAAATCATTCCTTGGACGCTCTTCTTTGATGGATCTACATGTGACCAGGGGGCAGGAATCGGTATAGAGCTAATTTCTCCTCGGGGAAAGAAGTATGAGTTTTCTTTGCCGATTGTTGCCACGTCAACAAATAATCAAGCTAAGTACCAAGCTTTGATCAAAGGATTGAAATTATTAAAGGAGGTTCATGCCGATGCTATTGAAATTTTCAGCGATTCCATGCTTGTTATAAACCAGTTGGCTGGAATTTATGAATGCCAAAGTGAGGTTTTGATAGCCTATTATGAAAGATGTGTACAATTGTTAAAGGAATTCAAGGATTTCCGATTAGAGCATATTCCTCGGTTACATAATGAAGAAGCCAACCGATTGGCTCAACACGCCTCAGGATATCAACACATCTTAGATATATTATCGGCAGTCAGTGTCGATGATTGGAGAAAGGAGATTATTGATTATTTAATGGATCCATCCAGGAAAGTTGAGAGGCGTGTTAGGTTTCAAGCTACAAAGTATGTACTCCTTGAAGAAGAGTTGTATTATCGAACGATAGATGGAGTCTTGCTTAAGTGTTTGGGTGATGATGAATCTAGAAGCTTGATGGGTGAAATTCATGAAGGAGTGTGTGGAGCGCATCAATCGGCTTTCAAAATGAAATGGATGATTAGGAGAAACGGATATTATTGGCCGACTATACTTGAAGATTGCTTTAAATATTTCAAAGGATGTCAAGGTTGTCAGAAGTTTGGCAATATTCAAAGGGCACCCGCATCGGGCATGAATCCCATTATTAAACCTTGGCCATTTCAAGGCTGGGCTATTGATCTCATCGGTCAGATTTATCCACCATCAAGCAAGGGGCATAAGTTTATCTTAGTTGCCACTGATTATTTTATCAAATGGGTTGAGGCTCTTCCTTTGAAGAAAGTAACATCGTCCAATATGATTGATTTCGTAAAGGAGCATATTGTTTACCGATTTTGTATTCCTTAAACGATTACTACTGATCAAGGTACTATGTTTACATCAGGGGAATTTGATGAGTTTGCAATCGGTTTGGGGATTAAGGTGTTGAATTCTTCTCCTTACTATGCTCAAGCTAACGGGCAGGTTGAAGCTTCTAACAAAGGGATTATTAAGCTCATCAAGCGGAAAATTGAAGAAAATCCTAGGAGATGGCACACATTGTTAAATGAAGCTTTGTGGTCATGTCGGATGGCGTGTCATGGCTCAACCAAAGTCTCACCCTATCAATTGGTGTATGGGCATGATGCGGTGTTACCATGGGAGATAAAAACTGGTTCTAGGCGGATCTTTTCTCAGGATCAGCTAAATGCCGATGACTATGCCACTTTAATGAAAGATGAGTTGGATGATTTAGTTGTGCATTGGTTGAGAGCTTTAATTAGCATAGAAGAAAATAAAAAGAGAGTTGCTAAATGGTATGATAAGAAAGTAAAAGCCAAGGAGTTTGCTGATGGAGATTTAGTGTGGAAACTGATTCTACCGATTGGGACTGAAAGTTTAAAGTTTGGAAAATGGTCTCCTAATTGGGAGGGTCCTTATCGGATAAGTCGATCTGCTCCTGGTAATGCTTATTTTAGAAACTCTCGAAGGAGTTGAATTTCCCAGAGCATTAAATGGAAAATATTTAAAGAGATACTATCCTAGTATCTGGATTGATGCATAGAAGTTCAAATGCCGATAATAATCCTATCGGCTGGATAAAACGTATCTGGGAGCATGCATAGTGTTTAAGTGTCGATAATAGTCCTATCGGCTAGACCAAAATGATTAAAGTTTTTGAAAGCAGAATTAAACAAGTTGCCGATGAAAACTTCAAAGATTCAGCAAAGCCTAGATGGTTGATATTGCGCGTAGACGAATCTGGTTGGCCTCTTCTATTTCTCGGGTGTCTTCATCGGCAGAGCCCTCCACTGGTTTCAACTTCTTCTTCATGTGCAGCGCCTTGCGAGCTTGGGCATCTCTCTCTTGCTGAAGAGGTATGAGCGCTTCGGGCAGCTAGCTTTCTTCTTGCTGAGCTTGAATCAGGGCCTCTTCCACTTGCTTGAGTTCAGCTAGCAGGGCTTCTCTTCTTGCCGATAGATCGGAGATCTTCTGTTTCAGTTCATCCCCTAAGGACTGCAGGGCATCGATGCTCTTGTGCTTCTCATCGGCAGCGTGCTTTACTTGCAGCATCTCCTCTTTGAGCTGGGCATAAGCAGCTCTATCGGCAAGGCGCTGAGTAGCCTTCTGATACTGAAGTTGGCGACTTTCTAGGTGAGCAGCTTGGAAAAGGATTTCTTCTGCATCGGCTGGAATTTGACCACGGAGAGTCTTGAATATAACTTTGGCTGGATCAGAATCATCTACTAGCTGGGCCGTGTCCTGGTGCAGCAGGGCTAACAAATCTTCCAACTTGGCTTCAATCTCTGCCGATGAGATTCCAACTGCCTGAGAAGAGCTTGCTTCTTCGCCTTCATCATCAGAAATGTCGATGGCAAAGGAGAATAGGCTGTCTGTGGAGTCTTGTTCCTAGAAAAAGAAGAAGATAAGTTGCTCAAGATTAAGTGTTAATAATGTGAAGTCTGAAAATCAGATGACTTACTTGCTTCAGGGTGATTTCCTGTCTTTGACGTGGAGATGCAACTGGTACTATGGTTTGATCGGCTGGAATTGCTGATGGAATGACTTCAGCTAAGAAATTACAAGGACGATTATAGCTTATAAGATAAATTCATTGGTAATAATTCTATGATCAGTACTTTACCTTGAGGGGGTATAGTGGTTGCCTGTTATGGAGGGACGGCCGATGATGTGCCCAGATCAGCCGGATCGGCAATCTATTCAGAAACATCGGCTGGTGCTTCTTGTGGCTGGGGTACTGGTCGAGGAGGAGAAGGTACTTCTTGCGTCTGGGGTTCTGGTGGAGAAGGAGATGATGCTACTTGGATCGGGGACACTGGACGAGGTGGAGAGGGTGGTGCTGTCTTCTGGCGCTTTGGTTGGGTCTTGGTGCTTTTAGGACCCTTTCTCTTGGTTGGAGCTTGACTGGGCTGGGGGGCATCGGCACCTGATGTTTGGGCACTCTTGGACTTGGCCGATTTGCTAGTTTGCTATTGTAACGACCAAAATTTCATGAGTTAAAATGTAAAAAGAATACTGATGGAGTTTTGCTAAAGGATAAAAGTTACCGATGAAGTTGCTGTTGCAGCCGATGTACCCTGAAAAGATGAAGTGAGTATGGGAGGAATTTGGTATAAAAGAATTTATTAAGAGTTTTACCTTAAAAGCCTATGCCAGGGTAGCAGCAGCGACCGATGGAGATACTTTCGACCGTTTGATGGTCGTCTTCTTGAAGCGTATGTTGCGATGCATCAGGGCTGCTAGACTTGGCGCATTGTGGCCGATCAGAGAAATTGGGCCTAATTGAAGAAGTTTGATCGACCTCTCACTTCTGCTAATTGTCGGTGCTGGGCTATTGACCTGTTGAAATAAAGAAAACAAATAAGTTGCCGATAAGATTAAAGATAACAAAGGAACTGAGGTATCGGTAAAAGACTTACAATGTTATCGGGGACTTTGTAGTCGGAGTCAATCATGTCGTGGTATGTATGAGCCGATGCCCTGAACAGATGCCCCTTCCATTCTTCCCACCAATGTTTATACAACGGAGTAGTAAAGAGAGCTGGAACCCAAGCCGATAGATCAATGTCTGTCGTATCGGCATTTGGCTGGAGTTGAGCTATCCTAATCCACTCAAGTCTGCTGGTTATTGTCTCCCTTGGTTTTACCACATTGGCATAACAAAGTTTGATCGGCAGTTGGCCAGAAGCTAGTTAGCGAGCTAGTGCTGATGGGTTGTAAAACTCATAAGTAGGGTTGGTGTTCTTCCCACTGCCAAAACTATGCACTAGAATTGCTCTTGGAGTGATAATTGCCATCATCAAATCATTATCCTTGTTGAGAGCATCATCAAAAGGGTGGAAGGTGAGTAGGAATCTAGTTTCTAGATCTTCATAAGGCATCCATGCTCGCTGATCTTTGGAGAGACCATCATACAAGGTTTGGAAGAATCGGCCGACCTGGTTTTCGTTGCAGCCAGTACCAGGGAGGACTATGACAGCTTCACCATAGTTAAGGGGTGTGGATGAGTTGCCGATTCATCATCTACTAGTTCATAGTCTTCGGCAATATCTCGAGGGAATCGCTGTGCAAAAAAGTCAAACCGGAGGCATTTGTGCATATGGGTGTTGAGCCACATATTGATAAACCACCAAGGGCCTCCTAAATTGCCGATGGGTTCACCTAGCAGGAGTTTCTGGGTCACTTGATAGAGGAGATGATAGACGGAGACTAGCAAATATCGGCCAAGAGGGAATCGGCCACCATCGGCTAATCTTTTTGCTGCCGATAAGTAGACGGAGGTTGGTCCTACCGATCGCCGCAGAAGATGAATTTGTCTAGCCACATGTTCAGAAAAGTGGCATGTTCCCTCTGACCAACCGGCCCCGTTCTTTGATACTTCTGGATATACCCTGACCAGCCGCCGATGTTGCGGGTTTCTACTTTGCGTTCGGCTTTGTGGTCGAACAACTGGCCATCATCGGCAGTTGCAATGTCTAAACTAGTGAGCATGAGTACATCGGCGAGAGTGGGGGAAGCTGTGCCGTGACCGGAAAGGAAAGCATTGAAAGTATCTGACCAGAAGTATGAAGCAGCTATCAGCAGTGACTCATTTCTTTCCATATCGACAATAGATAGCCTGATGCACTGGTCTGTTTTGCGTTCACCCTAGTATACTACGTTTGTGTTGCTAACCCTCAAAAACCAATCCTTCCATCCTTTCGTGGAACTTGGCCAGGATCGGAAGGTATCTTTCCATAGATCTAAAGAAAAATTCTCGGCCCTAAAAGGAATTCTGTTTGTTTCCGCATTAATCAGATCGGTAGGATCTGGGTTACCCAGTGGACCGAGGCATTGAAGATGGGGTTGTTCGGTGGGAATGACAATTTTTTCGCTCAACTCCTAAGGTTCGAAGATTGAAAGAATAGAAGAAAAGAGGAAAAAGCTAAGTAAGTGGACTTGTAGAAAGGGAAAAGATTGCAGTAAAAGGGGTGTGGATGGATTAACCTCAGGTACGATGAAGTTGACGGTCATGTTCTTCCCGAGGTCAAAGGAGTCAAAGACTTAAAGATCTTGAGAGAGTTCTTGTTGCACGGGCTCGTGAGTTCTTCGTCAAAGCCGCCGCCGGAAGATGAATTTGGGAATAGAGGGTGGCAAGGTGAGGAAAGAGTGCCGAGGAAGGAAGTATTTATAGGATAAAGTGAGCAGGGGCATTCCTGACTTATCTCTTTTCTATATCCGTGAAATTCGAGGGTGTTCAGGTGGATATGGTAACTGTTCGCACGATAATCAAGGGATTGTGCAGGTGATTTGACAGCAAGCAATCATGATAATAGGAGATATTTTACTGTGCAGGTTCTCCTGGTCGACTCATCGGCAGTCCACTCTAACGGAACAGTTGCCGATGAGCGGGTGTTTAGGAGATTTGGTTTGGAAGGTTGAGAAATTCGAGGTGCATGCCGGAGATCCAGGTTAAGGTTGTTTGGATTTGGTAATTAATTGTTGTCAAAAGGGAATAACTACGAAAAGGGCATCATTATTAAGAGAGAATTTCAGAGCATTAATGATTTTATACTCTGAAATTGGGGGGCATGTGTTGACACCGTTTTTGGACACGTATCAGGAGAGTTAATGGAGCTTGGATCGGCAGATGAAAAAGTAATAACTGGTTGATAATGGAGTTGCCGATGGCTTATGATACCGATGATAAAGCAGCAGGATATGATCAAGTCTAGGAATGGTAGTTGATCTATGCCGATGATTGATATTGCCGATGCCGATGGAGGATGATATGCCGATGACGGTGGAGGAAGACGTAGGAATCATCGGAAAGATAATGACAGTGTGCCGATCGCCTAGGGTAGATAAATTATTGTTTTCTATAATTATTAGAGTTTGTTTTATATATGGATTCTGTTTAGTTTGGAATTAGAATCCTAGTCATACCTGATTGTAACTCTTTAGGACAGGGTATGAATATAGACCTAGTAGCGATGTAAGAAGGGAATCCAATCAATCATACACAAAATTTTTATATCTATTTTCGCATCTACTTTCGATGACTTCGTCAACTTGCATTTTTCGTTTTTACTTACGAGTTCTTAGGAATTCATCGAGTGAAACTCGACGGATTCTCGAGTTCCTCGTGAATACCTCTTGGTCGTGACATCCGGGCACATCGCTGTTGTCGGGACCAAAGTATTCGAGTTTTCACCTTTGTCGGTTGTAAGGTCAAATCGGTCGGCACGCCTTAACATTGAATCGGGTATTAGCCCTTTGTGTTTGCAGATCCACTTTTGCATCAACAGCCTTATGTAAGAGTCCTGTTTTGTTTAGAATTAAATCCTAGTCGTATATGGTTGTAACTCTTTAGGTCAGGGTATAAATATAGACCTAGCAGCAATGGAAGAAGGAAAATCAATCAATATCATACACAAGTTTTACATCTACTTTTCAACGACTTCGTCAACTCGCACATTTTCTTTTGTCTACGAGTTCTCAGGGATTCAACGAGTAATACTCGACGAATTCTCGAGTTCCGCGTGAGTACCTCTTGGCCGTGACATCCGGGCGCATCGCTGTTGTCGACACCAAAGTATTCAAGTTATCACCTTTGTCGATTGTTAGGTCAAATCGGCTGGCACGCCTCAACGCTAGAATCGGGTATTAGCCCTTTGTGTTTGCAGATCTATTTTTTGCATCAACAGGAGTGTTATACAGAGAACATTGTCAACAAATTAAGACATGCTATAAATGCCAAGACAAAGGTAAATTCAGAAAATGTAAAATTTACCTGTAGATACACCTTTCTCAAGTTGACAAGAAACCTTCTTACCAGTATTTAAATTAATAGTTGAATAAGAAAGATGAGAGATAAGAGCTTCTTTAGCCTCTTCGTCAAAATCATCATCATCAGATTCATCAAAGTCTAGGGTAAGAGTAGTGGTACCCCTACCCCGGTGAAGCCCAACTTTCTAAACTTCACGAGCAATAATATTTTCCTCTCGATCACCACCTCTTAAATCAACATCTTTGTTCCCTTCGCAAGGAACAGGATTTACATCCTTCACAGCATCTTTTGGAGTTTCAACTCCAAATCTTGGCGAAGCTGGTCCAGCAGTTTCCTATGAAGCCAAGATATCAATTTCGCCTTCCTCCTAAGATTCGACAACTTTGGGAGTTGGGTTCAGTGGCGAGGATGACAAATTTTTTCTCAATGGGGACGAAGCCGAGACACATTCGCCCTCATTCACCCCAAAAGAAAAACCACCATCAAAATTCTGCAAATAATCAGCAAGCGGAGTCAGCATCAGCGGAGTCAACCCACTAGAAGAAAAAACTAACCTTATCATTCTCACCTCATCATCACGAGCTTGTTGGCTAAGATTGTCTTGCCCCTCAACATTAACATCCACCATCTCATCGGTGTCATCAGAGACCACTATATCAACCTTTTTCCTCTTTGAGATTTTCTTCACAAGATTTCCCCCACCTGTCTTTTTGCAAGTCACATTTTCAATTCTAGGCTTCGCTTCACGACTATATGCTGGAGCAGACCTTTCCCCATACTTGATCTAAGCAATTTCAAAAACTCTATTCAACCGTTTATAGTCTTTGCCTAGAATCCTATCAATCAAATCTTTTTCTTTCTTCAAAAATTTCCCAAGAATTCTAACTGCCTTCAGCTCAACAGCAGAAACAAATTCTTCATCTTTAGAAAATTCCTTTGGTCTGGAAACATCATTATCAGGGTACAGATAATCTTTCCTCTTCACATTTTTCTTGTGAAAACGAGCGAAGGCCCAACCTTTCTTCAAAGGCCAAATTCTAGCAGAAATATATTCTTTACACAAATCTCGAGCGCTTTGCACAATAGCAGTAATATTATAAGCTTTCTCATAGATCTTTGTATTCTTTGAACTATCAAACTCTGGCTTACAATTAAAAACATTCTTCAACATCTTCGAAGCCAAAGGATAATTGTAACACCCTAAATTTTATTCTTTTGGAAATAGAGCTAAAATAATTTAATTTTGTATTTTTGTGCTCATGAAATATAGGGAAATAATATTTTTTTCATTAAAATAAAATTCATTATAGGATTTAGCAACAATTGGGTGTATTCATGCTGGTGCATTTGATTTTTTTGAGATGAGTGATTTTGACCAAACTTCAAACTGAATTTAAATGCTTTTGAAAATGTTTCAAATTGGCTTTAGAAGAAAAAGAGAAGGATCACTCCCTCCATCTGTTGTAGGCCGAGAGGCCCAACCTCTTCCTCTCCCGGCCTACTCCCTCATCCTGCGCGCAAGCCTAGTGACAGGCTCAACCTAGCTCACCCTTCCCACTCCCCCTCTCCCCTTGGCCCGTCGCTTGGCCTAACCATGAGCCGAAGTCAGCAGCACGCCCCCCAGGTCACCGCCCAATTCAGCTCGGCCCAGCGCGCCACTTCTCTCCCTCCCCCTTTCTTCTCTCTCTGCTTGGGCCGAGACGCCTCACGGCCCGCAGATGCACAGGCTGGATGGCCAGCTAGCCCCGCGCCCTCCTCCTTTCTTCCCTCTCACTAACATCGGACCCCCCTCATCAGTGACTCAACTCTTTTTTCCTCCTAACGTCGTAACCGACCTGGCCTTTCTCTCACCGAAGGGAAACCAATCCCTTCAAACTCGGGATTCTTTCCAGGGAACGCGAATTGGGCATCTTATAAGGCCTTGCCGACCATCCGTGTCCCCTTTGGCATCTGCAAACACTTGCGAAGCTCTAGCCACCGTCCAGTCCTATTTTTGGATCTCGATGAACACAGGAACAAGCTGCCATCGCCGTTGTCGGTCTTCGCTGCTCTTCGGTTGTTGCAAGCACCTAGACGATCTTCGTGCTAGGTCTGCGAAGCCACCAAGCTTTTCTGCTCGTTTTCTCTCGCTCTAGCTCATGTTCTAATACATGCTGAATGTGCAGGAACATCCCGGTCTGCCATCCTCATCACTGGGCCGCTCCAAGCTCGTTTGCCGTCCATTTTGCCTTGGGGTGAGTTCATCGTCTCCTCCTCTATCTCCCTGTGTTACTCCCGTCGAAAACCGAGCTTTCTAGAGCCGACACGCTAACTCCGGTGAGCCCTGACCCTCTCCGGCCATGGCACCACCATGCCAGAGGCACTGTTCCGGCCGGGGAGCCCCTCTCACCTCCTTGGATTGATTCTGTGCCATCCGATCTAAAATCAAGGGCCAAGATGTTTGCAACTGATTTTCTTTTGCTCATAAAATATTCATTTTAACTCCGATTTGACCCGTTCAAATTGTATTAGATTCGTCTTTGAAAGATCTACATGTTATTAAACTTGGTTCACTAGTTTGAAACTTTTTATTTTCATGACCCTATTTAATTAATTACTTTTCTAAAGAAAATCTTAGAAAATTCATATCTTCTCCGTTTTAGCTCCAATTTTTGTGATTTTTACGTCTATGAGATCATAGCGATGTGTAGAAGCATTTTATAAACTTTTTATATTGTTTTGTTATTGTTGGTGTACTGTTCTAATTGTAGCCTTGTTTGCTTCGTGTATGTTGTCTCCGATTGTTTGTGTGTTGATGATCGATGATCGAGTTTAGACAGTGAGCAATTCGTGGTGATCAAGAGTGCCTCAGTGATCAAGATCAGTACTTGGACAACTACCAAGATCAGCAGGAGCAATTAGATCAAGGAAAGTATAGTATTTGGGTTTTAATTCTGTGGCCATGATCTTGTGGCTTGATTAATGTTAAAGCAACAAACGATAAAAATGACTTTTTAGCAACTTGAGGATTTATATGTACGTGATCACCCAGGACAACAGTGCAACCATGAGGGCTATAATGGCTCTAGCTTTAGTCAAGTATGAGTAACTTTTCTAGCTCGTTAGCAGTTACCCATGTGGCGCAGACCGTGGATGCCTGCGGGTGGATCACACGAACTGAGTAATGAAACCAAGCGGCTCTAACTTGTTAGACGAACCTTTGAAAGACTTCATAGTGATCCCTACCGACCTCCCTAGGAAGGGGGTCAAGAGATTAGCTACCTCGGGCGAAAGGGTAAATCATGACTCATGGGTAAAGATGTACGACTCATGGGTAAAGATGTACGACCTCTGCAGAGTGTTAAAAACTAGTATACTAGCCGAGCTCAGGATCAAGAGCGACATTGGGGACATCTACATTAAGGGTCATGATTCTTGTTGTGTTAAGATACTCACTGTTTATTGTTTAATGCTCTACCTTATTTATGTCACATTGATCATGAGATTGTGGGATCTATACAATCTAGTTGCTATACTTGTGGAGTTCGACATGGACTCACTCTTGCTATTTCTCCCATACTTCAGGAGGAGTGTTAGGCTTGTGATCAACCAGTCAGTTTGGATCCTGTAGAGTGGAGTTAATACCCAAAGTTTGGAGTTACTTCTGTTGTTTGCTGCCTAAAGTTATCTCTAATTTATTATATATGTTATTGTCACACCCCAAAATTCCTTCTTTGGAATGTGACTTAGAAAAGACTAAAAACAAAGCCAAATATTTTATGATTTTATAAAATATTCCAACTTTAGTTATGTTGTCAATATTTTAGGTAGTGGAAAAATGTGGATTTCTAAAACTTTTGCAATTCAACATAGTGGTTTGTTGCACTCATGCTATTGCACAATGCTTATGCTTGAAAAATAAATTTAAATGTTTTCAAATATGCCTAGGGTTGATCAATTTCATCTCCCCAAAATACCAAATCGATATTCAAAACTCCAATCAAAACTTTTACCGACATCCTACAAAATACTAGCCTAACCCATCCTCTCATTCTCTCCTTTCTTTTCTTTTTCGAGCTCTCAATCAATTTGATGACAATAAACTCTTCATGCCAACTTTTGTCCTCTCTCATCTATTCACATAAACAGATCTCAAGTTGAGTTGAATGTTTTCAGCCTATCATGACAGCCAGAACTTCTCTCTTTTTGCTAATGGATCAGTGATCGGTCCACACATCAAAATTTACCCTGAATCATGGGACGAGCACAATCCAGTCTCTCCACCTCTCTTTCATGTGGAAATGCTGCAGCCCCTCTTCCCTCCCTTCATGCAAAAATACATCCACACATAATGCTCATACCTATAATTTCCTAGGCTCATCTTCCATTAACCATCCATCCTTAATCTCTCTTCTATTTTTGTGCAATTACTCAATTGAAGAGCATGACCTGCTAGGACTACCTGCTCATTCTTTTATTGCTCCAACAATTATTCTTCTTGTATTTTACTAGACAAGCACACCTCTGATAAGAGTGCTCCTCTACTGTATTAATTTTTCTCTTGCTATTCAATTGCATGCATGCAGTAAACCAACCAGCCATATCTCCTCTTTTTCTATTTCATGTGGAGATGTGATCCTTTTCCTATCATGCAAAACCACCAACCATTGTTTTTCACAAAGCATCAAAAACCATAATTCCACTCTCTAAATTCCCTTCTTAATTCTTTATTGAAATGCATTGCAAAGAGTAGCTCCTCCCATGGCTGGCGGCTACATCCTCCTGCTCACACGACACTACTTTTACATGCAAAACCAACATCCCCCAAATGTTTATTATTCCATCTTAATTCTCTACAAAAATCACAGGAGTAAGGAGCAGACTTGATCCTTCTCACTCTTCTATTTTTTACATGGATCCATGCAGAAACAACAGCCCTCTCTTCTATGTCGTGTCCTCCCTCTCTCCTTTCTATTCAATGCCAGCCTTCCTCTTTCTTCACATGCAACGAAGTGCTGCATTAGTTCTCTCCTTTAATCCCTTTCCCTCTCTCTAATGGCGCCTCCTTCATTTGTTCTCATGCAACAGTATTAGCACAACATAATTCTTCCATCCTTTATTTTCCTTAGTCACTCCTCTCTATAATGCTCTTACAACAACACTCTTTACTCCAGTAGTTTGCATTGGCTCTCTTCAATGGCATGCACGCAGCAGCAATATTGCGTGAAGATGCTGTCCTCTCCCCTCCTAGTGCTGCGTTTTCCCCTTCCCTACATATGCAAAACAGCAACACTAATTTCCCTCTTAACAACCTTACATGCACCTCTATCTTATTTCTTACTTGACAACAGTCAATTACTCCATCAGTTTATCTTCTCTCAATTGCATGGAAACATGCAAAGACAGCAGCATTACATCCTTCTCTCTTTTTCTCACGCACAAAGCAGCAGCTCACCTCCCATCAATTCCTATTAATATCACCCATTTTATTCCCTTTTAATTCCCTTCAATGGCATGGGGGCATGGGTACATGCAGCAAACACCAGCCATAAATCTTCCTCATCTTTTCCTCTCCCCTTCACGCAAGGATCAGAAGAAACCTTCTCATCTCCTCCTTTTCTCCACCAGCTGGGCGCCTCCCTCTCTTCTCCTCTCTCCCTCACACCACCACTAGAGAAACAGCCCCCTCCATCCTCCTCTCCCTTCCCCATGGCTGCAGCTCTAACTCTCTCTCCATTCTCTCCACAAAAATGGAACCCCACGCAGCAGAGATTCTGATTTGCCACTGCATGTTTCATCTCATCGCTGGCATCCTTCACCATGCTATGGTAAGATGATTTTTCTTCTATATTCTTCATGATGAACCTAATGAAATCTCCAGCGCCTCCTCTCTGTTGTGAAGATGCCCAATCTTTCGACAGTACATGGAGGTCATCCCAGAGGGCCTTGCTGTCTCCCCGAACCCGCAGCAGTAGCAACACCTTGTTCATCGTCATTTCCACCATTCCTGTGCAGCGTGTGGTGAGGTTGTTCCTTGCCTTTCCCTCTCTGATCTTGCTGATCATGCGCCTCTCATATGTCCAATTGATATCCCGAGTGGCAGCGATCTTCTCCGAAGAGACAGTGGTGCTGTCCCGCTGATCAGTGTCATTGTCAAGACCGTCATCGATGTTGTTTGCCGTTAACTTCATCCCCATTTGCTGACAACTCATGATGAGAACACCCCAACATCTTCCCAATTTTGTTATCATATTTCTCACTGCATATCTTGTACCATAGATGATGTATGGTTGATCTATGTTGAAGTTTCTCTGTGATATGTGTTGCTGTCCTCGCGATCAGCTTTGCTGCTGTTGACGAAATTGGTGTTTCTCGCTGTTTCATGACTCTGTTCATCCATCCCTTTGGTGAAATTGTAGCTAACATCCTTGAATACACCTCTGTAAATTGGTTTTGCCATAGGAGAAGAGAAACCAGTGATATCGTCATCTCTGTGCCCGCTGTTCCTGCTGTCTTGACAGCTTGCAGCTCTGAATGGCATTAGCATTTCCCGCTAATCTGCTGTCCAAATGACCAAGCCTTTAAATCTACATGTTCATGATATCCCTGCACATGATCCCACCAATTTGTTTGGCTGTGCAATCCATGATGGCCAAGATATCGAGGCTGAGATGTCTGCTACCCCTGTTGTCCAAGAAGCAGTCATCCTGTTTTTGGAAACGATGTTCCCGTTGTTTTAACAATCTATTGCTCATTTCCTTCAACACACATGTCTATCACATACTTGCACATGGTTATGAAAAGTTCGTCACATCTCCGATCAGCAGAGATGGCGTTTTTGGTCAGTTTTCACACTTACTGTCCCTGCTATCCTAGCAGCCACATAGCACTAAATTGTTTTGGCATTCCCTAGAAAATCATGACGACAATCATCAAACCCTTTCACCATAGAGTAAATATCATCCTCACACATGTCTCTGCAAAGTTTCATGCCATAGGATCCAAGATCAAAGATATATCATCCTTCTTATGCTCACTATCCCTGCTGCCCCGCGGCAGAGTTTCTGTCTGTTGGCATGCGCATTCCCGTTTATTCATCGCTCAAAGTAACTTGTCCTTTTGCCAACACCTACTCCATACAGTGCTCAACATACCCACAACATAGATCACCATTTGGTGCTGCTATTTCCATGCCTTTTCTGATCATAATCCCCGCTGTCCGCCGATGTACATGTCCTCGATGCATCGGTGTTTCACCACGTCCCTCGCTATACTGCTATATGAATCACTGAGCCCAATTACATGATGGTGTGTATTCAGTTGCACATATTCTCAGTTAGTGTACTTACTGTACCTTCGATGCAACCCCACATTTTGGTAGAAATATTTCAGAAGCACTCCCTGTTGATCTAGCATCCACCGATCTGCACAGTTTTGTCATGATGTGTTTTCAATTAATCACCGAACATATCTGAAAGCACTCTCTCATCCATGTTAGAACAATCACTCCCTCTTATGCAAGCTGATGCTTGTACAATCTTATATTAACATCACTATGTTCTATCCAACTTATTATACACAACTCCATAGTCATCAATAATTCATCTATAAATCCTTGTGCTCCATAAATCTTTCCAAGCTAGCACTCATCGATCATGTTAATCCCATTCTGGTCATTTACTAAACCATCTAGCTTCTACCTTTGATCTTTCACATCTTTTAAACCATAGCTTCGTTTAGTTGTTTATGCGCTCAAACACTCATAGTTGCAAGCCTTGCACGTTTAAAACCTTTAAGTCTTGTTTTATAATGCTTGATGTATTGTTTTAGGTTTCTTTTATGGTGCGTGTGCTGGTTGTTGTGATCTATAAAAGAGGAGATATGCGAGGATGATCTAGAAGGAAAGTTGGACAAGTTGGAGCACTATTTGAGGCAAGTGTAACATGAGTTCCCTTGTTACCTAATAACTATTTAATCACCTCTTCATGTGCATGTGTCTAATATGATAAACCCCTAAGGATTTTACCTAGAACCTTTGTTATCCTGAATCCCTTGTTACCTTGGATTATGCATATGTGTAGTTTTGCTTAGTCTGCAATCACTAAACTATATAATGTCAATCATGACTAATGGATTATGGAACCAATATTAAAAGGTGCTTTTTAGCAACATGGATATCAAGGGGCTAGAGCATTGGGCCTTTTGGGTGCTCTAGTCTGCCCTCCGTAAGGACTGAATCTTAAAGCGGACACCCAGGATTTATCGTACAGCCATGAGAGCTACATGGCTCTCGCTTTAGCTCAGTAAACTGAATTTCTCTAACTTGTTAGTGGTTACCAAAAGGCGCAAGAGGGGGGTGCCTCGTGGTGTATAGTTGTTTTCCTACCTTGGTGTGTACAGTGCCGTGACCACATGTGCCTCTTGAAGGAGGACATCTATGCACACTTGCCATTGAAACCTCGCGGGTACTAACTTGTTAGGGAGACTTTTGAAAGGCTTTATAGTGAACCCTGCCGACTTACCTTGGAAGTGGGTCAAGAGGCTGATCACCTCGGGCATATGGGTAACACGACTCATGGTGAAAGTGTACAAGCTCTGCAGAGTGTTTTAAAAACTGATATATCAGTCGTGCTCACGGACACGAGCGACGTGGATCCTTTTCGAGATAGATGGTTTGGGTGATCATTAATCTTGATGATAATTATTATACTTCTCACCTTGGGAGCTTAAGCATAACCTAGCAACATAGTTTTAATAATAAAATATTACCAGCTAAAAGTGCTTATCACAGTCAAACCAAGTCAAGCCTTTCGAGCCTTGCATCCCCTCATGTTATACTTGTTGAGTATGGTGCACTTTGCTTTACATTCAACAATCAAAAATCTCGGATGGGTACCAGATGGTGATACAAAGGCGGAGTTTCCTGAGATGTTCTTGGAGTACTAGGCGAGTGTGCCCCGAGTCAACTGTCCCTGTGGAAATGGAGACCCAAAGTGAAGATTAGGATTAGTTTCCGCTATGCTTTGTAATAGATGTAAGCCATGTTGTAACTATGTTCCGATATATAATACAACATTGTTCTTGATATTCTCCATATTTGTCGCTATATGTGTCGTGTGGACATCCTGGGCACACATATAGTTAGCGCTTGGTATTCTTTGGAAAACCGGGTGCGACAGTTATATAATTTATGCATTGTCTTTTGATATTACCCTTTATTTGTAGCTATATGTGAGATTTGGCTTCTAAGACTCACATATGGTGCATATATGATTTTGTCTTTAAAATCGTGTATTACAAAGTGGTATCAAAGCAATGCTGACTGTAGGACACAAGCCTAGTTAGAAATTGGCCGTCTTAAGGTTTTGGAATTGTCATGAAATCCTTGTTCTATAAACCTTGATATTTTCACCTACACTATATCCCTTCCCTTGCTAGATATCTTCACCTTGTTACTGATTTTAAAGTTTTATTCTCACCCTCACTCCTTGATTTGGTATGCTTTTAGAACCTTCCCTTATCATCTTCTTATGTCTTTTAAAGAGGAGTTTTAGGATCTTTACCCTTATTATGAAGAGAACGATAGTATCGCAAGTTGAGTGAAATGTGAACCTTTAGTGCTTAGTTGGTTTGTCTTTATGCTTGTGCTTGATTTGGATCTTTGTAATGAGTGCAATGATCTTGTGGGTTTTCTCCACAACTTCATTTAGAGGCCTAAGGTATAAGGACTAATGAAATAAATAGTTGGGTTTTGGACTTCTCTTATTATCTTATCCTGTCTTTCCGGAGTATCCTCTCTTTATCAGTTTATATCTCTATTCTCGGATAACCAAAATCATGAGAAAATTCTGGATGATAGTAGGCTTCAAGATCTTTCTCTGACCTCAAGAATCATCTCTATAGTTATTTTGGCGTTGGAGTTATGAAAAATCACAAGATTATACAGTTGTGCTGTCAAGAATCAAGACCAGTTTCGGTTACTTACTGTTGAGACAAATGTAACTATAGAATTTGGAGAAGTGTTCTATAGAAAAGTTGTAGAAAATTTTCTAAGCTTTCCAACGGTGTAATCTGGAACTTATTCGGATAAGTATAACCTGAGATATGACATTTACACTTGGATGTTTCTGTTCTGTTTTAAAGTCTGAGCAGTTTTGGTATTTCCTATTTTCAGACAACTTAACTTCAGAATCTGGGAAAAAGTTGTATACAAAAGTTGTAGAGGATTTCCTAAGATTTTCAAAAATGTAAGGATCATCTCCAGATGGGTTAAGTATCTGGAGATATGACTTCTTTAAGTTACTGCACCTTTGCTGAGACATTGTCAGGACGGATATTATGTTTGGTTGTTTTACCTAAGCCTAAAGACAGAACCTAAGGAAGTCTTCTATAAGAAAGTTGTAGGGAATTTCATAAGTTTTCTAATGGTCTAAGATGTAACTC
This sequence comes from Sorghum bicolor, assembly GCF_000003195.3. NCBI lineage: Eukaryota > Viridiplantae > Streptophyta > Magnoliopsida > Poales > Poaceae > Sorghum > Sorghum bicolor. The sequence goes on along the minus strand of NC_012875.2, from coordinate 32,870,718 downwards.
TATTGGATTAACTGAGTAAGAGTTATATCTGTTTTACTGCGCTGGTGTTTTTCATACTGCGAGGAAATTTTAGGATATTGTTTCTTCCCTTGCACATAAGTTCTTTGGGATGTTAGGCAGTGTTAATGGTAGTTAAATTGTCTGGAAAAAGGTTGCAAGCTACCCTTCGACATTCCCTAGTTGACCTTTTCTTAAGTGGGGTAGGCTAGTTAAAGGAGTTACAATGAGAAGGATTGACTAATGTTGGATCATATGTAAGGATCACAAGTGTTGGGTAAATTTGGTTTTGTGTCAAGATATCATCCCACTTGGAGAATATCAATGGAGGTATAAGTCATGGCTGATACTCATGGATTGAGAGTTATGTTTATGAGAATCAGATGACACCAAAGTTTACGAAGTTATATGTACGATGTGAGAGGGAAGCAACTTAACTATGATAAAGGTACTGATAGTTGGAACTTAGTGATGGAACTAACCTTAGATCAAGAGACTTGTTACAACAAATTTAAAAGACTATGATGTGTAGCGTTCAAAAAGGATAGGAGAGCTAGTCTCTAGTGTTCCCCAATCAATCTCGTCTTAAGGGGGTAGTACCTTGATATCACGGGATGATGCATTTTAAATTTATCTTGAAGTGAGAGTTGTCTCTTGAGATATTTTATGGTTATGATCATCTATCCTTGTCGTGTTACTGACGTTGGTCACTTGATGACAGGGAGTATAGTGTCCCATGGATCAGGAATCCAATATGACACCTCTCATGGATATGTGGGAAGAGCATGATTATTCTGCCTTTGAAAGATGTTATGAGTATGATAAAGCTGAGTATTATCAAAATAATAATATTGAAGAGCGAGTTGACATTGAATCAAATCAAAACCCACAATGACGGAAGCGCAAAAGGAAAGGCCGTAAGAAGCCTACTCATGGAAGTAAGGTGCAACGAAACTATATCAATGGAAGACTGAGCACATGGATAGGCATAACATTCAGGGAGCTACCAAAGTGATGGGTGGATATATTCAAGTAGACTCAGTGCTAGTTTTTGCTCTGTTTGACTTGAGTGCTAGTTTTTGCTCTGTTTGACTTGAGTGCTTCACATTCTTTTATTTTCTCCAACTTGGTAAAGACGATCGAGAGAGTGAAGTGTCCTACTAGGAAGCCTTTGTTAGTTCAAACCCCAGTGGAAGAAATACAGGCAGATCAGGTTTGCTCAAATGTAAATCTGGTCATAAGCAAGAAAAACTTCACAATAAACCTCATTATGTTAGAGTCACTCGATATTCCCTTGGTTCTTGGCAATGGATGGTTGTGTGCACATAAAAAAGTGATCTATGCTACCCAGTGGAAAATTTTCTTAACATCACCATCAGGGAAAATAATTGAGTATCAGGGTGGTCCACTCCTACCTGAGGAGGCAAATCCCTGCTAAGTTATCATGTCTTTGAGTTGTAAGTTAAAAAGTAGTTAAGATGGACTTTGGTCAATTATGAATAATAGTTACTCAGTCGAAACTTTGTTCACAAATGGTGATCCTAAGACATAAGTGTTTAAGTTTGGCATGCAAGTTGAAAGAGTTGTTAAGATCTTTTTTTCCTATTTCTCCAAGAGAATCCAAGCCTCTTCCGAATCTCGAGGACGAGATTCATTTTAAAGGGGTAGAATTTGTAACACCCTAAATTTTGTTCTTTTTGAAATAAAGCTAAAATAATTTAATTTTATATTTTGGTGCTCATGAAATATAGGGAAATAATATTTTTTCATTAAAATAAAATTCATTATAGGATTTAGCAACAATTGGGTGTATTCATGCCAATTGGGTGTATTCATGCTGGTGCATTTGATTTTTTTGAGATGAGTGATTTTGACCAAACTTCAAACTGAATTTAACTGCATTCTATGTGGGAGCGCTATTTGTTCTTTTACTTTTATCTACTATATTAATTACGAGAGACGGAGAGATAAAGGTTTTTCCAGCGGCTAGTAACATATTTTGTAACAATTTTGTGTATAAAGAAACTAAGAGACTTGACTCAAGATTATACAGGTAAGAGAATTTTATTTTCGGACCTCAAAGGTAAATTAAAAAAAACAGACCAGAGACATACATGTAAATACTGTATCTCCCTATCTATATGCTGTTCCATGTCCACCCATCTCCATCGTCATTCTTCATCTGTTTGGCGCCTTCCATGGCCACCGCCACCCTCGCCGCTCCTCCTCTCTTTCTCTTCTCACGACCGGCGCCAGCGCAGGCGCGGACGGCGAGGAGGAGGACAGCGAGGCCCTTCCTCCGCCCCGCTTGCGCCTACGCTCTGCAAGAGGGCCAGTCCCGCCGCTTCCACCGCTTGCCGTGCGGCCTCGACCTCGAGGTCATCGCGCAGTGCCCGCCGGCGGCGGGAGAGCGCCCGCCGCTGGTGTTCGTGCACGGGAGCTTCCACGCGGCCTGGTGCTGGGCTGAGCACTGGCTTCCCTTCTTCTCGCGGGCCGGGTTCCCCTGCTACGCCCTCAGCCTCCGCGCGCAGGTAAATTATTATTGTCGAAATGCGTCAGTAGGTTGTTTTTTTCATCCCTCAAAAAATATGTTGCGTTACTCATAATTCAGTAGTAAAATGCAGTAGCTAAAGATCCCTGGCTCTGGGTTAGTCTATGTGTATAACATTTTGGCCTTGTTTAGTTCCAAAAAATTTTGCAAAATTTTTCAGATTTCCCGTCACATCGAATCTTTAGACACATGCATGAAGTATTAAATATAGATAAAAATAAAAACTAAGGCCTTGTTTAGTTTGAGAAAAATTTTGGATTTCGCTACGGTAGCACTTTCGTTTGTTTGTGGCAAATATTATCCAATCATAGACTAACTAGGATCAAAAGATTCATCTCGCGATTTACAGGTAAACTGCGTAATTAGTTTTTGTTTTCGTTTATATTTAATGCTTCATGCATGTGCCGCAAGATTCGATGTGACGGGGAATCTTGAAAATTTTTTGGAACTAAACAAGGCCTAATTGCACAGTTTGGTCGAAATTGACGAGACGAATATTTTGAACCTAGTTAGTCTATGATTGGATAATATTTGTCAAATACAAACGAAAAAGCTACAGTGTCGATTTTGCAAAATATTTTGGAACTAAACAAGGCCTTTATCTGAATTTGAATATTTGAATCCTCTTGCGTTGGTCGGTGCATGTGACAGTTCAGTTGACCTGTTGCATCACCCAGTTGCCAGTATCTGTTTGTAGACCATGTGACATTAGCAGCTTCGGTGACAACCTTTGCAGGGTGAAAGCAGTGTTCCACAAGAGGCAGTGGCAGGCACTCTTGAGGTAACTAGTTTTATGCTTCAGTTGACTGTTCCAAATCGTCTCAACTGTTCTACATTTCCGTTACTTGATGCTGTTCTGTCAATTAATTCTTATTGCTGGTCCAGTACTCATTATTGTGTGACAAATGTATACTGGGTTGTAACTTTGAATGCAACATACTACTCCCTCCAGTCTAAATTATAAGACGTTTTGGCTTTTGTAGATATAGAGTTTTTGCTATGGACTTAGATATACACTATGTCTAGATATATAGCAAAAACCATGTATCTTAAAAAGCCGAAATGTCTTATAATTTAGAATTGAGGGAGTATTAAGTATGGTTCTTGGTTGTTTACCACTTTAAACTGACTTGTCCCGTTGTCATTATTTAGTGAACACTATAAATCTATCATTTGAAGAAATACAGTGAGAAATATCCAAGCATATACCACGAAGGAAGTTTCAAGCACCGTCACATACTAACTCACATGACAATTAACATGTTTAAGCCAAAGATTGCACTATAATACTTATACTTCACTCTGTAGAGCTGGCCCACTTCATTGTCTCACTAGATTTACCCCCAATATCTTATTGACTTGCAGTAGACACATACTGGTGATATTGCTGATTTCATCCAGAAGGAGCTCCCCTTGCCACCTGTACTAATTGGACATTCATTCGGAGGCTTGATTGTGCAGCAATATACATCATGCTTGCAAGGCATAATCCCTCAAAGATTTCTTTGCATGTTTAACATGTTTTTGTTCCTAACTGAATTTGCACCATTCATAAGCTTAAAAGTTTCAGCTACATAGATCTGCTACTTCCAAAATCCCTTGCCAAATGGATTTCTTGCCTACTTATGTTTGGGGCCAAAACATCAAACTAATTGGAGATACTTTAGCATAGTGAGCAAATTTTGTCTTGAGATGATTAGTCATAAAGTCAAATGCGGAGGGAACAACTGATGCTATTTCCCACAGGATCTTAAGTTTCTTATTTGCCTATTTTCACTGTTTCTACTCATGAGTTGAGTTGTTCAGTCTAATTGATCATTCGTTATATTTCACACATGCTAACCGAAACAGGAATCATGGCTGTTGACTGATACACATAAATATTGATGTACTGTCTGCTACTTAGATTGTATATACCAATTAGATATGAGAGCTTGGAACCCGGAGGTTGTACAGTATGCTATGATTATATAAAATATACACAAACTGTGCCTCTATAATTGTCTGCGGATGACAAACACAAGTTAAACAGGATAAATCCAAGATACTTCACCTGCATTTCTACAAATCCTCTTCAGTCCTCTTCTATAATATCCCAAAGATGTGAATTGTTTTCATATGTGTTGCAATGTTAGGTTACCTACAAAACGTAATATGTAATGATCAAGTCTCCTGTTTCAAAGTATTCAGTTGTATAGTTAGAAGAGTAAAAAAATTATTTTATTCCTCATCAACTGATAAGTACATCATTTAGATCCAAAATATTTGCGACCAAAATCTGTCTGATGTAACTTTTTTTTATTATTGGTTCAGAACTTCTGCATCCAAAGATTGCTGGTGCTGTCCTTGTATGTTCTGTGCCTCCCTCAGGAAACAGGTCTTTCTCACATCCACTACTGCATATTTGCCATCTTTATTTGACTTTCGTCATCATGCAACTCCTTTGTATCATTTATCTACAGTGGGTTGGTATGGCGTTACCTTTTGACTAAACCAATAGCTGCAGTCAAGGTAAATGGATCTGCATTATTACACTTTTTTGTTGAGATCTATCACTTGGTTGTGTTGGAATTCTGCTGAGCTAACCTCATTCTGCAGTTGTTTCGTCTAGTATAAATAAATTGTTCCAACTTTTATCCTGTTTTAGACCTAAAAATACCAGTCGATCTCCATTATAAATGAGAAATGCCCATTCTTTTACCATTCTACAAATAATCATATTCCTTTAATTTTCTCGAATTCTATCTTGAATTATTATTTAAATGTTCTGAATTAGCCACCCTTATATTTTGGTCAATTTTGTTTCCTTTTTCCTCAGTATTTTTACGTGTCCTTGTTGATAATTGTTTCTCTTCGTAGCCAACATATTACTACTGGCATCATTAAGGTCACCCACAAACTGAAGCAATTACATGATTTGATGTTTAATACACATGTACTGAACTAGAAATAAATCCATAACATTTCTCTTCATACGTATCTTTGCAAGGTTTCTGTTAATATTCATGTATCTACTTAATTATGTAGCTTATGAACATATCTAAAATCTTAATAAACTTTCTATCAGGTGACTCTCAGCTTGGCTGCAAAAGCATATGCAAATTCATTGTCGCTCTGTAAGGAAACATTTTTCTCAGCACAAATGGATGATGAACTTGTGTTAAGGTAATGAGATGTTTGGCAGTTTCTTTTGCACTCGAATATATTCTTTCGAAAATGTGGTTATAGTCTTTAGCACAGTGAACTTGGCACCTATGGTACCTTGGATGCAACAGTACCTTCTGTTTCATAGTCAATGGGTGAGTGGTTTATTCTGTATTTGTGGTTATATCCTGCTTCCATGAGTCAATGACTCTTTGGACCATGCCACCTTTAATACCTATAGCTTTTGTTTGTGGACATCAATTCATGCTATTTTAGAGCACTGGTCTATAGTAGTAGTGGTAATCCTAAGTGATAGTTGCAGTAGGTAGTAGCCATCATAACTAGAGGGGTGTTCATAGTTTATTTTTGCATGAGGTGCTTCTCCTTCTGTTGTCATATTTCACCTATGCTTCCACAAATCAATGATTTTATTATTTTTATGTATGAGAAATTGGACATGGAGAACTCATGGCGAACCTATTGTTTATGGATTGCATTCCCATTGTGTCTTCAGTCACAACATAACATACTGCATCACTGTCTTAAAGGTACCAAGCATTAATGAAGGAGAGCTCAAAATTGCCACTGTTTGACTTACGGAAGCTAAATGCATCACTGCCTGTACCTTCTGTGCCAGAAATTACCACAGAAATTCTTGTCATGGGTGCAAGAAATGATTTCATTATTGTGAGTGAACCTCCCCTCAGCTCTCCCTCCACAAGAAATTTACAATTTAACTAACCCTTCTACTGACTTACCTGCAAGCATGGTGGTACACCTGCTTGACTGCTTTACTTTCCTGTATAATGTACATAAGAAACAATTTGTTTCCCTCCTTGTTAATCTATTTATGTTCTGAAATTAGGATTCTGAAGGGCTTTATGAAACTTCAAGATTTTACGGAGTGCAACCAGTATGTGTGGAAGGTGTAGCTCATGACATGATGTTAGATTGCTCCTGGGATAAAGGAGCTGAAATAATCTTGACGTGGTTAGAGAAACTCACACCATGATTGGGATAAACTTGACATGGTTTGACAATTTGGAGCCCTGGTTTTTCTTGATCTTTTTTGGTGGACATCTGTTGGTAGGGACTTTCTAGGTTGTGCTTTGAAGTTGCTTCCAGTATTATTGTTTTGATTGAAACGAGGTCCAGATTATCATTTCATTGTTTTGTTAGTCCAGATTGCCATGGCTCTTATTCCCATGTTTTATGTGTGATAGCTCCTCCACAACAATAATGTATGTTTGCAAAACCAACATGTTTTTTAGCATAGATGTGCTTTTGCTCAAGCATAGAACTTTCATTTGCAGAAAGTAGAGTGGAAGCATTTGAAATGTTGACTGTTTCTTCTTTCTTCCACAAAGAATTACTTGAATAATGTTTCTATCGAGAAGTCCCAATACGAAATATGGGTTTTTGTACTACAATCTGCATATGAATGAGGGCTTCTTTGGTTGCTCATTGCCACAAACTCTGGAATGTAGCTGACTAGCTGCTACTTGGCATGATCTAGCATTAGTCGACTAAACAACTATGTGAACTTGTGGTCTGACTGAGCTTATGCATGGCAAGATTAGGACAAACCAAATAGAGACGAAGTCCTTCAGCTTATGGTTTTGTTTGGTGCTCCATAACTGATCGCTTGCATTACAGGTTCGAGCAATGTTTTTTGTTCTCGGATACCCACTAAAATTACTTATTTGTTATACTGAAGTAGAAAACAAAACAGAACTGTACAAAACCAGACTTTTACAAAACTTTACAACGAAAGCGTCAGACTTTAAAGAAATGACCCGACTGAGACTAAAAAATAAAATAAAATACTGCTGAGCTAGCGTGAGGACTAATGGCACAGCACAAGGGCCGCCCAGCGAACACCAGATCGTCTGTTGCAGCCAAACTTCCATCACCGGATAATACAATGGATAAAAAAGATGGAATAGCCAAATTGGTCACTAAACTATGGTCAAAAGCTCAATTTCGTCTTTGAACTATAAAAACGGTCTTTCTCGTTCTCGAACTTTCACAACCAGCTCAATTTCATCCCTGGAGAGCCACGCTAACTCACGTCATCATCACTAGTCACCCTGGGCCTTCGGTAATACCGAACCGATCGGTTCGGTTCCTCGCTACTCATACAAATTCGGTTCCTGAGAAAACTGGGTACCGATCAGTTTCTAAAAAAATACGGTAAGCTAATTCGGTATCGGTTCTAAAAAAATACGGTAAGCTAATTCGGTATCGGTTCTTTCAGTTCGGTTCCGGTATTTACCGAAAGAACCGAACATATTAGAGCAACATGTAACATCAAGTTTAATAGCCAATTTTAATAAAAATTCAGCGTGATTCATATAGAAATAACAATGTCAAAATCATATATATAAAAGGCCACAATATAATAGGAGTATATTAACACAAATATGTAACATAATTATCTATTATAGACCCATCAACAATATTACATATTGCTAGTAGTCATATTCGGTACTAGTTCGGTACTTCGGTTTACCGAGGTATAGAACCGAATATACCTCGGTAAATTCGGTTCCTGAGATCTAGGTACCGAATAGGGAACCGAATTTTTCGGTTCTCGGTAAATTCGGTTCGGTTCTCGGTTTTCGGTATTTGGTGCCCATGGTGAATCACTAGGGTTACGAATTACCGTTTTTGTCCATGGCTGATGGTGTAATTACTGCAGACCTATAGCTGTGACCACCCCTTACGCAAGGCATTGGGTCAAAGGCAAACACTTAGAAAATCATTGTTGATGATAAAAAGGCACCAACATTCAAAGAAAAGATAAAACTCTTGTAAAAAAAAAGTCAATACAAGACTGCAAGGATCACAAGCCGGTAACGACAGTGGTTGTCGTTAATGCAAGCAAAAAAATCATGTTTCTCTTAAGACTTCCACTATGTGCATAAAGTCAGTCTAGTTTTTCACATTATTACATTAGCTTTTGTCATATATATATATATAACAATTTAAAATGAATGGAGAGTAGTAACAAATAAGATCTAGTATTAAGTTTGTCTAAAAAACCTTATAGTTTCTATCCTATGTCTAATTATCCTAAATTGACTTAATTTATTTAAAGAACATCGATATTTATGTTACCAAATAAGTATTGCACTTGTTTTCAAACATACTTTTTTTATGCCATTAGCTTTGACAATCTTCTCCATAAAATTAGTCAAGTTAAAATAGTTTGATTTGGTCATTTGGAATAAATGTATTAGAATGATATCTTTTATTGGACAGGGAAAGTACTAATGTTTTAACGATTTCATATATGAGACTATCACTGCTACACATATAGTTAATGCATAGTTCACAACTCGTTTCTTATTCAATGATAAAGATTTTAGAAATAAAGTCCTGCTACAATAACAGCCATAAGAGATGGCCAAGGGGCAAGGACAAAAATAGTATGATTCAGAAAAAAGTCCTCTAGCTATAGTATCGAGAGATGGCCAAGAGGCAAGGGCAAAAACGGTAACTCATAACCCTAGCTGACTGGGCGATGACGACGTGAGCCAGGTAGCGCTCCAGGGACTAAATTGAGCTAGTTGTAAAAGTTCAAGGACGAGAACGGTCGTTTCATAGTTCAAGGATGAAATTGAGCTTTCTGTGATAGTTTAGGGTTGAATTTGGCTATTTGTAAGTGCATTCGCCCCCGATGTGGGTTTTGATAATTAATGACAATCAAATTAGGAACTAACCTGTCTATCAAGTGTAATCTATAGGTGCTAGTTCATTGATGGAATTAAACAAACACATTTGGTGAATCACAGCACCCCCAAAATTTCTTCATTTGAGCGACGTTTCAACTCAAGAAGCTACCTAGTTTTATTTCTTGTTTGAGTTATAGGAAACGCTGCACCATCAAGAGGGATGCAAATTAAGTTGGTAAGATGAGGATAAAGGTGCTCAGGTCAACTTAGGTTTTGCGCTTGAGAGACACACTTGCACGCACGAACTTCTGGGAAGTTTCTTCTCTGCCAGGGTGAGCCGGTAGTACCGGCCCTCAGGACCGGTGGTACCGGCAGTACCAGTTTTTCTCCTGAGTTTTGCGAGAAAATGAACTACCGGTAGTACCGGGCTTTGACCGGTGGTACCGGCTACCACCGGTGGTACCGGTGAAACGCCGGTAGTACCGGCAGGCTAAAATCTCGCAGAACTGGTGTTTGCGGGAATTTGCACTGCCGGTGGTACCGGCCTTCCACCGGTGGTACCGGCGCTAGCCAGTGGTACCGGCTCAAGGCCGGTAGTACCGGTAGGCCTTTTTCTCGCATCTTCCACAGCCTTCTCACGTTTAGATCTGAGGACACCGGTGGTACCGGTGGTTGCACCGGTAGTACCGGCAGGTGTTCTGTACTCTAGTATAAATAGCTCTCTCCTCTTTTCTAACTGTTGGCTTGCTTATTCTAGCTACTCCACATCTGAGAAAACAGTCTCCAAGCTTTGTCTCACCCACTCTCTCTCCCTCTTGCTCCTAGACTTCATTTCTTGAGAGATTCGAGCTAGAGAAGTGAGATTAGAGAGTTGGGAGCTTCGATCTGTGACTTGAGCACTCCGTTCCTCGTCTTGCCGGTTTGGTTTGTATTTATTACTCTTGGGTCCTTGGAACCCTAGCCGGCTAGGCGTTCTTCGTGGTTGCCCCCGTTGATTCATTTGTGAGGGCACCCCGAAGTGTTTGTATTACCCCTTGATTCTTAGTGGAAACATCAAGCTAACCTTTGTGGTTGCTTGAGGAGGAGGCCTAATTGGTCAGACCTTCGTGGTCACCTCAACAACGGGGACGTAGGAACTCCTAAGTGGAGATTGCCGAACCTCGGAAAAACACCTTGTCTTGCTGTGGAGGTAGCTTCGACTACCCTTGTTTGTGTTCTTTGTGTTCCTCTCTCTCTTCCACTTTTCAACAGGTAAACAAAGGTCGATCTACGTTGTAGAGAAGGACTAAGCTAAGGAGACTCCAACAACATCCTCTCCTACACTTAGGAAAGTGGGGTAAAACTTAGATCTGAAATCTAAGCCCTTTACACTCTGGTTTCGTAGCTGTCTTAGGGAGTCGGTAGTACCAGCAGTTTGCGTCGGTAGTACTGGCTGTGTGACACCAGTAGTACCGGCCCAAACTGTCGGTGGTACTGACAGGCATTTGACTTCCGCAACTTGAGTTTTGAGTTTTAGGTTTTTAGATACGCCTATTCACCCCCCTCTAGGCCAATTAGATCCTTTCAATTGGTATCAGAGCTAGGTTCCTCGTACAAACGCTTCACCGCGTGAGGAGCAACATTGGCCAAGATGGATCCAACAACTCAACAACAAATCGTTGAGCAAATCACAGCACAGATCACAGCATCCTTGCAGCTGCAGCAGAAAGAGCAGATGAAGAAGATGCAAGAAGAGCTAGACAAGATGAAAGAACTCCTAAGTAAAAGGAATCATGAGTCGGATAGCGAAGGTGGAAATGAAGATGCTAGCAAAGGGTCAAAGACCTACAAGAACACTGGGTTTGATTACAGCAGCTCAAGCAAGAATCCAACATTGCCGATGATCAATCCTGGAAAGCCACCTCCATTTGATGGTATAAGGTACACCGATTGGGCTCATAGAATGATGTTGCATCTCATTGCCGCAAGATGCTGGGAAGTAGTGGACATTGGAGTGAATCCACCGCAAGATCCAAGTGAGTGGACTCCCGAAGATGAGAGAGATTTTCACCTTAATGCAACAGCTGCTACCTTGATTCTGCAATGTCTTACTCCAGAAGACAACAACAAAGTAAATGGTATGGTAAATGCTAAGCAGATTTGGGACACCTTGAAAGTGTCATTTGAGGGAGACAAAAGTGTAAGAGTAGGAAACATTGAGCTCTTACAAAGCAAGATTGAGAACTTTTGCATACTTGAGGGAGAAACAACAAAAGCCATGTTTGATAGGTTTATGTCATTGATCAATCAAATTAGAGCACTTGGAGCAAAAACATGGGATGATAACTCTGCAGCAAGAAAGATTTGTAGAGTGTATAGACAAAGGAACAACATGCTTGCATCCGTCATCATGGAGAAAGACAACTATCACACTATGACTCCTCAAGAAATGCTAGCAAAGTTGATGCACCATGAAATCTTGGATGATGAAGCCAAAGAAGCCCTAAATCAAAGAAAGAACATAGCACTCACAGCTTCACATGGAAGTGAGTCAAGTCATTGCAACAAAGGATGTTGTGAGCATAAGCACAAAGATGATGATGATCTTGATGAAGAACAAGCTATGCTAGTGGGAAACTACAAGAACTATCTAAGAATGAAGAAAGATAAGATGAGGAGATATGGAGGAAACAAGCCATATAGAAAGAGGTTTTGCTATGAGTGTGGTGACACCGGCCATCTTGCAGCAGATTGTCCCAATAAAGGAAAGAAGTCAAGGTACACCAAACAAAATGACAAGAAGTACAAGGACAAGAAGAAAGGGGAAGCTCACCTCGGGCAAGAATGGCAATCGGACAGTGACAGTGATGATGATGACAATGAGAAGAAGAGTATAGCTGCCATCGCCGTACAAGAAAGATCCTCCCCAACCAAGATCTTCACCAACGTTGCCTCATCCACAGCACTCATCTCCGACACCCACTCATCGCCTAGGCTCTTCGCCAATCTCTCCGATGACGATGATGACACTCCTACATGCCTTATGGCAAAAGGAGACAAGGTACAAACTGACTCCTCTCCTCAAACCACTAGTGACTATGATAGTGATAATGAAGATGATGAAAACTATGCAAATAATCTCATTAAGAAATATGGTAAAGCTGCTGCAACTAAAATTCTAAAGCTAATATATGCTAATGACAAGCTTGAGTCATGCATCGAGTCGCAAGGTGAATTGCTTCTAGAGGAAAGGGAGAAGAACCAAGGGCTCAAAGTATGTCTCTCCAAGGAAAAGAAGAGGGTTGAGAAATTGGGTGTAGAATGTCTCTAGTCAAAGGCTCCAATGAGCGATTGACTAAGGAACATTCCTCACTCAATGGCTCTTTGGCTAGCCTAAAGAATTATCATAGTTTGGCTCAAGAAAGCCTCACAAGCTTGTCAACAAAATATCATGAGCTTGAACTAAACTATGAAAAGCTTTGGTCTAGCACCTCTACCGCTTCCAAGGATTCAAAGGCCTCTACAAGTAAAAGCTGTGAAAGATGCATAAATGTTGACATAAATGCATGTCTCACTAACCTTGATGAGTTAACCAAGAAGGACAAAGAAATTCAAAGGCTGAACACTATTGTCAAGATTGGTTGCAAGTGCAAGGACAAGCAGCCGGTAAATGTGTTCAAGGCATCAAGGCACCCCATAATCAAGGATGGCCTCGGATATAATCGGTACAATGGTAAGGCCAATGGGAGAAACATGATAAATGGGGTGGCTTGTGTGAAGTTCCACAAGAGTGTGGCTCTTGTTGACCTTATTGACAAAGTGAACAATGTTGCCACTCCTACAATCCCACTTGCAAGCAACAAGAACATCAAGAAGAAGCAAGGGGAAATGCCCAAGCAACAAGCGCCTATCTCACGCAATCATATTTGTGATTACATGTGTTGTTGGAATAAGGATGGCAAGATTGTTGTGAAGTATGTGGGCGCCCTCAAGAAGAGACAAATCTTGAGGAGTGTTGGGTGCCCAAATTTTATGTGTCTAACCCCCTAGGTTCCAACTCGGGACCTAAAACAAAGGCTTAATCTTATCTTGTAGGTTTATTCCTCCGGTGGGCCAAGTTGGGTGCTTGATAGTGGATGCACCAACCACATGACCGGAGAGAAGAACATGTTCACTCCTTTCAACCGAATCAAATCACAAGTGAAAGGATTGTCTTTGGTGACAATAGTAAAGGAGATATTCTTGGTTTAGGTAAAATTGCAATTTCAAATGATAATTCCATTTTGAATGTTTTGCTTGTGGATTCGTTGGGATATAATTTGTTATCCGTCTCACAACTTTGTGAGAAAGGTTACAATTGTCTCTTTACGGATAAGGGTGTGGAAGTCTCTAGAAGGTCGGATTCCTCTATTGCTTTTACGGGTCAACTAAAGGGCAAGCTCTATCTAGTTGATTTTTCAGCTAGTAGAGTGGGGTCCGAGACTTGTTTAGTGGCAAAATCTAGCATGGGCTGGCTGTGGCATCGCCGTCTAGCCCATGTTGGGATGAGAAACTTGGCTGATCTTCAAAGGGGTGAATACATCCTTGGACTAATGAATGTTTCTTTTGAGAAAGATAGAATTTGCAGTGCATGTCAAGCGGGAAAACAAGTTGGAGCTTGTTGACGGTCCTTAAGTATCAAATTTAATTATCAAATAAATAAAGAAAAGCATCCAAATGAAATTAACATCCAGACTTAGGGTTTTATCTGACAGAATTCCACGAGTTTTGGTGTTTGTCTATTTCTGCAGGGGGTTATCAGGAAATATGAAAGAAAGGCCCACACGTCGGGATTACATAGAGATATTAACGTGCCGCGCAATTATCTTACATCTAGAAGACTCCAGAAGCCACGAGACCGAAGCGGAGGCGAAACGGGGCCAGAGGCAGGGCGCCCGCCCACCTGCCCTGGGCGCCCGCCCCCTCTCTGAGTCCAATCAGGACTCTGCTTCGTGGGAGATCTCCACCGACCTAAAGGATGAATCTAAACCATACAATCTATGTCGGTTTGATCCAACGGCCCATATTCACTTGAAGGGACTATAAAACCAGACCCCCTGGCCCCTGGAGGATAGAGCCTCTCAACCCTAATTCATTGTTCCTCAAGGGAGAAGAAGCCTCTGATCAAGATTAGAGCCACCACATCAATTAGATATCTAGATTAGCATAGCTACATAGGATTAGAACTAGAAGGAGTCAATCTTCGATTGGTTTCTGGATCTGTCAAGAGGATTCTTGGTAATTCTCTAATTGTGCTTCTAATTGTTCTTCTAATTATCTTTGTTCTTCAATATTATGAATATGACTTTGTTCTACTTCAATATATTGCTTATGACTTTGCTCTACTTGCTTATATTCAAGATTATATTGTTCTTAGTTTATCATAGTTATGTACTTGGCTTAGTTAGATTGGATCCATATACATGCTTAGGATCGTATAGCGTTTATCCATCGGATCCATGGGTAAATGATAGATATTGTGTAAGCGTGGTGCTTATACCGTATTTATCTGCGATTGTACCCAATATGCCAGATTGTGGGGTGGTTCGTGATAGTGACAGCTTCATTGATTCTTATATAGTCCCCCTCTCGTGTATTGGGCTGGCAGAGCAACATTATTACAGGGGAGTGATTGCTATGTTTCTCATATTCCTTGCTAATATCACTATGCATGGGCGTAGTCTTGTCTCGCAATGATTGCTAAGTATGATTGCACTAACTATGATAATGCTAGACTATATAGTTGAGAATAACTTAGGGAATATTCTTGTAGTTCGTTCTAATACCATGCTAATGACTTTCTAGAGTATCTAATTGAGGTGCTTATCATATTTATTATGTGGCTAGATCAGATTAATTATCCTTGTCACTATTCGTTATTTCATATATCTTTTATGTGACACTTATCCCTGTATGACGAGTTAGATATAATGTTCTCAATTATACCTGCAATGATAGATGCTCAATCTCATATTCTATTCTGTAATCAATAGTGATGATTGTTAATCCCTTCCCAGTGGTAAAAATATAAATAACGATAGCTGGAATACTTCCCGGTTAAAATGCTGCATCGGTATTAATCTGTGCGCTTGCAGATCCCATTCATTATTTATTTAGAAGAGCAATTGCATATTTCAATACCGCGTCTCTTATATCATGCTGGGGATGACAACTTGGCTTAAGTGGTGTGAGGGATAGGTTTGGCATTTTTGGCACCGTTGCTAGATTTCGAACTTAGTCTACTTTTGGTAATGATGTTAGGAATACCCAACAAGCATTTTTGGCGCCGTTGCCGGGGAAGGTTGATTACTATTCAGGAATGGAATAAAAGATTTTGAGTTATCATTCGCATCACTAATATGATTGAGCTTATCTATTCCCTCATACAGTTTTACCCCGATATTTTTCTATTTTATCTTATGCAGGGGAATGTATGAATAGAAAACATCTTCCAGGAAATTTTGTTGACAATCCCGAAGCATTATTCAAGAAGACGAGAGCCAAGCTCAAGACGAGATCATCAACACTTTAGCAAGAAGCTTCATCCAATCAAGAAGATCACCGGAACTTGTCTTCAGAGTTCGAAGCCATGGCGAACAAATCAATTCGCGAGTTCTCAGCTCCCACTACGGACAACATCCGCACTGGACCTGCTGCAGAAATCGACGGCAACTTTGAGCTCAAGCCTGGACTTATCAACATGGTGCAATCCAACCAGTTCTGTGGGAAGGCACACGAAGATGCTAGTGCTCATTTACAACACTTCCTGGAGATTTGCAACACATTCACCATATCAGGAGTTTCCAAAGATGCTATACTACTTCGCCTCTTCCCATTCTCACTGTTGGGAAGAGCGAAGCAGTGGTTCTACGCTACAAAGGAGAAGAATACTACGTGGGCACTCTGCTCAACAAACTTCCTGGCTAAGTTCTTTCCCATGGGCAAGACCAATGCTCTCCGTGGGAAGATTACAAGTTTTCAGCAACAAAATGATGAATCTGTTCCAGAAGCATGGGAGCGCTTTCAAGACTACATCCTAGAATGTCCCCATCATGGAATGGAAAGTTGGCTATTGATGCAGACGTTTTATCATGGACTCGGCAACAGTGCCCGAGAAACCATGGATGCTGCAACTGGAGGAGCATTCTTATCACTTACTATACCACAAGCCACAGCTCTTGTGGAGAAGATGGCGTCCAACCAAAGTTGGAATGAAGAAAGGACCCAGACACGCAAGAGAGGTGGAGGTATGCATCAGCTCAAGAAGGTAGACATGCTGTCTGCAAAGCTAGACCTGCTCATGAAGAAGCTCGACGATAGAGCTGGAGACAAGAAAGAAGTTATGCACATCTACGACTCTCACATGACTTGTGAGGAGTGTGGAGACACTGGACACTCAGGCAACCACTGCCCTGAGATGCTTGAGGATGTGAACTACATCAACAACAACAACAACTACTACTATAACCGTCCTCAACAAAATCAAGGTTGGAATCAACACAGGCCTAACTACTCAGGTAATTATCAAGGTAACAACTCTTACAACTATAATAATAATTTTCCACCTTTGAGAGAGTTAGTGTCTAATCAAGGAAAGCTAATGGATATCCTATCTAAGAAATTGGCATCTAATGATAAAATGCTAGAAAATATAAATAATAGAATGGATAATTTCTCTACTGCCATCAAGAATCAAATTAGCTTTAATAAAATGATTGAATCTCAGTTAAATCAAATTGCTGCTGCTGTTCCTGCTACTAACCCCGGTATACCATCACAACCGGAAGGATTAGAATCTGCAAATCTTGTAGATATGTTTGATACAGGTAATAACTGGAATAACCCCGTCACTGAATTCTCTACTGACCTTCTGCCGATCAAGAGAGGCGATCCAGGACGCCCCGTCATCCCGATCTCCATCGGCATGGTGGACGTTCCAGAAGCACTCTGCGACTTTGGCTCTAGTGTCAACATTATACCCAGGGTACTCTATGAAAAATTCTTTACATATCCTTTATTAGAAACAACCATGTGTTTGCAGTTTGCAGATCAGACGATAACTTTTTCAAAAGGAATATTGAAGAACCTTTGCGTCCGAGTTGGTACCTTGTATGCCCTAGCAGACTTCGTAGTGGTAGAGACCGGAAATGATGAGAGAGCACCTATCATCTTAGGGAGGCCATTATTGAACACCACGGGAGCTATCATCTACGCTAGTGCTGCTAAGATCAGTTTCTACGTCAAAGGGAGGAAGGAGACATTTTTCTTCAAGAACAAGACTACACAAATTCCAGATCAATCCAGACGTGAATCAAGAAAGAGGACCAACAGGAGGAACAGGAACAAGCAAGTGTGGACCGAGTCAGCTAAGATGATCACTGTAGTTCATGGAGGACAAGATCGCCAGCTTAAGTCACCGCTTTTGACCAAGAAGGACGACCCAGGAATGCCAAGCATCTACTGCTCCATAAATGGATACAACTTCTACAAGACGACTTGTGACACCGGATCGGGCATCAACATAATGGCCGCAGTCACCTATCGGCTCTTGTTCGGAACCATGCCCCTAAGGCCAACATACATTCAGCTCCAGATGGCAGATCAGACATTTCGAGAAGTTAAAGGAATAGTAACTGATGTCCCAGTCAAAATAGACGATCACTTTGTCTACACAGACTTTCAAGTTATTGACATGGGAGAAGACGAGTACGATCCACCCATCATCCTTGGAAGACCGTTCCTCAGCACCGTTAAAGCAATTATCTACATTGGAACCGGAGAAGTCCATATGCACTTCCCCTCAGAGAAGGTACGCCGTTATTTTACTGACCCTAACTATATCGTTGAAGAATCTAAGCAGGTAAGGAAAAGACGCAACCGCAACCAGAGGAGGCAGATCATCAAGGACGGATGGGCAGACTACGAAGGAGAAGTTGTAAGGTCAGAAGACGTTGAGTTTAAACAGAATTATCCAGAGGAGATCGAAGCACCAAGTCAGGTGTGGAAAATAAAGATAACTATACATGAAGAGGAGGCGCCGCCGAAAGTACCGACTACGCCACCCAACGAATCCCAGGACAATTGAAGAAAACGGAGAGTCCCGTTCGGAGGACTTAAAAACACCGAACGTCTCGCCAAGAGGTAAACTTGGTAGTTATCCTTTCCCTTTCAATTATTTAAAATAGTTTGCTTAGTTACTTATGTTCATGCTATCCTAAAAAGAAAATAAAAATGTGAAAAACAGTAAGCCCCATGTGAGTAGACGAGTGGCATAAAACCCATAAGTACATTCACTGTGGTGGCATAAAAATAAAATAAAAATTTCTTTTCTGCTTTATAAAATAAAAATATAAAAACAGGGAGTAATAATTATTAAGGAGTCTCAACATGATAAAGGCTAGATATTTATGCTAACACTTAATCACTTCTATAAGCTTTGTTGTCTATTTGAGCTCCACACAATTTAAGAATCAAGAAGACTAGTAGACGGAGGACATTCTAATCGCTGTCAGAATGCTGCTGACTTTCAAATACACCTCTGCCACCTGCTAGCTACATCAAGAGAAATTACGTCAAAATTCAGCTTGGGGGAGAGCACCCCCATTTATCCCGATAAGTATTTCTATCTATCTATCTTTATACTAATATTATTTTAGAATATAAATATACATAACTATGAAAAAAACCAAATAAAGATTTTATGCTTATATATATATATACATCTTTTGCTTAGTTTTGTTTAATAAATAAATAAAGTGGCTATGCTAATCTGTATCTTAATAATAAAACTTAAGCATGGATATGATGAATAGTTGCTCTGCCTAATTTGCACATTTTAAGTTCTCTCTCAAGTTTAGACATAACTGTTATAATTTAAAGCTTGCTCTAGACCTAAACTTGTGGGATGAAAACTTGATCTAAAGTCTAAGTTGTTAACGGATACGATATGGGAAGGTTGAGCTGCTGTTTATCTGTTCCTAGAGATGCTAGAATTCTGGAGAATTTTATCTTTGAAAAATCTTAAAATATTGCATGATGAGTTCCTGTATGATGAGAGTTTTAAATTCCTACCAGAGCCATATATACATGCTTGCTAGATTTTGAGCCACACATTTAATATTTACTGCTTATGAGCATTGAGTGTGGTCAAGCTGTGTAGACCCTTAGGAGCTTGTCATGTGGTTAAATCAAGATTTCACTTGCACGTTCACTCATATATGCTACTTCTACTCCGGAAGTACCATCCACATATATCCATCCATTTCCATCTCCAGAATCACCCAAAAATATTCTACTCCTGATCCGGGAGAGAATAACCAAAAATATTTCAGTTTTCCCTTGTGAAATAAATGCTCAAGTTATCTTGTTACTACCACTTGCTATATTATCTCAAGAGATGAGTGCTCTAAAAAAAGAGAGAAAAATAAATACGAGGAAATAAAAAGGAGCAAGTGCTCGGAACCTCGAAAGAAAAGAAAAAGTGAGACGAGAGGTAAAAATGGACAATTGTCCGACAGTAGAATTAGGGGTACAAGATACCCACCAGAGAGAAAAGAAAAATATAGAGCATCTCATTCTCCTCATAAAATTTCAAAAAGCAAGGAAGGTATGTATCCCCTCAAAAGAGCAAAGTAGAATTAGACTTTCACCATTGTTATCACCATCATCACCATACACCATTCATTCGCCACACATGCACATCTTGATTAAACTTATTGATCTATTTCTTGGGATCCATGGTTTGACTATGCAATAAATGTCTTGTAAGTATGTATATTTTATCTCCCACCTACGAGCTCCAGATATTAAAGCCTTATTAGAGTAGGGTGAGAGAGAAGGCAATGTCACTATGCCTCATACCACAAATACTACATATCTTCAGAGAAGGCATATACCATCACTGCCTTGGTAAGGATCCAGAAATACCACAAAAGAGAGATCTGAGAGAATCATACAAGGAATCTGCAAAAACCCCAGAGTTATAGCTGATCAAGAATAAGAGACATGGCACTTGGCTAGACTGTTCTATCTTTTAACTACTCAAGATGGAAGTGACAGTTACAAGCCCCATGGTGGAAGGTAAAGTAAGTAAGTTTTAAGTCTTGACAGTTTACTCTAACTCAGAGATGAGATCTTATTTAAAAAGCATGTGTACCGTCAAATTTTAAAGATATTGCACCAACTTATGATCCATAGCTAAGTCTATCCTTGCTCAGGGACGAGCAAGAGGTAAGCTTGGGGGAGTTTGTTGACGGTCCTTAAGTATCAAATTTAATTATCAAATAAATAAAGAAAAGGATCCAAATGAAATCAACATCCAGACTTAGGGTTTTATCTGACAGAATTCCACGAGTTTTGGTGTTTGTCTATTTCTGCAGGGGGTTATCAGGAAATATGGAAGAAAGGCCCACACGTCGGGATTACATAGAGATATTAACGTGCCGCGCAATTATCTTACATCTAGAAGACTCCAGAAGCCACGAGACCGAAGCGGAGGCGAAACGGGGCCAGAGGCAGGGCGCCCGCCCTCCTGCCCTGGGCGCCCGCCCCCTCCCTGAGTCCAATCAGGACTCTGCTTCGTGGGAGATCTCCACCGACCTAAAGGATGAACCTAAACCATACAATCTATGTCGGTTGGATCCAACGGCCCATATTCACTTGAAGGGACTATAAAACCAGACCCCCTGGCCCCTGGAGGAGAGAGCCTCTCAACCCTAATTCATTGTTCCTCAAGGGAGAAGAAGCCTCTGATCAAGATTAGAGCCACCACATCAATTAGATATCTAGATTAGCATAGCTACATAGGATTAGAACTAGAAGGAGTCAATCTTCGATTGGTTTCTGGATCTGTCAAGAGGATTCTTGGTAATTCTCTAATTGTGCTTCTAATTGTTCTTCTAATTATCTTTGTTCTTCAATATTATGAATATGACTTTGTTCTACTTCAATATATTGCTTATGACTTTGCTCTACTTGCTTATATTCAAGATTATATTGAACTTAGTTTATCATAGTTATGTACTTGGCTTAGTTAGATTGGATCTATATACATGCTTAGGATCGTATAGCGTTTATCCATCGGATCCATGGGTAAATGATAGATATTGTGTAAGTGTGGTGCTTATACCGTATTTATCTACGATTGTACCCAATATGCCAGATCGTGGGGTGGTTCGTGATAGTGACAGCTTCATTGATTCTTATATAGTCCCCCTCTCGTGTATTGGGCTGGCAGAGCAACATTATTACAGGGGAGTGATTGCTATGTTTCTCATATTCCTTGCTAATATCACTATGCATGGGCGTAGTCTTGTCTCGCAATGATTGCTAAGTATGCTTGCACTAACTATGATAATGCTAGACTATATAGTTGAGAATAACTTAGGGAATATTCTTGTAGTTCGTTCTAATACCATGCTAATGACTTTCTAGAGTATCTAATTGAGGTGCTTATCATATTTATTATGTGGCTAGATCAGATTAATTATCCTTGTCACTATTCGTTATTTCATATATCTTTTATGTGACACTTATCCCTGTATGACGAGTTAGATATAATGTTCTCAATTATACCTGCAATGATAGATGCTCAATCTCATATTCTATTCTGTAATCAATAGTGATGATTGTTAATCCCTTCCAGTGGTAAAAATATAAATAACGATACCTGGAATACTTCCCGGTTAAAATGCTGCATCGGTATTAATCTGTGCGCTTGCAGATCCCATTCATTATTTATTTAGAAGAGCAATTGCATATTTCAATACCGCGTCTCTTATATCATGCTGGGGATGACAACTTGGCTTAAGTGGTGTGAGGGATAGGTTTGGCATTTTTGGCACCGTTGCTAGATTTAGAACTTAGTCTACTTTTGGTAATGATGTTAAGAATACCCAACAGAGCTAAGCATCCCGCGAAGAACATTGTGACTACATCAAGACCACTTGAGCTACTTCACATGGACTTGTTCGGACCCAATGCTTACATAAGCATTGGAGGTAACAAATATGGTTTTGTAATTGTTGATGACTTTTCTCGCTTCACTTGGGTATTCTTTTTGAAGGACAAAAGTGAAACTCAAGGGATCTTCAAGAAGTTTGCAAGACGGGCTCAAAATGAGTTTGAAGTGAAGATCAAGAAAGTGAGAAGCGACAACGGGACTGAATTTAGAAACACCAACATTGAAGCATATCTTGATGAAGAAGGCAT
The DNA here is from genome assembly GCF_000003195.3 of Sorghum bicolor. Taxonomy (NCBI): domain Eukaryota; kingdom Viridiplantae; phylum Streptophyta; class Magnoliopsida; order Poales; family Poaceae; genus Sorghum; species Sorghum bicolor. The sequence goes on along the minus strand of NC_012875.2, from coordinate 32,848,122 downwards.
CAAGCATGAGTTCTCGGTTGCATATACTCCACAACAAAACGGTGTGGTAGAAAGAAAGAACCGAACACTCATTGAAGCCGCGAGAGCAATGTTGGATGAATACAAGATCTCTGAAAAGGACTATTGGGCAGAAGCCGTTAACACGGCATGTCACGCCATCAATCGCTTATACCTCCACAAGTTGAGGAAGAAAACTGCCTACAAACTTCTAACCGGTAAAAAGCCTAAGGTGGATTACTTTAGAGTTTTTGGATGCAAGTGTTTCATACTTAATAAAAGATCCAAAATCTCTAAGTTCACACCAAAGGTTGATGAAGGATTTTTACTTGGTTATGCTACTAATCAACATGGATATCGTGTTTTCAATGAGACCACCGGTCAAATTGAAATAGCGGTAGACGTGACTTTTGATGAAAGCGACGGCTCTCAAAAGGAGCAAGTCAATGCTGAAATTTTAGGTAAAGAAGAGCCATCTCGCCACGTAATCAAAAAGCTTGCTACCGGTGAAGTGAAACCCGTTGAAGAAGAAGATGATGATGCACACATGCAAATTTCTCGTGACCCAAACTTGCATCATGGGTCAACCAATGCCCATGATGATGCTTCCACATCAAGAAGAGGTCATGACTCAAGAGAACAAGTTGGACAAGATCCACCTCAAGCACAAGAATCAAATCAAGATGGAGATCAAAACGTTCAAGATCTATATTCTTCAATCAACCAAGACCATGAAGATGAAGATGATGGTCCCATTCAAACAAGAACAGCAGTGCCTCACCCAAGAGTTCATCACTCTATTCAACGGGATCATCCCGTTGATAGCATTTTGGGAGACATACAACGAGGGGTAATAACACGCTCTTGTTTAGTTGGTTTTTGTGAACATTACTCCTTTGTCTCCTCTATGTTGCCAAATAGGTGGAAGATGCCTTGGCGGATCCGGATTGGGTGATGGCTATGCAAGAAGAGTTGAACAACTTCACTAGGAATGAAGTCTGGTCCTTGGTGGAAAGACCCAAACAAAATGTGATAGGTACCAAATGGGTCTTCCGCAACAAAGAAGCTGAGTATGGCGTGGTCACTAGAAACAAGGCTCGGTTGGTTGCCAAAGGTTTCACTCAAATCGAAGGTTTGGATTTTGGGGAGACCTATGCACCTGTAGCTAGGCTTGAATCTATTCGTATATTACTTGCCTTTGCTGCTCACCATGATTTCAAGTTGTTTCAAATGGACGTGAAAAGTGCATTCCTCAATGGCCCCCTCTCTGAAACCGTGTATGTGGAGCAACCACCGGGTTTTGAAGATCCACATCATCCCGATCATGTCTACAAGCTGGACAAGGCACTCTATGGGCTTAAGCAAGCCCCTAGAGCTTGGTATGATTGTCTCAAGGATTTCCTACTCAAACAAGGGTTTGAGATTGGAAAAGCCGATCCCACTTTATTTACTCGCAAAGTCAATAATGATATTTTTATATGCCAAACATATGTCGATGACATTATATTTGGTAGTACTAATGCGGACTTCAGTGAGGAATTTAGTAGGATCATGACCAAAAGGTTCGAGATGTCCATGATGGGGGAGTTGACGTACTTCCTTGGATTTCAAATCAAGCAACTCAAGGACGGCACGTTCATAAGTCAAACCAAGTACACCACCGACATGCTAAAGAAGTTTGACATGGACAAGGCCAAACCCATAAAGACACCAATGCCAACAACCGGACACCTTGACCTTGATGGAGACGGCAAGGCCATTGATCAAAAGGTATATCGCTCCATGATTGGATCTTTGCTTTACCTTTGTGCATCTAGGCCTGATATTATACTTAGTGTGTGCATGTGTGCAAGATTTCAAGCTAGTCCGAAAGAATGTCATCTTATGGTTGTTAAGAGAATCTTTCGATATCTTGTGTTCACTCCTAATCTTGGCTTATGGTACCCAAAGGGCTCCACTTTCACTCTACTTGGCTACTCCGATTCGGACTATGCCGGTTGCAGGGTAGAGCGAAAGAGTACATCATGGACTTGCCAATTCCTTGGTAGGTCTTTGGTGTCCTGGAGTTCTAAGAAACAAAACTCTATTGCCCTTTCCACCGCTGAAGCCGAGTATGTGGCGGCCGGCGTTTGCTGTGCCCAACTGCTTTGGATGAAGCAAACCTTGAGAGACTTTGGTTGTGAGCAAAGCAAGATTCCCCTCTTATGTGACAATGAGGGGGCAATCAAGCTAGCTGATAACCCTGTAAACCACTCTAGAACAAAGCACATAGACATTCGCCATCACTTCCTGAGAGACCACCAATCCAAAGGAGATATCGTTGTGCAACATGTGAGAACCGAATTCCAGTTAGCCGATATCTTCACTAAACCTCTAGATGAGTCAAGATTTTGTGCTTTGAGGCGTGAACTAAATATCATTGATTCTCGTAACATGGCGTGATGTCTTGCACATACTTGATTGATTAGAAAGGTCAAAACTTTATGAAAAATTGAGTGCTATTTCAAAATCTATTTTTCACATCTCAAGCATGGACATTGTTTTGTAATGATTTGATGAAATCTAGCCATGTTTGATTTGTTTCTAAGTTTGCCACACTAAGTTCGCCTCTGCGCTGATTCCCTGTCCTGGCGGTGGTACCGGCGCCCTGCCCCGGTGGTACCGGCTCCAGCCGGTGATACCGGCCGAAGCCCGGTAGCACCGGTAGGCCACTCTCTGCGTAAGTTTCTGGCTCGCCGGTGGTACCGGCCCTTGGGCTGGTAGTACCGGCAGTTAATTTTTACTGTGGTATTTAAGCCGCCCGCGGTTATTTCTCTTCTCTCTTTCTTCCCCACCCGCCCGACCCTTATCTCTTCTCTTCTCCCGGCGGCGGCGGCGACTCTCTTGCCCCGATCTATCGTCTCCTCCATCTTCTTCGCCCGATCTTTGAGGAGGACTTTGCTCCGGCCGTGAGGGACGCGTGGAGGCTCTTGGTTGACTCCAAGACCCTTGGGGCTGCTTGGATTCGGCCTCCTCTCTTCGTGACGCAAGGTACTCGTTGGACTCGCCCGATCTCTCAATGTACCTCTTTTTAGGCTGTTTCCTCATACTCCTTTCCTTATCTTAGTGTGTTCTTGCTTCTAGAATGCCTTATGTGCTTCTCCCTTGGTCGATTCGGTCGATTGGAGGCGATTTCTTTGCTCATCGGTGCCGCCGGTGGTACCGGCTCTAGGGCCGGCGGTACCGGCCCCTATGAGCAAGGCAGTTCCTCCCATCGCCTTGATCGATTTCCTTGCTGCATTCTAGTGCGGTCTTGTAATCTTCTCTTGTTGACCCTCTTTGTGGTGTTGCAGCATGGACTCCGGAAAGCGCAAGAACCCTCCCCGTGGTGCTCGCCCTAGATCCAGTGATGCCGGTGGTCAGTCTGCGGAACTGGCAGTGCGTGGCCGTGGGACTCCTTCCCGTGGTCAGGGTGCGGCTGGTGCTTCCACCGGCGATGAGGGCATTCCTGCCCCTCTTCACACCCACACCATCCCATGTCCGCCCCTCTCTCACCAGGCCAGAGTTCGAAGCCAAGCCGTGCCTGATCCTGTGCAAGAGGAAGGACGAGCCATGGACCCCAATGTCCTTCGTCGCTCGCCTCTGCATCTCAGTGAGGTTGGTGCTCGCCGGACTCTCTCATGGCATCCTCAGTTTAATGCTCATGTCCGGAGGCCCTCTATACCCTCTGGCACTCAGCCCCGGCTTGGTATTGACTACAAGAAGCGCCTTGTGGACTTGAGAAATCAGCGCAGCGAGAACCCGTACAAGTTCATCAAGTTTGAAGGAGTTGAGGAGCGGTTTTGGTCTCAGTTCCACAATGACTTTTATGAATCCGTCCTCTACAAGGCCAGCAAAGCCACCAAGAATGGTCCACTTTTTTAGCACAAGTATGTGGTCCTCAAGTCCTTGCAAGAATTCAATCACCCTGAGGTCAATGCTTTGATTCACAAGCTTGAAGAATGGCGCATCCTTCCCCTTATGACCCTTGAGAAGAATTGGAATGAAGAGATCATCTTTCAGTTTTGGGCAACATTGTGGGTAGATCAAGCTTCTAGGGTGCTGCATTGGATGACTCAAGGTGTTCATTATCGCCTTGACTTTATCACCTTCTCTCGCTTGCTTGGTTTTGATCATATGGATCGAGATGCACCCCGGCTGTCTACCATTTTTGCTGAGGGGATTTCTGAGGCTTATCTTGATGCTGCTGAAATGTACAAGCCAGGAGCTCATCCAGATTTCAAGACCACTCAGTTGAAGCCGTTCTTCTATGTGCTGAACAACTTGATACGCTACACCATTGACCCCAAGTTTGGAGATTCCATTCACCTCTGTCTTGATGCTCCCAAGATCTTGGCTCGCTTTGGTGCCAATGGTGGCCGCTTTGGTGTCTCGGATTTCATGTGGAACAAGATTGTTGATGCGTCCGTGGATCCTCACAAGTATTTGCCCTATGCTCCCTATCTGATGCATATCATTGAGCAAGTTGCTGGAGTACAGTTCTCGCACCCATGCGTTCATGCTCCGGTTCGTGCCAAGCACTTGGGTGCTCCTCATGCTCCTCCTCTCAGTCCTGCTGGTGCTGCTACTCCTGCTGGTCCTGCTACTCCTGCTAGTGCTGCTACTCCTGCTGGTGCTGATGGTGCTCAAGAGGAAGCTGTCCCTCCTCAGGACAGCGGTCGTGGTCGCCGCAGCCCTACCCGTCATGCGCTGCAGCGGTTCTTCTCCTACTTTTGCTATTGCCAGAAGAAGACCGATCAGCGTTGTTGGGTATTCTTAACATCATTACCAAAAGTAGACTAAGTTCTTTAAATCTAGTAACGGTGCCAAAAATGCCAAACCTATCCCTCACACCACTTAAGCCAAGTTGTCATCCCCAGCATGATATAAGAGACGCGGTATTGAAATATGCAATTGCTCTTCTGAATAAAAAATGAATGGGATCTGCAAGCGTACAGATTAATACCGATGCAGCATTTTAACAGGGAAGTATTCCAGGTATCGTTATTTATATTTTTACCACTGGGAAGGGATTAACAATCATCACTATTGATTACAGAATAGAATATGAGATTGAGCATCTATCATTGCAGGTATAATTGAGAACATTATATCTAACTCGTCATACAGGGATAAGTGTCACATAAAAGATATATGAAATAACGAATAGTGACAAGGATAATTAATCTGATCTAGCCACATAATAAATATGATAAGCACCTCAATTAGATACTCTAGAAAGTCATTAGCATGGTATTAGAACGAACTACAAGAATATTCCCTAAGTTATTCTCAACTATATAGTCTAGCATTATCATAGTTAGTGCAATCATACTTAGCAATCATTGCGAGACAAGACTATGCCCATGCATAGTGATATTAGCAAGGAATATGAGAAACATAGCAATCACTCCCCTGTAATAATGTTGCTCTGCCAGCCCAATACACGAGAGGGGGACTATATAAGAATCAATGAAGCTGTCACTATCACGAACCACCCCACGATCTGGCATATTGGGTACAATCGCAGATAAATACGGTATAAGCACCACGCCTACACAATATCTATCATTTACCCATGGATCCGATGGATAAACGCTATACGATCCTAAGCATGTATATAGATCCAATCTAACTAAGCCAAGTATATAACTATGATAAACTAAGAACAATATAATCTTGAATATAAGCAAGTAGAGCAAAGTCATAAGCAATATATTGAAGTAGAACAAAGTCATATTCATAATATTGAAGAACAAAGATAATTAGAAAGCAATTAGAAGCACAATTAGAGAATTACCAAGAATCCTCTTGACAGATCCGGAAACCAATCGAAGATTGACTCCTTCTAGTTCTAATCCTATGTAGCTATGCTAATCTAGATATCTAATTGATGTGGTGGCTCTAATCTTGATCAGAGGCTTCTTCTCCCTTGATGGAACAATGAATTAGGGTTGAGAGGCTCTCTCCTCCAGGGGCCAGGGGGTCTGGTTTTATAGTCCCTTCAAGTGAATATGGGCCATTGGGTCAAACCGACATATATTGTATGGTTTAGATTCATCCTTTAGGTCAGTGGAGATCTCCCGCGAAGCAGAGTCCTGATTAGACTCAGAGGCAGGGCGGGCGCCCTGACCAACTGGGCGGGCGCCCAGGGTCAGGCCCCGTTTCGCCTCCGCTTCGGTCTCGTGGCTTCTGGAGTCTTCTAGATGTAAGATAATTACGCGGCATGTTAATATCTCTATGTAATCCCGACGTGTGGGCCTTTCTTTCGTATTTCCTGATAACCCCCTGCAGAAATAGACAAACACCAAAACTCGTGGAATTCTGTCAGATAAAACCCTAAGTCTAGATGTTGATTTCATTTGGATCCTTTTCTTTATTTATTTGATAATTAAATTTGATACTTAAGGACCGTCAACAAACTCCCCCAAGCTTACCTCTTGCTCGTCCCTGAGCAAGGATAGACTCAGCTATGGATCATAAGTTGTTGCAATATCTTTAAAAATTTGACGGTACACATGCTTTTAAATAAGATCTCATCTCTGAGTTAGAGTAAACTGTCAAGACTTAAAACTTACTTACTTTACCTTCACCATGGGACTTGTAACAGTCACTTCTGTCTTGAGTGGTTAAAAGATAGAACAGTCTAGTCAAGTGCCATGTCTCTTATTCTTGATCAGCTATAGCTCTGGGGTTTTTGCAGATTTTTAAATAAAACTCAGAGATTCCTTGTATGACTCTCTCGGGTCTCTCTTTTGTGGTATTTCTGGATCCTTACCAAGGAAGTGATGGTATATGCCTTCTCTCAAGATATGTAGTATTTGTGGTATAAGGCATAGTGACATTGCCTTCTTTCTCACCCTACTCTAATAAGGCTTTAATATCTGGAGCTCATAGGTGGGAAATAAAGTATACATACTTACAAGACATGTATTGCATAGTCAAACCATGGATCCAAAGAAACAAGCCAATGAGTTTAATCAAGATGTGCATGTGTGGCGAATGAATGATGTATGGTGATGATGGTGATAACAATGGTGGAAACAATGGTGGTGGAAGTCTAATTCTACTTTTGCTCTTTGAGGGGATACATACCTTCCTTGCTTTTTGAAACTTTATGAGGAGAATGAGATGCTCTTCTTTTTCTTTTCTCTCAGGTGGGTATCTTGCACCCCTAATTCTACTGTCGGACACTTGTCCATTTTTACCTCTCGTCTCACTTTTTTTTTCTTTCGAGGTTCCGAGCACTCGCTCCTTTTTATTTCCTCGTATTTCTCTCCTTTTTTTAGAGCACTCATCTCATGAGATAATATAGCAAGTGGTAGTAACAAGATAACTTGAGCATTTATTTCACAAGGGAAAAACAAAAATATTTTTGGTTATTCTCTCCTGGATTAGGAGTAGAATATTTTTAGGTGGTTCTGGAGATGGAATGGGTGGATATATATGGATGGTACTTCCAGAGTAGAAGTAGCATATATGAGTGAACGTGCAAGTGAAATCTTGATTTAACCACATGACAAGCTCCTAAGGGTCTATACAGCTTGACCACATTCAATGCTCATAAGCAGTAAATAATAAATGTGTGGCTCAAAGTTTAGCAAGCAAGTATATATGGCTGTGGTAGGAATTTAAACTCTCATCATACAGGAACTCATCATGCAATATTTTAAAGATTTTCAAAGATAAAATTCTCCAGAATTCTAGCATCTCTAGGAACAGATAAACAGCAGCTCAACCTTCCCATATCGTATCCGTTAACAACTTAGACTTCAGATCAAGTTTTCATCCCACAAGTTTAGGTCTAGAGCAAGCTTTAAATTATAACAGTTATATCTAAACTTGAGAGAAAACTTAAAATGTGCAAATTAGGCAGAGCAACTATTCATCATATCCATGCTTAAGTTTTATTTAGATACATATTAGCATAGCCACTTTATTTATTTATTAAACACACTAAGCAAAAGACATATATATAAGCATAAAAATCTTTATTTGGTTTTTTCATTGTTATATATATTTATATTCTAAAATAATATGAGTGTAAAGATAGATAGATAGAAATACTTATCGAGATAAATGGGGGTGCTCTCCCCCAAGCTGAATTTTGACGTAATTTCTCTTGATGTAGCTAGCAGGTGGCAGAGGTGTATTTGAAAGTCAGCAGCATTCTGACAGCGATTAGAATGTCCTCCGTCTACTAGTCTTCTTGATTCTTAAATTCTGTGGAGCTCAAATAGACAACAAAGCTTATGGAACTGATTAAGTGTTAGCATAAATATCTAGCCTTTATCATCTTGAGACTCCTTAATAATTATTACTCCCTGTTTTTATATTTTCATTTTATAAAGCAGAAATAAAATATTTATTTTATTTTTATGCCACCACAGTGAATGTACTTATGGGTTTTATGCCACTTGTATACTCACATGGGGCTTACTTTTTTTTCATATTTTTATTTTCTTTTTAAGATAGTACGAACATGATTAACTAAGTAAACTATTTGAAACAATTAAAAGGGAAAGGATAACTACCAAGTTTACCTCTTGGCAAGGCGTTCGGTGTTTTTAAGTCCTCCGAACAGGACTCTCCATTTTATTAATCGTCCTAAGGTTCGTTGGGTGGCGTAGTCGGTACTTCCGGCAGCGCCTCCTCTTCGTGTATAGTTATCTTCATTTTCCACACCTGACTTGGTGCTTCCATCTCCTCTGGATAATTCTGTTTAAACTCAACGTCTTCTGATCTTACAACTTCTCCTTCATAGTCTGCCCATCCGTCCTTGGTGATCTGCCTCCTCTGGTTGCGGTTGCGTCTCTTTCTGACCTGCTTAGATTCTTCAATGATGTAGTTAGGGTCAGTAAAATAACGGCGTACCTTCTCTGAGGGGAAGTGCATATGGACTTCTCCGGTTCCAATGTAGATAATTGCTTTAACGGTGCTGAGGAACGGTCTTCCAAGGATGATGGGTGGATCGTATTCATCTTCTCCCATGTCAATAACTTGAAAGTCTGTGTAGACAAAGTGATCGTCTATTTTGACTGGGACATCAGTTATTATTCCTTTAACTTCTCGAAATGTCTGATCTGCCATCTGGAGCTGAATGTATGTTGGTCTTAGTGGCATGGTCCCGAACAAGAGCCGATAGGTGACTGCGGCCATTATGTTGACGCCCGATCCGGTGTCACAAAATGTCTTATAGAAATTGTATCCATTTATGGAGCAGTAAATGCTTGGCATTCCTGGGTCGTCCTTCTTGGTCAAAAGCGGTGACTTAAGTTGGTGATCTTGGCCTCCATGAACTACAGTGACCATCTTAGCTGACTTGGTCCACACTTGCTTGTTCCTGTTCCTCCTGTTGGTCCTCTTCCTTGATTCACGTCTGGATTGATCTGGAATTTGTGTAGTCTTGTTCTTGAAGAAAAATGTCTCCTTCCTCCCTTTGACGTAGAAACTGATCTTAGCAGCACTAGCGTAGATGATAGCTCCCGTGGTGTTCAAGAATGGCCTCCCTAAGATGATAGGTGCTCTCTCATCATTTCCGGTCTCTACCACTAAGAAGTCTGCTGGGGCATATAAGGTACCAACTCGGACACAAAGGTTCTTCACTATTCCTTTTGGAAAAGTTATCGTCTGATCTGCAAACTAGAAACACATGGTTGTTTCTAATAAAGGATATGTAAAGAATTTTTCGTAGAGTACCCTGGGTATAATGTTGACACTAGAGCCAAAGTCACAGAGTGCTTCTGGGACGTCCACCATGCCGATGGAGATCGGGATGACGGGGCGTCCTGGATCGCCTCTCTTGATCGGCAGAAGGTCAGTAGAGAATTCAGTGACGGGGTTACTCCAATTACCTGCATCAAACATGTCTACAAGATTTGCAGATTCTAATCCTTCCGGTTGTGATGGTATACCGGGGTTAGTAGCAGGAACAGCAGCAGCAATTTGATTTAACTGAGATTCAATCATTTTATTAAAGCTAATTTGATTCTTGATGGCAGTAGAGAAATTATCCATTCTATTATTTATATTTTCTAGCATTTTATCATTAGATGCCAATTTCTTAGATAGGTTATCCATTAACTTTCCTTGATTAGACACTAACTCTCTCAAAGGTGGAAAATTATTATTATTGTTGTAAGAATTGTTACCTTGATAATTACCTGAGTAGTTAGGCCTCTGTTGATTCCAACCTTGATTTTGTTGAGGACGGTTGTTGTAGTTGTTGTTGTTGTTGTTGATGTAGTTCACATCCTCAAGTATCTCAGGGCAGTGGTTGCCTGAGTGTCCAGTGTCTCCACACTCCTCACAAGTCATGTGAGAGTCGTAGATGTGCATAACTTTTTTCTTATCTCCAGCTCTATCGTCGAGCTTCTTCATGAGCAGGTCTAGCTTTGCAGACAGCATGTCTACCTCTTTCAGCTGATGCATACCTCCACCTCTCTTGCGTGTCTGGGTCCTCTCTTCATTCCAGCTTTGATTGGACGCCATCTTCTCCACAAGAGCTGTGGCTTGTGGTATAGTAAGTGATAAGAATGCTCCTCCAGCTGCAGCATCCATGGTCTCTCGGGCACTGTTGCTGAGCCCATGATAAAACGTCTGCATCAATAGCCAACTCTTCATTCCATGATGGGGACATTCTAGGATGTAGTCTTGAAAGCGCTCCCATGCTTCTGGAACAGATTCATCATTTTGTTGCTGAAAACTTGTAATCTTCCCACTGAGAGCATTGGTCTTGCCCATGGAAAAGAACTTAGCCAGGAAGTTTGTTGAGCAGAGTGCCCACGTAGTATTCTTCTCCTTTGTAGCGTAGAACCACTGCTTCACTCTTCCTAACAGTGAGAATGGGAAGAGGCGAAGTAGTATAGCATCTTTGGAAACTCCTGATATGGTGAATGTGTTGCAAATCTCCAGGAAGTGTTGTAAATGAGCACTAGCATCTTCGTGTGCCTTCCCACAGAACTGGTTGGATTGCACCATGTTGATAAGTCCAGGCTTGAGCTCAAAGTTGCCATCGATATCTGCAGCAGGTCCAGTGCGGATGTTGTCCGTAGTGGGAGCTGAGAACTCGCGGATTGATTTGTTCGCCATGGCTTCGAACTCTGAAGACAAGTTCCGGTGATCTTCTTGATTGGATGAAGCTTCTTGCTGAAGTGTTGATGATTTCTTTAGCTTGGCTCTCGTCTTCTTGAATAATGCTTCGGGATTGTCAACAAAATTTCCTGGAAGATGTCTTCTATTCATACATTCCCCTGCATAAGATGAAATAGGAAAATATCGGGGTAAAACTGTATGAGAGAATAGATAAGCTCAATCATATTAGTGATGCGAATGATAACTCAAAATCCTTTATTCCATTCCTGATTAGTAATCAACCTTCCCCGGCAACGGCGCCAAAAATGCTTGTTGGGTATTTTACCAAAAGTAGACTAAGTTCTCTAAATATAGTAACGGTGCCAAAAATGCCAAACCTATCTCTCACACCACTTAAGCCAAGTTGTCATCCCCAGCATGATATAAGAGATGCGGTATTGAAATATGCAATTGCTCTTCTAAATAAATAATGAATGGGATCTGCAAGCGCACAGATTAATACCGATGCAGCATTTTAACCGGAAAGTATTCCAGGTATCGTTATTTATATTTTTACCACTGCGAAGGGATTAGCAATCATCAATATTGATTACAGAATAGAATATGAGATTGAGCATCTATCATTGCATGTATAATTGAGAACATTATATCTTACTCTTCATACAGGGATAAGTGTCACATAAAAGATATATGAAATAATAATAGTGACAAGGATAACTAATCTGATCTAGCCACATAATAAATATGATAAGCACCTCAATTAGATACTCTAGAAAGTCATTAGCATGGTATTAGAACGAACTACAAGAATATTCCCTAAGTTATTCTCAACTATATAGTCTAGCATTATCATAGTTAGTGCAAGCATACTTGGCAATCATTGCGAGACAAGACTACGCCCATGCATAGTGATATTAGCAAGGAATATGAGAAACATAGCAATCACTCCCCTGTAATAATGTTGCTCTGCCAGCCCAATACACGAGAGGGGGACTATATAAGAATCAATGAAGCTGTCACTATCACGAACCACCCCACGATCTAGCATATTGGGTACAAATCGCAGATAAATACGGTATAAGCACCACGCCTACACAATATCTATCATTTACCCATGGATCCGATGGATAAACGCTATACGATCCTAAGCATGTATATAGATCCAATCTAACTAAGCCAAGTATATAACTATGATAAACTAAGACCCCCTCCAGGCGCCAGGGGGTCTGGTTTTATAGTCCCTTCAAGTGAATATGGGCCATTGGGTCAAACCGACATATATTGTATGGTTTAGATTCATCCTTTAGGTCGGTGGAGATCTCCCACGAAGCAGAGTCCTGATTGGACTCAGAGGTAGGGCGGGCGCCCTGACCAACTGGGCGGGCGCCCAGGGTCAGGCCCCGTTTCGCCTCCGCTTCGGTCTCGTGGCTTCTGGAGTCTTCTAGATGTAAGATAATTGCGCGGCACGTTAATATCTCTATGTAATCCCGATGTGTGGGCCTTTCTTCCGTATTTCCTGATAACCCCCTGCAGAAATAGACAAACACTAAAACTCGTGGAATTCTGTCAGATAAAACCCTAAGTCTAGATGTTGATTTCATTTGGATCCTTTTCTTTATTTATTTGATAATTAAATTTGATACTTAAGGACTGTCAACAAGCGTCTCCGTCGTCTTGAGGAGAAGGCAGCTCTTCCTCCGTCCTCTCCTCTTCGTGAGTTCGAGGACCCCTATGATGAATATGACAACATGCATCAGACTTCTGTTGATGAGGATGAGGAGCGGCGGGATCCTCCTCCACCCTCTGCCTTTGATCCATTCTATGGTGGTGGGATCCCTGCTGGGTTCTCCATAGAGGACACCGAGGCCGGCTTTGCTTATCAGGATATCTTTGGAGCCGCGGATGATGTCACTAGGGCCTCTGCCTCTGCTGCGCCTCCTCACGAGCAGTCTACCTCCGCTGATCCTCATGGTAAGGGGCCGCTGCGTACCTTGATTGACTACGACGACGACGATGACCTCGATGATGATGATGATGAGTAGTCTTTCTAGCTCTTTCTCGCAGCCTACCCTTTTTGGCACTTGCTGCCAAAGGGGGAGTGTTAGGCTTATCTTTGATGTAATAAGTTAGTTGTTGGTGCCCGTCTTAAACCTTTCTAAGTGGTGAACTATGTGTGGTGAACAAGAACTACGTTTGTGTGATGGTTGATTGTAAGCTAAACACTTTTATTTCTTTATTATATCTTGCTTGTGTTAGCTTCTTTGGACCTTTGTTGATGCAATGTAGTTTTTGAATGGTTATTGTGAGCCCTTTAGTTCTTGCATAATCATTCAACTTCTTCTTTTACTCCTTGTGATATATCCTGTCATACGCATCACGGTTTATGTAACACCGTAGGTGTTAAGCATGCACTTAGTCTCACCAAAGTCATGCATAAGCATTTCCATCAAGCATAAGCATCATGAGCATGACACTCTTTTCAAATTATGATTTTATGTGCTTCATTTCATGTGTTTTAAATATGTTAAAAATATGATACTTGTTTCTAAAATAGTGAAATATTCAAATTAGGTTGCTTTAGGTGTAAGAAGAATTAAGAACATTTTTGTGCAATTTTTGGAGCTATGCAATTTGAGAAATGGAATTTATACAAAAATATCCAAAAAGAATTTAATTAAAATCTAGAACTAAGTTTTAACTTGTAATTCAAATTTTGTTTGGAATTTGGTCTTGCTTGTTAAAGCAAAGTTGTAGAGTTTTTAATTTGGAACAATTTTGTTTTTGGGAGCAAGAGGTGAAAATGCTTTTTGGCTGGTCCAAATAATTTTAGAAAGGAATTTGGAAAAAGAATTTCAAAAAAAAAGAAAGGGGGAGCTGTTCACTGGCGGGCCGGCGCCAACCAACCGGCCCAGCCAGCGAAGCCAGCCCAGGCCGACCGCGCCGCGTCCACCTCCTCCCCGCGCGCGCTCGGACACGGCCGCGCCGCGCGCGCCCGACCGCGTCAGGCCGACGGCGCCGCGTGGACGGCATGCGCTGCTCGCCGGCGCCACGACCCCCCCCCCCTCCGCTGCGGACAGCGCCACCTCCCTCGCCATTCTCTCCTCCACCCGGTGCGCGCGCCCTCGCTCTCTCTCGCGCTCTCCTGCCTCCTCTCCGCGCGCACCGTGCCGCCGCTCGCCATTGGAGCTCCCCGAGCTCCGCTCGCCGTGTTCTCGGCACTTCGTCGCCTCTCAGCGCCTCCTTCCACCTCTCCGAGCTCCGCATTCGTCTCCGCGTGCTCGGACGTAGATTCTAGCGAGCCGAATCGCTCGCCGGAGAGTCCGCGGCCTCGCCGGAGCTCTCCGCGGCGTCGGCATCGCTGGTTTTCCCCCTCCCGAACCTCTCTTGCCTCGCTAGCGCGCGCATTATGGTCGTCGTGGCTCCCTGAGTCGCGAGAAGCCGCACTCGAGCGCTCTACCGGAGCGTGGTGGCCGGCACCGCTGCGGCAGCGCCGCCGGTCCGCCATTGCCGGTGGCCAACTCGCTGTGCGGGGTTTCAGGGCGAGTAAAGGGGTGGGATCGAGTCGCAAGAGGGAGGCGAACGTGTTGGTGCCATTGGTTCCGGCCGAGAGGCATCACCGGCGGCGAGCCGTCGTCGGGGATCCTCTCCCCTCTCGGTGTCCTGGCCAGCGGGCCCGGCTGGCAGGCGGGTCCGCTCGTCAGCGGCCGCGGGTGCACTGCACCGGGTGCACCTAGCGGGGTCACGGGGTGGATGACAGGTGGGGTCCTCTGACTCGCGTGTCCCGCCTGTCAGTGACTCCGAGGGAATGGATCCGGGTGCGTTTAGTGTTTTAGGTGGTTTTCCGTTTTAAAAGTTTTTCCAGGAAATGATTTAAATGTTCAAAAATCCATATCTTGATGAATATAGCTCCAAAAATGGTGAAATAAATTTTGGTGTGTTCCTTATTTCCAGATCTATAGCCTAGTATGATTGCATGTCATGTTTGAGTAACTTTCCTGTAAGAATATAATTAATCCATGTTTTTCCTAAACTTGGAAAATGCATAGTAAATAAAATAGGGTTCAGAAAAATGTAAAACTTGTTTTGCTAGCTCTGCATGTGTGTTTAATCACTGAGAAAATATTGTTACATATTATTTGGTGTATAAATGAATTTATGGTAATTTAAATGCTTGCATGGCAGTGCTTTATGATTTTTAATAATTAAATGGGTCATGCAATAAATCTGGAAAATTTGGTGGGTGTTTCTTATGATATTAGATAAATTGTAAAAATATGAAATCTGTTGTTTGACACTTATATCACAGTAGGGTGATTTTACTTGCCTTATTAATTAATCTTGTGATTTTTGTGGCTCAAAATAAGTATCCAAAAATTATGAAAAATTTACAATAGACTTTATGATTAACTAGTAGTCTCCTGTAATTTTTCTGGAATTTATTGATGAACAGAATTGCATGTGATTTTTAATGGGCTTAGAAATGAATAAAGAAAATTATGAATGGTTGTATATATAGGTTGAATGGAATAAGTTGGGTTTGGTGTATCTTTGAAGCATCATGGAGGTTGCTGGTTGCATTTGAAAAATAATTGTAGAAGAGAATGCAATAGATGCTTAATCCAAGTGCCTGTTCTTGGATGATGTTGCATACATTGTAATGAACATGACCAAGTGTATCATCCATGCATCATGTCATGGTCCTTTGGTACTTTCTCGTACAAGCATCCACTCGGGCATCTAGCACTCCACTCATGAGCATATATGCATCATACAGGCTCGCAGGAGAACGAAGTGGGACCCGAGGAACCCGAGGAGATACAGGAGCAGGAACCTCCGGAAGCACAGGAAACCGGAGAGGAATTGCAAGAGGGTCCGGATCACCGACCCAGCACCTTTGAGAAAGGCAAGCCCCGGAGCATTCTAAGTCTCCCTATTCTCGCTAACTTATATAAAGTGTTATACCTGTTCTACTGTATTGCATATTAAGTGATAGGAGTTGCCTGATACCGTTGCTGCATATGTACTCCTTGTTATCCCTACTCGTTTATCTACCTTGTCCTATGTAGATAGGCGCAGAGTCTATGCTTAGCTTGCTTAGTCCGGTAGAAGTCGGGTGATGTCCTGTTACCTGCGAGATATAGGTGGATACCTGCTTGTTTAAGCAGTGGTTGCTTGGGGAAAGAAATAACCAAGTGTGAACTGTAATTGGAGACCGGGCAGGGTCTTATGGTGGGTTGCCCATAGAGCCCCTGCCTGTGTCGATTAAGGACCGATCGTTGACGGCCCTCTTGTCATGTTGAACGCATGCCCCACATTTAGCTGGAAGGATAAGTCGTTCCGACCGCGAAGCCTGAGCACTATCCGGGCCGGGAATCGGCCCGATGTATGCGCTGTATTGGTGATGGTTGAGGAGAACGACGAGGGCGCGGCGCGCAACCTTGATACCTCAGTCGCCGGAACGGTCCTCGGGTACGGGCGGTGCCTGTCGAACCCGCGAATTGGTCCTGGATAGTGCAACACGGTGACCTGTAGCTCACTTGATCAGTGAGTGTGGTTTGTGTGGGGAATAAATTCGCCAGCTGGTTAGAAATCGATTCGAATCGCCATCGCTCCTGGATAGTGAGCACTTGACATGAGCCCTGTCCTCGTAGTAAGGACTATGGAACACTTGGGTTAAAATTAAACGGGTTTATGACTGCTGTGATGAGGTACTATCATAGTCTCATACTTGCTTGTAATAGCACAGGAGCAAACCTAGATAATAGACAATGATACTTTCAACTTGAGCAGATTAAAAGAAGAAAAGACTTATGTAGGTTCGGGTAATAAAACCTTGCGGTCTTTGCAAAATGGTTGTCAGCTACCCCACTAAATAGCCTTCATGATCCTTGATGAGTCTTTATTTTAAGTTTATGACGGGTAAGTCTAGCTGAGTACCTTCTCGTACTCAGGGTTCTATTCCCATGTTGTTTTGCAGATGGTCAAATGTACTATGGTTATTGCATCCTCTGTCTGTACCCAGCTATGGGTGATGACTAGACCAAGGGCGATGGTCACTCCGTCTCTTCTTTTGCTTTTGTGGGAATGACCGAACTATGGCACTGTATCAGACTTATCGTGTGTGTTGTAATTTCAAACTATGAAGCTTCCGCTACTTGAAGAACTTGGTTTGTAATAACTTTAAGCACTCCGATGTATTTTATGAATGTTGAAATCTGGATGTACTTGTGGATGGCGGCCGCTAAACTTATTACGATCTTGGCTGTTATGCGATGTGTGGTTTGAAATCCTTCGAGATTTCACAGACTACCGGGATTATATGGGCTTAAGCGTGATGGTTCGACTATGCAAATGGTCACTATTAGGCTTAATCTCTTATAATTTGGTCGGTTCTGTTACAGCTGGCATCGGAGCAAGGTTTAGCGAGTTACTGTTCATAAGTACGTTCTAAACAAAATCTAAACCGGTCTAATGAAGGATTTTGGTAGTTAATGAGGATCAAGGTGTTAAACTAAGTTTTGGAAAATTATCTAGTGTGCCATGGTCATATCCTTTATGCCCAGTTAAGGACTCTAAGGTGGCTAGTTAAGTACTGACTTGGGGGTTAATGCATCATATTTTCATTTCGTCGCTCATACGGCGTGCAAATAGTATGAGTGCCATTCATTTGAGTGGTAATGTATGGATCAATTCTTCCTCTACGCCATGGTAAGTGGGAGTTGTGAGAGCATGATCGGATACACTGCCGGTCTAGGGGAGTGTTGTCAGGTGTTGTGCCATGCGCACATGTTGGTGTGTCTTGGGAACAGTACCGCATGCTGGGAATTCCGTCCTGAGCGGCGATGCCGTCAAAAGGGCGATGATGTGGGTAGTGACACATCGCATGCATGGACGGGTGTCTGTGTGTGCGAAGTGCCTAGTTTTAAATTCCTATTCTGCACGATCATACTGTGGGTGGGCTGAAATGAGTTTTTTGCATGTACCCTAACCACGTTCTCGCTTAGAACGCTAGTTACGTTATGAGCGAACGTTGTATGCCACCGCGTATACCGCTTAGTGTTAACTTTTGTTTTCTAAGTTTGTGAGATCGTAAGTTCGTACATGCATCATGTGCATTTCATATCATTGCTTACTTTCCCCCTTAATTTAATCTGTCCTAATTCTAAATAAAATAATTAAAGGTAATCCTCACTCTTACCCACGGTATTCCATTTGCAGCAGATGGCACGCACTAGGCTCACCGCTCGCAAGTCCACTGGTGGGCGGGCCCCTCGCCGTCCGTTGGCAGCTAGGAGCTCGCGACATAAGAGCAAGTTCCTAGAGGAGTTTGGGATGCCCACTTTGCTTTGGAGGGTGCTCAGTTCGATGGGGTATCCCGAAGGAAGGGAGCCTCGCTACTATTGGGATAAGGAGCCGCTTGGTGATGAGACCCTGGTGGGGATCGAGGCAGTTGTCCCTACCAGTGGAGGAGACCCTGCTTGGGGCGGTTGGGTGTACGAGTCCCGAGGTGTCACGCCTTTCCACGGTGCCAGCAGGGCAGCTTTCGCAGTTCTGAGGGACCTCATGGAGAGGTTTCCACAGGAGCTGGCCCACGCCTTCGCTGGGGTGTTTCCCCGGGGTGACCCTTACACTTCGGTGTGGGATCAGTCCGAGGTGAATGCTCTAGAGAGGAGTGCGGATGAGGACCAGCATAGTGACAGTGCAGCTATGAGTGCCATGTACGCGTTGATGAAGACCTATGGAGGCCTGGAGCGTTGTTTGGGTCGCTTGTCCGGGTCTCTTCTCACCGTCCAGGATGAGAAGCGTCAGTTGCAGCGTGAGTTTGACTCTGAGGTTGAGAGGCTACAGGCAGAGTTGGCTCGCGTGACCAGAGAGAGAGACCAGGCAGTCCAGAAGAACAGTGAGCTGAGTCAGGACCTGCTTGCAGTGCGGGAGCAGAAGGACAGGGTGACTACTGCTCACAGGAACTGCGAGCGCATGCTAGTCCATGTGCTTGGACAGAGGAATGAAGCCTGGCACGAGGAGGACACTTTGAGGGCCCGACAGCTAGAGCTAGAGCAGCAGCTAGCTAATGCCGAGGAGTACAATGAGAACTTGCATGAGGAGATCCACCAGCTGCATAACTAGCTCCACCCTCACCACCTGCCTGGAGCAGCTGAGCTAGACTCTGAGGACGAGATGGACGCGGACCCCGAGATAGGAGCAGCTGCTAGTCAGGATGAGGATGGCTCCGGCATGGACAGTGACCATAGCGAGTAGATGCTAGGGCTCTAGAGCTAGTCCTTCCTCTTTTGTGATGTATGTTGCATGACATGTCATGTACTTTTGGATCTGGGTTGTGTAAGACTTTATGAGTTGATGCTGAAAGTCCAGTGTATGTATGCTGGCAAGTTGGATGTACGCGAACCTTGTTGCGTGAATGTTAAGTAATCTGTTAGTGATGTTGTGCGTGGTTGATGAGTTGTTGTGCCTTTGTTTATTGTGTGAATTTATTCCCTCAGTAAATTTAGTATGGCACGATTTTACACATTTTCTACCGGTTGATGGCAACTCCTAACGATTGCTTATCATTGGCGTATGCAGATGGTGCAAACACGTGGCGGGGGTAACGGCAACCCGGGTCTTGGAGCAGGTACATCTGGAAATGTGGCTCAACGGAATGAGGACCGAGCGCCAACACCACCACCACCTCCCCCGTACACTGCGGATGTGTTTTTCGCGCAGTTTCTGGGAAGCCAACGCCACATGGAGCAGATGCAGCGCAACATGGAAGAAGCTTTGCGCAACATAGCTGACAATACGCGTCGTGGGGATAATCAGGGTGGCCGGGAGGTCAACCAGCACAGTTCGTTCAAGGACTTCATGGATACCAAGCCACCAATCTTTAAGGAGGCCTTGGAACCGCTCGAAGCAGATGAGTGGATCAACACCATGGAGCAGAAGTTTCGTCTTCTCCGAATGACAGAAGAACTCAAGGCTGAGTATGCGGCACATCAGTTGCAAGGACCCGCTGGGATTTGGTGGTCCCATCACCGTACCACCTACCCAGAAGGGACCCCAATCACTTGGAACCGCTTCACCACCGCTTTCCGGGGAAATTACATTCCTCCTGGTGTGGTTGAAATGAAGGTTGGGGAGTTCATGAGGCTGTCCCAAGGGACGAAATCTGTGAAAGAGTATCTACACGCTTTCAACAATCTTGCTCGCTATGCCCCTGAGTTTGTGAACACGGAGGCCAAGAAGATTGCTAGTTTCCAGAGGGGCTTGAATCCAAAGATGCTGAAGACCATGGGTACAGGGGCCAGGGCTACTTTCAATGCCTATATCAGCGACTGTCTGACCCAAGAGAACAATAACAACAACTACAGTGCATCCAAGTCACGTAAAAGGGCTTTTGAAGCAGGATCATCCCAGTCCAGGGCACCAGTGGCAGGGCGACAGCAGTATCGTCCTCCTGCCCCAGGTGCTAGGTTCCGACCGCCGCAGAGAAGGAACACCGGACATCCAACACAGCAGAAGCCGTACAAGGTGGCGATAGCTCCTGCCAAGCCAAAGGCAATTCAAGCCGCAGCACCTGCCGTCAACAGTGCGCCCAAGGGTCCATGCTATAACTGCCACAAGATGGGGCACTTTGCTAAGGAATGTCCCTACCCCAAAAGGCAGCAGCCAACCTATCCAGCTCGTGTGCACCATACCTCGATCGAGGAGATTCCGGAAGGAGAACCGGTAATAGCTGGTATGTTTCCTGTCAACCAACATCTTGCAGTTGTTTTGTTTGATTCTGGATCGTCGCATTCATTCATGAGCCAAGCATTTGCACAAAAGCATAATCAGCCAGTTACTGAGTTAGGTTATGGCTATCGCATCAGCTCAGCCGGAGCCGATGTGTTGACTAATAAAACGGTAACAGGAGTTACCTTGGATATCAGTGGTCGGAGGTTCCGTGTAAATCTTGTGGTCATGCCAGGACTGGTTTTGGATGTCATCATTGGAATGAACAAGATGACTGATTGGGGCGCGGTTATAGATACCGGGAATAGAACTCTTTCCCTTAGAGACCCGCAAGGGAAGGGGGTGCTTCAGGTCAAGCTACCTAGACGGTTGGACTTCGCCAGTCTTTCATGTGCAGTACAGGTAGTCTCTCTAGAACACATACCCGTGGTATGTGAGTTCCCTGATGTGTTTCCTGAGGATTTACCAGGACTTCCCCCAGATAGGGAGGTAGAGTTTGCAATCGAGTTGATACCAGGTACAGCACCAATATCTAGAAGGCCGTATCGGATGCCCCCAAATGAACTCGCTGAGTTGAAGAATCAACTAAAAGAGTTGCTGGATAAAGGGTTCATCCGGCCAAGCTCGTCGGAATGGGGTTGTCCAGCGTTGTTTGTGAAAAAGAAGGATCAGTCGTTGCGCATGTGCGTGGACTATCGTCCACTCAATGCAGTGACAATCAAAAATAAGTATCCCTTGCCAAGGATTGATATCCTGTTTGATCAGTTATCCAAGGCAAGAGTGTTTTCTAAGATAGATTTGAGATCTGGGTATCACCAAATCAAGATTCGTCCGCAAGATATCCCGAAGACTGCTTTTTCCACCAGATATGGGTTGTATGAGTATCTTGTCATGTCCTTTGGGTTGACGAATGCTCCTGCATACTTTATGTATCTGATGAATTCAGTCTTTATGCCTGAATTGGATAAGTTTGTTGTGGTGTTTATCGATGATATCCTGGTGTATTCAGAAAATGAGCAAGATCACGCCGAACATCTGAGAATCGTGCTGACCCGGTTACGAGAGCATCAGTTATATGCCAAGTTCAGCAAGTGTGAGTTCTGGTTAAAGAAAGTTCCTTTCCTAGGGCACATTCTGTCTGAAGAAGGAATTGCTGTGGATCCATCAAAAGTGCAGGAAGTCATGGACTGGAAGGCACCAATTTCGGTCTCGGAAGTTAGAAGTTTTCTTAGTCTGGCCGGGTATTATCGTCGTTTTATACCTGACTTCTCCAAGATTGCTAAGCCAATGACAAGTTTGCTACAAAAGGACCATAAGTTTATCTGGACGGAAGGGTGTGAGTTAGCCTTCCGCACCTTGCGAAAGTTGCTAACCACTGCTCCCGTTCTGGCACAACCTAATATAGAGAAGCCTTTTGATGTGTTTTGTGACGCATCGAAGAGTGGCCTGGGGTGTGTGTTGATGCAAGATGGCAGGGTGATAGCTTATGCTTCCCGACAGTTGAGAAAGCATGAAGTCAACTATCCAACGCACGACCTTGAGTTAGCAGCAGTGGTACATGCTTTGAAGATCTGGAGACATTATCTGCTAGGAAATAAGTGTCACATTTATACCGATCATAAGAGCTTGAAGTACATCTTCACGCAGTCCGAGCTGAATATGAGGCAACGACGGTGGTTAGAGCTAATCAAGGACTATGACCTGGAAGTTCACTATCATCCAGGCAAGGCTAATGTAGTAGCAGATGCTCTAAGTCGTAAACCACACTGTCAAGTGGTTCAACCGTTGTTTGAAGATGGGTTCAATCTCATGCATCCTGAGGTCTTATGTCATATACAACTCAGTTGTTCACTCGAGAGTCAAGTCATTGAAGGTCAGAAAACAGACAAGGGTATCTTCCATATCAAAGAAAAGATCAAAGATGACCCAAAGACTCAGTTCCGGGTTGATGAGAAGGGGGTACTGTGGTTTCAACAGCGGTTAGTGGTCCCGAAAGATCGGGAGTTGAAGAATCGCATCATGGATGAAGCCCATCTCTCTAAGCTTTCTATTCATCCTGGCAGTAGCAAAATGTATCAAGATCTAAGGCCCCACTTTTGGTGGACCAAGATGAAGAAAGAAATAGCCGCTTATGTGGCCCGTTGTGACACGTGTTGCAGGGTTAAGGCCATCCATATGAAACCTGCAGGTCTGTTGCAACCGTTATCAGTTCCGGAGTGGAAATGGGAAGAGGTCAGTATGGACTTTATCACGGGTTTACCGACAACCAGGAAGGGGAATGACTCGATTTGGGTAATCATAGATCGATTGACCAAATCGGCCCATTTCATCCTTGTGAAGACTCGTTACCGACCTCCTGAGTATGCCGATATATATATGGCTGAGATTGTCAAGTTGCATGGTATTCCCAAGACAATCATATCAGATAGAGGACCGCAGTTCACCGCTCACTTCTGGGAGCGCATGCATAAGAGCTTGGGGACCAGTCTGATAAGAAGCACGGCGTATCATCCCCAGACTTCAGGTCAAACCGAGAGGCTAAATCAAGTGTTAGAAGACATGTTGAGGGCCTGTGTGCTATCATCCAAGGGATCATGGGAGTCGTGGTTACCGCTGGCTGAATTCTCCTACAATAATAGTTATCAAGAGAGCATCAAGATGGCCCCGTTTGAAGCTTTGTATGGTCGAAGATGTAGAACTCCACTAAACTGGGTTGAACCTGGTGAAAGAAGATACTATGGTATCGACTTTGTGAATGATGCCGAGAAAAAGGTGCATATCATACAGCAGCATATGCAAGCGGCACAGTCACGACAAAAGAGTTATGCGGATAAGAGAAGAAGGCCACTTGAATTCAACATAGGTGACTATGTGTACCTCAAGGTTACGCCAATGAAGAAAGTTCAACGTTTCCGAGTTCGAAGCAAGCTTGCACCCAGATATGTGGGACCATACCAAGTGCTAGAGAGGAAAGGCCCAGTGGCCTATAAGATTCAGTTACCTGAAGAGATGAGCTCGATCTTTCCGGTCTTCCATGTGTCGCAACTACGGAAATGTTTGAAAGTGCCTGAGCAAAGAATTGAACCTCGAGGGATCAAAATAAAAGCAGACTTAGAGTATAAAGAGCAGCCAGTGGGGATTGTGGATACCAAGGAGCGAGTAACCCAAAACAAAGTTGTCAGAACTTATAAAGTGGTGTGGAGTCATCATGACGATAGGGATGCCACTTGGGAAACAGAGGATTACTTAAAAACAGTTTATTCAAAATTTCACAAGAAATGGTTAGTAACCCAAAATCTCGAGACGAGATTTCCCTAAGGGGGGAAGGGCTGTAACACCCTAGGTGTTAAGCATGCACTTAGTCTCACCAAAGTCATGCATAAGCATTTCCATCGAGCATAAGCATCATGAGCATGACACTCTTTTCAAATTATGATTTTATGTGCTTCATTTCATGTGTTTTAAATATGTTAAAAATATGATACTTGTTTCTAAAATAGTGAAATATTCAAATTAGGTTGCTTTAGGTGTAAGAAGAATTAAGAACATTTTTGTGCAATTTTTGGAGCTATGGAATTTGAGAAATGGAATTTATACAAAAATATCCAAAAAGAATTTAATTAAAATCTAGAACTAAGTTTTAACTTGTAATTCAAATTTTGTTTGGAATTTGGTCTTGCTTGTTAAAGCAAAGTTGTAGAGTTTTTAATTTGGAACAATTTTGTTTTTGGGAGCAAGAGGTGAAAATGCTTTTTGGCTGGTCCAAATAATTTTAGAAAGGAATTTGGAAAAAGAATTTCAAAAAAAAAGAAAGGGGGAGCTGTTCACTGGCGGGCCGGCGCCAACCAACCGGCCCAGCCAGCGAAGCCAGCCCAGGCCGACCGCGCCGCGTCCACCTCCTCCCCGCGCGCGCTCGGACACGGCCGCGCCGCGCGCGCCCGACCGCGTCAGGCCGACGGCGCCGCGTGGACGGCATGCGCTGCTCGCCGGCGCCACGACCCCCCCCTCCGCTGCGGACAGCACCACCTCCCTCGCCATTCTCTCCTCCACCCGGTGCGCGCCCCCTCGCTCTCTCTCGCGCTCTCCTGCCTCCTCTCCGCGCGCACCGTGCCGCTGCTCGCCATTGGAGCTCCCCGAGCTCCGCTCGCCGTGTTCTCGGCACTTCGTCGCCTCTCAGCGCCTCCTTCCACCTCTCCGAGCTCCGCATTCGTCTCCGCGTGCTCGGACGTAGTTTCTTCGCGCAGGTAAGCGGTTCTAGCGAGCCGAATCGCTCGCCGGAGAGTCCGCGGCCTCGCCGGAGCTCTCCGCGGCGTCGGCATCGCTGGTTTTCCCCCTCCCGAACCTCTCTTGCCTCGCTAGCGCGCGCATTATGGTCGTCGTGGCTCCCTGAGTCGCGAGAAGCCGCACTCGAGCGCTCTACCGGAGCGTGGTGGCCGGCACCGCTGCGGCAGCGCCGCCGGTCCGCCATTGCCGGTGGCCAACTCGCTGTGCGGGGTTTCAGGGCGAGTAAAGGGGTGGGATCGAGTCGCAAGAGGGAGGCGAACGTGTTGGTGCCGTTGGTTCCGGCCGAGAGGCATCACCGGCGGCGAGCCGTCGTCGGGGATCCTCTCCCCTCTCGGTGTCCTGGCCAGCGGGCCCGGCTGGCAGGCGGGTCCGCTCGTCAGCGGCCGCGGGTGCACTGCACCGGGTGCACCTAGCGGGGTCACGGGGTGGATGACAGGTGGGGTCCTCTGACTCGCGTGTCCCGCCTGTCAGTGACTCCGAGGGAATGGATCCGGGTGCGTTTAGTGTTTTAGGTGGTTTTCCGTTTTAAAAGTTTTTCCAAGAAATGATTTAAATGTTCAAAAATCCATATCTTGATGAATATAGCTCCAAAAATGGTGAAATAAATTTTGGTGTGTTCCTTATTTCCAGATCTATAGCCTAGTATGATTGCATGTCATGTTTGAGTAACTTTCCTGTAAGAATATAATTAATCCATGTTTTTCCTAAACTTGGAAAATGCATAGTAAATAAAATAGGGTTCAGAAAAATGTAAAACTTGTTTTGCTGGCTCTGCATGTGTGTTTAATCACTGATAAAATATTGTTACATATTATTTGGTGTATAAATGAATTTATGGTAATTTAAATGCTTGCATGGCAGTGCTTTATGATTTTTAATAATTAAATGGGTCATGCAATAAATCTGGAAAATTTGGTGGGTGTTTCTTATGATATTAGATAAATTGTAAAAATATGAAATCTGTTGTTTGACACTTATATCACAGTAGGGTGATTTTACTTGCCTTATTAATTAATCTTGTGATTTTTGTGGCTCAAAATAAGTATCCAAAAATTATGAAAAATTTACAGTAGACTTTATGATTAACTAGTAGTCTCCTGTAATTTTTCTGGAATTTATTGATGAACAGAATTGCATGTGATTTTTAATGGGCTTAGAAATGAATAAAGAAAATTATGAATGGTTGTATATATAGGTTGAATGGAATAAGTTGGGTTTGGTGTATCTTTGAAGCATCATGGAGGTTGCTGGTTGCATTTGAAAAATAATTGTAGAAGAGAATGCAATAGATGCTTAATCCAAGTGCCTGTTCTTGGATGATGTTGCATACATTGTAATGAACATGACCAAGTGTATCATCCATGCATCATGTCATGGTCCTTTGGTACTTTCTCGTACAAGCATCCACTCGGGCATCTAGCACTCCACTCATGAGCATATATGCATCATACAGGCTCGCAGGAGAACGAAGTGGGACCCGAGGAACCCGAGGAGATACAGGAGCAGGAACCTCCGGAAGCACAGGAAACCGGAGAGGAATTGCAAGAGTGTCCGGATCACCGACCCAGCACCTTTAAGAAAGGCAAGCCCCGGAGCATTCGAAGTCTCCCTATTCTCGCTAACTTATATAAAGTGTTATACCTGTTCTACTGTATTGCATATTAAGTGATAGGAGTTGCCTGATACCGTTGCTGCATATGTACTCCTTGTTATCCCTACTCGTTTATCTACCTTGTCCTATGTAGATAGGCGCGGAGTCTATGCTTAGCTTGCTTAGTCCGGTAGAAGTCGGGTGATGTCCTGTCACCTGCGAGATATAGGTGGATACCTGCTTGTTTAAGCAGTGGTTGCTTGGGGAAAGAAATAACCAAGTGTGAACTGTAATTGGAGACCGGGCAGGGTCTTATGGTGGGTTGCCCATAGAGCCCCTGCCTGTGTCGATTAAGGACCGATCGTTGACGGCCCTCTTGTCATGTTGAACGCATGCCCCACATTTAGCTGGAAGGATAAGTCGTTCCGACCGCGAAGCCTGAGCACTATCCGGGCCGGGAATCGGCCCGATGTACGCGCTGTATTGGTGATGGTTGAGGAGAACGACGAGGGCGCGGCGCGCAACCTTGGTATACCTTGGATACCTCGGTCGCCGGAACGGTCCTCGGGTACGGGCGGTGCCTGTCGAACCCGCGAATTGGTCCTAGATAGTGCAACACGGTGACCTGTAGCTCACTTGATCAGTGAGTGTGGTTTGTGTGGGGAATAAATTCGCCAGCTGGTTAGAAATCGATTCGAATCGCCATCGCTCCTGGATAGTGAGCACTTGACATGAGCCCTGTCCTCGTAGTAAGGACTATGGAACACTTGGGTTAAAATGAAACGGGTTTATGACTGCTGTGATGAGGTACTATCATAGTCTCATACTTGCTTGTAATAGCACAGGAGCAAACCTAGATAATAGACAATGATACTTTCAACTTGAGCAGATTAAAAGAAGAAAAGATTTATGTAGGTTCGGGTAATAAAACCTTGCGGTCTTTGCAAAATGGTTGTCAGCTACCCCACTAAATAGCCTTCATGATCCTTGATGAGTCTTTATTTTAAGTTTATGACGGGTAAGTCTAGCTGAGTACCTTCTCGTACTCAGGGTTCTATTCCCATGTTGTTTTGCAGATGGTCAAATGTACTATGGTTATTGCATCCTCTGTCTGTACCCAGCTATGGGTGATGACTAGACCAAGGGCGATGGTCACTCCGTCTCCTCTTTTGCTTTTGTGGGAATGACCGAACTATGGCACTGTATCAGACTTATCGTGTGTGTTGTAATTTCAAACTATGAAGCTTCCGCTACTTGAAGAACTTGGTTTGTAATAACTTTAAGCACTCCGATGTATTTTATGAATGTTGAAATCTGGATGTACTTGTGGATGGCGGCCGCTAAACTTATTACGATCTTGGCTGTTATGCGATGTGTGGTTTGAAATCCTTCGAGATTTCACGGACTACCGGGATTATATGGGCTTAAGCGTGATGGTTCGACTATGCAAATGGTCACTATTAGGCTTAATCTCTTATAATTTGGTCGGTTCTGTTACAGTTTATTTCTTGTCACACACACACTCTTTTAGGCACCCCATGGATTGCAAAATTTAGGGGGAGCTTGATCTTAATGTATGTCATCTTGATATTAATCAAGATTTGAAATTCCAAATTCAATGCATACATTAAGGGGGAGCCCAACCTGAGTTTTGGAATTCAAAAGCTCTACTTCTTTCAATCTTTTATAAGCCTAAGTTGGTTGTCATCAATTACCAAAAAGGGGGAGTTTGTAAGTGCATTCGCCCCCGATGTGGGTTTTGATAATTAATGACAATCAAATTAGGAACTAACCTGTCTATCAAGTGTAATCTACAGGTGCTAGTTCATTGATGGAATTAAACAAACACATTTGGTGAATCACAGCACCCCCAAAATTTCTTCATTTGAGCGACGTTTCAACTCAAGAAGCTACCTAGTTTTATTTCTTGTTTGAGTTATAGGAAACGCCGCACTATCAAGAGGGATGCAAATTAAGTTGGTAAGATGAGGATAAAGGTGCTCAGGTCAACTTAGGTTTTGCGCTTGAGAGACACACTTGAACGCACGAACTTCTGGGAAGTTTCTTCTCTGCCAGGGTGAGCCGGTAGTACCGGCCCTCAGGACCGGTGGTACCAGCAGTACCAGTTCTTCTCCTGAGTTTTGCGAGAAAATGAACTACCGGTAGTACCGGGCTTTGACCCGTGGTACCGGCTACTGCCGGTGGTACCGGTGAAATGCCGGTAGTACCGGCAGGCTAAAATCTCGCAGAACTGGTGTTTGCGGGAATTTGCACTGCCGGTGGTACCGGCGCTAGCCGGTGGTACCGGCTCAAGGCCGGTAGTACCGGTAGGCCTTTTTCTCGCATCTTCCACAGCCTTCTCACGTTTAGATCTGAGGACACCGGTGGTACCGGTGGTTGCACCGGTAGTACCGGCAGGTGTTCTGTACTCTAGTATAAATAGCTCTCTCCTCTTTTCTAACTGTTGGCTTGCTTATTCCAGCTACTCCACATCTGAGAAAATAGTCTTCAAGCTTTGTCTCACCCACTCTCTCTCCCTCTTGCTCCTAGACTTCATTTCTTGAGAGATTCGAGCTAGAGAAGTGAGATTAGAGAGTTGGGAGCTTTGATCTGTGACTTGAGCACTCCGTTCCTCGTCTTGCCGGTTTGGTTTGTATTTGTTACTCTTGGGTTCTTGGAACCCTAGCCGGCTAGGCGTTCTTCGTGGTTGCCCGTGTTGATTCATTTGTGAGGGCACCCCGAAGTGTTTGTTTTACCCCTTGATTCTTAGTGGAAACATCAAGCTAACCTTTATGGTTGCTTGAGAAGGAGGCCTAAGTGGAGATTGCCGAACCTCGGGAAAAACACCTTGTCTTGCTGTGGAGGTAGCTTCGACTACCCTTGTTTGTGTTCTTTGTGTTCCTCTCTCTCTTCCACTTTTCAACAGGTAAACAAAGGTCGATCTACGTTGTAGAGAAGGACTAAGCTAAGGAGACTCCAACAACATCCTCTCCTACACTTAGGAAAGTAGGGTAAAACTCAGATCTGAAATCTAAGCCCTTTACACTCTGGTTTCGTAGCTGTCTTAGGGAGTCGGTAGTACCAGCAGTTTGCGTCGGTAGTACTGGCTGTGTGACACCAGTAGTACCGGCCCAAACTGTCGGTGGTACCGACAGGCATTTGACTTCCGCAACTTGAGTTTTGAGTTTCAGGTTTTTAGATACGCCTATTCACCCCCCTCTAGGCCAATTAGATCGTTTCACTATTCCGCCGATAAAAAAACAAAATTGTGCACCAAATAAAACAGCCTTTACACAATATCATTGGATGATGTGATAGCCTTGAACAAATGCTGCGATGTCACTAGGAAATGCTCTAATTGGTGTTTTTGACTTGAAGACTTCTAATTCATCTGTTTTGAGTCATTAATCAAATCATTGTCATTTCCAGGCCATCCTTGAGGTACCTTCTATCTAAGGTAATAAATAGTAGATAGCGGTTTTGAAGCAGATTAGTGTCTGCATATATAATGGATCGCGGACAGCGGATGCTAGTGGAATATTTAATGTTTGGAACATATGCCATGCCACTAGTAATATCATATTTACTTAAATAATTAGAAGTTTTTAGTTAATTATTACATTTAATAACATAAAATTGAATAAATGCATTTAAATGAATTAAGATATAAATAAGATATGTGGACACAAATATTAATTAAGTTTTCATATCGATTGAATGATATCATTAATCATCTCATCATTCATTATGATGGTCTCTATTTAAAAATTTTATTATCATTGCAACCTCATCATTTTTACCTTCAACCTATAGTGTATTGTGAGGCTAGTCTCAATGCATGTTTCATGAGAGTGTCATGCACATTAAATAGGGTGCCACATAATTAAAATTGCTAACTTGGCAGGGTCATTAAATGAAGGAGTTTCATCAGATGAGAGAGAAGTTTCATCCTCATGAAACTCATGCGGCTCGGTTACCTAGTTTATAGTTTTAGTACCTCTGTCATGAAACTATGCATTGAGACTGGCCTGAGAAAACAACAGCAATAGCGGTTTGCAATAATGTAATTCTAAGTGTTGTAGCGGTTGCTAGTTCCAACATACTATATTTGATCCGTAGTAGTAGCGGTAGAGGACCGCTATTGTGGACGCTACTAACGCTATTTAGTATGCTTGTATCAACTTTCACAAGTGTGCACCACTCTTAACTCTCTAAGATATGTCGAGGTCAAGCAACTCATCTTAGCTCCTCTTTATAGTAGACCTTGGGGGGCACCACCATGGACTTAAGGAAGATGTCTTGGAGATAGCCTCCTCCAACTTTGGCAAGGTTTAGGGTATGGAGAAGCTCATCAACATTTCTCCTCTTCTCTCCTCCTTATTCTTCTTTCCTTATGTTCTGCACACTGGTTGTGTGTATGTGCACACGCGTGCACATATGTGTAACGTGGGGAGGAAGAGGGAGATATGCTTGTGGGTTTTGGGTGAATGTGTCAATGCATTCTGATGCACTGTTTATGGGTGGGATGCGGATTGTTTGACATGTGCGAGTTGGTCGAAGAGAGGCCTAGCATGTGGGATCGGGAAGGGTGTGCAACAGATAGCTCACTTTATGTATTTGCTAGGTGTCACCTTGTCCTAGTGGACTATCCGAGGTGACCATTGGTAAAAAGCACAATTCTAACTGGTTAATACTGATTTGGCTCAACAATTGTCAGATGATCCGTCATGAGTGTCAAACTATCTAGCAAGTTTGGGTGGTTGAGATGGGTTTTTACTAGCATGTCAAACTATCTAGCAAGGACAATGAATTGTCTATACCACAGGAAGTTGTGTTCAAACCAAGATTGTCATGTGGTGCCTAGGACAAAACTATATTTGGAGACACCTATTAGAGTATCAGTATGAGGGAGGACGAGAGAAGAGAAATGTCATACTATCGCAGTGACAGGTCAGAGGCGTCATCTGCGGTGAGGTGCGGGCAGGAGCAGTGCAATTATAAGGAGGGCTCAAGCTAGAGGTATGAGAAACAAGTTTATATAACAAGTTTAAAAATAATAGTTTCGAATTAAAAAGAAAATAGCAATTCCAACTTTTTAAGATAAACTTTGAAGTGTACAACTTTCTACGACATAGGGGCCGATGCAAAGCTCTCCCATGTAGATTAAATGGCAACAATCATTGTCGCAAAAATATAGGGAACAATCACTACTGACCTAGTGCCACATGTCAAGGTTCTCAGAAGATTTGAATATGGCAGACTATCAATACTGCCGCATTTTAGGACAACTCAAAAATCAGCTAGCAGACTATCAATACTGCCACGTGTAGACAACTAAATATTCAGCTAACCGAGGTGCTACGCGTCGTGAGCTGAACTTGAAAGGTCCCACGGTAGCAGCACATCATTGAACTTTTGAAGTTCAACAATCATAACCACACAGTACGCGCAGTGGAAGAGCATTGAAGATGAAAATTTTTTGGGTGTCACATCGGATATGTCGCAAGGATGTCGGAAGGGTTTTTAGAAACTAATAAAAAAACAAATTATATAGCTCATCTGGAAACTGCAAGACAAATCTATTAAGCATAATTAATCTGTCATTAGCACATGTGAGTTACTGTAGCACTTAAGGCTAATCATGGACTAACTAAGCTTAAAAGATTCGTCTCGTGATTCTCAACCAAACTGTGTAATTAGTTTATTTTTTATTTACATTTAATGTTCCATACATGTGTCCAAAGATTCGATGGGATAGATAAAAATTTGTTTGTGGGAAACTAAACAGGGCCTAAACAGGATATCTGCCGATTCAGTGTCGATGAGCACATAGAACGTTGAATTGGTGCGATTGCACTGGCGCATTATGAGTTCGTGACGCCGCCTAGTAAAACAACCAGGCCAGTAAAGATCTCTTTGATTATGAGAACAGGCAGCACTATAAGTAGAATTTTCAATGAAAAAGGAATTGCAAACCAATGACGCAACCAAAGGGTAGACCACAACCAAATTTGACGTCATTGATACAGGGATACAATTAGATATCACTTTGTGAAATTCACAATGGTAACCAAGTACAAATCTTAGCACCCAACTTTTAGAGATCCTAGAGCATAAACCAAAAATGGTGGAGCATTATCTCAGCCAAACGGCCAATATAGTGTGATTCAACTAGAACCCCAATATGCCGAACAAGAGCTTTATCATGCTTCAGTCTGCTCCCTCAAACGACGGATCGTGCTCCTGACAGTGACCGCACTAGCAGTGCTGCAAATACACAACAGAATTATAATCATGCTTGACAAATTATGGTTTTGGAACACAAGATGCGAGTCAGCAAAGAATTTACTTCATGGTGTAAGCACCACCAGCCTTGACCTTCCCACAGTCCTTGCATCCCCAAATACCAACTGCTTTCCTCTTCACAGCAAACTGGAAAGACAACACAGCAAATGTGGGACACTAGAGCAACTAGTACTTCTTCACATCTATCTTAGAAACAAATTACTCAATACTCATCATGCCTAAACATCTTATAAACCATTCAAATGTGAGAATAAACAGACAAATATATTTAAGAACAATTGCTTTTGTGCTCGAAATCAATCTGCAGCCTACAGTTCATAACATCCTAGTACTGTGTACTGGTGACGATACATAAAGACAGCTTGCAGTACAACAGATCAAAAAACAGAAAACTCAGGTGACATACCTTCCCACAGAACTCACAGAAGTACTTGGAGTGCTGAGATACCTCCATCTTCTTGATTTGCTTACGCAAGCTAGCACCATACCTGGTTCCTGTAATATTGTAATTTGCAAGGTTAACTTCATACTCCAGACGCACAAACTGGGAAATGCCATATTTATTAAGCATGTACCATATTTGCCAACAATTCCGGCCTTCTTGGTGCGCTTCGTCTGCATAGGCATTATAATAAAAACATAATAAATTACACAACTGCTCATTAAAATTGTTCAAGACAATATTACTGGTAACTGACTAAAGTTAGTATCAATAATTCAGAATAAAAGATTGTACCAATCAGGTGGGTTAACAGTTAACACAAGAGCAAAAATACAATTTCTTAAACATTAGGTAAGTAAACCATTAAAAACATACAGTTCAGCTAGTCGCTATTGACTCTCCAATAGCAACAAGAGAAAAATTACCCTATATACATCTGAATAAAGGAATAATAACAACTAAAATCAACACAAGTGAACCACTGATTATACATGAGGTATTCAAAGACTAAACCTAGCATTTGATACTACTTTCATGTTTCATGCTGCCTGGTGCAGCGCAGGGGCTTCAGATTACATAGCAAAGGTGTCAGGTGACCAGGTTGGATTTATGAAAAATGAGGTAGCAACTGCTCCAAACTACACTGCACCACACCATGGCAAACCTGAGGTAGCAACTGCTCCAAACTACACTGCGCAAAAGGCATTATGCAACGCTAAATTGCACAATCCAGGCTACTGACAGGCTAGCAAAATCCAACTACTCGCACGACCCTACGAACAGGCTAGTTTCACATAGGTACCCTAAAGCTATTACAGAATTCTGGTGTCCCTGTCATGCTAACAATACCACCTCATTAGTTTCACATAGGCCAATTTGGGTACCCTAAGACCTTAAATTTCCATGGAAACACGACTGATCCAAAGCAAGATTGCAGGCACGCTCCTATCCTGAAAAATAAAGTGATGCAGTCTCCGAATTCATATCGAGCTGAAGCTGCTGGACTACCAAGTCAAACAATAGGATCTCGCGCGACACATAATAACAAACGCCCAGAACTAGGAATCCACCGTGCGAACATTCTTGGTCACGGAACGAATGGGAGGAAGAGGAGAAGCGGCGTACCATCTCGGCGACGGGAGAGGAGCGGGGTGCGGGGCGGTAGCGGCGGCGGCGGCTGCGGCGGCGTGCGTGAGGGGAAGCTCGAGAAAGTGGCACGAGAGAAACTATATAGGAGGTGCTAGGGTTTCGTGGAAGTATATGGATCGGGCCTCTGTACTGATATGGATATGGGCCGGGCTAAAATGGAGTATGAGTACCTAAGAAAAAGTTCAAAAATTCCTCTGGAAAAAAAGAAAAAGTTCATAAACTACCATTCAAATTATTGATTTTGAGGACAGTTTTGTCCCGTTTTAGTTAAAAATTGTCTTTAAGCATTAAAAATTTCAAAATGATCACGAGATAGATTAGGATAGAAAAATGTAAACAAAATATTTCAATATCCTGGAAACATATTTAGAAAAATAAAAAAATAATTTTAGCTCAAGCGTAATGGAAAAAGTATTCATACAAATCTAGATTCCAAAACCATTCTAATCAATGTATAAACATTTATTACCAGAAAAAAAATTAGCTCAAGCTGATGCATTCATGCTATGCATTCTGCTGGTTGCGTGCTATATTTTTGTTGCAAAAGGTTTTCAATACATGTTTAGATATCAATTAGAATGTTTTGGAATTTTCTAGAATTTTTTTATATCTTTTGCATTTTCATGGAGCTAAATATATTTTTAAAGCAACTAGACAAATTTTCATGATCTCTAAATATTTATTTGAATTTGTCATATCCCAATCTATCCATTTTGGGATTTTTTAGAAACTTGGGGATATTTTTCTGTGGTTTACAACCATTATCAAGCATTGACTAGGTTTCTTTAAAAAAAAAGGACAAAATCGGCTTCAAAACCATTTCAAACTAGCGCAGGGAGGTACTTTATATGGTTTGAGAGTTTAGAGGATAAGATATACGGTTCTGAAGTTTGATGAGGATAATTAGACTACAACGACAGTTCAAGGAGTTAGAGTGTACTTTTTCCTAATTCAATGGCCAAAGCCTTTGTGACCTTCATAACTGTTGAATACCACCTGCTTCTCTATCTCGAAGTAACAAGCTCAAATCATATACTCACTCTTATAAAGCTAAATACCACTAGATGAATTTTCTCTTCATGCAAGGTGTCCATATCATTTCCCACTAAGTGACTCACTAAATGTTCTATCTCTTCATGCAAGGTGTCCACATCATTCTCCACTAAGCCCATGCCATCCTATATTAATTACAAAAATGACCATATCATTTATATCATGTGAAATATTTTAAATCTTTAATCTATTAACATACAAGTCATGTACATATACTATTTGTTTCATCACAAATCCTATAATGTAACCAAATATTATTTTTTCTTCTATTAGCTTAGCATTTTTTTACTAGATCAATAAAATACATGCAGGTCAAATTCGTGTATATATATATATATATATATACATATATATACATATATATATATATATACTAAACTAGGTGAATTCTCCGCGCGTTGCTGCGGAATTTTCTTAAAAATAAATCATTATATACATAGCACTACTATGTAGTATTCAATATATTATGTATATATATATATATATATATGAATTTGACTGACATGTATTTTATTGTATTAGATCTAGTAAAAATTGCTAAGCTAATAGAAGAAAAACAAATATTTGATTATATTATAGAGGAATTGGTGATGAAATAAATAGTGTATGCACATGGTTAATAGATTAAAGATTTAAAGTATTTCACATGATATAGATGACATGGTCATTTTTTGTAATTAATATGGGATGACATGGACTTAGTGGGGAATAATGTGGATACCTTGCATGAAGAGATAGAACATTTAGTGGGTCACTTAGTGGGGAATGATGTATATTATGTATACATATATATGAATTTGACTGATATGTATTTTATTGTATTAGATATAGTAAAAAATTGCTAAGCTAATAGAAGAAAAACTAATATTTGATTATATTATAGAGGAATTGGTGATGAAATAAATGGTGTATGCACATGACTTGTATATTAATAGATTAAAGATTTAAAGTATTTCACATGATATAGATGACATGGTCATTTTTTGTAATTAATATGGGATGACATAGACTTAGTGGGGAATGATGTGGACACCTTGCATGAAGAGATAGAACATTTAGTGGGTCACTTAGTGGGGAATGATGTGGACACCTTGCATGAAAAGAGAATTCATCTAGTAGGGTTTAACTTTATAAGAGTATATGATACCATATAGTAATGCTCGGTATATAATGATTTATTTTTAAGAAAATCCTACAGCAACGTGCGGGGAGTTTACCTAGTATCCTACATCTCAATGTCTAATAGCACACAAACGATACCTCTAGCTAGTTGTGATGATTATTTTAGCCTACGTAATGCAATGCCAATCAATTGGATTGTATTGATAGTTTAAGAGGTCAAATAGTCTTAAAAAATTTCTATGATATTTTTTACAAAAAGTCATCCTTTTTTTAAAAAAATTATGTAACTAAAAAACATAAACCCAATTATACTTAGAATATTTTAAAGTTTAGAGAATTTTTGTGATGCTTGGAAATAATGATAGTTCTTCGTTTCGTTTGATCTGATGGTTTAAAAATAGGAAGCACCATCTAAGAGGAACTTATAGGCCAAAAACTAGCTTTGTGATTAAATTGAAAGGGTACAATAGTACTTACATATGGATTTAGGGTTAGTTCTACGGATGTGGCAAAACGACATGGCTGGATCATGTGTCGACTTGATTTTTCTCGTGTCAATCCCTCATACCGGCCAGTGACATGTGCCTGTGTTTCTATGTGCCAGTGAATGTGCGGCAGTCGCGGGCCCAATAGGTAGTCTAGGTAGGCCTAGGACTACCCTGGATTTTGGCCCAAAAATTTTTTAGTACTCCTTTCAGCCCATAGAAACTTGGCCTTGGCCCAATACTCCTCTTTCTCCCTTCCCTTCTCCTCTATGCGTCGCGACCTGCTGGTGGGAGTTCGGAGTCGCGAACTCGCGACTCGCGAGTTGGGGCGTGGGGCCGTCCACTCCAGTCGCCCAGTGCCCAGTCGCCCACCACGGCACCACGCCGCGGCGCCGCGCGTCCACGCTCCGGCCGTCCGGCGGGATTCCGGCCGCCTCCGGCCTCCCTCAGACCCTCACCCTCCCTCACGGCCTCGCCCAGTCGCCGGCGCTCGGAGCCTGGTGCCTTCGCGTCTGCGCCTCCGCCCGACGGCCGCCAGTGCCCAGTGGGGCAGTGGGCAGTCCGCAATCCGCATCGGCGCCGACCGCGGGCCGCCGGCCAAGTCTTCCGGTGCCAGTGGCAGTGGTGAGTTGTGGCTTCCTCTTCCTGGTTTATTGATTTAGTGGTTTAGGGATTTGATTTTCTCCCAAATCTACTGTCTGTAAAGCTGTGACTATGTGAGATTGTGAGCCAATAATTGATTGAATTTGTTGATATGTTTTTAGGAAGTTGAAGCATGAAGAAATCAAATATAACAGTTCTTTTCAAGAAACATGAGGAGAAAAGAATTGCAACTCAGATTGCTCCCCCAATTCCAGTTATTGATGAAGAGTTGTCTATTCCTATTGTAGAAGATCCTCTAATTGCAAGTGTAGAAAGTGCTATTGTACCTGTGAATGAAGGGACAGAAACACCTACAGCTACAAGTACCACAACTCTACCCACAACAGATGAAGTTGAAGAAGAGATAGAAGCAGAAGTAGAACCACCTTATGTTGCAGCTGCTGATGTTGATTCTCTTGAGCATGACCCAGGCCTAAGGAGGTCTATTTCAATCTTTGATGTGAATGAACAAGATTCTATCATAAGAAGGTACATTTTAAAAGGCCCCTGTCATCTTTATGCCTATATTTATCCATTCAGAAAAATCTATGGGAAAGATCGTCGCTTTAGTTTTCTTTGGTTTCAAAAGTACCCATGGATTGAATATAGTGTAGAGAAGGATGCAGCATATTGCTTCCATTGTTATTTATTTGGTAAAGGAAGTGGAAAATTTATTACAGAAGGTTGGAATAATTGGAATGTGGGAGCTATTGCACTTGACAAACATCAGAATTCAACTTTACACAAGTTTGCTCAAGAGAAATATAGCTTATTTGTGCAAAATGGTACAAAAATTGATACTGTCATTGTGAAGGTGTCAGAAAAGGACATAGCTGATTACAAGGCTAGGTTGACTTATTCACTTAGATGTTTGAGGTTCCTTTTGAATCAGGGATTGGCTTTTCGTGGGCATGATGAAACTGAACAAAGTGTGAACAGAGGGAACTTTCTTGAACTCTTGAATTGGCTTGCAGGAAATAATGAAGAGGTGAACAAAGTGGTTCTGAAAAATGCCCCAGATAATTGCACATTGACTTCCCCTCGCATACAAAAGCAAATTATTAGATGTTGCTCTGAGGAAACCACTAGATCCATACTTGAAGAACTTGGGGAT
This sequence comes from Sorghum bicolor, assembly GCF_000003195.3. NCBI lineage: Eukaryota > Viridiplantae > Streptophyta > Magnoliopsida > Poales > Poaceae > Sorghum > Sorghum bicolor. Next base: position 32,809,093 of record NC_012875.2, on the reverse strand, counting down.
GATTACTATGCCATTCTAGCTGATGAATGTAGTGATATATCACATAAAGAACAACTAGCAGTTTGCTTGCATTATGTTGATAAACGTGGAACTGTTTGTGAAAGGTTTCTTGGAATAGTTCATGTTCCTGGCACCACTTCTTTGGAACTTAAAGCAGCTATTCAATCTTTACTCACTAGTCATCACTTGACTCTTAGTTCTTGTCGTGGGCAAGGATATGATGGGGCTAGTAACATGAAAGGAGAGGTTAAGGGGCTGAAAACACTGATAATGAAAGAGTCTCCTTCTGCTTATTATGTGCATTGTTTTGCACATCAACTTTAATTAGTGCTTGTTGCTGTTGCAAAGGGAGATGTTGGGGCTAGTACTTTTTTTGCTAATGTTTCACACTTGCTGAATATTGTTGGAGTTTCTTGCAAACGCCATGATATGCTTCGAGATGTTAGAGCATGAAAACTGAAGAAAGCACTTGAATTGGGTGAAATAGAAAGTGGAAGTGGGTTAAATCAAGAGATGGGATTGGCTAGGCTTGGTGACACTAGGTGGGGTTCTCATTATAGAACTGTTTTGCGTATCATTGACATGTATTCAACCATTCGGGAAGTACTAATAACCCTTGGAAATGATCCCACACAAAGAGATGATTGGCCAAACATACATGCTATGGTTCTGATTTTTGAGTCATTTGAGTTTGTTTTCAATGCCCACTTGATGCTTGTGATTCTTGGGTACACAAATGAGTTGTCTCAATCTTTGCAAAAGAGAGACCAAGATATTGTTAATGCAATGACACTTGTTGGTGTGGTAAAGACAAGGTTCCAACAATTGAGGTCTAATGGGTGGGAAGATTTCTTAGAAAAGGTTAAATCATTTTGCATCAAATTCTCTATTGATATTCCTGCAATGGATAGCAAATATGAGCCTCATGGAAGATCCCATCGTTTTTATCCTGTACAAACAATTGATGATCATTATAGAAGAGAAGTGTATATTGGTATTATTGATAGAATTCATCAAGAGCTTGAGAATCGGTTTGATGAAGTTAGTAGAGTTGCTTATTTGTATGGCAGCATTGAATCCTTCCAATTCATTTGCCTCATTTGATGCTAAGAAAATCCTCAAGCTTGCAACTTATTATCCCAATGATTTTTCAAGTTCGGATTTGAGGACACTTGAAATTCAACTTGGCACTTATATTGAAGATGTGAAGATGGATAACAGATTTCAAGGACTGGCCACCCTCGGTGAGCTCTCTAACAAGCTAGTTGGCACTAATAAACATGAATATTATGGTTTGGTGTACTTAGTCCTTAAATTGGTATTGATATTACCGGTGGCGACAGCAAGTGTTGAAAGAGTTTTCTCTGCCTTGTGTTTAGTGAAGAATAAGGTGAGAAATAGTATGAGTGATAGGCTATTGAACGATTGTTTGGTTACCTTTATTGAACGTGATATATTCTCTTCTGTAAGCGAGGATGACATAATTCATGCTTTCATGGCAATGAGAAAGCGCAAACTAAAGTAGACTTTTATATTTATGTAAGACCTTATATTATATGTAATCTATTTGTGTAAGTTTCAGACCAATTTATGTAAACTTTGAACATTAAATTGTATTGTCGCAATTTGCTTATTTTATAGTTATTTTACCGATTTTTTTCTTTGAATTTTGTCGTGTTGCGCATGAAAAAAAAATTTAGGACTACCTTGGTTTCAATTCCTGGGTCCGCCACTGCATAATGTGCGTGTGGTGAGGATGGCAGCAAGATGACGGTGATGTGAAGGTGCAACCTGACGGTGATAGGGGGTGGGAGTCCAGAGCGGCCTGCTCCTGCAACAGCCTGATGGTAATATGTGCAGATGTGTGCGGTGAGGGCGGCTAAGACCTTAGAGCAACTTAGCAGTAGCTCTAAAAATAGAGTTCCTATTTTTTATTTGGGTGTTTCCTCTATTTTTGGGTGTTCAAAACTTTTACTTCTACTCTAATAGCACCACCAAAATAAAGATCCCAAATCCAAATTCACAGACAATAACATATGAGACCCATTCGTCATTGGGTTAAACCTTTCTTCCTCACATCCTCCACATAGAAGCTAGGACGTAAAAGAGATGAGAGCTCTCGACGCATTGGGGCAACACCCGCGTGTGCGGGGAAAGAACTGTGCCAGAGTTGCGCACCGACGGATCCGCCCATATTCATCGGAGCAAAAGGCTGGCGTGAGGAAGGGAGGAGCAGTGTCGCTACCGTGCGGACCTCATGAAGAGGAGGCTCGACGCTCGTGACGACCATGGCTGGGGCTGCTCCCACACATCGAGGAGGGGGCGCTCTCACCGGAGGAGATGAGGATGAGGCCTAGTGGTGAAGGTCGGGGGTGGAGGGAGAGAGCGCGGTAGCAGAGATCAGCGCTAGAGGGAGGTGAGCGAGGCTGCGTCTGTGCGGTTTGAGAAGAAAAATGATCACACCATATAGGATGGGCTGGGGTATTAAGCTAATAAGAATGGGATTTGCATAGGAGATTTGGATACCCAACCTAAATTTAGAAACTTGTTCAAGTGTTATTTTTAGTCTGTATATCCATATTTAATTACAGAGATTAAATAAAGGTCATATGCTCTTAGGGCATTCACAATGCAGACTCTATCATAGAGTCTAATATTGTTTATTACCTCGAACAATGTGGACTTAGAGTCTAAATAAGACTTGGAGTCTTATTTTTCTACCTCTTTCTTCAATAAATATGCTGTCATATCAGCAAAATACCATAAATAATCTGCATTGTGAGTGCCCTTAGGGAGACGAGTGGTGGCACACCAAGGCCTTGTTTAGTTCCGAAAAAATTTCAGATTTCGGCACTGTAACATTTTTGTTTTTACTTGACAAATATTATTCAATCAGGGACTAACTAGGCTCAAAAGATTCATCTCGTGATTTACAGGCAAACTGTGCAACTAATTTTTATTTTTGTCTATGTCTAATGCTTCATGCATGTACTTCAAGATTTGATGTGACGGGAAATCTTAAAAAGTTTGAAAGGATCAAGATGCCCAAGAGGGGGGGGTGAATTGGGCTTCTCTAAAAATTTAAGCAACCTATAAGTTCCAATTCAACCCCTTGTGCCTAGTGTGACCTAGAGAGCTACCGGATAAAAGTTTTGCAACCTAGTTCCAATCCTATTCTAGCAAGGCAATTCTAAGAATGTAAAAACACAAAGTAAATGCTAGAATGTAAAAGGAGTAGTGGAAGAAAGTGCTCGGCGATGTTTTGCCGAGGTATCGGAGAGTCGCCACTCTCCACTAGTCCTTGTTGGAGCACCCGTGCAAGGGTCTTGCTCCCCCTTGGTCCGCGCAAGGACCAAGTGCTCTCTACAGGCTGATTCTTCGACACTATGTCGAGGTGAATCGCCCAAAACCGCTCACAAGCTTGACACGAGCCACCCACAAGAACTCCGGGCGGTCTTCATGCCTCCAATCACCACCGAACCGTCTAGGTGATGGCGATCACCAAGAGTAACAAGCAAAGAACTCTCACTTGACCCAAACAAGGCTCTAGAGAGTGGTGGATGCACACTTGACTCTTGGAATTCACTAGAGAAGGATTCTCTCAAGAAATCACTCAAATCTCAATCCTCTCTAGGCTCTTGCTACTCTCTTGCTCCATAACAAGTTTATCAGATGTTCAAATGGGCAAGAGACCTCTCATGGACGAGGTGGAGGAGTATAAATACTACCCATGAAGTCCAAAGTTTAGCCAACCGTTTTCCACTGAAAACGGGGTCACCGGACGCTCTTTATGTTGCACCGGACGCTCTGCACCGAGCGTCCGGTGCTCCATAACGGCTAACTGTACTTGCATCTGACAGGTCACCGGACGCTAACTCTCAGTGTCCGGTGGAACCGTCCGGTGCTCCGAGGAGTTTTACATACTCCCTGAGTATGGGACCGGACGCTACCCGGTGCGTCCGGTGCTCAGGGGAAGTTTACAACCTCCCTGGGTGTGGGACCGGACGCTGCCCGGTGAGTCCGGTGCCAGCGTCCGGTGCTTAACCCTAAGCACCACACTGTTCCAAAGGCTAAGGACCTCACCGGACGCACTCACATAGCGTCCGGTGTAGCGTCCGGTGCCCCCTTGGGCACCCTAACTTCGTCGAAACGCGATCGCTCCAAAACAAAGTTGGTTCCTCTCGATCTAAGGACTATCTCTGAGCTGCCTAGTGCTAGGTTTACCAAGTGTGCACCACACCTAAACCTAAAGCCTTGCCTCAGTCAAGCTACTAGATCAAAGCCCTTCTTAATAGTACGGTCAAAGGAAAACAAAGTCCTAAACTACTCTAAGTGCCCTTCTTCACCTTATGGCACTTAGACCTAGTCTAGTCTTGACGATGTCCATCCATCCTTTGAAAACCGAAATGATTTCCACTATTGAGTAGGCATGTACGTCCTTGTCCATCGAGTACCTATTACCATGACCTTACTTATGACTTTGCCTCTGCAAAACACACGTTAGTCATAGTAATCAACATTGTCATTATTCACCGAAATCACTAGGGGCCTAGATGTTCTTTCAATCTCCCCCTTTTTGGTGATTGATGACAATAACCTCGAGTATGAAAGAGTTGAGGTTTTCAAATGACTTGGTTTCAATAAGCATGATACAATAATAACAAAGGGATTAGACATGCTTATATCAACCAAGTCCAACATCCTGCATCCAAATATGTGAGTGGTATACAACAGGATATAAACAAATGGCTCATAAGTTCATCGGAGTAAAAACACGAAAGCAAAGGTAATATGAGCCAAACACATGACATAAAGATATCACAATTAAGCATACGTCATGTCTCACAACCATAATGTATCTCACACAAATGCAATGCATAAAGATAAACGTGATGCATGATGGAGTAGCACACAAAAGAGTATCTCACAAGAATAAAAACCCTCTCTAGCTCCCTAGCTCCCCCTAACTCTCATACTCTCAACTCTCTCCCCCTTTGGCATCAAGCGCCAAAAACCTAAGAAGACGGAGGCGGAGGTGAAGTAGTGAAGTCCCTCGGCACGGCCTCAAAACGAGCTGCATCATCTGAACCATCGGCCGTCGAGGCGGAGGAGGTGGAGTGACCCTCTAAAGCTGCACGTGCTGGCGAAGCAGTCTGGGTCTGCTCTGGAGGCGCTGAAGCTGTCACTGGCTATGCGGGCTGCTCGAGTCCAGCTGACGAAGCTGGCATGGACTCGGTCGCTGTAGCTGAAGTCTCTGGCATAGTAGAAGAAGGTGCTAGCTGCTCAGACGACGCTACTGATGACGACAGACGCTCTGTAGTGGTGACTGGCGCCGTAAAGGCTGCAGGAGCCTGCAGAGGTGGGGGCGTAGGGTCACCAGTGAAGGGTCGAGATGGCGGACTAGAGGGGGGGTGAATAGTCCTTTATAAAATTTACTACGCCGGCTAACCGAAACAAATGCGGAATTAAAACTATCGGTCTAGCCAAGACTACACCCCTCTATCTAAGTTCTCTAGCACCTTGAAAAGATCCTAAACAAGCAAGCAAGGTGCCACCTTAGCAAGAGCTCACCTAAACAATTCTAGGAGCAAGGTCACACAAACCTATGCAACTAGTACTTTACAAACCGAGGGAGCTCCTACACAAACTAGTGAGGCAAAGCGCACAAAGCCTAAGCTCACTAGCAAGCTCAATAACAAGGCAACTAATGCCAAATTAGAGAGCGCAACTTACTTAGCTACACAAACTAAGCAATGTGACTAACAAGGTTACACAAACCAAATTAGTCACGCAAGGGGAACTACTTCTAGCCACCCAAGCAAGAAGGTAACTAGCAAGCTACACAAGCTAACTAATTACAAGAGCAACTACACAAGCACAAATATATGAATGTAAATACAAGCTTGTGTTAGGGACTTGCAAACCAACGGGAAGAACAAAGTTGACACGATGATTTTCTCCCGAGGTTCACTTGGTTGCCACCAAGCTACGTCCCCGTTGAGACAAGCTCCAAGGTTGCCGCCGGTCCTCTTGCTAGTGGTGACCCGCAAGTCACACTCTCCCACGTGGAGTGCTTACCACAAGCTCTAGCACTTGACCCGGCCAGACCACTTGTCGCTCTTCACGTCTCGCTCAACTAGAGTTGCTCTTCGCGATCCCCGCGGGGTGAGCACCGTACCCCTCACAATCTCTTCTCCGGAGCACCGCACAATCTCCTTGCGTGCTTCAATGGAGTCACAAGCCACCAAGCCGTCTAGGAGGTGGCAACCTCCAAGAGTAACAAGCACCACCGGCTTGCAACACGAACACCTAGTGCCACTCGATGCAATCTCTCAATGCAACGCACTAGAATCACTCACTCGCTATTGATTCGCACTCTTGCAAGCACAAGTGAGTTAGAGGCTTTCCTAGCACTCCCCAAGCATGGACACTAAGTCCCAAGGGTGCTCAGCACCAGCCAAGGCCGGCCACCACTTCTATTTATAGCCCTAAAGGCTAAACTAGCTGTTGCCCCTTCACTGGGCAAAAGTCGTGAGCACCGGACGCTCACAGGGAGCCACCGGACGCTGGAACAGTGCGTCCTGTGCTCCAAAAACAGCCACGTGTCACTAGCCGTTTGAAATTGACCGTTGCCGCCAACGGCTAGCACACGCACGCGCGTCTGGAACAGTAGCACCGGACGCTCGCTGCTTCACATGCACCAACCAATCACCAAATGATATGATCCACTTCATATCATCACGCGACCGTATTGGTTCATCGATCTTGACCTCACTTGCTCTTCACCGTTGCCTCGGTCCATCGGCGCCAAGTCTTGCTCAAGCTTCACCGTCACACGCGGTCCCTCGCTTCAAAGCCTCCGACTTGCCCTTCACTCTTGCAACCGGTCCATCGAGCCAAGCCTCATCTTGATCTTCTCCACCTTGGTCACATGACTCCATGTCATGTCTCATATGCAATGAGCTCCTCCATCATCACATCATCACCTGTGGACTAATCTCCTGTGTATCTCACATAAACACTATTAGTCCACCTAAGTTGTCACTCAATTACCAAAACCAAACAAGGACCTTTCAATCTCCCCCTTTTTGGTAATTGATGACAACTCTACAAAGATATGGAAATTAAAGCTTTTTCAAGCTAGCACTTCACACAAGTGTAAATTGCTTAACTTGTTTTGGATTTTATGCTACTTATCCAACATTTAAGCTCTATGTCAAGATTTGGATAAGCACCATAAAACCCTACTAAGTGCTAAGGTGTATAGAATAAACCTTTGTAGCTCGATACCAAATTCGATATCATTTGAAGCATTCAATGTACACCATCCTTAGCACCATGTGTAGCTAGACAACAAAAACACTAGAAACCCCGTGAGATCAACATTAAAAGCAAGGGTCTAGTCTTTACTTGAAGAACATACGTCTAGCTACCAACCTATGCATGCTAGTTATCATATCATCAGTCAAGTTCTATAACTAGCACACACCACACAAGCATGCGTATTGTATTTAGAAACTTATGCAATGCAAGCAAGCACATGAATATGCACATATCAAATTCAAACAACCAATGTTCATGAGCTTGCTCCCCCTACTTGTGTGCTTCTCTTGTCCAAGAATTTTGATCCTTCTTGATCCATCATTTTGATCCTTCTTGATCCATCTTAATGTTGCTCCCTTGTCCATGTCCATCTTTGATCTCTCCCCCATGAAACATATCTTTGGTTGTCCATGTTGTCCAACTTACTTATCCCATGATCATATCTTTGTTCCAACTTCTCCCCCTTTGTCATCAATTTCCATAAAAGGTATGTGATACCAATTAAATCACTTGATACCAATTGTAAAAATGTGAATCTCATTGTGACAAAGGATTGCATTGGGATAGATGGTTGAGGCTTGAATCTTGCATTTTTTATGGACATCACCATGTGTTGGAAAGACATTACTTGAATTGCTCTTGAGATACCACATAGGATCTTTGACCTTGATACCATTTGGTGGGGCACTCCCCCTATGTCATAGCATGGGTCATTCACTTGTCAATCTTGTTGGTGAGGGAACTTCTCTTTGCTTGATGATCTCTTAACGTTGAGGATCACTTGTGGAACCACCTTCTTGTATGATAGATACCATATGTATAAATGTGATATTTGGAATATCTTGTCCGATATCATATGGGATTCTTCTATCAATTAAGGTCTTCTAGTATGGAACCACTTGTTTGTTTTTCTTGAACATTTGCTATCATAAGTACCAATTGTAGGATACCAATTGAGGAAACATTTGAGTTTAGATATCCATTTGCATTGTTGTCTGTTGTCTTGTTCTTGTACTCTAATCATCATGAGCTTCTAATTGTAGACTTGAACTATGTTGATTTGACTAAGCTTCCAAGTCCGGTTTGAACCAATGACAAGCTTTTTCACACCTCACATTAAGGGTTATCTTGCCAATGTTGTACTTGTCACTTGTTAACAATCCAAAATAGATCAAGTACTTGGGTTCACTAGCTCATGAACAAACTCATATACATACCACTAGATCAATTAATCATTCAAGCAATAGTGGTAGGTTATGAATTGAAAACTTTTCATTTGTTATGCATGATCCTATTAAGCATGTACTATATGCACTAACCGCATACTAGTAAGGGATGAAATGATCATGCACATTACAATGATACCTTTGCTATGTTGGAGTAGAGGATAGTCAATAAGATTCCAATTTAGCTCCAAATAGCAATGTGAAGTCCAACTATAAGCTTGGTGAAGACCAATTATAAATGCCAATTGATAGATCAAATCTTCACCCATATGAATTTAGAACCACTTTATGATCAAGTGCACTATCTTGTTGTGGTTGGCTTGCTTCTTCTTTTGACCATTGCTTGCATGAGAGATCTAATAAGAATACCACTTGAACATCATGACTAGCTCTCTTTTGGGTGTTGCTTGCTCTCTTGATCAATCCTTTTGATTGCTTCAACTAAGCATCTCAAATGTCCTTTAGATCACCACTTCCATGTTAGCCTTCCAAGCACCACACTTGGTTTACCCACTCCTCGGGCGGCACGCCCCTCACATAGGGAGAAGTGACCTCTCTCCAAAGAACCATTCTTGACACTTACTTGAATTGCATTGATTGATTGATTCAAGTGATGGACTTAATATGATGAGTAACCATGAATCCCCCTTTTTAAGTCCTTTTCTTTCTACTTGTTTAAGTCCTTTTCTTTCTACCAAATGATTTCCAATAGTCACTAGAACTTAAACTTCATCTTCATCTTGAGTTTGATCTTGATCTTCAATTTGAGTACTAAATGTGTACACCAAGTACATTCCACAATCAAATGACCTTGTACTCATTATTTGTCATGCTTCAAGATCAATTCAAAACCAAACTTAGGTGCCTCAAACACTTGTAAACATGTTTCCAACTTGAGGACCTTTCAATTGAAGTGACTCTAGATCAAACCAATAATTGTCACTTTTCTGGCAGATTCTGTACCCTTTAAAGAAATATCTATATCTCACAATTTACAGATCCAAATACCACGAAATTTGGTGGAGATGTGATTCACTAAGGCATCTAGCAGCTGTAAAAATTTGAGCTTCATTTGACTTCTAGATTGCTACCAGATTTCAATTCTTCCACCACTGCTACATGCTGAAAACTGCTGCACTATAGCTGATAAGATCTACTCCAAAACCGAAGTGTCCCTTATCCAATTCTCATGAAATTTCTACAGAATCTTCTATGATAAGTGTATAGCATGCGTACCAAATTTCAAGCCATTTCAATAAGATTTGATCACTCAAAAGCAGACTTGATCTCAGCTAGCTCAGATTTTTAATGTTGGACAGATTTCAAGCAATTGAGCTATACTTGTTCAATTTGAATCAAACTTGAAATCAACTTGATTGAATACTTTCACAAGACATATATCCATTCAATCCACTTAGTAAATGTTATCTTATGAACTTATCCAACTCAAAACAATCCAAACTTGATTACTAAGCATTTAATCCATTCAAACATCTTATAGCAAGCAATATTGCATACATATCCAATTCAATCAACTCATATGCACCCAAATAAATGTGATCAACAAATATATACCTTGGTTATCTCATGATCATCTAATTTGCAAGCTTCAACTCATGTATTTGCAAGCCATCAAATGATCCAATAAATCACCACAACTTGAATATTTGTACTTGTATGTTGTAGCACTTGGACTTCACTTATTTGACTGGGCATTGGGATGAGATAAGCACTAAGCTTCAATACTTGACTCAATCATATGATGAATAATATAAGATCAATTGAATCAAGCCTCCAATGCCGATGGTACCTACAAACAATCATCCACTTTTTGATGGTACCCAAACTAGTTTGGGTCCTCTCAAGTTAGGTGCAACATACTTAGGCATAGCCTTAGTATGAGTAGCGGGATGTTTTGCAATAGCAACCATAGAGGTACCATTACCATCCTTTCTAAGCATAGAATTATCATCAATTGAAATAGGCTTAGAACTATTACCTAGGGGACATGAATGAGCCATGTGTCCCCTTTCCCGGCATAAGTAGCAACTTCTTTTGGATTGAGCCTTTTCTTTCTTTCTCATATGTTGCTTCTCATTGCCTTGCCTCTTGAGAGTTGCTTGAGCCTTCTTCTCAAGCTTGGTAGGACACCTCGAGGCAAAGTGTCCATCATCCTTGCTCATCATCTTGGCATCTTGGATTTGCATTGGATGCCTTGCTCTTCCACCCCTTCTTGTTTTCTTCTTCTTCATCATCAAGTCACCGTGATGGTTGAACTTGACTTGAGTTTGGGGCTTCTTTTCTTGCTCAACTTGTGGCTTAGGTTGAGGCTCTTCTTGTTGCTTCACCAATTGCTTGGTTGGGCACATTGAGGTGAGATGACCCCAAGTGCGGCACTTGAAGCACTTGACATGCTTTAGCCTCTCTTCTTCTTTTATCTTCTTGAGCTTCTCTTTGTTTGGGCAACCATTAGCAAGATGACCCATTTCATGGCACCGATAGCACATGAAATGAGAGAGCTTTTCTCTCTCTTGCTTTCTTTTGCCCTTTGTCATCTTCTTCTTGAAGCCAAGGCCACACTTGTCACCATAGATTCTTTGAGTCTTCAATATATGCTCAAAGGTGACTTTTGAGTAGTAGCACCTCTCTAACTTGTTGCTCAAATTCTTCACTTCATTTTTGAGCTCATTGTTCTCCTTCAAAATGTTAGTCTCACAAGACATAGAAGTAGAACAAGCATCTAAATGTGAAGAACATGGCATAGATAATAAATCATCACAAGAGGTGGATACATGCTTCTTTCCTACATCACAAGGGTTAGTAATATCATATGATTGATCATTTGACCCAAATGATGAGCTCTCACTCGTTTTAGTTTCTTCATTAGAAAGCTTCTTAGTGAGAAAAGCATGATCTTTTATTAAGTTATCATGAGTAACACAAAGTTCCTCATGAATCAATTTTAGCTCCTCATGTGAACAAGTAGTAACATAAAGTAGATGCTTTTGTTGTTCACATGTGGTCTTTAGAAATGAGTTTTCATTTTTGAATTTACTTGTTTTAGCCATCTCATTTCTTAAAGCCTTTGTGAGTCTACATACAAGCTCAAAATTTGGATCATCACAATCAACAATCACACCTCCAATAGATACCTTGCCGTCACCGTGAGACATGGAGGTATGTGATGAAGTGGATGAGCTTGTAGAAGCATCACTCTCATAGCCATCATCTTCATCTTCACTTGACCATGAGGTGGAGCAATCCTCCACAACCACCTTGTTGTGGTCATGCTCAACATCCTCATGTATCTCCACCTTTGGTTCCTCCTTTTTGAACTTGCCATCATCCCATGTGGAGGAATCACCGAAGGTGTGTTTGATAGACTCCCACATTTCATATGCGGTTCCTTTGGAGTTTATCCTATCAAACAACTCAAAGCTCAAAGATTTCATTAGATAACAATAAGCTTCACAATCAAGTTCAAAGAGAACCTTTTGAGCTTTGGTGAGATTCTTATGGTCCAAGTTGTGTGTGAGACCATTAGTGACAATCCACCAAAATTTAGGTCCCTTTGCACGAAAATGATCAAGCATGTGATTTTTCCAAAGTGCAAAGTTTGTACCATCAAAAATGTGTGTCTCACAATCATCTATCCCACTAGACGCCATCCTCTCGGGTCGGTGAAGACCACAAATGAGAGACCTAGCTCTGATACCACTTGAAGGGTCGAGATGGCGGACTAGAGGGGGGGTGAATAGTCCTTTATAAAATTTACTACGCCGGCTAACCGAAACAAATGCGGAATTAAAACTATCGGTCTAGCCAAGACTACACCCCTCTATCTAAGTTCTCTAGCACCTTGAAAAGATCCTAAACAAGCAAGCAAGGTGCCACCTTAGCAAGAGCTCACCTAAACAATTCTAGGAGCAAGGTCACACAAACCTATGCAACTAGTACTTTACAAACCGAGGGAGCTCCTACACAAACTAGTGAGGCAAAGCGCACAAAGCCTAAGCTCACTAGCAAGCTCAATAACAAGGCAACTAATGCCAAATTAGAGAGCGCAACTTACTTAGCTACACAAACTAAGCAATGTGACTAACAAGGTTACACAAACCAAATTAGTCACGCAAGGGGAACTACTTCTAGCCACCCAAGCAAGAAGGTAACTAGCAAGCTACACAAGCTAACTAATTACAAGAGCAACTACACAAGCACAAATATATGAATGTAAATACAAGCTTGTGTTAGGGACTTGCAAACCAACGGGAAGAACAAAGTTGACACGATGATTTTCTCCCGAGGTTCACTTGGTTGCCACCAAGCTACGTCCCCGTTGAGACAAGCTCCAAGGTTGCCGTCGGTCCTCTTGCTAGTGGTGACCCGCAAGTCACACTCTCCCACGTGGAGTGCTTACCACAAGCTCTAGCACTTGACCCGGCCGGACCACTTGTCGCTCTTCACGTCTCGCTCAACTAGAGTTGCTCTTCGCGATCCCCGCGGGGTGAGCACCGTACCCCTCACAATCTCTTCTCCGGAGCACCGCACAATCTCCTTGCGTGCTTCAACGGAGTCACAAGCCACCAAGCCGTCTAGGAGGTGGCAACCTCCAAGAGTAACAAGCACCACCGGCTTGCAACACGAACACCTAGTGCCACTCGATGCAATCTCTCAATGCAACGCACTAGAATCACTCACTCGCTATTGATTCGCACTCTTGCAAGCACAAGTGAGTTAGAGGCTTTCCTAGCACTCCCCAAGCATGGACACTAAGTCCCAAGGGTGCTCAGCACCAGCCAAGGCCGGCCACCACTTCTATTTATAGCCCTAAAGGCTAAACTAGCCGTTGCCCCTTCACTGGGCAAAAGTCGTGAGCACCGGACGCTCACAGGGAGCCACCGGACGCTGGAACAGTGCGTCCTGTGCTCCAAAAACAGCCACGTGTCACTAGCCGTTTGAAATTGACCGTTGCCGCCAACGGCTAGCACACGCACGCGCGTCTGGATCAGTAGCACCGGACGCTCGCTGCTTCACACCGGACGGTCCGGTGCTCACCGGACTCACACGCAGAGAGCAACGCAAACTTGCAGCAGCACCGGACTCTCAGCGTCCTGTGCCACCGGACGCTGGAACAGTGCGTCCTGTGCCACCGGACGCTCAGCGTCCTGTGCCACCGGACGCTGGAACAGTGCGTCCTGTGCCTGCAGTTCAACTTGTTAGGTTGCTAACTTTTAGCTCCGAACTCCGAATTCGATGATCTTGGACATTTTGGAAAGCTTACTTAGAGTACTATCCAATAAAAATGAATACTCAATCCAAATCAAAATGGATCAAAGCAGTATTCAATCTAAATGCCATCCTAATGTCCGGAGAACACCGAAAGACTTCTCTCTCTTCTCCAAGTTGAACAAAATCAACTTCAACACCTTCTCCTTTGCAAATGTGCCAACACCACCAAGTGTACACCATCATGTGCAAGTGTGTTAGCATTTTCACAAACATTTTCCCAAAGGAGTTAGCCTCTCAACTTGCCACGCCACTCGATCCTAACACGTATGCAAAGTTAGATCGCTCAAGTGGCACTAGATAACCGATATGCAAACAAGTTTGCCCCTCTTGATAGTACGGCCATCTATCCTAAACCCGGTCATAAACTTCTCTACACACCTATGACCGGTGAAATGGAAAAGCCCTAGGTTATACCTTTGCCTTGCGCTTTCCATTCCATCTCCTCCAATGTTGATGCAACACATGCACCAACCAATCACCAAATGATATGATCCACTTCATATCATCACGCGACCGTATTGGTTCATCGATCTTGACCTCACTTGCTCTTCACCGTTGCCTCGGTCCATCGGCGCCAAGTCTTGCTCAAGCTTCACCGTCACACGCGGTCCCTCGCTTCAAAGCCTCCGACTTGCCCTTCACTCTTGCAACCGGTCCATCGAGCCAAGCCTCATCTTGATCTTCTCCACCTTGGTCACATGACTCCATGTCATGTCTCATATGCAATGAGCTCCTCCATCATCACATCATCACCTGTGGACTAATCTCCTGTGTATCTCACATAAACACTATTAGTCCACCTAAGTTGTCACTCAATTACCAAAACCAAACAAGGACCTTTCAACCAGTCAGAGCACTATAAGTGAAACTGAGGTGCTGGTCTGTCGACGAGTCCAACACAAGCTGTGACACTGTCGCTGACTGTGGAGTGAAACCAGAGCGGAGAGGCATGAACTGCGGTACCTGCTCAAAGCCAGAGGAGATAGCACAATGGGAGACCTGGTGCTGAGGCGTCGAAAACGGCTGACTCTGAGCGGGGAGCTGTAGAGGCTGTTGAGACTAACTCTGGGGAGCTGGAGTAGATGGCCTGACAGACGATGTGCCTGGAAGCTGAATCTGTGGAAGTTGAATCCCTAAGGCGGCCATAAGAGCGGCCATCATCGCTGTCTGCTGAGCCTGGAAAGCTAAGAACTGCCACTGAAGCTCATCCTGACGAGCCTGAATTGCTGCATTGATCACAGCCTGATCCCTGTCCCTCCTGGCCTGCTCCTCAGCTGCTCTGCGCTGGTCAGCTCTCATCCCCTCTAGTATGGCTAGCAGTGCAGGGTCCGTAGCACTCGAGGAACCTCCTGCCTCGTGGTCGTGCGCCCTAGGGGGGAGGTCTGACACTGGAGGACGATAATCATCATCCCAGCTGTCTGAAGCAAAGTCAAACTCCCCCTCAGCCTCTGCATCTGCAACAGCCCCAACGGCTATGTCCTGCTGCTCCTCGGTCTCTGGTACTGCTCCTGAACTGCGAGTGCCCCTAGGAGAAGGTGGGGGCACCGGGCCACGTGGTGCACGAGGAGGTGGTGTAGCCTGGAGGTCGTGGTGTGCTCTCAACATCTGCCTGGGGTCGTAGTGAGGGAAGACTGTGTCGGAGTCAGTCAGCTCTCTCTGTAGGTGAGCTGAAAGGGGTACTGGCCTGGCATGAAGAATAAGCAGGGTGATCCAATGTGCATATGGCAACTGACGCCGTCCCCTGAAGCTCTCTGAGATAGTGTCCTCGATCTCTGAGACTATCAGATCCCACAAGTCAAACGGTGTCTGAGAGATGAGGTGAGCTACAAGCCATTGCCGAATGCGAGTGAAGCCATCTCTATAGCCTGTCCTGGGGAGGAGTGTCTTCCTCAACACAAAGTCGAGGATCCTGGCTGGGCGAGTCATGTCTCTCACTGTCTGGCTGGAGCCCTCTCCAAAAGGCGGATGGAAACAAGGAGCCACAAAGTCAACCGGTGGTATCTCACCACCATGAGGACGTCGAGGGGGCTCGAAGTTCCCGTAGCACAGCTGGTGAATCCTGGAGGAGTAAGCTCTCAAGCCAAGTACCTCTCTGGCCCTCTGTGCTGTGACCCTGTAGTCTGAGCCTGCCAGTGCGTAGTGGATATAGCTGTGATCTGGGGAGACCCACACTGACGCGTAGAACTCTCGAACCCACTGCTCACAGTAAGTACCAGGGAGAGCTAGTAACTCTAGGAGGCCGTGGAGGTAAGTGAAGTACTGTCGGATGTCTGCCCCAACCACGTTCCCTAGAATCTCAAGGTCAATCACTCTGTGCTCCCTGAACTGAGACTCTGAACGAACCAGTGCCTCATAGATGTCCTCCTGGACCACTGTGTAGAACCTGGCACCGGCTCATGGATCCCTGGCAGCTGGAAACCAAGTGGGAAACGGAATGAACCACAGCTGCTGGATCTCCCTAGCTGACACAAGAGTGAGGTCCCTGTGTATCCTGACTGGTCCCTGACGAGGAGCTGGTGTGCCTCTAGCTGGTGTAGCACGAGCAGCGGAGGTAGACTGGCCCTGCGTACCAGTCCGAGGAGTGGCCTGAGTACGAGTGCGGGTCGACCTCCTGAGGGGCTGCTCCTGCTGCTGTCCCTCTGTAGAGCCCTCTGCCTGGGCCTCAGCCTCTGTCTCTATGTCCGGGTCCTCCTGAGCTGGATCTCTGACATTGATCCGGACCCGCTGTCCTCCTATCATAATAGTGCCTAGAGGTGATCCATGACGAGCCTCGGCCTCAAGAACTGCACGCCTCTGACGTGGCGTGAGATCGACCCCTATCCTCAGGGCACCTGACCGTCCACCTCTCTCGGCTGCCTCTGCTGCTGCTGCGACTGCCTCGGCTACCTCTGCCTCTCTGTCGCTGGCCTTGCGCTTCTTGGTGGCTTTGCCCTTGCCCTTCTCTGCCGCTGACAGGCGACGGGGAGGATCACCTCCACCATCACCTCCTGGGGAACCTCCAGAGCTGGCTGCCGGACCACTGACGTTCTCACAACGAGCCATAGCAAGAACGACTGACTGAAGGAACTGCCGACAACTAACCAACTGTCACAGGAGATCAACGCGCTGCAAGAGATAGAATAGATAGGGCATACATAAGCAAACATAATAGCTAGAGGAGAGGAAAACCTATAGAACGCAAGAAAAGATAAGGAATGAGCGCGAACGGCTTACGATCGGGTGACGAGATGCGTTCTGGATGAAGTATTACGATCGAGATCCGCTAGAGAACGCAAATCCTCTCAACAAGGTGCTGTAAGGATAGAACGAATCGAATCATCGTCAAAAACAACAATTAGATTCATTCACACATAAAAGCAAACACCTTGTGGGCAGGGATCAAGCAACTCGCCCAAAAACCCTAACTTCCTGCAGGAAGGGGATCACGAGCGAGTGGAGGGAAGAAGGGAAGCCGGGGGAAGAGATTTGGTGCGGAGAGGAGGGCCGAGGTCGCCAGAGATTTTGAAGAAGTCTCGGGCGGCGGCGGATCCTCCTGGGCGACCTAGGGCACAGGCGCAGGTGGTCTGGAGTCGCGGGGACGAAGGAAGAAACTACCCGAGCCGACCCTGGGGGCTCGGGTTATATGCGCGGTCTGCGGGGTCACCGGACGCACTTAAAGTGGCACCGGACGCGTCCGGTGACCACCGGACTCATGCGCAGAGAGGTATGCAATTCGGCACTGCACCGGACGATGGGCACCGGCGCTGGCTTTAGCGTCTGGTGCTTCAGGTCACGCCAGGTGAGCACCGGACGCACCTCACCGGACACTGCAGGGGCACTGTTCCTGCGTCCGGTGCGTGCAGTCTGGCACACTCACCGCACCGGACGCACGGAGACAGCGTCCGGTGCATCGTCCGGTGCTCCTCTGAGTCCTTTTTCAACTTAGCACTACGTCCGACTTTGACCCAACCAAGTTCCATCTTCAAAGACACACAAATATACACCAAATGGGACTGGTATGAGTGACCTCTCTCAAACCCTCAAATTTTCACAAATATTTCACCATAGGCTTAGTAGTTTTTATGAAAATAGTTCGAGAAATCACCAAGGAGCATCATATGGCCATAAAGCTAGGGGTTTGAATCACAAATGAGCTTTGAATGCTCCCCCTATCTATGGACGAACACAGCGGATGCTCAAAGAATAACCGAAAAGAAATGGTCAACTAACAAGCATGCATATGATATGAGGTGAAATGCAATACTTGAAATTAAACTAATGCTTGTCAAGTTTGATCCAAGGTTAAGCTTTTCCACACACACAAGGGGGTTATCTTAACCATGTTAGACAAGCCCTACACACAAAACTTGTTTATTTTTAGTTTTAGTATGCATGATATGCAAAGCAAAAGCTATTTACAAGTTTCAACACACAACTTTATCTTTTAGTGAAGTTAGAGAGATCAAGCACATTTAGTTCATTTCTCAACATACAAAACCTAGCTTCATCTAGGGGTTTTGTGAAGATATCCGCCAATTGATTTTCCGTTCCCACATTCTCTAGAGATATGTCTCCTTTAGCAACATGATCCCTAAGGAAGTGGTGGCGGATGTCAATATGTTTTGTGCGGGTGTGTTGAACCGGGTTGTTTGCAAGTTTTACGGCACTTTCGTTGTCACACAACAAAGGTACTTTGTCTAGTACTACTTCATAGTCTAGCAAAATTTGTTTCATGTAGAGTATTTGTGCACAACAAGCACCGGCAGCAATGTATTCCGCCTCGGCCGTTGACAAAGCAACATTATTTTGTTTCTTTAACATCCAAGAGACAAGTGATCTACCTAGGAAGTGGCACCCTCCGGATGTGCTTTTTCTATCAATCCGGCACCCGGCATAATCCGAATTAGAATAGCCTACAAGTTGGAATCTTGCACCTTTGGGATACCACAAACCTAGGCAAGGTGTGTATTTTAGATACCTAAGAATTCTCTTGACGGCAATCGAGTGAGATTTCATAGGCATTGCTTGATATCTAGCACACATACACACACTAAACATGATATCGGGCCTAGATGCAGTGAGGTAGAGTAGACTTCCTATCATGGAGCGATAGAGAGTCTTGTCAATTGGGTTACCTCCCTCATCCAAGTCGAGATGCCAATTTGATGCCATGGGAGTCTTGATTGGCTTGCAATCCATCATCTTGAATCTTTTGAGAAGATCTTGTGTGTACTTCTCTTGAGAGATAAAAACTCCTTCCTTCATTTGCTTGACTTGAAATCCTAGGAAGAAGGAAAGCTCGCCAATCATGGACATCTCAAACTCCTTGGACATCAAATCACCAAATTCCTTGCAAAAATCTTCATTAGTAGAACCAAAAATAATATCATCAACATAAACTTGGCAAATGAAGATTTCCCCATTCATTTTCTTGGTGAAGAGTGTTGTGTCAACTTTCCCAATCTTGAAGCCCTTCTCAATGAGGAAGTCCCGAAGCCTCTCATACCAAGCTCTAGGAGCTTGCTTGAGACCATAGAGAGCCTTCGACAACCGGTAGACATGCTTGGGGTACCTAGGGTCTTCAAAATCGGGGGGTTGCTCAACATAGACAAGCTCATTAATATAGCCATTCAAAAAACCACTTTTCACATCCATTTGAAATAACTTGATATCATGACTAGATGCATATGCAAGTAGGATACGGATTGCTTCAAGTCTTGCCACCGGTGCAAAAGTTTCACCGAAGTCAAGACCTTCCACTTGTGAAAAGCCTTTTGCCACAAGTCTTGCCTTGTTGCGCACCACTTTGCCTTGATCATCCTTCTTGTTCCGGAAGACCCACTTTGTTCCAATCACTCTTGCATCTTTGGGTCGCTCTTCAAGTGTCCATACTTGGTTGCGAGAGAAGTTGTTCAACTCCTCTTGCATAGCCATGATCCAATCCGCATCACGAAGAGCTTCCTCTATAGTCTTTGGTTCATCTTTAAGAGACACAAAAGCGTGATGTTCAATAAATAAAGCATGTCTAGAACGAGTAGTTACACCACGTGATGGACTCCCGATGATGAGATCTTGAGAGTGATCTTGGAGGAGATGTGATGTTCTTCTTGGCGCCACTTGAGGGGTTGGTTGGGGAGCATCAACATCTTGTGCTTGTGCCACCGCTTGCTCATGAGTGACTTTAGTGTCCTCATGAGCATCTCTCACATCCTTGTCTTCATCTTGTGGTACATGTGAGGTGGACGGTGGCTCAATAACTTGCACATCATCATCATCTTCTTTTGGCTTGATGTCTCCCATAGGCATGTTCTTCATGGCATCCCTCAATGGTTCACCACCTACATCATCAAGATTATCACTTGCTCCTTGGGAGCCATTAGT
Organism: Sorghum bicolor; assembly: GCF_000003195.3. Classification (NCBI taxonomy): domain Eukaryota; kingdom Viridiplantae; phylum Streptophyta; class Magnoliopsida; order Poales; family Poaceae; genus Sorghum; species Sorghum bicolor. The sequence goes on along the minus strand of NC_012875.2, from coordinate 32,788,895 downwards.
TTCATCAAATTCAAGATCAAATGTTTCTTCAACCATGTTTGTGGCATGGTTAAAGACCCTATATGCCTTGGACTTTAATGAATAGCCAACCAAGTAGCCAATGTCACATCTTCTTTGGAACTTGCCCAAGTGTTGGCGCTTCTTGTAGATGTAGCATTTGCATCCAAACACTCTAAAGAATGAGACATCGGGCTTCTTCCCATTGAGCAACTCATATGGTGTCTTCTCTAGGAACTTGTGAGGAAAGAGCCGGTTTGAAGCATAGCATGCGGTGTTGATTGCCTCGGCCCACATCTTCTCCGAAGTGTTGTACTCATCTAACATTGTTCTTGATAAGGTGATCAATGTCCGGTTCTTTCTTTCTACAACCCCATTTGGTTGTGGTGTGTATGTTGAGGAGAACTCATGTTTGATTCCCACTTCATCACAATACTCTTCAATGTTGGTGTTGTCAAACTCTTTGCCATTGTCACTTCTAATTTTCTTGATCTTGACATCAAATTGATTTTGGGCATTCTTTGCAAACTTCTTGAATATAGATGCAACTTCGGCCTTGTCTTGCAAGAAGAATGTCCAAGTGTACCGGGAGAAGTCATCAACTATGACCAAGCAATATTTGTTGCCCCCAAGACTAGCATATGTGGTTGGTCCAAATAAATCCATGTGAAGTAGCTCAAGCACTCTTGAAGTAGAGAGATAGGCCTTGGTTGGATGAGTGTTTGCAACTTGCTTGCCGGCTTGACATGCACTACAAAGCTTGTCCTTTTCAAATGTCACATCCTTCAAGCTCTAATCAATTCTTTCTTCATCAACTTCTTGAGTGTGCCCATTCCAACATGTGCTAACCTTCTATGCCACAACCACCCAAGTGAAGTCTTGGTGAATAAGCAAGTCTTGACATCAACTTCATCGGATGAGAAGTCAACTACATATAAGTTGTTGTGTCGGAAGCCTTTGAATATCACTTCATGGTCATTTTCCTTGGTCACAATCACTTCCTTCTTCTTGAATAGGCATTCAAATCCAAGATCACAAAGTTGTCCAACCGAGAGCAAGTTGAAACTCAATGATTGCACATAGAGCACATTGGTGATGGAGTTGTCATTTGATATAGCAACCTTTCCTAGTCCCTTGACCTTGCCTTTTGAATTGTCACCAAATGTGATCTTCTCTTGGTTGTCAACATCTTCATCTAGAGAGGTGAACATCCGGGGATCTCCGGTCATATGTTGAGTGCAACCACTATCAATTACCCAATGTGATCCACCGGTCTTGTAGTTCACCTACACACAAGAGATCAAGCTTGAGATTTAGGGACCCACATTTGCTTAGGGCCCTTGACCTTCTCTACTAGTTGCTTTGGCACCCAAATCTTCTTTGGCCTTTGCTTGTTGGGCGTCCCCATGAAGCTAACCTTGACCTTGCCACTCTTGTCTTTCCTTACAATGTAGTGAGCATTGAAGGCAAATGGTCTTGCATGCTTGGGCAAGGGTGGTGGTAGTGGTGCCTTACACTCATGAGCAAAGTGTCCTTCTTGACCACACTCAAAGCATCTCTTTGGCTTTGGCTTGCTTGGTTGATCATGAGTGGCTAGTGACTTGATGAGCTTTGTTTGATGAGCCTTGTAGCCAATCCCACTCTTATCCATCTTCATGACGGTGTTCATGAAAAGCTCACTTTGAAGGTCCTTCCCTTTTGTGAACTTTGCTAACCCCATGGTTAGGTGTTCCTTCTCTTTCTTGAGCTTGCTATTCTCTTGAGTTAGCTTCTTGATGATTGGGTCATTGTTGCTAGCTAACTCATCCAAGATGAATGTCTCATCTTCTTCTTGCTTGTCATAGATCAAACCAAGCTTGAGATATTGATTTTCTTCCTTGAGTAATTTGTTCTCATATGCAAGCTTCTTGTCTTGATCAAGTGACTCAATCACAATGGTCTTGTGCTTGGCTTGCTCTTGCAACTCTTTCTTGAGCATGACAATTTCATCCTTGAGTTTGATAGTGTCCTCATAGCTCTCGGCCACTACCACTTTCTTGCCCTTGCAATCAACACATTTGCTTGTGCTCTCCATAAGTAAGTCATCACAAGATGTAGCTACATCAAGCTTACCAACATGGTTAGTAGAAACATGTGTTTCATCAATTGCAAGTTCATAAGCAATCTCAAGGTTGTCATAGTTTGCTTTTAGAGTTGTTAGCTCTTCTTTCATTGCTCTATATCTAGTGATAAGCTCATCATGAACACTCTCAAGTTTATCATGTTTTTCTTTGAGCACTTTTAAAGAGAGTTTGAGCTCCTTGAGCTTAGTGGTCATGATCTCATTTTGGTCTCTAAGCTCATCACTAGACTTAAGCTTTGCTAGAAGTGTTTCATTTTTAAGTTCAAGCTTTTCATTTTCACTTCTAGATTTTCTTATGACTTTTGCGTACTTGTTAAGCAATTTCACAAGTTCATCATAAGATGGTGGTTCAAATTCACTATCACTTTCACTACTCTCATCCTCACTTTGTACCTTCCGGTCACCCTTAGCCATGAGGCATAGGTGTGAAGAGGATGTAGATGGTGGTGAAGATGATGGTGATGAAGCATCAATGGCAATGGCGGCAACCTTCTCATCATCACTCTCATTGCCGGAGGAGTCACCACTTGAGCTCTCAATGTCGGTGAGCCAATCACCAACAAGTAAGCCTTGCCATTCTTCTTCTTGTAGTGCTCCTTCTTCTTGCCACCTTTCTTCTTGTATTGCTTCTTTTCATTCTTCTCATCATCACTTGAATCATCTTGCTCTTTGTTCTTCTTCTTGTATTTGTCCTTCTTGGGCTTTGGACATTGATGAGCAAGATGGCCAAGCTCACCACAATTGTAGCAATCCATCTCGGAGATGGGCTTTCTCTTGCTACTTGTGAAGAACTTCTTCTTCTTGGAGTCAAAGTTGACTCCATTCTTGTTGAGCTTCTTCAACATCTTTGTGGTTCTTCTCACCATGAGGGTAATAGATGCATCATCATCACTTGAAGTTGATGACTCAACTTCGATCTTCTTGGTCTTGCCCTTGTGAGAAGCTTTGAGGGCCAAATCCTTCTTCTCCTTCTTGGCCGATGAGGAGCCGTCTTGGGGGTTCATGTGCATGTACATCTCATGAGCATTGATCTTCCCCAATATGGCGGTTGGTGTAGCGATGGAGAGATCGCCTTGATGAAGCACCGTTACTATGTGCCCATATTTCTCAGTGGGAAGCACACATAGTATCTTCCTTGCTACATTCACCGCACTTATTTGAGTGAGCCCAAGTCCATTAAGCTCCTCTACAATAACATTCAAGCGAGAATACATTTCATTAGCGTTTTCTTTGGGAAGCATCTCAAATGTATTAAGCTTGTTCATTACTAAGTGATAGCGTTCCTCGCGTTCACTCTTTGATCCCTCATGGAGCGCACAAAGTTCCTTCCAAAGGGCATTGGCGGTTTTGTGGCTCCGAACGCGGTTGAACACCTCTTTGCAAAGGCCTCTAAAGATGTGGTTTTTGGCCTTCGCATTCCACTTCTCGTTTTCTTGCTCTTGTGGAGTAAGAGCGGTGTCTTTTGCCGGAGGGGTAAAACCTTCGGTCGCGGCTTTTAGGCACTTTACATCGTATGCCTCAAGGTATGACTCCATCCGTATTTTTCAATACGGGAAGTCATCCCCATCGAACATGGGTGACGGTCCATCCCCGTTAGACATCTTTCTCTAGGCGGTGAAGCCTAAATAATGAGCACTAGGCTCCGATACCAATTGAAAGGATCAAGATGCCCAAGAGGGGGGGGTGAATTGGGCTTCTCTAAAAATTTAAGCAACCTATAAGCTCCAATTCAACCCCTTGTGCCTAGTGTGACCTAGAGAGCTACCGGATAAAAGTTTTGCAACCTAGTTCCAATCCTATTCTAGCAAGGCAATTCTAAGAATGTAAAAACACAAAGTAAATGCTAGAATGTAAAAGGAGTAGTGGAAGAAAGTGCTCGGCGATGTTTTGCCGAGGTATCGGAGAGTCGCCACTCTCCACTAGTCCTTGTTGGAGCACCTGCGCAAGGGTCTTGCTCCCCCTTGGTCCGTGCAAGGACCAAGTGCTCTCTATGGGCTGATTCTTCGACACTCCGTCGCGGTGAATCGCCCAAAACCGCTCACAAGCTTGACACGAGCCACCCACAAGAACTCCGGGCGGTCTTCGTGCCTCTAATCACCACCGAACCGTCTAGGTGATGGCGATCACCAAGACTAACAAGCAAAGAACTCTCACTTGACCCAAACAAGGCTCTAGAGAGTGGTGGATGCACACTTGACTCTTGGAATTCACTAGAGAAGGATTCTCTCAAGAAATCACTCAAATCTCAATCCTCTCTAGGCTCTTGCTACTCTCTTGCTCCATAACAAGTTTCTCAGATGTTCAAATGGGCAAGAGACCTCTCATGGACGAGGTGGAGGAGTATAAATACTACCCGCGAAGTCCAAAGATCAGCCAACCGTTTTCCACTAAAAAACGGGGTCACCGGATGCTCTTTATGTTGCACCGGACGCTCTGCACCGAGCGTCCGGTGCTCCATAACGGCTAACTGTACTTGCGTCTGACAGGTCACCGGACGCTAACTCTCAGCGTCCGGTGGCACCGTCCGGTGCTCCGGGGAGTTTTACATATTCCCTAAGTATGGGACCGGACGCTACCCGGTGCGTCCGGTGCTCAGGGGAAGTTTACAACCTCCCTGGGTGTGGGACCGGACGCTGCCCGGTGAGTCCGGTGCCAGCGTCCGGTGCTTAACCCTAAGCACCACACTGTTCCAATGACTAAGGACCTCACCGGACGCACTCACATAGCGTCCGGTGTAGCGTCCGGTGCCCCCTTGGGCACCCTAACTTCGTCGAAACGCGATCGCTCCAAAACGAAGTTGGTTCCTCTCGATCTAAGGACTATCTCTGAGCTGCCTAGTGCTAGGTTTACCAAGTGTGCACCACACCTAAACCTAAAGCCTTGCCTAAGTCAAGCTACTAGATCAAAGCCACTCTTAATAGTACGGTCAAAGGAAAACAAAGTCCTAAACTACTCTAACCTTATGGCACTTAGACCTAGTCTAGTCTTGACGATGTCCATCCATCCTTTGAAAACTGAAACGATTTCCACTATTAAGTAGGCATATACGTCCTTGTCCATCGAGTATCTATTACCATGACCTTACTTATGACTTTGCCTCTGCAAAACACACGTTAGTCATAGTAATCAATATTGTCATTAATCACAGAAATCACTAGAGTCCTAGATGCTCTTTAAAAGTTTTTGGTTTTCGGGGTGAAAACAAGGCCAAGTGTAGGCCGGCCGCCGGCGAAGCGGGGTGGAGACCGGCTGGCAGCAACGAGATCTCGTGACTCGAGATCGGCTTCCCGTTCCTGACGTGAGTTAGTGATTGTGTAGAATAAAAAAGAAAATACTAAACTATCCTTAAAGATAATTAATTAATTTTTTAATCATCAATTGACTGTAAATAATTTTTCAAGGAGGAACCTCCAAACACAGTAACAAATATCTTATTCTTAAATTACGGAATCCGTATTAAGATATTTACGGTAGAGCATTCCAACTGTTTGACAAATAGATTTTATATTTATATATTTATAAAAAATATAAAAAACATCTATTCAACGGTTTGACAATTAAGTTTTACAATTTTGTTAACTTAGTAAATAAAGGGTAAGGACTCGTATATATGCCAAGTCCCTCCGCGCTTGTCATTGCGTCCCTCGCGCGAAATCCGTCGTATCCGCGTGGTCGTGGGACTACTCCCTTCTCCCACCATCAGATTTTCTTTTTTGTCAAGTGATTAATGTCAAACCATTAGAGATTGTCTTTTTCACCTTTGACATATTTATTTAGAACTTGACAAACTTCCTTATTTGTCAAATGAACTCTGCGAAACGGTTGGATACTCTTAAAACAACTCCAACAGTTTAGTAAATGAGTTTGACATTCTTGTTTTTTTTTATCAAAACTTTTAAAATCTCCTATCCAATATTTTGACAATTGAGTTTCGCATTTATAGTAAGTTGATAAATACTCCTTTGTAAGCGCATATTTGCGCCCGTAGAATCGGGTTGCCATCATCCGCTCGCACGGTTTGGCCCTGACGCGCGCTACTCTTGACAGGTTTATGTTGGACTGTAGGTTGTCTGGTTCATCGTTGGGACAGAGCAGCTGGCAGACATCGAGTTTTGTCAGGGTGCCTGAACGCTGCTGTGTTTCTGACTGCTGTGTCTGATGGTGGCCGATAACTGCTGCTGTGCGTCGCCGATGGGTCCATGATAGAGAGCAGGAACTCGGCGTTAGGCCTTGTTTAGTTCTAAAAAATTTTAGAAAATCGACATTGTAGTATTTTTGTTTGTATTTGACAAATATTGTCTAATCATGAATTAACTAGGCTTAAAAGATTCGTCTCGTCAAGTCCGACCAAATTGTGCAATTAGTTTTTACTTTTATCTATATTTAATACTTTATGCATGCATCTAAAGATTTGATGTGACGGAAAATCTGAAAAATTTTGTAAATTTTTTTAGGTAAACAAGGCCTTAGCAGCAGGAAGCATGAAGTCGGCGCAGGGTCCAGGACGTCGCCGCGCGAAGAAATCCTAGCGACGCGTCAAGAAAGTCGCACTACAGGAGGCAGCACACGCGAAGTGGAAAAGTGCATGATAGATCCACAAATTTTATTTTTACCAAATCAATTTTGTCAAACACTCAAAGATTAACTTTTTTTTCTTCCTATATTATTTTGGAAGTTGACAAACAACAATATTTGACAAAGATAATTTGTGAACTGTTGCAGTTGCTCTTGGACACTCCACGTCTTTGCGGCTCCACGTAGGGATGAAAACGAATCGGATACGGACGGATATCACTTATATCATATTTGTTTTCACATTTCTGGTCGGATTCGGATTCGAATACGGATAATATCAATCATGTCGGATAAGATACAATTGGACGTCGACATCATAAATATACGATTTAAGTATTCGGATACGGATACGGTATCAGATGTTACGGACAGATATGAACCCCTCTAAACGAATTCGGTCTCAAATACGGTCGGAAAATATCCGTACCGTTTTCATTCCTAGCTCCACGGCTATAAAAAAAAAATCCTTGTATAGCCGCACGTGAAATTTCTACCCGTGCTCACATTCATCGGCTACGAAACCGACGGTTAGATTGCCATTCCTAGCCCCGTGTGCACACCGCGCAGTGCCGCGGGGGCACCAGTCTATCCACTGCGCTCCAGGCCCTCCGCCGTGGCGAAATGCCGCTCCTCCCATCCACCGCCGTGGCGCTGCCCCGCCTCCGCTTCCCACTCCCACTCCTCCACCGCCGCCCCATCCCCCTTCCCCTCCCGCTCCGCCACCACCACTCCTCGCCCCACCCGCGCCTCCTCCCCCTGGCGGCGTCCCTCCCGCCCCCACCTCCCGAGGAGCTGCTCCACACGCAGGCCACGGGTCTCGTCGCTGCCTCGCAGGCCAACTTCATGCGCGTCATCGTGGACGCCGCGGCCCCGGGGCTGGACCACCACCGCGGCTCCGACCTGCTCTGCGTCGTCCGCGCGCTGCTCAAGAAGATCCGCCGCCGCGTGCTCGTCGGTGACCGCGTCCTCGTCGGGGCGGTCGACTGGACCGACCGCCGCGGGATGATCGAGGATGTCTTCGAGCGGAGGTCCGAGGTGGCCGACCCGCCCGTCGCCAACGTCGACCGCCTCGTCGTGCTCTTCTCGCTCGACCAGCCCAAGCCCGAGCCGGCCACGCTCACCCGGTTCCTCGTCGAGGCCGAGTCCACAGGGATCCCGTTTGTGCTCGTTTTCAACAAGGTCGAGCTCGTCGGCGAACAGGTAATGTGAACACCGCCCACTCCAATAGGTTGCTCGATTGCTATTCATTTCTGTATGAGCTGTAAATCAGATTGGCTGGATTGTAGTGCATTGTAGCTGAGATAAGACTATAAGAACTGTGGTTTGTTGATAAGGATTCTCTAATTTATTCGACAATTTGCTGTGAGCTACTCATTTAAGTGGGAACTGGGAACCAGAAAAAAAAAAGGTTTTGTAGAAAACAAATATGGCAAGCCATTTTTTTCATGGAACAGGAAGGGCCAGTGCCATGGCAAACCAATTTTAGTCCCAATAATTGGGGGCATCTAAGGTATAGTTGTTTTGGTTGCTCAGGAAAAATGGTTTGCCATCAGGATTTACCTTTTATTCACACCAATATTACTATCAGTATCAATAGCCAGAATTCAGCATTCCTTTTTATATCTTAAGGAAAATATGTCTACCAACCAAGATTAATTCCTGCTCGAAGGTGCTAGTATTGGCACCTTTGTCAATCAAATAGTCAATAATGATACTAATGGTGCAAATATTGGGCTCCATATAACTCATCCTGTTGTTCTACCTATACCTGTAAATATGTTTGGGGACATGCTCCTTTAGATGCACAAAAGGTCACCTTGATTGAATGTATTAGAATATAAAAATCCTAGAATTTGTAGAGTCTAGAATGAAGAGTCTTAATAGATCAAGAGATCATTCCTCTCATTTGGTATCAAAGCAATATGGAAGTATAGGAACATGTGTCAACGGACCTCTCCTCACACCATTTGGACCAAGGCGGCCAACCTCTTCCACTCTTCCTCGACAACAAGGTGTCTCGCGCCATGACTCTTGAGGCCAAGTTTCACACCTTGTCCCAGGGTGACTTACTGGTGCTCGATTTCGCTCAGCGGCTTAAGGACCTCGCTGATGGGCTCGCTGATTTGGAGCAGCCCGTCAACGACTTCATGTTGCTGCTCGCTCTTCTCTGCGGTGCCAACGAACCACTCCACGGCATGGCCTCCATTCTGAAGACGAAGACCCCGCTGCCCTCATTCCACGAGGCCCAGTCACTGCTCGCCTTGGAGGAGTCTGAGCTCCCAGCTTCCACCTCGGCTGCCGTCTTAACGGCGCCCAGAGGCACCCCTGCGCCCCCTCGTGCTCTTGCGCTGACGGCTGCGGCTTTCGCTGCACCTCCAGCATCGCCGGCCCCTCGTCCTCCATCTCGTCCTTGGGGGTGTGGCAAGGGCAAGGGACGGGGAAACAACACATGGCGTGCTCCCCGTCTGTGGTCCAACTCGTGGAGCGGCCAATTTCAGATGTGGCCAAATATTATCTAGTGTGTTTGGATGATTCACCCATTATTTGTGGACGTTTCCGCTCAAACTGAAATCTGAAACATTCAACACCCTACGCAATTTTCATAGCTATGTGCTCACTCATTTCAGTTGCCATATATATTTTATTCAAAGCTACAATGGTCGCGAATTCAACAATAATGCAGCTCGCTTCTTTTTCCTTCAACAAGGTATTCATACTCGCCTTTCTTGCCCTCTTACATCCCAACAAAACGGCAAGGCTGAACGTGTCATTCGATCCATCAATAATATCATGTGCACCCTATTATTCCAAGCATCCATGCCACCTGCATATTGGGCTGAATTCCTTCGCACTGCCACTCATCTTTTTAATCTTCACCCCACCAAAACCCTTCAAAACTGTACCTCCCACCAAGCCCTTTTTGGCACACCACCCACATATGATCATCTCCGAGTTTTTGGCTGTCGTTGTTATCCTAACCTTTCCACCACAATGCCACATAAATTTGCCCCCTGTTCTGCTGAATGTGTCCTCCTTGGTTTCCCTGAAAACCATAAAGGCTATCGTTGCCTTCACCTCTTCACAAACCGCGTCATCATCTCCCGTCATGTGCTCTTTGACGAACAACAATTCCCATTTATGCGCAACTCACAGGCACCTTTGTGTGCCTATGAGTTTTTGAATATGAAAAGCCTAGAATTTGTAGAGTCTAGAATGAAGAGTCTTAGTAGTTCAAGAGATCATTCCTCTCACAGAATGCAGTAGTCATTCTAAATGCTGCAACTATGCATTAACTTCGATGCTGATGGGTAAAAACTTAAAAATGTAAGCACACCATCCTTTTACTTAAGTGTCAACTGTCAGAGACTTAGTACATAAGGGCACTCACAATGCAGACTCTATCATAGAGTCTAAAGTTATTTATTACCTCGAACAATGTGGACTTAGAGTCTAAATAAGACTTGGGAGTCTTATTTTTTTCTACCTCTTTCTTCAATAAATATGCTGCCACATCAGCAAAATACCATAAATAATATGTAATTAATTGTCTTGGACTCTGTGACAGAGTCTTGCATTGTGAGTGCCCTAATACATACACAGATATATGTGTATCATTTTAAAACCCAATTGCCGAGGATGGTGTCCTGTATTTGGAGCTCACCTGGGGCTGGTAAAGCAAAACAAGGGTCACCTTATTCATAAATTCATGTTTTTTGTTCTCCTTGTCCGTCTGCCCAATATTCTAATGTGTACACGTAGCATGTCTGTTTGCAATTGCTCACTCCTGCTGTTCTTCAAATTTGAATGTAAGAAGATATGTAATTATTGCATTTGTAGTATGCACTCTTTGGTGTTCTGTTTATGTTATATGGTTAAGTGATATTCTTTGCTTTTTACCACTGCAGACAATAGCATACTGGAGAGATAGATTGAAGAGTTGGGGCTATGATCCACTGTTTCTAAGTGTTGATAAGAAATCAGGGTTTACTGCTCTTGAAGAGATGTTGGAAGGACAAACAACTGTAGTTGTTGGTCCAAGCGGTGTTGGGAAATCCAGCCTGATCAATGCACTGAGGGGTAATCAGGACATATCAGAAGAAGATCCAATACATAAACTGGTTGAACAGGTGATAGTCATTTCATCATTTATTCCATTTTCCTAATTAATTTTTTTTTATCATTTCTGAAACTTCAATTTGCATTTATAATTCACTGAGAATTTATTTGTTTTGTTTTGTTAGCATTTCTATAAAAAATGCCCAGTTCATCACATAACTTAATAGTTTAGTACGTGCTTATTAGCTTAATAGTGCATGAATTAGTTCATCTGATTTGGAACCAAGGACTAACTTTAACTTGGGAATTGATTGGTACTGTACTGTATCTGCAAGTTGATCTGGTTAGTTGGACAAGACTCACCAAAGACATGCACTGTAGTCTGTTACATGTTCTTTGCTTTCTCAGGGCACCTTACAAATTGGATATCGCTTGTTTGATATCTTCTACTTCATTTTTGCAAAGCTTCACAACTTTAGTAGTAGTAAAATCTAGAATCTGTCTTGATGTAGATACTGATTTATTTTTCTTGTGCTTATGATTCACCAGAATAGTAAATGGTTTGGTGAACAACGTGTTGGAACTGTGTCCAAGAAAAGTGGTAAAGGAAAGCACACAACGCGGCATGTCTCATTGCTTCCTATAGCTGGCGGAGGCTTCCTTGCTGATACTCCTGGATTTAACCAGCCTAGTTTGATGAAAGTGACAAAAAAGAGTCTTGCAGAAACATTTCCTGAGGTTCGTTTTGACTATTTTTTTTATCGTGTCCTGTTTATTAAATTCTTACTTGTAGTGTCTGACTGCTCTCTGCGTGGTGCTGTTAAGGCTCTATTTCAGTTTATTATATCATTTTCTTACTAGTAATATTATTTGATACTCCAGATAAGAAAAGCGCTGAAAGAGAACGAGCCCACCAAATGCTTATTTAATGATTGTGTGCACCTGGGTGAGCATGGATGTGTTGTGAAAGGGGAGTGGGAAAGGTATCCATACTATCTCCAGATGCTTGATGAGATCAAAATTAGAGAGGAAATCCAGCTACGGACATTTGGAACAAAAAGAGAAGGTGATGTCAGGTATGCTACGAAGGCATAGCATATGAGCATTATCTTGTATGGTAGAGTCTAGATGGTATAATATTTTCTCCTGTAGTCGCAGTCACATAGTTAACTTTGTAGATGTTGAAATTTAGTATCCTAGAAATTTTACTTGCATAAGTAAATGTTCTGGTAACTTTGTAACAGATGTAACTTTCTTTTAATTAACAAACTGGTATAACAGTACTAGTGCACTTAATTATGGTAAACAAATAACCAGCTCTGGCACAACATATCAAGTGAATAAAACCTAGCATTAGGAAGTATTAATTTGTTCCTTCCGTGATTGATAAAGCGAACCCAGGAAAACTGGAATGTTGGTGTATGAAATCTGCCAAAGTTTTTAGGTGAGCTACTGTTTGGTAATTATAATGTGTTTACCATATGATGATGATTCTGCGCATGTGATGCCTGTCGCAACGGTGACTATTAAAATGGTTGAATTTTATGGAGGGATGTTATTTTCCCAGCATATCAGCACGATACTCTTGTTAACCAGTTGTAGAAGAGATCCTGACAAAAAGTTTGGCCCTAGTCTTTTTTTTTTTTGGCATATATATGCACATACATTCCAGAAAATGTCTTGGTCTTTAGTACTATATAATAATGCAGAGTCATAGTGACAATTCACTAACACCACATATATGAATGGTATTAGACTAAAAAAATGAAGTTTGCCATCGTTTTCTTGAGATTAGTTTCTTAAACTTAGAGCTTCTACCCTTATGGATGCTAAATCTCAGGAGTCATATGTTCCGGATAATAAAGTGCATCCATCTTATTCAGGTACAAAACAGGTGTCATGGGGCTGAAGCAAGCAGAGCCTCGTCTTGAGCTCAAGAAGCATAGGAGGGTGTCTAGAAAGAAGATTAACCAATCTATTATTGACGAAATTGAAGATGACATTGATGACCTCGATGATGACTACCAGTTCGACGTGAAGCAACGTACTAGGAAACGATAGTTGTTTCTTGTCTGATGATCTAACGACTACACGAGTCTAATCATTGGCAGGAAGGAACCTTTGGGTGCTGTACATAGTTGGTTTTGTAGTGCGACCATGCCCTTAAGCAGTTATGCTGATCGCTGATTCGCTGTAACTGTAAGGAGTGCACTGGCCGGGACCCGGGAGGCCGTGGACGCTTGCACCTAACATTTGACGTTTAACTTGCGGCAGAACAGTAAGAAGTAAGATGGAAGTTTTTAGTTAGACAAAAACAGTCTCTATCTCTCCACAATATTATTACTATCGTGCTCGTTGGAAAATTTGATTCTCAAAGTATAATAACTTTAAATGAATATTTGACACTTTAAATGATTTTAAATAAAAACCTGCCAACTAGAAAGATGTAGATCTCATCAAGCACAAGTTTGATATTGATTATGTCAACATTCAAGGTTCTTTGAAATTTTGAATTTTAAGAGCTAAGAACTTTAAACATATAATTGGGGCTCTAAAAGATTCAAATAAAAAACATTGTGTAGTACAAAGTTCTATATCATACTGAGAGCTAAAATATTGGTCTAAACTATGTCAATATTTTAAATCAATAAAAGATTTTTAAATTAAAATTTAAAACCTGATAAACTAAAGTGTATTTTTGTTACTCTAAATAGTTCTAAATTATTTTTTTTGTTAACTATAAAGTTTTAGACTGCTTTGATCTCTATGATTTTAGTGTAAAATTTATTTTCATTTGACTTAATATGAATCAATTTTGCTGCAACTATTTTAGAGCCTCTCAAGACTGACTTTGTTAATCGGTCTTTAGAGAAGACATATTTAGAATGCCTGAATCTATTACTAGCTATTTTCGAAAGCAGTAATCTTATAATGCTTCCCTCTATTAACTGATTAATAGAGGTGGGTGTCCTAATGCTAAATAGATGAGATGCGGTCTTTGCGAAAAATATTTCAGAATCTCACTGGGATCGTTGCCAAACACACAAGAAAGAGAATTGTTTCAGGGAGAATCACTTAGAACTAATTCTCGTTTTTTACTAGTCAAGGAACACTAAAATTCTGATCTCTCTTTATTTTAGTTCTAGTTTAATTTGAAAATCCAGCGGGCTGGCGAGTCTATCTCTGTTAATTAAGAACCTGTCTCCTAAAATCTTTTTTTAAGCAGTAAAAGAGTCTTGAACCCACCACGTGTAACTAATAACTCACCTCTTAGCGGCGACATTTTGATACACACACTGAGCTATGGCGCTACCACCACAGGGACGGTGATTGTCCTCAACATCATAACAACGCAGTTGCATCTTGCGGTCAGAGGTCCCTGAGGGCGTTTCCCACCATAAATTATGTAACTATTAGTTGTTCATATGGTTTTACTAGTGAAGATATTTACGGGATGAGGTAACATAATTCTAACATATAGTTAGTGTTTTGTCGTTTCACTGCATTCTTAAGCAGTTAGGCTTTGTCCAGTGTAAATAATTTCCGCGTGGAAGAACAGGCAATCTCAGAGTCTGTACCTGCCCATAGCCTATGGTGGCTGTCCATCAGTTTACCCAGGTTAAAAACGAATTGGATATGGACGGATATCACCGATATCATATTTGTTTCTATATTTCTATTTGGATTCGGATTTGAATATGAATAATGTTAACCCTGTCGGATAAGATACGATTAGATGTCAACATAAAAAATATACGATTTAAGTATACAGATACGGATATGATATCTAATATTGAATATCTAGACTTGGATACAAACAGATCTAAATTCAGTCTCGAATATAGTTAATATCTGTACCATTTTCATCGAATTTAGTCTCAAATACAGTTAATATCCATACCATTTTCATCCCTGGGTTTACTGCTCGTAGTCTTCAGAAATGTTGGCTGACTTTTTCTTTTTTACAAAATGTTGGCCGAGAGTTTTATTTTTTTGAAAAAGATGTTGGCTGACAATTGTGTTATCTGTATCGTTATGCCAGGAGCATCCGAGCATGTTATATATTGCAGAGTTTAGTTTGAACCTGCCAATTATCCTCTTAAGATTCAGGTGTACCTCCTGCTGCAAAAATTCATTGTTACCTGGGTTGTCAGTCGAATATCTTGTAAATTCATAACAATGCATGCACCTCACTTTTTTTTATTTCGCATCGTGGTGCAGCTAGGGACCAGCAGAGAGCGCATGAGGATTGGGTGCAGGCGTGGGGCCATGCGAGGATCGAGGCGCTGCGATTAATCTCTTGGTCAGGGACCACGCGAGAGCATGCAAGGACTGCCAACATGGCAAGGGGTAAACAAGTCTAAAACCACCTCTAGTTAGGCCTTGTTTCGTTCCAAATTTTTTTGGAAAATAACACTGTAGCACTTATTTGACAAATATTATTCAATCATGGACTAACTAAGCTTAAAAGATTCGTCTTATCAATTCTGACTAAACTGTGCAATTAGTTTTTATTTTCGTCTATATTTAATACTCCATGCATGTGTCTAATGATTCGATATGATAGAGAATCTAAAAAATTTTGTAATTTTTTTTGAACTAAACAAGGCCTTAGTAGAACATCAAGTTTTGTAAGAACTGTATAGGAGTCCAAAACATCAGGGTTTTTTTTTTTGTATAGAGGGAGTACCAACTAAGCCTGTCTGATCTACTACCATTTTTGAAATACAATAGGAAGGCGGCTGCCTGCCAAGTGGCTCCTCCCCTGACCGTCCATTTCAAAGAAGCAAGCCCCCGCCTGCCGCGGCTGCTCGGCGCCTGGCAGCCACCGCTGCAGACGCGCCCGGTGCGTGGTGTGCCCGTGCCCCGGGCGCCCCTCCACGAGCCTCGCTTGTGCTGGGTCAGAGACTCAGAGCACTTCATTTCATGCACCCCTTCTCCCTTACTCAGTGTAGTTTATTATGCAAAGGCCCTGTTGTTTAGAAGGTCGTAGCATCAGGTTATTTAATTAATTAATGGAGCCGCTGAGCAGAAGATAAGCAATGGGCTCCGATTTTCTTTATTGCTTTTGTTTGTAGCCTATACGTTCTTCTCCTCTCTTCTTGCATTCGTTTTTTAATACCAGCGTTTAGTTCTATACTTGTATTATATAATGTGGCTCTCATTGTCCTTGCTATTTGAAATTTGAAATGTTGGTTCGTTTCTGGTAGGTCGCCATTCAGGCAGGCTCAAGCTTCTGAGAAACATATATTATTCTTAGTCTGGTGAGGTCATGCACCAGTACACCACGTCGTGACTCGTGACTATTTTCTAACTGTTCGTTTCCCTTTTGGGTAGGAAGCTTCCTTCGACTGCAATTGCCACTTCACAACTTATTGTATATTGTGTGTGCTTCGTTCCAGAACCTTTCTTATCAAAATTTTGATGCTCGCGTCACGCATACCATCATTGTTAGCTTTGTTTCTTTGGAGCATTTGTAGTGGGTTTAGGCCCTGTTTAGTTCCCCATCTAAAAATTTTTCATCCATCCCATCGAATCTTTGGACACATGCATGGAACATTAAATGTTGATAAAAAAATAAACTAATTACACAGTTTAGTTGAGAATCACGAGATGAATCTTTTAAGCCTAGTTACTCCATGATTAGCTTTAAGTGCTACAGTAACCCACATATGCTAATGACAGATTAATTATGCTTAATAAATTTGTCTTGCAGTTTCCTGACGAGCTATGTAATTTATTTTTTTATTAGTTTCTAAAAACCTCTCCCGATATCCTTCCGGCACATCTGATGTGACAGCCAAAAAATTTCCATCCCAAATCTAAACAGGCCCTTAAGAGAAGTGTAAGGATTTGATAGGATGCTGGTCCCTAGTGCCCAGGGTTGGAGCCAGGTACATAAGAAGGGGCTGCTTATTTATGACTTGTGTTTTACTGTACGGGGTTAGGTGTTGATGCAGTTAAGATCGAATGAACTAAAAACAATGGTTGCTAAAAACCTGAGATTTTCAACCAGGCAAAGAGAGTTGCGAGCAAATGATTTGACATCAACATGTGGGCAGAATTTATCATGCGTGTCTTGGTAGGCAGAATTGTCAAGTGAAAATTGAGTATTTAACGGCGCATCTTGGTAGGGAGAAGGCAACATAACACATATCTAGTACATGGGAAACAAGTTTTAGATATTTGTTTAACTTTAAGGCAGAGGTTGAGTTCAGAATACCAGGAAGTATTATAGAGATAGATGTCTTAAATCAGGAAGATGGTGTATATTTCCATAGATTCGTTTGTTGTTTGAAGTAACCAAGCATTGATCGTTTCATGAATGGTTGTAGGGGATTTCTGAGTATAAGCTCCACAACTCTCAATGGTAGATGGAGTGGCAACTTATCTTTAGCTGCAACACTAGATGGGCACAACTGAATGTTTTCAGTTGCATTCAGATTTTTTAGAGTTTTTGACGGTGATAATTGGACTCCTATGCAGCAGCTACAAAAGGCAATTGAGAATACACCTCAAGCATTACTATAGAAATAGTCATCGCAGCAACCTTATCACCATTAGGTTTTAAACAACCGGCGGCACAATCGATAATTAAATCGGCAGTGAAAAGTGTCTTCACCGCTAGCTGGGCGTTTGATACGGTGGAGATAACCGGGGTCCGTTTCACCACCGGACCATATGTAGAGCCAACAGTGAAAATAGGGCACACCGCTGGCCTAGAATGGCTTGCACACTAGTTCGTATTGGACCGGCTGCGAAAGAAATGTTAGTGCCGGAGGAAAATTCATTGTTCTACTGGCGATGAACATTGTTTGTCCTGTCAAACCATAAAATGGATCGGCAGTGTAAATAGGGCAGACCTATGGGCACCGGTTGTGGCCATTGTTAGGGTCTTTTGGGCTGGCCTGGGAAAGAGTTTTTTCTTTGACTACTCCTCACTTGCAGGCGTTAGGCAACACGACTATTTGCTCCCACGTGGCCATAAGTTTGTGCCCATCTCGTGTGTTGCGACCATTCATTTGCATTAAGGCCGATAAACTGAAGAGACACTCACAAGTCTGTACAAATAGAAGCGATCTATACACACGGAACCACCACAACAAACCATGATAGGCTTCAAACTGCCCCACAACCATGATTAGGGTTTTTATGATGATTTCTTATAACGCCACCTTTGATTCATCATGTATCACTACATTTGTTGTAGTGTTGCGACCTCACTTAGTAAAGCCACTGCAAAACATACATTAGTCATAATGATTGTGTTGTCATTAATCGGCTTTCTTTTTTTAGGCTAAACATGTTCTCCATTTTTTAGGCAATCGCAATTAACAATGGTGGAACTTGAAGGGACAAATCAGATCACTACAATCCCTAGATCTGTATCAAGAAGGTAAAATAATTCACTCAATTCAGCATGTATATACTTACCTTTGTTTATCAACCCAACCATTCTATTTTTCCTATGGTATTCAGTCAAACTAGAGAAGGGGCAGACCACTTCTAGGGGGTGTTTGGTTCACCTAGCAGCTTCTAAATTTAATCCCATTTAGTCCTAAATGGCCTTTAGTCCTCTCTAGTCACTTTGGAGTGACTAAAAAGGACTAAACCATTCAGGAGCAACTAAAGTTTAGAAGGACAAACCAAACAAGGCCTAGTCTCCGGGCAAAGCGGCTACCTGTAAAGAAAAATCTCACTCCAAGGAAGGCGAAAAATTAAAGTGTTGTTTGAATAACCCAGAACAATGTTATGGTTTTTGTAGTGTTCTAAATTTGGAGGAAAACATGTCCAGGATGGTACTTTTGGCTACGTGAATTTGTACTCTTAAATTCTCGGGAAAACATGTGAGCATACATGGTTGCACCAATTATGTTGACTTGCTGAAATTTGCTTATAATGAGTACTTTGTTTACCTCTTAGTTGCATATGTTATGGGTGTGCAGTTCATAGTTCTGCGTTTTTTTTTCTTCCAATGTGTGTACAGTTTAGTTCAGTCTGTGTATAGTAATTTTGCTCCAATATCTTACGTGTTTGCTCCAATCTGTGTACTACAATTTGTGTCCAGCAATTTCGAGTTTTGGAGAGCAGCAAGGTTGCTCTTTGCCTGATGTGAGCAGCAACATGTGTGTTCTGAGGAGCAGGTTCGTTCTGATCGAGTGTCCTTGTCTGTTCTTCTAGGCAAAAGGGCAGTTCACTCATTTCCGGTGGCATGGGAAAAGAGAAGAGAATAGTGAAAATAGAAAAAGGAGAGACAAGAAGAGAAATTCCCGAATCAAAAGAGTTCGTAGTCACAAGGTTAAATAAATAACAGCATGCAAATTGAGTGCTAAAAGATATGAGGCACGCGTATTTGATATCAAATTTCAAAATTTCTCCTACTTCAGTATATACTACTCCCTCCATCCTAAATTATAAAAGTTTGACTTTTTTAATTCAAGTTTAACCACTCGTCTTATTCAAAAAATTTATACAAACATAGTCAAATTTAAGTTATTTTTGAAGAATTTTTATTAATAAACTAATTCACCACAAAAAAAAAGATATTTTACATAAATCTTTGAATAAGACGAGTGATCAAATTTGATGTAAAAAATCTCAAATGTCTTATAATTAGTGATAGATTGAGTACTTTTATTTTGAGGCGGTGCATGCTTATGATTAGGTGCTGTGATCAGAGTCGAGTGTGCGGTGATCACCTGCCCTATACAAAAATAATGTGCCACCGCTGATGCGGCATGAATGATAGCGTCCTAGCATCTTAATCCAACAATTTATACAAGTCTCAAAAATGCAGAGCCACTTGATTGAACAGTGTGACTCAGCAACGCTTGATGTCCGAAATCTCATCTTTTTGTATTAGAGCACTACGCAGAGTGGCTTGATGAACAGTGATCAGCATTATCATTTGCTAGTATAATCCATAACCTTTTCTTAGACCTATAATCCATAACCTTTGTCTTAAGGATAATATAGTGTGCTGATGGTAACGCTCTAACGAACATGATTGCCAGGAAGCAAAATTCAGACTTTTAGAAGCTATTTCCAGCTGCAACCGTCGACATAGAAATAAGCACTACTCAACCTCTATTGGTTCTCTAGTTTTTTCTTTTCTGATGTACACAACTTGTTCAAATTTGGCTTCTATTTGCTATAAGTCGCTTTTTGTTTTTGACAAAGTATAAGTCGCTTTTGGTTCACTTGAGAGCAGACCCCAAAACCCATCTAGTCGATAGGCTTTTTGTCTTGATGTCCCCTGAATGCAGCCTTATCAGAATCTCCAAAGCCCTGTCATGCAGTTCATTGCGACAGAAAAACCATATTATATTAATTTAAAAGTCACTTATCTTCTGTAAAGAAAGGACTTCATTAATTCAAAACTACTATATCAAATTAATACTATACAATAATTTCGAACCTACTTCCGGCCTCTACAAAAGCACATAGCCTAAAAAAGAACCTGGCATCTTAATGAAAAAAAAAACTGGAGCATCTCACCAAATGTTGCAATGCCACTACAATCAAATCATATGGGATAAGCTTGTAGCGAATAGTCCATGTGTGGAGCCGTTGTATAACTATTGTATAACCATATGTAAAACCTGCAAATAAGACAAAATATATATACCATTTGTTTAAACACTCACCAGCTAAACACAGTTGCCACCCTTAGGGCCTCCAGCCCGTCGCCACTAGGTCCCTCTCCTCTCTCACTTTTGCAACCTTGTTCGCACTAGAGGAGTGGGGACCCACTCCTCCATACTTTTAATTTCACGTTCTTATTTTCATCTAAAATTAGGTTTTTTTTTGGTACGATCAGCGAAATAGTGGTGACGATGGCGTACTAGAATAAGATCTCTTATGCCTCTCTGTACCTCGACGATATTCATCTGGCGTCGCCATAGGCAAGTGAGAGTTTGTTTTGTGTTATGTATTTGGTTCTCTTTAGGTGTTGATACTTGGTAGTTAGCATGTTTATCAAGGGAAATAGTTGGTTGACATTCAATATGACAATTTGACCTCTTCTTCAAGTTTATTATGTGGCAGGGTTTAGTTTCTTTGACACTCTGTTTTTTATAGTGAAACTGTGAAAGGTTGTAAGCCTTTCTTTCTTGGGGCTTCCTCTAACCCATAATATTTCACTGGGTTTTAGATCTTGTTGCCAATGGTGAATGGTTTTTGCAGCCGTCAAAGCCTTATATGGCAAGGATGTTTGCAAGTGTCTTTTTCTTGCTGTCATTTCAGTGTAATTTTAAGCTTAGCGAGTGGCAAACGATCGAAGGAAGAAGATAAATAGTTTGATCTTCGCTAATCTTATTTTTATGGTGGTTGTTTTGTGTCAAGTCGTCCTTCTATACTTGCTCTTGTTTTCTTTTATAATTATCGAATATGAGGCACCCTCAGTCTAGTAAATAAAAAGAAAAAAGACAATATTTTTTTAATAAAAGGTGACCCTGCATTTCATTACTTTTGCAACCAAATTATAGAAATGGAGATGGCCATCGGTTTGAGTTTATAACACCAATCTTATACTTCTATAAAGTTAAACCTTACTACCTATTTCTCTCAACATGCAAGTTGTTTAACTAAACCTCTGCAATTGTAGTGTCCACGTCAGCAAGTCACTATATTTCTCTCAACATGCATACTGTCCAACTAAGCAATACACTATTACACACAACTAAAATCCACTAGCTATACAATTGTAATGTCCACATCAGCAAGACAAATAAGTATTTTGTTTGTCTATGTTATCATACCACAAAATCCACTAATCTGCATTCCCACAGCAACGAATGGCGTATTCTTCTAGTGCTACTTAGTTTTAGAACCGAAGGATGAACACAATAACAGACTCACCATCCGACAAAACACAACAACATTAACATCGCGCCTTAAGGGCTTGTTTAGTTAGAGAGGTGAAGAGTTTTTGGGTACTTAGCACTTTTCGTTTTTATTTGATAAATATTATCCAATACAGAAAAACTGTGCAATTAGTTATTTTTTATTTATATTTAATGTTCTATACATGTGCCACAAGATTCGATGTGACGAAAAATCTTAAAAAGTACTAAACAAGGCCTTACAACCAAGCTCTGAAAACAAGCTATAAACAGTAGCCTTGCTACTCGACGTGCTAACGTTGAGCCAGCGCGAGCCTTCCCTGCTCATGCCGCAGCCCCTTCTTGAATTTCTACCCTTCTCCCATCGTGAGTTGAGCAATGAAAATAAAGTGCTGCCGTTTCCGATCCAGAGTCTCCGCTTCCTGCTCCAGCTGTTCCTGATTCTTCTTGCTCTGTAAACCTGCCTAGTAAGAAATAAACGAACAAACAAGCACACAATCTCAATAGGTATATTTACTCGTTTTGTTTTCAAACGAACAAACAAGCACAAGCACACAATCGCAGTAGGTATATTTACTTGTTTTGTTTTCAAAGCATATGTTGTTTCTGGCTCTCCACAGAGCACAACAAACTGCTGCCACTCCAACTGTGTGGAACAGTTTACCTTAGAGATGAATCTCTGTTAACATATCCACAAATGCTCAAGAGTCAATTCCAAACACGCAAGGAATTATACTCCAAACATATGCTGCTGCTGCAAGTCTTTGGGAGTTGGGGCCGGAAGCAACAGAAGAGTTTACAGAACTAGGGATCTTTGTTATCTTTTCTGTTGAATGTCCTGGGTGTGAGACGTATTCCTGGTTTCTGTTGTGTTGTGAGTTTGTGTGTGCCACCTAGCCCTGTATGGTCGTTTGGACCGGGGTGTCAGTTCTGTTCGGCTATACTCATTTACTTGTAAACTTGGGAGGCTGGAACACTTTGTTCCTTAATCTAATAAAAATTTAGCCAAATTGCATTCAAGAAATAAATCATTGATCGATTCTGTCTCTTTATTGAAAGCAGAACTTTCATGACCATGGCAATTTCTTTTTACGAGATTATCTATAGTAAGGATGGTATCTTGTACCAGGTACAGGGAATTTTGATCTTTTCTTTCTGCACCATTTTTGTTGGAGATTTGGCCACGCCTTCACCCCCAGTTGCGTCGAAAAGAGAGTTTGGCACCATCGCAGGAGCTAGAGCCTCTGTGCCGCGGACCTTCGGACCAAAAGGGACAAAGGTCCCAAGCAAACTTGACAATAATATAGATTGTGCAGCGAGTCGTGCATGCAAGGACCGGCCTGGCGCGGAGGATCACAGAAGAAGAAAGGCGCATCCTTCGTCTTTTACACGACGAAGGATATGCCGAGTACGATCAGAGGCGAGCTGAGGAACCAGCAGGGAGCAGACAAAGGACCTTTTTTTTTGAACAAAGGCCAAGATTTATTATTAGCAGCAGTAGGCTGCAATAGTTGGGACCGAGTCCCAATGTATGTTACATAGCGCCTCTTTTAGAGGACAAATGTTTACATGAGCTGCATTGTTACATGAGTGCATAAGACTCAGGCTTGTGGTTGTACTAGTAGCAGCTGCTTTCGCCAACGAATGGGCAATTGTGTTCCTGGAGCTTGGTATTTTGAGTACTTGGGATCTTCTGTTAGTTGTGCAGTTGATGAACATCTGAGTGAATGGTTTAGAATCCCATGATGGCAGCCAGGAAGTGGTATGGCCGTTGAGGTAGTTGACAAGCGACTGATTGTCGGTGTAGAAGATGATTTTGTCGTAGCCCAAATTGGAAGCAATGTTAGCAGCAAAAGCTATTGCTGCCGCCTCAGCCATAACTACCGAGGTAGCCTGGCTGATTCGAATCTTGAAGTGATAGGTTACTTTTGTTTTGACTTCCTGTATGTGGATTCCTAAACCTGCCTCCTTTGGCGAATCAATTGATACTCCTGGATCAATGGAGGCATCAGTGTAGCACCTGACTTCCTCTGGGCCGTCTGTAAACCTGCATTGACAAGAGTTGTGAGAGGAGCCATTAGGCTCCCGGATTTCATTAGTTCCGTTGTCATTTTTGTTTTGTCTGTGGAGGTGCTGCGATTGCTCCTTCAAAAGGGCAGCATTGTACGTCTGTATGTGGGCTTTCACTGCCAAGTGTACCTGCAAAACAGACCAGTTCCTCTGCCTGAAACGGCGATCGTTTCTGGCCTTCCAGAACCAAAGGTACGTTACAACCTGCGTCAGGATATCTTCAGGAGTTTTTGAATTAATTATTTTTTGCAAACATTCCTGGACCCCATCTTCCTCATTAGGCAGGGAGGAGGATAATAAAGGGGTAGTGGAAGAGAACCAGACTGATCTAGCAAAGTCACAGTGAAAAAACAGATGCACGTCATTCTCAATTGCTCCACATAAAGCACAAGATTTATCAATTTTTTCAGTGAGGCTGTTTGCACGAGCTCCAGTGGCTATGGCTCGTCTTATAAGTCTCCAAATAAAAGTCTTGATTACTGGAGGAATAGTTTTGCATTTCCAAACTCGATTGAGGATGTTCAAGTTGTCCTGGTTAATACTTCTAGGGCCCTGTTGTGGGAGCTGCAACCTTGACAGACTGTTAAGATAGAAGAATGCATTATGTGCAGTGCAGTCCCCATTTTTGGATGGCTTCCAAACAATTTTGTCATCATCTGTGGAAGGAACAGTTTTCACTTTCTTAATTGAGTTTGTGGCATGGTTGTCAAAAATTGATTCTATAGCCTCATCATTCCATGTTAGGTTGTTAGAATCCCATAGATCAGCTATACGACTGGGAAGATTATTCACCGTGACAGGAAGTTTTATGTGATCATAAATCTCCTTCCAAATATCACACCAAGGCGTTGACCAAATGCTAGAGTTGCCTCTATGAACTTGAACAATACAGTTATTGAGAAGGACGTTCTTGACACTAGTGACAGAAGCCCAAAAGGCCGATTTGGTTGAGTGATTTCCAGATTTCCAGAAGCTAGTGTTAGGATAATATTTTGCTTTAAGGACTTCAGAAAGGAATTGGTTCTTACCAGTTGCAATTTTCCACGCCGCATTTAAGATAAGGCTTTTGTTTACTGTGAAGAGGTCTCTGATACCTAGGCCGCCTTCGACCTTGGGCCTGCAGATGTCCTTCCAGGATCTAAAATGGAAGCTTGTTGAAGCATTTTCATCCTGCACCCCAGCCCACCAGAACTTTCTAACAATAGCAGTGATTTTGTCAATGAAATTCTTGGTGAAAAGAATAGTGGACATATAGTATATTGGGATGGAAGCCAGAACCGAATTGATATAGGTTAGACGGCCTGCATGATTGAGTTTGTTTGATTTTAGCTTGTTAAGTTTCGCCCTGAACTTATTGATGATAAAATCATAAGCTTTACATCGGTCTGAATGATTAAAGATGAGCGGATGACCCAAATATATCATATTAGGAAGAAGGTCATTGACAGGAAAGAAATTTTTTACCTCTTTCTTGCTCTGGCTGTCCACATTCCTGCTGAAGATGATCGAAGACTTACTCAGATTAGGGGTTTGCCCTGAGATAGCACAAAAGTTCTGGAGAATTGGCATGAATTTTGCTAGCCTCAGCTGCATTAGCTTGACCACAGATTATCAAGTCATCAGCAAAAAGAAGCGCATGAATGCGGGGGAAATTTGGACCAAGAGTAATACCTTGAATGTTGTTCGTATCCGAGTTATGTTGAAGACATAAAGCAAGTTCATTTATAGCAATAATGAAAAGATATGGAGAAAGGGGGCAACCTTGTCTTATTCCTCGCCCGGGATTGAATTCCGGCCCCGGTTCTCCATTAATAATTATCGCCATTGTAGTAGAGGAAATGCAAGTGTAGACCAATTGAATGAACCTATCTGTGAAGCCTAGATTTTTCATAGCAGTGACAATGAAGTGCCATTCGATTCTGTCAAAAGCTTTAGCAAGATCTACTTTAAGCATAAAAGCTTTCTGTTTCCAACTTTTTAGATTGAAGCTGTGAATAATTTCTTGAGCTAAAATAATATTAGAAGCAATATGTCTTCCTTGCATGAAAGCCGCTTGAGAAGGATGAATAATATGTGGAAGGTGGATTTTTATTCTTTCTGCCAAAGTCTTTGCAATAATTTTATAGATCACATTACATAAACTGATGGGTCTGTAATCCTTGGGAGTATCCGGAGAAGGGACTTTTGGAATTAAAGCAATGTGGGTTCTATTGATTTCCTTGTGGAAGACATTTTTCTCATAGAATTCAGTTACCAGAGTTGTGACATCCTTACCTACCCACTTCCAGGCAGCTTTGTAGAAACCTGCATTGAAACCATCAGGGCCTGGCGCAGCATTGCTCCTCATGTTGCTTACAATCCTTTGAATTTCCTCTGTAGTTGGAGTTGAATTTGTGAATGAATTTTCATCAATTTGCTCCGTATGGTCATAATGAGAGGCCCAGCTATTTCCTTGCAACCTGCAATTGTTGTCTGATGCAAACAGATTGACAAAATAATTGTTAGCTACATTTGCTAGCTGGCTTTGGGTGGTGGCATAGGAACCATCTGGGTTAAGAAAATGGGTGATGGTGTTTCTTCTAGCTCTTTTGATGATAGCTTGATGGAAGAATTTTGTGTTCCTATCCCCGAAAGCACACCAATTTTGCTTATATCTTTGTCTGTGGAAAGCTTCCTCCTTAGCTAGGATATTTTCATGCTGGGCAATGAGAAGATTTTGGGTGAAAGGGTTTTGTTGGCTTGGAGGTTTGGACTGAAGATGCAAAAGTTGATCTTCAATAGCTTTGAGAATATCGGAGTTTTTGGGTTTGTTTCTTTGCCATTTAATAAGATCTTTGGCTAGGTAGAAAGTCTTTAAATGGAAAGGTCTGTTATGGGATTTTTGCCAGCTAGCAGAGGCAATATCTTGGAAATCATCATTCAGAAGCCACCAATTTTCAAATTTGAAGGTTCTAGAAATCATACCTCTGTTGGAGCTTACCATTGCAAGGATGGGTGAGTGGTCACTCTTTAGCATCGGTAAATGAAAAATATTTGTCCCAGGAAAGTTGACACACCATTCAGCATTACACAAGAATCTATCTAGGCGCTCATAAGTGGGAAAAGAGTCAAACCTTTTGTTGGTCCACGTGTAGGCAGGACCCTTGAACCCCAGATCAAAGAAACCACAATCTTTTACAAGACAACAGAACTCAGATATTGAACGGAGATTGACAGGTCTAGGCCCAGTTTTTTCAGATACATGCATAATATTGTTCATATCACCCATACAAATAAAGGGGAGATCCTGATTAGCTACTACAAAGGATCTAACTTGCCTCCAAATCCATTTAGTCTGCTCATGATATGGATCGCCATAAATACAAACTAGACCAAACTTTTTCCTGGCAGATTTGTGGAAGCAACTAGCAAATACATAAAAACGACATGAATCTACTACTTCTACTTGCACTTCACTTCTAGACATGACCCAGAGACCTCCAGAAAGTCCATCAGCTGAAACAATGTGTGCATTGTCAAGGTTGAATCTGTTTATTAGGTCGGAGGTGGTTATGGAAGAGTTTTTCGTTTTAGAGATAAAAATTACCTGAGCATTGGTCGACACAATGAGGCGGGATAGGTGCTTCATCTTGGCGCTGTCAAGGCTCCCGCCTGAGCCCTGACAGTTCCATGCCAGAAGACTCATGGCACCCTTGGCGCCTTGAGGGCTGGCGCCAGAGCCCTTTCATCGTGACATAAATCCTGCGAAGTCGAGTGTAGAGGTACGGAAAGAGTTGCATTACCACTGTGTAGATGATGGACGGCAGCGGGATCTTGAAGTTCCAGTAGAGCGCCTCCCCTTCTTCCTTCTCCATGAGCGCAAGTGCCAAGATGGCCACCCACTTGCCCGTCGCCCAAAATCTGATGAATGCTCGAAGCATTACACAGATCCAGAGCCCTGTCTTCAACCTCCATGTCTTGGTTGTCAGCCCCGTCATCTTCAGTTGGCAGTTGTACTAGGTCTTGGAGAGCATTGCATAGGGGCCTGTTAGGAGGAAGAGCCAAATCATCTCCCACAAGCCCCCTATGATGAGTGCTGTTACTGCGAAGAGGGGAGAGCTGAGGGGGTTCTTTTTCAGTTTCTTCATTGACGGGGAGACGAAGTAGTAGTAGATCCCCTTCTTGTCCGGAATTGTTGCAAATTCCCAGTTGCCGTTCGTCCCAGCGCGAACGGCGAGGCCTAGACCTAGCCCTTCCTTTGCCTTCTGGTTCATCTCCTCGAGCATAGGAGGTGGCATCAGAGGCGGACTCGTCGGGTGACGGTGAACGATGGCGCCGTAGGCCAAGATTTTTCTGCTGGCTTTGACCCAGAGAGAGTGACCCTTCTCTTGGTTCTCTGTAGGCTCTCTCTCCTCTTGCTCCTCTCCCTCTTCCTCGTCTTGCACGGAGAAATCTTCCACCTTCATTTCCTCTTCCTCTTCCTGTGGGGCTTGAATGTTGCTGGATTGCTGAACTTCCTCCGGGAGGGAATCCGTCAGCTCTGTCAGGCTTAGGCAGCCTTCTTGCATTTCCTGTACTCCCGTCTCCAAATCTTCCAGAGAAGGGATGAAGTCCCCCATTATCGGATTGCTGCACAGCACTGGTTTGGCTCTGGAGTTGAGGATTAGGAGTAGTAATGGGATGACTATTTGGATTCTTCGAGCTGTTTGAATCGGTGGTATGAATGTGGTTGCTGGGGGTAGCTCTGGAGCTCTGAGCAGGTTGCAGAGTGATTTTACATGGCGAAGCAGATTCAAAAGCAGAGAGAGAAGGAGCATCAAGATGTTTGCAGGTAGAAGAAGGAGCTTCATGAGGTAGCGTGATAGCCTTGATGTACGGAGGGGTAGTACTGTTGGAGTTTTGATGCCCATCGAAAAGATCAGCTCCCTCAATTTCTCTCTTCTCTCTGGTATCAAGCTCTAGAGCATGAGCAGAAGAACCTGGAATCCCGCTAGAGGTAGCAACGGGAGCAGGGGAAATATTAGTATTGGTCTTGCCTATGGGAAAGAATAAGGGAGAGTGAGGGTGGCTAGGCATCGCATGAGGACGCATATCAGGCGAAAAGACCAGAGTACCCTTTGGAGTGGAGAGCGTTGGCCTGTCAAAAATCGTACTGTGTGAAGGAGGGATCAGCATGGGACGAGAGGTAACATCCAAGGCACAGTGTTCATGTGAGCTCGAGCACGTTTCAGGCCTGCCCTGGGCTGAAGGCGGATGGCCAGGGGCAGCGGTGTCATCAGGTTGACCAAGGCGGAGACCCACTGCTTCGTGTCCAGCACCTTGAGCTGGAGCAGTGTGAATGAGCGGAGAATGGGCCGGCTGATGGGAGCAATCGATAGCATTAGCACTGGGAGCAGCAACAGCATGTGACGGCCCAGCAAGATTCAAGGCGAGAGCAGCAAGCTGGTGTCTGGCTTGCTGCAACAGTGACGGGGTTTTGGGCCTCCCGCCAAAGTTGACAGCAATCTGATGTTTGACTTGGTCAAATGGGATTTCAGAGATTTGAGACATCCAGGAGCCAAAAATGACAAAAGGAATGTCAGCAGGTTTATCCTTGGAATTTGAAAGGAGTTTATGCTCTCGGATTTTGCAGTTAGAAGCATTATGGAAAAAACCTGCGCAATAGGTACAGATTTTGAGGATTTTTTCATAGTGGACAAAGATGGTGATAGAATAGCCAGGGGAAACAACAATCTTAATGCGATCAGTGGCTTTTTGAGTGATATCCACTTTGGCTCGCACAGGAACAAAGAGGGGATCTTTGTGAAGACTAGCATTAGAAATTTGATCATAGTCTGAAGGACCAGCAATCTTAGCAAGGATGGTAGAGACCAAGGGTATGCTTCGCAAGCTAGGAGGGATGCCAAAGAGCCTAATGGTGGTATGAAGGAACTGAAAGCGATATTGTGAATGCTGTTTGGAGGGGTCGAACCACTCAAAGAGAAGGGTGTCCCTTCTGCCAACAGTCCAAGGCTGGCGTTTTAGGACATTGAGCATTTTTTCATGACTATCAAAGCTAGCTAGAAATAGGTTGGGGCTGATTTCATTGATGGCGAGATAATTTTCACCCCAGGCTTTCCTCATATCAATTCTAATGGCTTGCAAGGGAACGATTCTCGGGGGAATGGACAAAGCAACTTTGACAATGAGAGAGAAATCAGAGCTGACCTCATCTTCATTGTTGCCACGGTTGGAGAGATCCAAGGCTTGCATGGCAGTGGCAAGGTCAATTTCAGGAGCTTCAGGATGGGAGCTCGGATCAGTTGGGGTGTTTGGACCGGGCGGACGGCCAGAGGAATTGGAAGGGATTAAGCTCATAGCTGAAAGGGTGGGAATGGGAAGGAATCTGAAGAGGGAAAGCAGTAAGAAGAGCATGACAATATAGAGGGGGGAAAGAAAGCAAGGGGAAGCAGAACTAGAAGAACAAAACCCAAAAAACACCCTGAGAAAAGAAAAAACAGAAGAAGGGAAAGCAAACCAGGCAAGGATTGAAAGGCAAAAACACAGGAAGAAGAAAGCAAGGGGAAGCAGAACTAGAAGAACAAAACCCAAAAAACACCCCGAGAAAAGGAAAAACAGAAGAAGGGAAAGCAAACCAGGCAAGGATTGAAAGGCAAAAACACAGGAAGAAGAGAAGAGACAAGGAGTAGAAAAAGAAAGATTCAAGGAAATTCAGGGAAAGGGAGGGGGAAACTGGGTTACTAAGGAACAGCTACAGGAGCCAAGTTTGCCGGCATACCGCCCAAGTCTTCAATAGTCGCAACGGTTGGGCGGTTGGCTCAGCCTCAGCCTCAAAGGCAAACATAAGCGCTCGCATGGCGGAGGATCCGCGAGCCTTGGCGCAGATCGGGCGAAGGTTCGGACTATGACAGAGACTCCGACATGGAGGCGTGTGAAGAGCTCGCGATACGAAATTACTCAAGTAGCCCTATGAACTGTAGACCACAGTGATAGAATATGCTGGAATATTCCGCCACCGTCATGGGACATTCTTGTAATGGACTCAGGTTGGGATCCGCACCCTATATAAAGGGATGTAAATGCTCCTGCATGAGTTAGTTGAAACCAATTTATTATTACACTGTCTGTTCTAGAGCATTGAGCCCGTGTGCTATCGAACTCGAGCCGCTCGCCGCAGCGAACGGGCGGGCCAAACCAACCGTTCCGTTTGGAGGTGCTTCGGCAAATCCAACAATTTTGTACTGCAACGGTGTAAACCCATGCACCTCATGTTGGCACAAATGATTGTATGTTTGTTTAGGCAAAAAGTTCCCACCTGCATTTAGCTTGATCCCTATGCTTGTTTAGACAAAATAAAAAAGTTCAATGTGACAATGATATGAGTGTAGTTTAGCTGCAGTGGTCTTGTCAGTGGCCTGTCTGCATAATGCCTGCCTGTGTAAGGAAAGGTCACATCATGGACAACTACTGAATACAATTACTACCAACTCCAAATTGGTGCAGGTAGTGCAGCTCGAGCAAGCGTCAGTGTTATGGTTTTACAGAGTCATCCTGGCATATGCATGGAATTGCTAGGTCAGGGGAGTGGTCAAACAAAGAGAACCAATTGATTACCTACCAAACCACTGGTCTTTAACATGAGAAATTGACGTTCATCTCTAAGATTTCTTCCCTTTGTCACGTCAGTATATGATTCCTTTTGAGGTAACCCTGTCGTTATATAGCTCACTGTGATAGTTTTGTTGAGACATGCCATTTTGAGTAAACTTTTCTCTATTCATGTAGGAGACGAAATTTATACTATTAGTACTAGGTAGGGAATTGCTACGGTTAACATCGTAGATGTCAAACGTGACAAGTGGGGAAACCAAGTCACCTAGAGACTTAACTGTGTGCTTGTATATAAATTAAAGGAGACAACAACTCCAGTGGATGAGTACAACTTAGCTTAAGGACAAGGGAATATTAATTGATTGGTGCCTAGCTTACCCTGTGTTCGGAATCATTGAAATCTGCAAGGATGCATATATAGACCTCAGTTCAGTTATCAAGCACAAGGATATCCAGTGATCAATTTGGGTTCCTAATATTTACTCCCTCCATTCCAATAGTTAATTTTAGCTTTATACTAAGTAAAATCTTCTCTAACTCTAACCGTATTTTAGGGGAAAAATTCTATTAACATCTACAAGTTGAAATAAATACATTATGAAAATATATTTCACCAAGAATTTAGCAGACTAATTTAAGATTATAGTTGTTGATGCCTTTTTCTATTCGGTTAAAATTAGAAAATGTTTGTAAAAAAAAGATAAAGTAAACTAGTTAAGTAGTATTTTACTAAAATTATAACCGGATGTCTTTTCCTGGAAAATTCAAGCAACCCATACCCAAAAGCTCTTAAGTGCAGAAATGGATCGCTTGAAGAAATTTGAAGGTTCTATTTGACAGCTGTTTATTATTATTTTATTTACTCAGGACAGCTGCTTTGTTTGCAGTGTTTTACTCACGAAGCTCCAAGGAATGGATAATTAGCGTTCAGCAACTTTTGATTGTTAAATAACTTGATGAGCTCACAACTATATATACTTCACTGAGGAGTCAGTTTCTAGTTAATTTGAATATTCCAGCTACTTATTATGTAATTCGCCAAGGATTTCTTTTTGGATATATAAAAGGGTCTGTTGGGTTGTTCTGGAACGGAGCAATAAATTATTCTAACTTATCAATATAATAATCATTACTGAAGCATTTCAACCGGAAATTCTTCCAGGCACTCATTCCTGAATAACTGAACAGGGCTAGGCTGACGGCATGTTTCTGGCAACCTGTTTGAGTTGCAGAAGTTAGAAGCCTCAATAACTTATTGGCAAGTACTTCTTTCTTGATAATTTATTAATCTCGTGTCTTTGTTGAGTAGGAGTGGTTGCTAAACGACGGCACAAATGGAATCCTATCATCCAAGCCCGTTTCAGACTAGAGCTGTATATATAACGAGCTCACCACTTGCGGTCGTGGCCTCCAATCAATCAAGGTCACCAGCAAGCATTTCCGATCCCTTTCCAACAAGATCAGCACGACGACCACCACTTGAAGTCTTGAAGCATGGACATGGAGCACCAGCTGCAGCAGCTGCTGCACTTGGAGCACTTCATGCCCAGCAGCCCGGGCTTCTTTGCCGTCGACAGCGGCCAAGACCCCGCCCATTTCCCAAACGGCGGCTTGTTCGTCGAGCCGCACGTCGGCGCCACCGACGACGACGGCGGGTGGGTGGAGGACCTCATGCAGCTCGGCGAGGAGCTGTTCGGTGGCCAGGCCGATGGCGACGACGATGTCAATGGCACCGGCGCCGGCGGCATGCTGGGAGACGACGATCACTACCAGCAGCAGTGGCAGTGCGACGACGACGACGACGGCGGCGGCTCCCCAGACGGCCCTCCACCGAGCATATCCTTGGACGACGACGCAAGCCCCCCTTCTGGGGAGCAAGGCGCTGGGGAGGCCGGGGAGCTCGCCTCCGAGCCGCACCCGCTCCGCGAGGACGGCGACGACGTGTCCGCCGGTGCGACGCGGAAGAGGAGGGACCGGTCCAAGACCATCGTGTCCGAGCGCAAGCGGAGGGTCCGGATGAAGGAGAAGCTCTACGAGCTTAGGTCGCTCGTCCCCAACATCACAAAGGTTAGTTATTAGGCTCCGATCGTAACGATTTGGAGCTAGACCTTGTGATAGCTGGGTTTACACGATTTCCACGACGTACGCATTCGGATTCATCATTCATGTCGATCGTCGCACACATGCAGATGGACAAGGCGTCCATCATCGCCGACGCGGTGGTGTACGTGAAGAACCTGCAGGCGCACGCCAGGAATCTCAAGGAGGAGGTCGCGGCGCTGGAGGCCCGGCCGATGTCGCCAGCTAGCCGACAGGAGCAGCCGCAGCCGCAGCACGGCCGCCGCGCGGGGGCGGCGGGCCGACGCCAGCAGCAGCAGCACGCGGGGAGTTCGGTGGGCTCCGGCGCCCGGGTGATGCACGTGGGCGCGGCGCAGGTCGGCGAAGGCAGGTTCTTCGTGACGGTGGAGTGCGAGCGGCGAGACGGCGTGGCGGCGCCGCTCTGCGCGGCCGCCGAGTCGCTGGCGTGCTTCCGGGTGGAGAGCTCCAGCATCGGCCGGTCGGGCCCGGACCGCGTCGTGTCAACGCTCACGCTCAAGGTATTATTGCTTGCGTGCTGCTGTGCACCGTGCATGCATGTAGCTAGCGCGATTTTGGGTCTGATATATATATATATATATATATATATATATATATATATATATATATATATATATATATATATCTCATGGTCATGGATTGCAATTGTACGTGTAGGTGGTGAGCCAACGAGTAGGAGGAGATGCAGCCATCGGCGAGGCCTCCGTGAAACTTTGGATGATGGCGGCGCTTCTCAAGGAAGGCTTCCGGCCCGAAGCGACGGTCCAGATGTCATGATCCGATCAACGTGGCGGTCCACCAGCTGCTAATGCTCATACCCCGGGTTTCTGTTGTTCTGTTTATATATATATATATATATATATATATATATATATATATATATATACAATTAAGCTGCTGTAAATGTCTGGACTATAGAGTGTTTCTAAAGGGAATTAATCATCATCAAGATTCAAGCCAGGACTCGTCAACTCTCCGCTTCCAATGTCTCAACTGATTTTTCGTTTGTTCCTTTTGTACCTTTTTTCCCCCAGAATTATTAGTTTACTGTACTTGTACCTAGGTGATGTGTAACACGTTCTTGGCTCGGGCAATCCTAATGTGATATCGAGACCGTTCATCCGATGGCAGCTGGTGTGCAATGTGCCCTGTTGGATATAGTACAATGTCACAGACGTTGCTTTCTCTCTTTAATTTCTTGAATGACAGCAACATGCAGCGTTGATTGAAACATAATTAATTAAGTTGCTTGGTTAGCGCTTAAACTAGGACTGAGTACTGCTAATAGCTTGGTGGGTGATGATCGTACCTAACTAAAGTGTTCGTTGGCTAGGCGGCATGATCTAACCCAGACGCTCAGAATTCAACGTTGGGGAACATTGTCTACGTCAATGCGTCACGCACGGTTAAGTTTAAACTCCTTACAAATTATAAAACATTTTGATTTTTCTAGATATATTATATTTTCACATCTCTTATCCGCTTCAGATGCCTAAAATCTCCAAGAGTTTCAGGGGAGAGATAAGAATACTGGACAGCCTGTTGCTTTGTTTGTGATTTGCCTATGATCTACTATTCTTCTGATTTATTAATTATCTTTGTGTATACAATAACTATAAATAACTAAAGCTACAATTTTAATATATACTAGCAAATATGCCCGTGCGTTGCAACGGGAGAAAAACATCAAATTGGTCATAAAAAGTGATTACATAATGTCACATATCTATTTATATTTATCTTTTTTATAAAATTTAAAGTCTATAATTTATTTTATTGATAACCATGACATTTATGGTATGAGATAGTTAATATTTACAATATTATGTAGCTTGGAGACATATTTATTTAATAATAATAATAGTATTATATTAAAACGTGAGAAGTTTGTTGCTAGCTTTATTTTGTTATTTAGATTAGGATTCTTATAAAATATGATATATCAGTTAAATGTGTGTAGATTATAAACACATGGGCTTATGAAGTGTTCATATGATATAACAACAAATCATGCAAAGGTAGTGGAAGCATCTTTTTTATATTTTTACATACTTAAATTGATGCTAAACTATTTAGTAAGCATAAATTTAGGTAAATTAGTAAATCAGTGAGATATGCTAGAATGGTGCTAAAACTTTTACCACAAATCAAGCATCACATTAAATAGGCTACCATAAAATTTTTATAATAATTGGAGCAAGATAACTACAATTTTAATTTTACACTAAAAAACATAGGCAAGCATCTCCAGTAAAAAAATATACTAAAATTTATGATATTTTTGTTTACTACATGGATCTACATATGTGGAACTGAACAAATTTTGTTTTGTAATTTCTAATTTTTCTATGAATTTCTACGCATTTATTAATTTTTAGCCAATATAAAAAATAAAAGAAAAGTAAATTAATAGGATAAACACTTTGCACCTATTTTTTGTTTACTTCATGGATCTACATATGTGGAGCTGAACAAAATTTGTTTTGTAATTTTTAGATTTTCTATGAATTACTACGCATTTATTAATTTTAAGCCAAATTAAA
The DNA here is from genome assembly GCF_000003195.3 of Sorghum bicolor. Lineage (NCBI taxonomy): Eukaryota > Viridiplantae > Streptophyta > Magnoliopsida > Poales > Poaceae > Sorghum > Sorghum bicolor. The sequence continues at coordinate 32,753,001 of NC_012875.2, read as the reverse complement.
GAATAAAAGAAAAGAAAATTAATAGGATATTTACGCATTTATTAATTTTAAGCCAAATTAAAAAATAAAAGAAAAGAAAATTAATAGGATATAGAAGATTTTGCATTAGGAACCTTAAAAAATTTTATTTTCTTTTTGCTCTTCTACAAGCGGACGGCACACGCGAGCGATTCAGAGAGCGGTTCCGTGAGCGGATAGAAAACTAAAAGGAGATTTTGTATTAGGAACCCTAAAAAACATTTTATTTTCTTTTTCTCTCCTACAAGCGCTAAACGGACCAACAGACGGATTCCGGTATAGACGGCATAAAAATTTTGGACAGACTGAAATTTTCACAATTTATTAGTAGGTCTATATATATATATATATATATACACACACACTAACCGTCGAATGGAAGCTAAAATCTATAACGGGGACAGAGTATAAGGCAAAGTAAGGCACGGTTAGGTAACATGATGAGTTTCTTCCATACAAACAAAATTCAAATCACTAGTGACAAATAAACCACTATTATCCATAAATGTGTATTGCTACAACTGTTCGCAGCATCTGTTCGCAAATTATGATTGGTATATTCAGTCAAACTATTTTATTTTTTTTAGTAAAGGAAATATATTAATATCTTAGCTTTTGCATCAATCAATGTATATGACTAATCCTTATTACAAGCAAGACAAAGAGTAAAACGGTCCAGGGAATCTAAAACCAAAGTTGTAAGACATAACTAGAATACAATGACTTTTCCAGAAAAAACACACTACTAAAAAACAAGTCTATTGCTGAATCTCTAGCCATATCTTGTAAACACCTCCATCGCGAGTGTTTCAATAGATCTACATCCCATCTTCATCGAATGGCGATCCTACTTCTTCTCTAGTAGGGACTAGGACCTGGTCTAGTAAGTCCCTTTGAAGATAACCTGCAAAGAAGATTGTGCTACAATCTTGTTAAGCACTACATCATTATGAGTTAACTAAATCACCAACAGATGGCACTTGCACCCATTAAAATTTGATATTTCAGTTTCCTATTTATTCCATCCAACCATCATGTAAAGATATTTTGTACACTAGTTGGAGATCTTAGGTTAAGGGAAATTTGAACAATTCTCCACACAAATTTAGCATAATGACAGTCGAAGAGTAAGTGTTATATGGACTCATTCGAAGAACAGAAACAACATCTCCTATCTCCCTACACTGTCGCCTCACTAAATAATCCTATGTTAAGATTACTCCCTTGTACAAGTACCACATAAAATTTTTGACTTTGAGAGGTAGTTTAAGTGTCTAGATAAAAGTGTTATAAGGTATGGCTTCTGCTCCTAACAAGGCTCTTTAGTTTGTACATGGACTTGACTGAGTACAGCCCATTATGGCGTAGTTCCCACACAAAGCGATCTCTCCGGTTCGTAAGTTGTACATGTACAACCATGGCCACTACTTGGTGTGATGCTTGCAAATTCACACCCATCAGAGATCTTCTAAAGGCTACATTTAATGGTGTCGTAGACAACACTATCCTTACATATGCACTTTTTCTCACAATGTTATAAAGTGCAGGGAAGAGCGATTTTAGAGGTCACGGTCTTATCCAAGAGTCCTCCCAAAACCGCACTTGAGATCCATCAGCTAAATCAAACTTACCCATGAAGAGGAACTCTCCTTTAACCTTCATAAGACTAGCCCAAAACAGAGAATCCCCGGGCAGATATTAAACCTGTGTCAAAGTTTTATCTCTTAAATATTTGTTTCTAAGTAATTGTTGCCACACCCCATCTCCTTTTATTACAAAAAGCCATTTACTTAAAAGACACTTATTATGAATATCTAAATTTAGGACTCCCAACCCTCCTTAGTCTTTGGGTGTACAACTACAAACTGTTGACATTTACTACCGTCATTACTAAAAATAGAGATAAACCCTACCCCTAGCAACAACACCAGAAATGCACGGTATATTATTAACTTGTCAAATAGCAACTAACCACTCTAACATTCCTAAGCATGAAGTAGGTTGTTATCCCTAATTATATTACTAGGAATTTAATATAGATTCACATGTTCTACTCCAACTAGATAGAGAATAAAAGATATGAATATAATTATAAACTAAATGGGTTCTACAAGCGGACAGATAATTGTACCGTTGTAGCATTTTACCTAGGGAAGTATCCAGGTTGTCGATTTATATTTATACCACTGGGAAGGCTAAGTGTTAAACTATAATCTATTATATTGATAAGAAACTATATAGAATGAATAAATGATATTACCCATGTCATATAATCTACTCATAATAGGCAAAGGTCATAAGATAAATATAGATAAATAATAGTGATAACATAATCATCAAGTATCATAATTAAAGATAATCATCAGAGCATCTACTAGTCATAATCATAGTTAGCCAATGGATAAACTAGGGAGATGGACCTAAGGTAATTCTATAACTACATCAATGAATAACTCTAATTAGTGCAATTACATCTAGAAATCATCGTTAAGTCAACCCTATATCATAATTATATGTAAAGAGGCATCAACTAATGAGGGTATTAAGACTTAAGGGTCACCTCCTTCGCGACCGCGCCCATGCTAGTCCTACGTACGGAGGGTGGACTACAGAGGATCCAACACAGCTGTCACCTACGTGGTCTACCACATGTCCCGGCACGTCACGGTGCACTCGGAGATAAACAAGATATCTAGACACCACGTCTACATATTGTCTACCATCTACCCAACGATCAATTAGGTAAAAGCTATACGAGCAATTACATGAATTTAATAAGATCAAACCAACTATCCTAGACATATAATCAAAGTAGACAATGACTATTGCAATTAACAACATATGAATCTATTAAGAATAAAATCTCCCTAATATACAATTGAATACTATAAAGTAAGAACAAGATCTGTTACCGAACTCTTGTGCTCCAGACCGACGCCAGGGGCTTCAGATCTCAATGAAGAAGTAGATCTCCTCTACTTCTAATCTAACTAACTAGAACTATGAACTAGAAGGCTCTTGATGAACATGAAGGCGCTTGATGCTTGATGGCTTGAGGCCTTGATGAATAATGAATTAGCTCTCTCTAGGGGGGGTCTACCCATGTATTTATAGTCCAGTGGGATGCGCATGCGTCGTAGGATCAAACTGACTTAACCAAGGGCCGAGATGCATCAAGAGAGGCGGTGGAGGAAGCTTCCGGAAGAGGAGGGCCAAAACCCTAAGGAGGCACCGGCCGATGCTACGGTAGGGCCGACAGGCTCCACCTGGTAGCCGCCAGGCCCCCCGTTGCTTCGGGTGCCTTCTCGATCATTCCTCAGTCTTCCCGCAATGTTTCCCGCGACGGATAAGTTTTGTGTTTATTTTGCACTAGAGTCCCTCTTTTCAGCTTTCCTAAAATTCACCCTAGAAAATACAGAATATGCAAAACTCATGGAAATTGTCAGATAAAACCTTGGACTAGTGTGTTTTCATGTTTTCCTTCAGGTCTACAGTTGTAATAAAAGTTGAAGTTATCGACCGTTAACAATTCCCCCAAGCTTACCTTTTGCCAGTCCCTTGGCAAAGCAAGTCTAAGCAGTATATGTATTTGGATCAAGAGTTGCTACAATATTTTCATTCTTTCCAAGTACACATGCTCCCAAACAAAGATTCTCCTTTGGATTAGTTAATACTTGCTCTAATCTGCAAACTTACCCATTTTACCTTTAACCATGGGGCTTTATAGCTTTGGCATGAGTCTTGAGCAATCAAAAGACAGAACAATCAGGTCAAGCACTATGTCTCATATTCTTTGCAGAACCATTATTCTGGAGTTTTTATAAGTTTTCAGAATAAAACTCAGAGCTTAATTGTATGACACCCTCAAGTCTCTCAATGTATGTGGTATTTCTGGTTTTCTCTTGAGACATTAATGATGTTATGCCTCTTATAGCTAAAGGTATATATATGGTGGAGCTTATAGGAGTGCCAATAACAAGGATAGTCATACTTGCAATACATGTATTATAAAGTCAACTAATGGATCCATAGAGAATCGAGGCATACAATCAAACCAAGGTGTGCATGTGTATGAAATATGGTGGATAGATGCATTTGTGGTATTTGTGGCTAATTTATATTTCTTTGGGAATAGCTCTCTATTGAAAGTTTTCAGGAAAGATATGGGCTATCTTTATTATATTTTTTTATAATTAGGGAGGCGGGCATCTAGTACCCATTGTTTTAATTACTGGGACACTTGTCCATCTTTTACTCCTCTTTTTTCTTTTATATTTTTGCATAGCCACATGTATCCTTTCAATACAATAAATAATCAGAGAGGTAATACTAAAAACTTAGAACATTAAAGTCAATGGTTATCCTATAGGGTGATTGTTGGTGTTTACTTTTGATGGTCCTTAAGTACTAAAATTAATAATCAAATAAACATAGAAAAGGATCAATATAAAACAAACATCTAGAATTAGGGTTTTATTTGACAGAATTCCACGAGCTTTGGTGTTTATCTATTTCTGCAGAGGGTTATCAGAGAATATGGAGAGAAGGCCCACATGTCATGTTTACAACGAGATAATTACGTGCCACGCAATTTTCCTCAATCTAGAAGACTCCAGAAGCCACGGGAAGGAAGCGGAGACCGAACGGGCTCGGGGGCAGGGCGCCCGCCCACCCCCCTTGGGCGCCCGCCCTGGCCAGGAGTTGGATCGGGACTCTCTCTCGGGACAATGCTCCACCGACCTAAAGGATCAATCTAAACCATACAATCAATGTCGGTTTGATCTGACGGCCCAAATTCACTTGAAAGGACTATAAAACCAAGGCCTCTCCCCCCTGGAGGAGAGAGAGGAAGAGAAGAAATCATTATTCAGAGGTAGCCATCAAAGTTAGGGTTTAGAGCTTCTCTCCCACAGAGAATTAGAATTAGCTACTCCCTAATCCTTCAAGTTTAGAGGTTTGATTAGATAGCAATTAGAGAAGTAGAGCACTACGCTCTGGATTCGGATCTTCGGTAATAAAGATTGGTATTATTCATATATTTCTCTAATTCTTTGTTCTAATTGCACTATGTCTCTAATTATTATGTTCTTAGTTTGCTCTAGTTCTATATTTGATATAGTTATGATTGATAATGAGTTTATGTATAAGTTTGCAAAGCGCTTAGCTCTTGACGCGAGGGAGTTAGGTGATAGATCACATGTGAGCGTGGTGCTTAGATGTTATTTATCTGCAAATGTATCCTATTGGCTGGGTTGTGTGGTAGTTCGCGATAGTGACAGCTTCGTTGATTCTTATATAATCCACCCTCTGTTGATAGGACAGGCAGAACCAGTATTGTGGAGTAAGTCTTGCGATGCTCTGATTTACTTTATCAATGTTCCTTATACATGAATGAAGAATCTTTTATGCTATATATGATCTTGTAGATAACTAGAGTATATTATGACTTAGTAGTTAGTAGATAACTTAGAATCCATTCTCTAGCCAATCCAACATCACCTACATATATGAGGAGTAGTCTATTTTCTAATCGCTGTGTTATTTATCCCTTGAACTTATAATTCATTATCATTATATTTATGGTTTACCCCCTGCTAAAGTAAGTGACTGTGTGACGAGTTTCTCATTAGTAATCATGTCTTGCAAGTTTATCTCTAGTCTATGCCTTGATAGATTTTGTCCTTAATTTAATTTCATCTCTTTTGTTCTCTTAAGCAAAATTATAAATAACGATACCTGGAATACTTATCCTGGTGAAATGCTACAATGAGGTGTTTTATCTGTGTGCTTGTGGATAGAATAGATTATTTTCTAGGGAGCCTTTACATTTATAAATACCTTTGTACACTCTGGCACCATGCTGGAGATGACAACCTAGTATCTTAGTGGTGTTAGCTAGTGTCAACAAGCATTTCTGGCGCCGTTGCCGGGGAACAAAAGGGTAATATATAGGAACGGTAAGGAAAGTCAGGAAATCAGTCAAGGTTATTCACATAAAATATTAGACTAGACTATAGAGAAATAATTGCATAAAACAGCTACTAAGTGAGAAATCATAACAAGGCACCTCTGCTTTGGCACGTTCACCCTGTTGTTTTTCTATGTTTATATTTTTATACAGGGTATATCAGGATTGACTTTGGGTACATTCAACTCTTCATCATCAGAACCAAAGCAATCAACAGAAGAAGAAGCTAGCTACCAATTGCTGAAGCTATGGCATAGAAGACCTTGCAAGAATTCTCTGCTCCAAGTCTGGAGAACATTCCAACTGGTCTAAGATTTGCAGTAGAAGAAGGAATACCCGAGTTTGAGCTCAAGTCAAGCCTCATCAATTTGGTACAAGCTACACAATTCAGTGGAAAGGCACATGAAGATGCTAGTGCACACTTGCAGAATTTCTTAGAGATTGGAAGCACAATCCACATCAACGGAGTTGACAAAGACGTCATACTACTTCGCCTGTTTCCATTCTCACTAAAAGGAAAAACGAGGAAGTGGTTCTACACTCATCAAGATAACATCAACAACTGGACGAACTTGTCAGATGCCTTTCTATCAAAGTTTTTCCCTATAGGCAAAACAACTGCCTTAAGAGGAAATATTGTCAGTTTCCAACAGCAGAAGACAGAAGCCATTTCAGAAGCATGGGAGCGTTTTCAAGGATACATATCAGATTGTCCTCACCATGGAATGGCCAGATGGTTACTTATGCAGACCTTTTACCATGGATTAACCCAGAAGGCTCGTGAGTGCCTAGATGCATCTGCTAAAGGATCATTCTTGGAGCTTACAATTGGAAAAGCAGAGATACTTTTGGATGAGATAGCAGAGAACCAAAGCTGGTTCCAAGATAAAGCTCAACAATGTCATCAAACTGAAGAAATACCAGAAGAAGTAAATACATTATCAACTAAGATGGAAATTTTGCTCCATTGGATTGACCAGAGGGCCAAGTTCAAAGAACATCAAAGGGCCATTGAGACAACATACAAATATCAACCAACTTCGAGTCAACCCAATAGCAAAGGTATGAATTCAGGTAATACTTTCAAGCAACTTTCATTAAAAGAGATAATTGCTCAACAAACCAAAATTAATGATGAAGTTAAACAAAGGCTAGATACAAATGAATCATCTCTAAAAGATATACACAATAAAATGGATTTTCTACTAACTGCCTTTGATGAGCAAAACACTCTTAATAAAAGGGTAGAGCTTAAATTAATGAAGCTAGCTGCTGCACTGCCTGTTGCTACTAACATTGAGCAGGTAAAGAATATAACTACTAGAGGAGGCAAAGCCACTAGAGATCCCCCATACCCAAAAGAGAAACAAAGAACATCAGCACCAGTGCAACCAACAGTGATAGAAGAAGAAAGCCCAGCTGAAGTAGAAGATCTGCAACAACCACCAAGAACTGGAAAAAGGAGGAAAGATTTTTACGACACCAACTATTTACCATTTCCCAGAAGAAACAGAGGACTGTAGTCGGATGAGCAGTTTGGTAAGTTTGTAGAGGTCATTCAGAAATTATATGTCAACATACCTCTGCTGGATGCCATACAGGTACCTACATATGCAAAGTACATCAGAGATATTCTTAACAAGAAGAGACCACTGCCCACCACTGAGGTTATCAAGCTGACAGAAGAATGTAGTGCGGCCATCCTCAACAAACCACCAAGGAAGAAGAAGGATCCAGGATGCCCCACTATTGATTGCTCGATCGGAAACCAACACTTCAACAATGCACTTTGTGATCTCAGAGCAAGTGTCAGTGTGATGCCAGCATCAGTCTACAAAAAGCTTGAGCATGCAACCCTAGAACCAACATCTATGTGTCTACAACTAGCGGATCAATCGGTTCGACATCCGTTGGGTATCGCCGAAAACATTCCAGTCAAGATCAGAGATTTCCTGGTGCTAGTAGACTTTGTAGTACTGGACATGAGTCCTGACTCAAAAGTGTCCATTATCCATGGAAGGCCATTTCTGAGCACTGCCAATGCCCACATTGATGTCGGGAAAGGAGAAATCAAGTTCAACATAAATGGACAAGAAGAACACTTCACATTCAAACCCAGACCAGAGAGAGACTCTACAGTGAATCAAGTTCATGAAGAACCACTGGAGACACCATCTCCAGAGGAAGGTAACTCAGAAGATTAAAAAATTTGGAGGTCCAGCTTGGGGGACCTAAAAATCCCAAACCCTCACCGGGAGGTAAATCGGTATTTATCCGCATTATTAATTTTCTCATATTTAAATTCTTGCATAATTAATTCTTGCATTAATCATAGCATCATTATTATAATAATAAAAAGCCCCATATAAATAATATTTGTGGTGTGTAACAACCCATATTTATTAATTATTGTGAAGGCACAAAAATAGTTTTCATTATCATTTCAACTAAGTTTCAATTCTCATAGATTTTCCTGCATTATATATTTTCTAGAAGCATGACCCACACTCCTTGGGTCCCACATGTCATACACCACACCTCACATACATCCCATCACATTATTTCATCCACCAACATATCTCCACTAACCAGCACTTTTCCACCGACCAACCACCACCATTGAATTATTCTTTGGCTTAAAGATTAAGCAAGGGAGATAGTGGAGAAAGGGCAGCCAGGATGGGCACCAAAGGTGGGCGCCCACCCACCTACAAAGGGCACCCGCCCTGCCCCCTCTTCCTTCTATAAATAGCCACCATCTACCTCCATCTTCTTCACACAAACACTCCAGAAAACCACACAAATTTCAGTTTCCAGAGAAGGAGCTCTTGTAGTGAAGTGAGAAGAGAGTAGAGAGAAAGAGAAGAGTGGGAAAGAAGTTGGTAGTTTTTGTGAGAGAGTGAGTTTCACCTAGTAAGTAGTGATCCTGCAGTCCAAGCGGAAGTAAAAGTTGTTTAGGGGGAGGTTCTGCCAAAATAGAAACTTGTCTTGAACGACTAACCCCTGGACTACTAACATTCCGGACAGCTGACCGCTAACATTTTCTCTCACATTTTCCACTAGTTGTGTTTTTGCCAAGTTTTGTTTACAGGATGTTTAAGAAGGTGAAGAACGCAGGGAAGGCTCTCAAGAACATTGGTACAAGGAGTTCATCCCGACACTCCTCACACCCGTCAGAGATGAGCGTCGACCCAATGCCTACACAAGCTCCGTCATCTTCATCCGGTCAGCAAGTCAAGGTCCTTCTCAAGATAGGAGACCTTGGACTAAAGACCCGAAGGGAGAAGGAAGTCTATGAGCAACTGAAGAACAAAGATTTCATTCACACCCCTACTCTTGATCCAATCTTACTACAAGAAACATGTATGGACACTGAATTCGACTTAATTTTCCAGATGATAGGTTGGACAAATTTTTGGAATATAACTGAGCTAGGTTCTCGTCTTCTCACCCTCGAATTTCTTTGCACTTTACAATACTATGAGGGGGAATTGTTTTTCGGATGTTCAAACAAGAAATTATGTTGTCTTGGAGAGAGCTGAGCGACCATCTTGGTTTCTCTTCAAAATGCATGCTAAACATTGACTCCGACTTACCTAATTTTGAGAGACACCAGTTTTGGAGAGAAATATCTAGAGATAATTTTTATAGTCAAGCCCGAACCAATGACATGGAACACCCCACTCTTAGGATGTTCCACAAATGGCTTGGGTACAATCTTTTCTATCATGATGATATTAGGAAAGTAAGAGTAGGAGATTTGCAACTTTTATATGCTGCTATTAATAAAGTACCCACTTCACCTGTTACACTTTTAGTTTCTCATTGGCTTAGTATACCTAGTCTTCAGGGACCAGTAGGATGTACTTTACTTATCACTCGTCTAGCCTCTAACCTTCATTTACTAGAAAACTCGTCATTGGACTTCATAAATGAGTTAAGAATTTATCATGGCTATGACACATTTAGACAAGCTCGGATGTTAAAGAAAGAGGGGAATATAATGTATATGCTATATGATGATAAAGGCAAGATTCGGTTACCTAACCCGAATCTTGGCCTCTACGTTGTTCAAAATTTTTTGATTGAGATTGCAGCAACACCAGTGAACCAGAGAGCTCCACAGCGAGTGGCATCTGAAAGGATAACCACCCATCAAGAACGCACCTGGTATGGAGCTGATCCCGGACCAGAAGAAGCAGCGCACCTGCATTATAGCGACTACAACCCCCGAGTCCTTCGAGACCCATGGGTTTGACATGCGCAACCACAAGAGCCAACACAGGAGACATGGCCGGAGAGCCAAGATCACCAGTGGACAAACCCGCCTTTGCATACAGGTAGGTACTCCACTAATCCATATGGAACTTCAGGATCCAGACCTCCGCCCCAATTTGATGCAGGACGATACTCCGATGCCTCCTACGCTTTCACGAATGACTACTACCAAGAGGCAGGTGCTTTCTTCACCCGTACCGACAACACTCTCCTCGACATCTAGAACACGCAAGCAGAACATGGACGACTCCTGGAAGAGCAATAAAAATGGAACCAGGACCATGCCGCTGCAGTACAAGAGCTGAGACAAGATACAACAACAATGAACGATAACATTACAACCATGATGCGGTTCTAGAACATCGGGTAAGACTGACAGCAACATCCAGCTTGGGGGAGTTCCTCCCCAATTTATCAAGTAAGTTTTTATTTGCTCTTCTTATTTATTCTTTTCTGTTTTAGTATTTTATCTTAAAGAGAAAAATTTAGAAAACCCAATAAATATTTTCTTGCTTTAATTTACTGCATTCTATAAACATGAAAACAAAATAAAAAGAGTGTGTAGATAAGTGTGCTTTCTGCTAAGTGTAATCTCTAGAAAAATAAAAGACCAAAAAGATGCATGATGGAAATGATGAATAGTTGCTCTGTTTGCTTACTTTCAAGTACCTAGCTTTTATATTAGATTTCTTCCAGGAATTATTAAAACTAAAATTACTATCTTTGAGAAGGATAAAACTAAAGTCTAGGTAAGAGAAAGGCATGATATAAAGTTTGAGCTGCTGTTTATCTTGTTCCTACTACACTAAGTTCTAGAGATTTATTTTGGAAACTTACAAATCACATGATGAGTTCCTAGCATTACAAACTACCTACCACAGCCATACTTGCTATAATATCTTTTACTTATATTCACATTGAGTTTGATCGAGCTGTGTAGACCCTTAGGAGCTTTTCATGTGGTTAAATTAAGATATTCACTTGCACACATCTACTACACCATCCATCACCATTTATTAAAATTGCTAAAAATATTATCACTCACTGTCCCAAATATTGTTATTCTCTCTCTCTAAAAAGATTCAATGCAGAAGAGGCATGGGTTATGCAAAAATATACGAGGAAATAAAAAGGGGCAAGTGCCCGGAACCTCGAAAAAGAAAGAAAAAGAGTGAGACGAGAGGTAAAAATGGACAAGTGTCCGGAGTAGAATTAGGGGTACAAAGATGCCCACTTGAGCGGAAAAAATGGACAAGTGTCCGACAATAGAATTAGGGGTGTCTACTACCCATCTGAAAAAAAGAGAGAAAAAGATAGCCCATGTTCTCCCAAAGCAAAGATCAAAGAAGAGGAGAGATAGCAATATAAGGAGCAATGAGAAGTAAGCTTTATTACCACTTACACGTTTTTACCATTTACTCCACCACACATGCATATCTTGATTTAATTATATGCTGAGTTCCTTTGGATCCATGGCTCGATTAGACAACACATGTATGAGCTGTTTTTCACTCCTATGAGCTCCACTTAAATATTCCATTAGCTATAGGTAAGTGACATTTTGGTAAGGATCCACAAATACAGAGAGACTTGAGAGAATCATTGCTGGGAACTCTAAGTTTTATTTTGAAAACTTATGAAAAACTCTAGAACAAAGGTAAAGTATAGACAGGAGGAATAGTGCTTGACTTAATTATTTTGTCTTTCGATTACTTAAAACTTAAGTGCAGGTACTAAGCTCCATAACACTTCACTCTAATTTGGAAGAATTTTTATAAAAGCATGTGTGCCTGTCAGGAAAGAAAACATCAAAGCAACTCCTGATCCATCTGAGTTTAGCTGTTTGCTCAGGGACGAGCAAAGGGTAAGCTTGGGGGAGTTTGTTGATGGTCCTTAAGTACTAAAATTAATAATCAAATAAACATAGAAAAGGATCAATATAAAACAAACATCTAGAATTAGGGTTTTATCTGACAGAATTCCACGAGCTTTGGTGTTTATCTATTTTTGCAGGGGGTTATTAGAGGATATGGAGAGAAGGCCCACATGTCATGTTTACAACGAGATAATTACGTGCCGCGCAATTTTCCTCAATCTAGAAGACTCCAGAAGCCACGGGAAGGAAGCGGAGACCGAACAGGCTCGGGGCAGGGCGCCCGCCCTGGCCAGGAGTTGGATCGGGACTCTCTCTCGGGACAATGCTCCACCGACCTAAAGGATCAATCTAAACCATACAATCAATGTCAGTTTGATCTGACGGCCCAAATTCACTTGAAAGGACTATAAAACCAAGGCCTCTCCCCCTGGAGGAGAGAGAGGAAGAGAAGAAATCATTATTCAGAGGTAGCCATCAAAGTTAGGGTTTAGAGCTTCTCTCCCACAAAGAATTAGAATTAGCTACTCCCTAATCCTTCAAGTTTAGAGGTTTGATTAGATAGCAATTAGAGAAGTAGAGCACTACGCTCTGGATTCGGATCTTCGGTAATAAAGATTGGTAGTATTCATATCTTTCTCGAATTCTTTGTTCTAATTGCACTATGTCTCTAATTATTATGTTCTTAGTTTGCTCTAGTTCTATATTTGATATAGTTATGATTGATAATGAGTTTATGTATAAGTTTGCAAAGCGTTTAGCTCTTGACGCGAGGGAGTTAGGTGATAGATCACATGTGAGCGTGGTGCTTAGATGTTATTTATCTGCAAATGTATCCTATTGGCCGGGTTGTGTGGTAGTTCGCGATAGTGACAGCTTCGTTGATTCTTATATAGTCCACCCTCCGTTGATAGGACAGGCAGAATCGGTATTGTGGAGTAAGTCTTGTGATGCTCTGATTTACTTTATCAATGTTCCTTATACATGAATGAAGAATCTTTTATGCTATATATGATCTTGTAGATAACTAGAGTAGATTATGACTTAGTAGTTAGTAGATAACTTAGAATCTATTCTCTAGCTAATCCGACATCACCTACATATATGAGGAGTAGTCTATTTTCTAATCGCTGTGTTATTTATCCCTTGAACTTATAATTCATTATCATTATATTTATGGTTTACCCCCTGCTAAAGTAAGTGACTGTGTGACGAGTTTCTCATTAGTAATCATGTCTTGCAAGTTTATCTCTAGTCTATGCCTTGATAGATTTTGTCCTTAATTTAATTTCATCTCTTTTGTTCTCTTAAGCAAAATTATAAATAACGATACCTGAAATACTTATCCTGGTGAAATGCTACAATGAGGTGTTTTATCTGTGCGCTTGCGGATAGAATAGATTATTTTCTAGGAAGCCTTTACATTTATAAATACCTTTGTACACTCTGGCACCATGCTGGGGATGACAACCTAGTACCTAAGTGTTGTTAGCTAGTGTCAACATTTACTCCCAGTGTAGGAGAAAAACATGATTGATGAACATGAAATGGAAATGATTGCGATTACTCCTAGTGTGGGAATAATGCATATATGAACTAGAGTGTGTACGTGATCTTGGTTTTAAAAGCATGACAAGACTCTCGTAGGATATACTAGAAAGGTTGACTAAACTCAATGCAAAGCAAGCAGCATAAACGTGGAAAAGTTTTTCTAACTCTAAATGTGTATTATATATGGCTTTGGTAGGAATTTACTTTGCCATACAAGGGCTCATCATGTAGGATTTTTGGTTTTCAGAATAAATCTCCAGAACTTAGTAATGCTAGGAATAAGATAAATAGCAACTCAAACTTTCAATGATCATATCAACCAACTACCTAGACTTAGCTCAAACTTATGCCTCCACAAGTTGCAGGTTCAGAGTAAATCTTCAAATTAGAATAGTAATGTCCAAAACTCGAGAAAATCTAACGTTGGAATTTAGGTACTTGTAAAGAATAGAGCAACTATTCATCATTTCCAAGACAAAATTTTTAATGTTCATCAATTTTTATTTAGTTCTAGTTTAGACTGACTCTAAAAAGAATGTAACAATTAACTAATTATAAACTCACAAAAAGACTATGACTTGTGGACCTTCATGTGCTCACATATTTTTGGTATTTTTATAACTATGTAGACTCGATAATCGCTTAGGTATAATTACCTGATAACTAGGGGATGCTCCTCCCCCAAGCTGGATGTTTGCAATACTTGATGTAGATGTCCTTCAGAGCGAGCTAGCCAGTAGCGAACCCGGTGGGTGCCACTGATAGACTCTTTCCTTGCTATGATGTTATTCCTGCATAGTCATACTCCAACAAGAAAACCAAAACTCGAGGCTTGAATTTAATAATGGGTTAGCGGTCAGCCAATGAGCAATTGATTATTCTTATGAGCTAATTTTAATGTTGTCTGATTTAGCAAGATTTTACTTTTCTCTTCTTTTTGAATTTTCTATTTATGATGCATAAAATAAATATGAATGCTATTTATTTTATTTTATTTTATTTTTTTATATGCCACCACAGTAAATATTCCTAAGGGGTTACCAATAGTTTATTCACATGGGGCTTTGGTATTTATGATGCAGTAATTAAATCAGTAAATATTTGTTTATATTTTGTATTAATATGCCAAGAGAAATAAATATGCTACTAAATGTATTAAAGCAAAATTACTAATGCATGCTAACTTAACTAGATAACTACCATTCTGACCTTATGGCTAGGGTATGGAATTTAAAGTCTACCGACAAGACTTAGATAGAGGAGAGCACTTACTCAGAGGGTTCATTTTCTGAGGTAACCTCAGTCAACTCCCCATCTTGTGGTGATGCGTCACGTGCGTCTTCCTTCCATCTCAATTCTATCTCTTTTACTTATTCCTTCTCTAGCTACAACTCTTCATTTCTGTTCTCCTTCTCCCATGCTTCTAATTAGGCTAAGATTTCCTCTTTCTCTTTCTTAGCAATTCGGTCCATCCTTCCAGCTTCTTTAGCCCACTCACTCCATCGGGGTGCTTGCATGTTCTCTTCTTGCTCCGTGAAGCGATCTTCATATTTCACAATCTTGCTAGGAAAGTCTTCCCATCCGCAGTGAGATTGGGCAGCCTGACAGCGGGCTTGGCGTCTTCTCCTATTGCGTTGCTTCCTGATCTGCTCATGGTTAACTAGTGTTTTAAATTGACAGCGTACCTTTCTGGCAAGTAGGTTGAAGTGGATATGCCCTGATCTGATGTAGATGTTGGCTTTGGCTATGTAGAGGAACGGTCTTTCCAAGAGGATCGGGGAATCATCGTCGCCCTGCATGTTAAGAACTAGAAAATCTGCAGGTATATATTGTCCTTGAATCCTTACCATGACATCCTTGACTACTCCTTCAGGGAACCTTAGTGATTGATCCGCCATCTGCAACTGAATATATGTTGGATATAAAGGTAAATCAAATAACTCATCATATACCTGTTTTGACATTACGTTGTAGCCTGATCCAGTGTCACAGATGGTGTGAGGAAATGTGGTGTTTTTGATTATGCATTCAATAATTGGAACTCCTAGATCGCCTCTCTTGATTGGAAATGGCTTGGGTAGCATATGATTATTCTCTGTGTTGAGAGCGGTGATCAATTGAGTTGTCTCTATAGGTGCATGCTTGGTCCTCCTCCATCTTCTGTTATGTCTATTGTTCTTCTTCTTCGGTATTGATTGCTGTTCTTGCTCTTCTTGTTGATAGAATTGCTTCAGTGCTGCAGGAGCTTTCAGGACGCGGTTCTTGAATGTGAATCTCTCCTTCTTGTCCTTGATGGATAGGACAATCTTGGCATACTCCGCATAGATGATGGCTTTTGTCATGCACAAGAACGGTCTACCCAAAATGATGGGTGCCTTCTCATCTACTCCTGTCTCCATAACCACGAAGTCAACTGGGACATATGATTGCCCCACTCTAATGACAACTTCTTCTAGTACTCCCTCAGGGTAGCAGATGGACTGATCTGCAAGCTGCCAACGCATATTTGTGTACAACAAGGGATCATTTAATATTTTCTCATAAATTACCTTGGCCATGATGTTGACACTTGTGCTGAAGTCACAGATAGCCTCTAGAAAGCTGTGGCATCCTATGGAGATAGAAATGACAGGTCTTCTAGGGTCTCCCATCTTCTTTGGTAGAGAGTGCTCAATCCACTGTACATCTGCAGGCTCTATATGATATTGGGTTGCATCAATGTTTTAAATAGCGGGCTATAGAAAATAGCGTCTTCCTGTCCCGGACGCTATTCGCGCTATAGCGAACGCTATAGCGGCTGCTGTACACCGCAGCGTGCTGCAGCTATCCACACTATAGTGACGCTATAGCGGCGCTATAGCGCGCTATTTATTTGGAAACAGGCAAAATATATAATAGACAGCAACAAATTCAAACAACCATCATATTTCACAATCACAAATCACAAATCGTAGGTGTTTCACAGTTTAAATGTTCAATACATAACTAACTCATAAGCATAATGCATGACTGCATACTGCATAACCACAAGTGTATAAGCACAGCACAACAAATAAGTGCATGACAACATGATTACAAATAAACAGCAATAGCGCGTAAATAGCGGCGCTATGGCGCTATTTCAGTTTAGCGGCGCTATAGCGCGCTATAACGCCAATAGTGCTGATAGCGTAAAAATGAGGTATAGCTTCGCGTCGACTTATTCTGGCCGCTATAGCGGCGCTATAGCGCGAAAATAGCGCGCTATTTAAAACATTGGGTTGCATTGTAAATATCAATAAGGTTAGCAGTTTCTAAATCTTTTGGTAGGCCTGGATCTTGCCTTTTTCTAATGGAGGAACAACAACAGCTAATTGAGCTAATTGTGATTCTAGCATTTTATTGAAACTATGCTGATTCTTTATGGCAGAAGCAAAAGTATCCATCCTAGCATGGATGTTTTCCAAAGTTTTATCATTTGATGTTAGTTTTCTAGTCATTTGATCTAGTAGTTTGGATTGACTAGTAACTAATTCTCTCAAAGGTGAAAACTTATTATTATAATTATTACCTTGGAAATTACCTTGTTGAGGTTGTTGGTTCCATCCTTCATTTTGTTGAGGACGATAGTAGGTGTTATTGTTGATGAAGTTCACATCCTCTTGTAGTGTAGGGCAACTGGTAGCTGAGTGCTCGTAGTCTCCACATTCTTCACATGTCATATGAGAATCATTGATGTGCATGACTTCCTTCTTCTCTATGTCGAGCTTCTTCATGATGAGGTCGAGCTTAGCAGTGACCATGTCAGCTTCCTTGAGATGATGGATTCGTCCTCCTTTCTTCTGAGGCTGAGTACGTTCGTCATTGCATGTTGAATTTGAGGCCATCTTCTCAACAAGTGCTTTAGCGTCTGAGAGCTTAAGTGATAGGAAAGCTCCCCCAGCTGCAGCATCAATAGACTCACGGGTACTAGAGATGAGCCCGTGATAGAAAGTCTGCATTAACAACCACTCCTCTATCCCATGATGAGGACAGTCTTAAATGTAATTCTGGAATCTTTCCCATGCTTCAGTGACTGATTCATCATGTTGTTGTTGGAAACTTGAAATCTTCCCACGTAGAGCATTAGTCTTGGCTGTAGGAAAGAATTTTGCCAGGAAAGCAGTTGAGCAAAGGTCCCATGTATTGTGTTTGTCTTTGTTGGTGTAGAACTACTGCTTGGCTTTCCCCAATAATGAGAATGGGAAAAGACGGAGTAAGATTGGCACTCCTCTGATTGTGAAGGTGCTGCAGATCTCTAGAAAGTGTTGTAAGTGTACACTTGCATCTTCATGAGCTTTTCCACAGAATTGACTGGCTTGAACCATGGTAATGAGAGCAGGCTTGAGCTCGAATCCTTTCTCCCCAGTGTTGGCTGCTGGTCTAGTCTGAATGTTTGCTGTTGTTGGGGCAGAGAACTCTCACAGTGTCTTCTCAGCCATGTTTTCAAACACAGGAGCTAGGTTTCCACCTAACTTCTCTTCTGCTTGTTCTTCTATTTGTTCTTCAAATTCCTCTTCCAATGTTGGAGCTGGCTCCTCTGAAGAGCTAACTTGAGCAGCAGAGGGTGTTCTTGATGGTGATTTGAATTTTTTCCTTGCTTCTACAAACTTCTTCTTCCTAATGAGTTTCTCTAGATCTTCAGTAAAGTTTCTTGGAAGAGCAAAACCATTCATTCATCACCCTGCATAAGATAAGAAAATGATAACGATGAAGGGTGTACCTGATTGAGTTTAGAAATCGATTGGTAATATGACTTTATCCATGTGTATATATGTTATCAATATATCCTAAGTTTATTGTGCCTTCCCCAGCAACGGTGCCAAAAATGATTGTTGACATTTACTACCATCATTACTAAAAATATAGATAAACCTTACCCCTAGCAACAACACCAGAAATGCATGGTATTTTATTAACTTGTCAAATAGCGATAAAAATAGAGATAAACCCTACCCCTAGCAACAACCCTACTCTTCATTTTATTAACTACATCATTAGAGCTAAGTAAATCGGGATGCATTTGAAGGCGCTTGATGCATTTGAAGGCCTTCAAACTCTTTGGAATGCATGCACCTCTTCAAATTCATCAGCCGCTTGATGGTGATCCCGATGAAGAACTAGATCTCCTCTACTTCTAATCTAACTAACTAGAACTATGAACTAGAAGGCTCTTGATGAATTTGAAGGCGCTTGATGCTTGATGGCTTGAGGCCTTGATGAATAACGAATTGGCTCTCTCTAGGGGGGTCTACCCATGTATTTATAGTCCGGTGGGATGCGCGTGCGCCGTGGGATCAAACCGACTTAACCAAGGGCCGAGATGCATCAGGAGAGGCGGTGGAGGAAGCTTCCGGAAGAGGAGGGCCAAAACCCTAAGGGGGTGCCTTCCTGAGACTTCACGCGACATTTCCCGTGGTGGATAAGTTTTGTGTTTATTTTGCACTAGAGTCCCTCTTTTTAGCTTTCTTGAAATTCACCCTGGAAAATATAGAATATGCAAAAGTCATGGAAATTGTCAGATAAAACCCTAGACTAGTGTGTTTTCATGTTTTCCTTTAGGTCTAAAGTTGTAATAAAAGTTGACGTTATCGACCGTCAACACAAACCACCTCCCATTCCATCAATCTATATTTTTGTTATGTTCATCACTCTGCCAAAAAACTGAGATCTAAAATAGTCTAACTTTGTCAAAACCCCTCTTGCTATTCAGTCAAACTATAGTTGTGAATTAAGTTTGAATATTCCACTACAAAACAACACCATATGACCGACCAAGCATATTTTGACTTGGTTAAACTGGCTTATTGGGTTTTCAATTGCACTTCAAAAGAGGAAAGAAAAGTTATCATGACATCCTTAACTGCCATAGATCGATGTGGCGAAGCTTTTATGTCGGAAGCTAGATACCTATTATGAACTTTTGCTACCACTACAACTTTATTTGGGAACTTTAGTGTGCTCTACTAATTAATATTGGTTTTATTTATCTCAAATTCTATTGATTTAATCTCTTGAAAGTACTCATATAAGTAGAGTATGTGTATATTTATAGAGGTGAGTGGTCATATACATATATGATTGCCATGAACTAACATTATATATGCATATAACTATCACATTACAAGTGCCTGGGTGCAGATATTGTTCTAAACTTCTTCTATCCTCCAAAGAGTGTTGTTTTTTTAACAAAATCTAGATAACTGTTTAGGTTCTATACTCCCACCATTCATTTATCTCCACCATCTAAGCAAAAACATTTTATTCAAAAATCTCTTTCATATTAGCTTGGGACTTGCCTACATTTATTGCCCCCTTGTTACTCATTGGCTCCAACTTGCCTGCATTTATTACATCTTTACTGCTCAATGATTGTTCCTTGATTGTGACTCCTCACGTGCACTCAACCCAAGATGATTGCAAAGTGAGTGCTTTTGTTCTCCTCCTTGGTCATTACGCCGAAGACTAAAATGATGGAGATAAATAAATGAAGAGAGTAGCAAAAATGACATTTTTTTGGAACAGGGGAGTATGTGTTATGTCAAAACCTGCCAAGAAGAGGGTACCTATTGCAAAAATATATTTTATAATTTCATTCAGTTTTGAAACAAAATTGAATTGACCTACTCTCTCCGTCCCAAAAAGAGTGATGTTTTTTTACTTTCAATCATCGTGCTTGACCGTTCGTCTTATTCAAAAAATTTCAATACATTATAAAATAAATAAATATTAAAGTATACTTAGTGATAAAATAAGTCATAACAAAATAGATGATATTTGGACAAAAAAATTGAATAAGATGGATGGTCAAACGAGATGTCTAAAAGTAAAAAGTGATACTTTTTTGGGATCGAGGGAGTAGATCTCAAGCCAATAATTCAAAAGAAAAAAACTGGGAAATTACTAAAACTTGCCAATGCATTTTTTTAGAAAGAAGAAGAGCCCTGTTGGGCATCACAATGTCACAATGTCAAGCTGCTGTTTGGCTGGCCCGGTTACTTGGCTGAGATTACAGGTGGTGAAGTCAACAAGCGAATCCATAGAGTAGACAACAAGTTCACAATCTCATTGATCAAGAATCCTTTGCATTACAACTAGAGCAAGGACATTGACATTTGTTTTCATCTGATCCGGGCTTATGCACATGGTGGCCATAAGGACTAATCGGCAGCTAGGGCCGAGGCTGGGACATTGTGTCGAAGCCTCTCTATAGGATCAAATTTCAGGAGCTCAACAAGATGGCATCTATCAAGTAGCTTACAGTTGATGCACAAGTCTTAGGAGGAGAATTTTGAATAATTCTTGTGCATAGTTATTTTTCTGTTTTCCTGCTAGAAGTTGTTAGCTGCATGGCCGAGTTTGCACGGGAGCTTGTCCTGCGCGCCACGGCGTGATGTTTGGGCTGGCAGGCGTCATGGTGTGCATCTCAATCTCAATTACTCGAGGCTGAGTACTTCGTACACAGGTGGGTTTCAATCTTGGTTAGATTACGAATCTGATCGAGATTTTAGTCCTGGTTACCTAACTAAGATTAGGGGTCACACAATCGAGACTAAAGCTCATCCTCCAAACAAAAATAGTATTTAAACTTTAAAATCTCTCTTGTGCTACATGAGTGTATGGTTTTTCATTGATACAAATACTCCATATGCTAGATCAGAATCTAGATGAGACTTTTAAATTCTTCAACCACACACATATCGTATGTTTCTCATCTATGTTGAGGTTGTAGCTTGTTGCCGGGAGATGATACTTCCCATTTTCATGAACAACAGGGTGAAGTTCTTTTTTATGTCTAATTGTACCATGTCTATGTGTGAATTGAATCATTCCTTTGTCTTTGTTGATGCAAAAGTGAATATGCAAACACAAAAGGCTAATACCCGATTCAACGTTAAGGCGTGCCAGCCGATTTGACCTTACAACCGACAAAGGTGGTAACTCAAATACTTTGGTCCTGACAACAACGATGCGCCCGGATGCCACGACCAAGAGGTATTCACACGGAACTCGAGAACCCGTCGAGTATCACTCGATGAATTCTTAAGGACTCGTAAGTAAAAGAAAATATGCGAGTTGACGAAGTCGTCGAAAACGTAGTTGTAAAAGTAGATGTAAAAAGTTGTGTATAGTATTGATTGATTGTCTTCTTACATCGCTACTAGGCCTATATTTATACTCTGTCCTAAAGAGTTACAACCAGATACGACTAGGATTCTAATTCCAAATCAAACAGAACTCATACATAAAATAAACTCTAACATTTATAGAAAACAACAATTTATCTATCCTAGGCGATCGGTACACCACCACTGTCCCGTCGACGATTCCCACGTCTTCGTTCACCATCATCGGCATATCATCCTCCATCGGCATCGGCAATCGTCAATATCAACCATCGGCACCGACCAACCACTGTTCCTGGACTTAACCATACTTCCTTCCTGCTGCTTTATCATCAGCATCATAAGCCATCGGCATCCTCCTTGTCAGCCAATCATTACTTTTCCATCTACGGATCCAAGCTTCATTAACTTTCCTAATACGTGTCTAAAAACGGTGTCAACACATGTCCCCCAATTTTGGAGTATAAAATCATTAATGCTCCGAAATTCTCTCCTGATAATGACACCCTTTTCACAATTATTTCCTTCTGACAGCAATTAATTGCTAAATTCAAACAACCTTAATCTGGATTTCCAGCATACACCTCGAATTCCTTAACCACGCGAACCAAATCTCCTAAACACTCGCTTATCGGCAACTTTTCTGTTAGAGTTGACTACTGATGAGCGGACCAGGAGATCTTGCACAGTGAAATATCTCCTAAAATCATGATTACTCGCTGTCAAATCACCTGGACAATCCCTTGATTATCATGCAAACAGTTACCATATCCACCTGAACACCCTCGAATCTCACGGATACGACAAAGAGAGAAGTCAAAAATACCCCTGCTCACTTTATCCTATAAATACTTGCTTCTTCGGTACTCTTTCTCCATCTTGCCATCCTTCATCTCCCCAAACTCATCTCTCTGGCGGCGGTATTGACGAAGAGCACAAGAACCCTAGCAAAATCTCCCCCAATGGTCTCTCAAGTCTTCGATCTTCTTCTCCCTCGGGAAGAAATGGCCGTCAACTTTGTCGTCCCTGAGGTTAATCTATTCCCATCCTTTTCTTTCTTTACTGCAACCCTTTACTTTTTGCAAGTCTACTTACTTAGCATTTTTTCTTCTTCTTCCTTCCTCTCTCCTCTTTCAATCTTCGAATTTTAGGAACTGAGCGAGAAAATTGTGATTCCTACCGAACCACCCCATCTTCAATGCCTCGGTCCATTGGGTGACCTAGATCCCATCGATTTGATTAATGCGGAAACCAATAGGATACCTTTTAAGGCCGAAAATTTTTCTTTAGATCTATGGAAGGATACCTTCCGATCTTGGCCAAACCCCACCAAAGGATGGAAGGATTGATTTTTGAGGGTTAGCAACACAAATGAGGTATATTGGGGTGAACGCAAACTAGACCAGTGCATCAGGCTGTCCATTGCCGATATGGAAAGAAATGAATCAATGCTGATAGTTGCTTCATACTTCTGGTCAGACACGTTCAATGCCTTTATTTTCGACCATGGCCCAGCTTCTCCCACACTTGCCGATGTAGTCATGCTCACTGGCTTGGACATTGCAACTGCCGATGACGGCTAGCTATTCGACCGCAAAGCCGAACGCAAAGTGGAGACCCGCAACATCGGCGGTTGGTCAGGGTACATTCAGAAGTACCAAAGAACTGGATCAGTTGATCGGCGAGAACATGCCATTTTTCTGAATATGTGGCTAGACAAGTTCATCTTCTATGGCGATCGGTAGAACCAACCTCCGTCTACTTATCGGCAGCAGAAAGATTAGCCGATGGTGGCCGATTCCCTCTTGGCCGATACTTGTTAGGCTCTGTCTACCACCTCCTCCATCAAGTAACCGAGAAACTTCTGCTAGGTGAATCCATCGGTAATCTAGGAGGCCCTTGGTGGTTCATCAACATGTGGCTCAATGTTCATATGCACAAACGTCTTCGGTTTGATTTCTTTGCACAACAATTCCGCAAAGATATCGCCGAAGATTATGAACTGGCAGATGATGAATCGGCAACTCGCTCACCCCTCAATTATGGTGAAGCTGTTATAGTTCTCCCTAGCACTGCCTCTAATGAAAACCAGGTCGGCCGATTCTTCCAAACCCTGTATGACGGCATCTCCAAAGATCAGCGAGCATGGATGCCTTATGAAGATCTAGAAACCAGGTTCCCACTCACCTTCCATCCTTTTGACAATGCTCTCAACAAGGATAATGATTTGATGATGGCAATCATCACTCCGAGAGCAATCCCATGAATAGCTTTGGCAGCGGGAAGAATATCAACACCACCTATGAATTTTACAACCCATCAGCACTGGCACACCAACTGGCTTTTGGTCAACTGCCAATCAGACTTTGTTATGCCGATGTGGTAAAACTAAGAGAGATAATAACCAGCGGACATGAGTGGATTAGGTTAGCTCAACTCCAGCCAAATGCCGATACGACAGACATCAATCTATCGGACTGGGTTCTAGCTCTCTTCATCACTCAGCTGTACAAACATTGGTGGGAAGAATGGAAGTAGCATTTGTTCAGGGTATCGACTCATACATATCGCGGCATGATTGATTCTGACTACAAAGTTCCCAATAATATTGTAAGTCCTTTATCGATACCTTGGTTCCTTTGTTATTTTTAACCTTATCAGCAACTTATTCATTCTCGTTTCAACAGGTCGATGACCCAGTGCCGACAATTAGCAGAAGTGGGAGGCCGATCGAGCTTCTTCAATCAGGCCTAATTTCTCTGATCGGCCGTGTTGATATTTGGGAACGCAATAAGGAATTGATCCGCAAGCGCACGGATACCGGTGAGCACTTCACCCGGGAAATTATCCAGAGTATCGTATTTCTTTTTTTACCACTAGGAGAAAGAGTGCATCTGACTAACCGGTCTATTACTACTAACCCTTTAGGCAACAAAGAATGTTTCTCGATGTGAGTGATAAATAGAGAAGACTGCAACCGTACTCTTCTTCTAACCTTGGTAAGGATGATCTACTGTTCTATCGGGGAGGCTAACGGAATCTAGACACCACAAAGGATGTTCAACCCGCACCTATAAACCCTATCCTTCCAGTTAACGAGATATGGTCTGCAAAGATAACTCGGAAATGTCACGTTCCTCCCTACTACCACGGTCTAGCTAGTCAGGGAATATCTATGAGTACCCCAGCCTAAACACCACGTTTATGCCAGCAATGATTACTCTAAACTCTACGCGAAGAGATTAAAGTAAACTCATAAACCAAAAGAACAATAAAACAAGAACTTACTAGAATTTAGAAGTCGAAATACTAAAGAATCCTAGGAGCAAGCTTCGGGTTAGGAGAACTTGATCCCGCAGGTACAAGCTTGGAGTAGACACCGACAGGCCGGGCTTCCTCCAATCTACACCTCCACTCTATCTCTCTCAATCTAGTAGAAACTAGAAGATCTATTTCTACTTTACATTGGTTGCTAAGCCTAAAAAGAAATATTGTTTAGAGAAGAGGTTTTCCTTCGAGGGCACCCCTCAATCTCTATGATAACTTCTTGTCTTCTCCAGGGGCCAGGGGGGTGTCCTTATATAGTCCTCCTCCTCTATGCATTTTTGGGTCGGTAGGCGATGTGGTACTACGTTATTCTTGATCCATTAGGTCGGTGGAACATTGTGTGCGAAGAGAGTCCCAAACAGAGTACAGGAGGGGGCGGGCGCCCAGGTCCTCAGGGCGGGCGCCCTGGGCCTGGCCCCTTTCGGCCTCTGGTTTCTTCCCGTGGCTTCTGGAGTCTTCTAGATGGTAGAAAATCACGCGGTGCGTTGATATCTCTATGTAATCCCGACATGTGGGCCTTTCTTCCTTATTTCCTGATAACCCCCTGCAGAAACAGATAAACAACAAAACTCGTGGAATTCTGTCAGATCAAACCCTAATTCTAGGTGTTAGTTGCATATTGGTCCTTTCTCTTGTTTATTTGATAATTAAAATTGATACTTAAGAACCGTCAACAAATACCCCCATACTTAGGCTTTTACTCGTCCTCGAGAAAAGGATGGTTAAGAACAATATTTGGGGTAAAACATTTTAAATCATTCTTTTCATAACTGCAGGGTGTTAAAATTCCACTGTGTACTATAGTCAGGGAAGTATATAGTTAAGAGTAAAGATCCTTTCTTCTCAATCCTGTCACTTGGAGTTTTTGTATATATTTTTTTGAAAGAAAATTAGCATACCTTTTTATCCTCATAGGTTCTCTCAGATCACTCATTATCTTTTATATATCTCACCGAGTTTGTTTTAATTTGCAAAAATTCTCAAGCATGCTTACTTTGTATTTATTGCCTGATCAAAACGGGATCCGAGGAGGGGAATGTCATACTCTTAGATCAAAGACTTTGGAAATTAAAACCTTTGTCAACTCTTGCTGGCATATTGCTTATTAGAGGGACCATGGGCTATCATTTTTTTTAAGTGGATACCGAGGTACCCCTAATTCTACTGCCGGACACTTGTCCATTTTTTTTGCGAGGTTATCGAGCACTTGCTCTTTTTTATTTCCTCGAAATATCTTTATTTTTGCATAGCCCATGCCTCTAATGCAATAATACTTCGGAAGAGTGAATCTTTCTGAATAAATGTCCTGATCTTAGGAGCATGATAAATCTCTCAACAAGGGTCTAACTCATTTTGAACAAACTCAATACATAGTAGATAGCTTTTATGACTATAATTAATATTTTCAGTTTTTATCAGGCATATAAAACACTGAGGATGGCAGCTAGAATTTTGTAGATTTTGAAATAAATTCTCCAAGTGACAATGATATCAAGAATAAGAAACTTATACTCTACCATCTCACATTCCATACTGTCTTAAGTAACATAGGGTTTTAAAATAATTTTAATAGTTGCAAGTTTTAGGAAATATCACAGAGTGAGATTAATCATGATTAGAAATATTTTTATCTTTTTAATTTATCATGTTGGAAACAGTATTCTGCATAATCAAGATATGTGTATGTGTAAAGTAAAGTGTGCAGAGTGTGTACCTGAATCGTGGAGTGGTGTAGTCGGAGTGTTTTTGGCATGTTGAGGGATCTCCCCCATACTTGTTTTCTGCTTTCTTGCACAAAAATAAAATAGAGACACACGAGACATAATAATAATAATACTGTTTATTAATCTTGAGTCATTTATTACAAATGACTAGTAGTAAACTGATAGCAATAGTAACAAACTGATGATAATAGTAAACCTAAACCGAATTTAAAGATAGATAACTAGGATGCATTGCCTCAAGTTCTAATCTAGATAACTCAGCGGCGTTCTAACTCCTTAATCTTCTTATTGGCACTGGCAAGATCCTGCCTAAGGCCTAGTATAATGGTGTTGTGGTTAGAGAGCTGCCTAGTGAGGGAATTAATCGAGGACTGGAGGTCTATGATAATTCTGTCTAGTCTGCGAACGTCCTCATCAATATCCATTATAGTCTTGCGACGCTTGGGAGGTGTCTCAAAAGCATTGAGAGCGTGCTTTGGGGCTGCCTTTGTAGGGATGAAACGGACTTTGGCTGCTCTAATCCCTTCGAAGTAAGGCCTTTCTTCCTCCGTAGTGTAGCGAATGCTGCTGATCTCACCGCTCCGGTTGGTCTTGACTCCAACGACCCTCTCATTGGGTCTAGGTGGAAGGATCCTCGTGCCGGTTGGCACCTTGATGGTGGTCTTCGTCTTGGATGATGATCCCTTGAGGAGTAGGGGTTGTGGCGGTGCGGTGAGAACTGGTTGAGCATGGTAGGATTGGGCGGAGCTGCGTTGGCGTAATGGCATGGCTTCTAGCTGTCGCTCTGTGTTGGCCGGGACGAGAGCACGGGCATCGGGGTCTTCCACAAGCTCCATGTTGAGGTTGAAGGGGACGACTTCCCAATCATCGTGGAACTTCTCGGCCATTGGAGCAGCGAGGAACTAATCAAGCTCTAATTGAAGAAGAAGAGAAGGTTTGGTGGTTTGGTGTTTGAAAACTGATGTCAGGGGTCGGTTTATATAGGGGTCAAAAAGTGCCTCTAGGGGTTGTTCGGGTTGCTCCCGTCGATGTGCGTGCGAAACTTTCCATCTGAGGGATTATTCGGATTGCCATAAGCGCATTTTCCATAACAGAGAAAATCGGGACCGAGGGGGAACAGGAGCTGGGCGCCCGACCACCTGATCTGGGCGCCCGCCCTCCTTCTGGCCCCTCTGTGAGCCCACTTCCTCGAGCGCGTTTCTAGATGCAAAATTATTTAGAAAAATATATATATGACCCAAAAACATCAGATTAAAAGTGTCGGGCTCTAATTCTCCATGGGAAGGTGAAAATGGACTACGTCTATTTCTTCTAATTCTTTATTGGGTTCTAAAAATAATTTAAGATGTTGACCATTTACCTTAAATAACGTACCTTCGTCATTTTGAAGTGTGATAGCTCCGTGGGATGATGAATTAATTACCTTGAATGGTCCTTCCCATTTGCTCCGGAGTTTTCCATGCCCGAAAAGCTTCACCCTAGAATTAAAAAGTAATACCTTATCTCCGGGTGTGAACTCCTTCTTCTTGATTCTCTTGTCATGCCACCTTTTGACTCTTTCTTTGTAGATCTTTGAATTGTGATATGCTTTCTCTCGCCATTCTTCTAATTCTGATAATTGCATTCTTCTATGATCTCCAGCAACGTCTAGGTCCATATTCCATCTCTTTATGGCCCAGTGTGCTTTGAACTCTAGTTCAACAGGTAGGTGGCAAGTCTTCCCGTACACCAATTGGTATGGAGACATTCCAATTGGGGTCTTGTATGCTGTCCGGTATGCCCAGAGTGCATCGGGTAACTTGTCTTTCCACGCCGTTCCCATTTCATTTACTGTCTTCTGAAGAATATTCTTGATTTGCTTGTTGGAAGTCTCTACTTGGCCACTTGTCTGAGGATGATAGGGAGTGGCGACGTTGTGACGGATTCCATGTTTTGATAGATATTGCTTGAAGCGTTTGTCGATGAAGTGTGCTCCTCCATCACTTATCACTACTCTGGGGACTCCAAATCTTGGAAATATAATTTCTTCAAACATCCTCTTTGAACTGATATTGTCGGCATGCTTGCAAGTTAGTGCTTCTACCCACTTGGCGACATAGTCAACTGCCACCAAGATGTACTCACACTTCTTTGATGGAGGAAATGGACCCATATAGTCTATTCCCCAGACATCAAAGAGCTCAATCTGAAGGTTGTTGGTGAGTGGCATTGCATCCCTTGTATTTATGTTTTCGTGCCTTTGACATGGCCCACATCTTCTGATATATTGCTTCGTGTCTTCATACATTGTAGGCCAGTAGAATCCACACTGCCAGATCTTTGAATGTGTACGGAATGCTCCATAGTGACCTCCATATGGTGATGAATGACATCTGTCGATGATCTTCCATCCTTCCTCAGTGGTCACACATCTCCTGAGTAAGCCATCAGAGCATACTCGAAAGAGGTATGGCTCATCCCATATATGTGAACGACTTTCTTGAATAAGCTTCTTCTTGTTTGCTCCTGGTGGTACATACCCTGAAACCATAAAATTAACAATATCTGCATACCAGGGGTCAGACCTGTTAATCCCGTAGAGCATGTCGTCCCGGAGTGAATCATTGATGGGGGTTTCCTGTGGACTCTTAAAATACATTCTAGACAAGTGATCAGCAACAGAATTTTCTACTCCCTTTTTATCTTTTATTTCTAAGTCAAATTCTTGGAGTAATAAGATCCATCTAATCAGGCGAGGTTTAGCATCTTTTTTTAGTGAGCAAATATTTTAGTGCAGCATGATCAGTGTAAACAATTATTTTAGCTCCAACTAAATAAGATCTAAATTTATCAATGGCAAAGACAACAGCCAGAAGCTCTTTTTTAGTGGTTGCATAATTAAGTTGAGCTCCTGTCAAAGTTTTACTGGCATAAGCAATTGCATGATGCTTCTTATCTTTAGTTTGTCCTAAAACTGCCCCCACAGCATAATCACTAGCATCACACATAATTTCAAAAGGCAACAACCAATCAGGGGGTTGAATGATTGGTGCAGGGATGAGTGCTTTCTTTAATAAATTGAAAGATGTTAGACATGCATCATCAAATTCGAAAGGAGCATACTTGGCTAGCAAAAGAGTAAGTGGTCTAGCAATGAATGAGAAATCTTTTATAAATCTACGATAAAAACCAGCATGGCCAAGAAAGCTTCGAATTCCTTTTATATTCACAGGTGGAGGTAGTTGTTCAATTACTTCAATTTTAGCTTTGTCTACCTCAATACCTCTTTCAGACACTAGGTGTCCCAACACTATTCCTTCCCTAACCATGAAATGACATTTTTCCCAATTAAGGACTAAGTGCTTTTCTTCACATCTTTGCAAAACCTTGTCTAAGTTTTCAAGACAACTATCAAAAGTTTTTCCATAAACAGAGAAATCATCCATGAAAACTTCCATAATCTCTTCAATCATATCAGAAAATATAGACATCATGCATCTTTGAAAAGAAGCTGGTGCATTACATAACCCAAAAGACATTCTACGGTAAGCATAAGTTCCATATGGGCATGTAAAAGTGGTTTTGCTTTGATCATCGGGATGGATCGGGATCTGATGATACCCTGAATATCCATCTAAGAAACAGAAGAACGAATGGTTCGCTAACCGCTCTAGCATCTCATCTATGAAAGGTAAAGGAAAGTGATCCTTTCTCGTGGCTTTGTTTAGTTTTCTATAGTCTATGCAAATCCGCCATCCTGTGACGGTGCGTTGCGGAATTAGCTCGTTCTTTTCATTCATAATAACAGTCATGCCTCCCTTTTTAGGCACAACTTGAACTGGGCTTACCCACTCACTGTGCGGCACAGGATATATAATCCCTGCATGCAGCAACTTTATAACTTCCTTTTTAACTACCTCTCTCATAGTGTTGTTAAGTCTACGTTGGGGCTCTCGAGAAGGTGAAACAGAAGGATCTGTTGGAATACGATGGGTACAAATCATAGGACTGATTCCTGTAAGATCTTGGAGTGAGTAGCCAAAAACTCAGTGATGTTTCTCAAGAATGGTCATTAATCGCAGAGTTTGCTCCTGAGTGAGTTTATCGCTAATGATCACAGGAAACTCTGGATTATTGTTTAGGAAAGCATAGATAAGACCGGGTGGTAAAGTTTTGAGCTCTATGGGGGGTCTAGGTGTTTCTGCAAACTCATCTAAAGGTTCAGGTTCAGAAGGTTCGGCTTCTTCTTCTATGAAGAAAGGAGTTTCGTCTTCTAAGTCTGATTCTTCTAAAAGTTCAAGAGATGCAGCCTTTACTTCCTCCATAGGATCAGGCAAAAGATATGACTCGGCCTTATTATTTAAGGAGTGTGAAATTGTTATTGGGATTTTAAAAGTTTTTCCGAAATAAATGTGTAGCTTTCCAGTATGACCCTCATAAAGGAGTCTTCTAAAAGGTTGTCCTATCAACAGGTCGAAGTCCCATGTATCAAAGATATAGAAGTTCAAATGAACCATGGAGCCTTCTACCGTAAGAGGTAGGACATTAATAATTCCAAGACTGGGGACTAATCGTCCCGAAGATTCCTTTATGACCTTTGTTGTGGGGGTTAAGACAAGATTTTTAAATAGTTTAAGTGCAAAAGATTCAGACATGATATTGATCCCCACAACAGGATTATAAAGAGCATTAAATCGATCAGAATTATAAGCACAGCGTATAGTTATAGAGGGTGTGTCCAAACGGATCACATCAGAGGAAAGCTCTGATTCCTCCAACCACTCGCTACTCATAACTGAGATAAGCTCTCTTAATTGATATTCACTTGGTAAATAAATGCTAAACTGGCCATTTTGGGGTTTGTCAATAGAATGGTAGTTTGAAATGTTTCCAAAATCGGCAAAAAGATCAGATTCTATATCCAACATGAAGTCCGGTGGTGGAATTTCTTCGTCTTTTGGCTCAGAACATGGGATAGCTAAAGTAGATGAAGAATTTGGTAGAGTGTCTACTTCAGCTTCGTAGGTTTCATCATGAAGGGTATTATCCATCTCAGCTTCTAGGATTCTATCTAGGATCACTCTAGCTTCATCAGTAGGGATGCGAAAGAAAGAACCTCTAGACATTGTGTGTAGCATTTGTTTGTGATTTTTCTGAAGACCTCGAAAAAAGTGAAATAAAAGAACAGGGTCTTCAAGATTATGGTTTGGACCAGATTCTAAAAGATCAGAAAAACGTTTCCAGGATTTTCCCAAAGTTTCATTATCTTTTTGTTTAAAAGATAGGACTTCGAGTCTAAGGTCGCCGATACGGTCGAGGGAATAAAAATCTAGACAAAAGTTGGCTCGTAAAACTCCCCATTCTCCTTGTTGTTGGCTTACCTTCTGACTGTACCATTGTCTAGCTTCTCCCCTTAAATAAAAAGGAAAAAGCTTCCAACGTAAAGTTTTATCAGAAATGCCTTCAATGCGAAGACAATCACATGTTTGCTCAAAATCTCTAATATGAAGGTTTTCGTCTTCCTTTCCCGAAAAAGATAGGTTTTGAATCATAGCAATCAACCTAGAACCTAACTTATACTGGGATGTTTTGATAGGCTGTGATGATTCCCATGGTAAAAGCTCAGTTACTGAAGGGATTGCAGATTCATGGATCGATTTAGAATTTTGATTTTCCATAAGGTAAGAGTAAAGAAAATGAATAAAGAATATAAAAGATAAGAAAAGATAAAAGTATAGATACAAGCTAGTAGTAAGACTCAAGGTTATCTCAGCAAACCGTCTTTCTCCCCGGCAACGGCGCCAGAAATGTTTGTTGATATTTGGGAACGCAATAAGGAATTGATCCGCAAGTGCACGGATATCGGTGAGCACTTCACCCAGGAAATTATCCAGAGTATCGTATTTATTTTTTTACCACTAGGAGAAAGAGTGCATCTGACTAACCGGTCTATTAATACTAACCCTTTAGGCAACAAAGAATGTTTCTCGATGTGAGTGATAAATAGAGAAGACTGCAACCGTAGTCTTCTTCTAACCTTGGTAAGGATGATCTACTGTTCTATCGGGGAGGCTAACGGAATCTAGACACCACAAAGGATGTTCAACCCGCACCTATAAACTCTATCCTTCCTGCTAACGAGATATGGTCTGCAACGGTAACTCGGAAATGTCACGTTCCTCGCTACTACCACGGTCTAGCTAGTCAGGGAATATCTATGAGTACCCCAGCCTAAACACCACGTTTATGCCAGCAATGATTACATTAAACTCTACGCAAAGAGATTAAAGTAAACTCATAAACCAAAAGAACAATAAAACAAGAACTTACTAGAATTTAGAAGTCAAAATACTGAAGAATCCTAGGAGCAAGCTTCGGGTTAGGAGAACTTGATCCCGCAGGTACAAGCTTGGAGTAGACACTGACAGGCCGGGCTTCCTCCAATCTACACCTCCACTCTATCTCTCTCAATCTAGTAGAAACTAGAAGATCTATTTCTACTTTACATTGGTTGCTAAGCCTAAAAAGAAATATTGTTTAGAGAAGAGGTTTTCCTTCGAGGGCACCCTTCAATCTCTATGATAACTTCTTGTCTTCTCCAGGGGCCAGGGGGGTCTCCTTATATAGTCCTCCTCCTCTATGCATTTTTGGGTCGGTAGGCGATGTGGTACTATCTTATTCTTGATCCATTAGGTCGGTGGAACATTGTGTGCGAAGAGAGTCCCGAACGGAGTACAGGAGGGGGCGGGCGCCTAGGTCCTCAGGGCGGGCGCCCTGGGCCTGGCCCCTTTCGGACTCTGCTTTCTTCCTGTGGCTTCTGGAGTCTTCTAGATGGTAGAAAATCACGCGGTGCGTTGATATCTCTATGTAATCCCGACATGTGGGCCTTTCTTCCTTATTTCCTGATAACCCCCTGCAGAAACAGATAAACAACAAAACTCGTGGAATTCTGTCAGATCAAACCCTAATTCTGGGTGTTGGTTGCATATTGGTCCTTTCTCTTGTTTATTTGATAATTAAAATTGATACTTAAGAACCGTCAACAGGCCGCAATGCGCCAAATCTATCGGCTTTGATGCATCACAACGTGTGCTTCAAAAAGACGACCACCAAATGGTCGAAGACATCTCCATCGGTCTCTGCTGCCACTCTGGCATTGGCTTTTAAGGTACTTTTAACTTTCTTTGTTTATACCGATTTCATCCCATACTCACATTACCTTTTCAGGGTACATCGGCTGCAACGGGAACCTCATCGGTAACTTTTACTCTTTTGCAAAAACTCCACCAATACCCTTTTATATTTCAATTCATGAAATTTTGGTTGTTGCAACAGCAGATTGGCAAATCATCAAAGACCAAGAGCGCTCAAACATCAGGTGCCGATGCCCCCTAGCCCAGTCAAGCTCTAGCCAAGAGAAAGGGTCCGAAAAGCACCAAGACCCAGCCGAAGCGTCAGAAGACAACACCATCTTCTCCACCTCATCCGGTATCCCTGATCCAAATAGCATCCTCTCCTTCTCAATCGGATCCCCAGACACAAGAAGTACCTTCCCCCCTCGATCGGTACCCCAGTCGCAAGAAGCACCAACCGATGTATCTGAACAGATTGCCGATTCGGTTGATCTGGGCACATCATCGGTCGCCCCTCCAGAACAGACAATCTCCATACCTCCTCAAGGTAAAGTACTCATTACAGAATTATTACCGATGAATTTATCTATAAGCTAATCATCCTTGTAACTTTTTAGTTGAAGTCATTCCATCGGCAATCCTAGCCGATCAAACTATAGTACCAGCTGCATGTCCACGTCAGACACAGGAAATCGCCCTAAAGCAAGTAAGTTATCCAATTTTCCAGGCTTCGCACTATCAACAGTTAATCTTGAGTAACTTATCTTCTTCCTTTTCTAGGAGCAAGATTCCCCAGACAGCCTATTCTCCTTTGCTATCGACATCTCTGATGATGAAGGTGAGGAAGCAAGCTCCTCTTAGGCGGTTGGAATTACATCGGCAGAAATTAAGGCCAAGTTGGAAGACTTATTAGCTCTGTTGCACCAAGACACGGCCTAGCTAGTGGATGATTCCGATCTAGCCAAAGTCATATTCAAGACCCTCCGTGGCCAAATTCTAGCCGATGCAGAAGAAATCCTCTTCCAAGCTGCCCACCTATAAAGCCGCCAACTCTAGTATGAGAAGGCTATCCAGCGTCTTGCCGATGAGCTGCTCATGCCGGGCTCACAGAGGAGATGCTGCAAATAAAGCATGCTGCCGATGAGAAACACAAGAGCATCGGCGTTCTGTAGTCCACAGGGGACGAGCTGAAACAAAAGATCTCGAATCTATCGGCAAAAAGAGAAACCCTGCTAGCTGAACTTAAACAAGTGGAAGAAGCCCTGGCTCAAGCTCAACAGGAAGAAAGCCAGCTGCCCGATGCACTCAAGACTCTTCAGCAAGAAAGGGACGTCCAAGCCCGCAAAGCGTTGCACATGAAGAAGAAGCTGAAGCCAATGGCGGGCTCTGCCGATGAAGACACTCGAGAAATAGAAGAGGCCAACCAGATTCGTCTACGCGCAATATCGGCTATCCAGGCTTTGCTGAATCTATGAACTTTTCATCAGCAACTTGTATAGTTTTGTCTTCCAACTTCGATCATTCCGGTCTGGCCGATAGGATTGTTATCGGCACTAAAACTCCATGCACGGTTTCAGATACACTTAACATTTTGTCCAGCCGATAGGACTGTTATCGACATTTAAACTTTCATGCATCAATCCAGATACTCGGGTAGTATTTCTTCAAATATTTTCCATTTAAAGCTCTAGGGAATTCAACTCCTTCGAGAGTTCCTAAAATATAAGCATTGCCAGGAGCAGATCGATTTACCCGATAAGGACCCTCCCAATTAGGAGACCACTTTCCAAACTTTGAGCTTTTAGTCCCAAACGGTAGGATCAGCTTCCATACCAAATCTCCATCAGCAAACTCTTTGGCCTTTACTTTCTTATCATACCATTTAGCAACTCTCTTTTTATTCTCCTCTATGCTAATTAAAGCTCTCAACCGATGCCCTGCTAAATCATCCAGCTCATCTTTCATCAAAGTAGCATAGTCATCGACAGTTAGTTGATCCTAAGAAAAGACCCACCTGGAACCAGTTTTAATTTCCCATGGCAATACCGCATCATATCCATACACCAATTGATAGGATGATACTTTGATTGAACCATGACACGCCATCCGATACAACCATAAGGCTTCATTTAACAATGTATGCCATCTCTTAGGATTTTCTTCAATTTTCCGCATAATGAGCTTAATAATCCCTTTGTTAGAAGCTTCGGCTTGCCCATTAGCTTGAGCATAGTAAGGAGAAGAATTCAACACCTTAATCCCCATACCGATTGCAAACTCATCAAACTCCCCTGATGTAAACATAGTGCCCTGATCAGTAGTAATTGTTTGGGGAATACCAAATCGGTAAACAATATGCTCCTTTACAAAATCAATCATATTTGCCGATGTTACTTTCTTCAAGGGAATAGCCTCAACCCACTTGGTGAAATAATCAGTGGCAACCAAGATAAACTTATGCCCTTTGCTTGATGGTGGATAAATCTGACCGATGAGATCAATAGCCCAACCCCTAAACGGCCATGGTTTGATGATAGGATTCATAGCCGATGCGGGTGCCCTTTGAATGTTGCCAAACTTTTGACATCCTTGGCATCCTTTGAGATACTTAGAGCAATCTTCAAGTATTGTCGGCCAATAATATCCATTCCTCCGAATCATCCACTTCATCTTAAAAGCCGATTGATGTGCTCCACATACTCCCTCATGAATTTCACCCATCAAGCTTCTGGATTCATCACCACTTAAACATTTAAGCAAAACCCCATCTATCGTACGATAATACAATTCTTCCTCGAGGAGTACATACTTTGCAGCTTGAAACCTAACACGCCTCTCAACTTTCTTGGATGGATCTTTTAAATAATCAATAATTTCTTTTCTCCAATCATCAGCACTATCTGCCGATAAGATTTCCAAGATAGGTTGATATCCCGAGGCATGTTGAGCCAATCAGTTAGCTTCTTCGTTATGCAACCGAGCGATGTGTTCTAACCGAAAATCCCTAAATTCCTTCAACAATTGTACACATCTTTCGTAATATCCTATCAAAACTTCACTTCGGCATTCATAACTCCTAGCCAATTGATTTATAATGAGCATAGAATCGCTGAAAATCTCAACAGCGTCAGCATTAACCTTTTTTAATAATTCTAATCCTTTGATTAAGGCTTGGTACTCAGCTTGATTATTTGTCGATGTGGCAGTAATCGACAAATAAAATTCATACTTCTTCCCCCGAGGCGAAATTAGCACTATGTCGATATTTGCCCCCCGATCACATGTAAATCCATCAAAGAAGAGCGTCCAAGGAACAATTTCCAAAGCATCCACCATACCACAATGCTAAGTTATAAAATCGGCCATAATCTGCCATTTGGCCGCTTTAGCCGATTCATAGCACAGATCAAATTCCGACAATGCTAGTATCCACTTGCTGATTCTACCACTCATAATTGGCATTGATAACATGTATCGGACTACATCATCGTTGCACACAACAGTGCATTCGGCCGATAGCAAGTAATGTCTCAATTTGACACAAGAAAAGTATAAACATAAGCATAATTTTTCAATTGCCGAATACCTCGTCTCAGCATCCACCAATCTTCTACTTAGATAAAAAATTACACGCTTCTTTCCTTCAAATTCTTGAATGAGAGCCGAACCGAT
The DNA here is from genome assembly GCF_000003195.3 of Sorghum bicolor. Taxonomy (NCBI): domain Eukaryota; kingdom Viridiplantae; phylum Streptophyta; class Magnoliopsida; order Poales; family Poaceae; genus Sorghum; species Sorghum bicolor. Next base: position 32,715,334 of record NC_012875.2, on the reverse strand, counting down.
GACTATATCATTCGTAGACAAATATAATCTGAAGGGCTTTCGTTGTTGAGGTGGAACTAAGACTGGAGGATTTACCAAATAATTCTTGATCTCATCCAAGGCTAATTGTTGCTCCTTTCCCCACACAAATTCTTGATTGGCTTTTAACTTAAGCAAAGGGCTGAAAGCCCGAATTTTACCTGACAAATTGGATATAAATCGTCTGATAAAATTAATCTTGCCGATCAATGATCGAAGTTCAGTTTTATTGGTGGGGGCAACTATTTTGTTGATAGCATCAAGATCTCCTACTAATTTCAATTCCTCTTTGATGCACCATAAAACCAAGAAACTGCCCTGCCGATACACCAAACGCACATTTATTAGGGTTCATCTTTAAACCATGCTTCCTTGTGCAATCCAACACTTTTCGCAGATCGGCTAGATGCTTTATGAACTCCCCAGACTTAACTACCACATCATCAATATAGATCTCTACCAACTTGCCGATGAACTCGTGGAAGATAAAATTCATGGCCCTCTGATATGTAGCACCAACATTTTTCAAACCAAAAGTCATAACTATCCATTCAAACAATCCAATATGACCAGGACATCTAAATGCAATCTTGGGAATATCCTCTTCAGCCATGAATATTTGATTGTATCCTGCATTGCCATCCATAAAACTAATAACCTGATGTCCAGCTGCAGCATCAACCATGTTGACGCCGTTTTTTGGACACGTATCTTTGGACACGTATCCGGGAGTTAATGAAATATAGATCGGTAGGTGAAAAAGTGGTGACTGGTTATCAAAGGAGTTGCCGATGGGGATTGATGCCGATGGCAAAACAACAGGATGTAGCCAAGTCCAAGGGTGGTGATTGATTTATACCGATGACTGATACTGGTAGTTGCCGATGCCGATGGAAGGTGATTTGCCGATTGCCGATGATAGGAGGAGGCGTAGGAATCGCTAATAGGATGGTGGTGGTGTGCCGATCGCCTGTGGTAGATAGATTAATGTTTTCCATAGTTATTAGAGTTCGTTTTGTATACAAATTCCGTTCAATTTAGAATTAGAATCCTAGCAATGTAATAAGAGAACACAATCAATCAAACACAAGTTTTTACATCTATTCCAGTATCTACTTTTTCGACGACTTCGTCAACTCGCATATTTTTCATTTTACTTACGAGTTCTTAGGAATTCTTCGAGTCAATCTCGACGAGTTCTCGAGTTCCGCATGAATACCTCTTGGCCGTGACATTCGGGCGCATCGCTGTTGTTGGGACCAAAGTATTCGAGTTACCACCTTTGTCGATTGTAAGGTCAAATCGGCTGGCATGCCTTAACATCAAATCGGGTGTTAGCCCTTTGTGTTTGTAGATCTACTTTTGCACCAACACATCTTTTGACACGCCCAGTGGGACTCAGATTCATCATCAAGATCAACATGTCGAACAGTAATTTCGACTTGGAGAACGTTATCCCCGTAACAGAAGCCAATCTCTGAGATGAACAGAAGCAAGCTATGGCAAAAGCAATGGACGACTACAAGCAGTTATGCTTGAAATCCTTCAGTATCAACAGGAGCGGTGAAGTAATCCAGAAGGAAGCATTGCCGATGCCTCGGCAAATCACTTTTGAAGCCAATCCTGGTAAATTGAAAGAGATGGTTGACAATGCTATCAATCGTGCTCTAATCAATCAATCCAGTGTGCTGTCCAATATAGTTTTCAATGTTGTAGCTAGAACGTTCAAAGAAGGACCAGTACCACCAGCTTATGTGGGCCCAGCCTATCATCAACTAGGATCATCATCAGTTACGGCTCTATCAGCTACTATGGCCGTTGCGGGTACGTAAGCTACTTCTCCCCCAAGCACATTAGGGATGACTAATGGGCAATCTACACCGATGAGGACTAACCCATCAACAATGGAGGGGCAAGTCCAACTTGCTACAGATCTATTGGCATCGGCAATGTCTGGGTCTGTGTTTAAAAGCTCTCAAGTTGCTCCCAATTGGTGGGAATATGGTATGCCCCCAGAATTTATGGCGAATAGTTCTGGGACGTCTCAAGTGGCTGAAATGACAGGCAAGGCTCCTATGGCATCGGCACCCCCAGTATCACCGATGACTTAGAATCCCTAGTATTCTACAACTACCACTGGAAGACCTTTTACTGGGAATTCTCAAGTGCCAACATTCAGATGCCTAACGCATCGGCGGATCCACTGTCGACGTATCAAAGGTTTATGATACAGCCAGGGTATGTCAATTCAATGATGATACCCAATTATCAACCATCGGCAGGGCCTACGCCGATGAATGTTAACAATGGATGGACAGGGCAGTTTGTCTTTCCACAGATGCCTCAGCAGAATCATCAGGCTATGGGATTTCAACAGGGACCAGTGCAACCTGGTTTTCAGAATCAAGGATTGATCAATCAGCTGATGAATCTTGCTCAGCAAGTTGGTGGTCAATAGGTGGTGGCTAATCCCATGTTCCCTGGAGATCGTGCACCACAGAGACACGTGGAAGCTTATCAGCAGGTGCCAGATCCACAAGCAGCCCATCGGCAAGATGCTGATGCCTATTGGGCCGATAAGATAGCTGAAGTGATGAGAGATCAGTTTGGGATAAAACCCAAAGTTAATACTTATTCTTATCAGACACCGTATCCTCCTGCATATGACTTAATTCCACTTCCAAATCGGTACAAAGTGCCGGATTTCACTAAGTTTTCTAGACAGGATGACACGTCAACCATGGAACATGTTAACAGGTTCATCATCCAGTGTGGGGGAAGCTGCTAATAGAGATGAGTTAAGGGTTTGTTTATTCTCATCATCTTTGTCTGGATTGGCCTTTACTTGGTTTATTTCATTACCTCCAAACTTAGTGATTACTTGGGCCGATCTAGAGAAGCAATTCCATAAATACTTCTTTTTTGCAGTACATGAGAAGAAGATTACTGATTTAGTCAGGCTATGGCAGCGCAATGATGAATCGGTTGAAAGTTTTGTGCAAAGGTTGCGAGATGTAAAGAATAAATGCTATAGTCTGGTTCTGGATGATCGACAGCTAGCCGATTTGGCTTTCCAAGGATTATTGCCACGCATTAAAGACAAGTATGCTTCTCAAGAATTTGAAAGTCTGAGTCATCTAGTACAAAGGATTTCTGATCAAGACATCAAAGCTTTTGAACCTAAGAGAGCATGGAACAAAAAGGTGTCATTTGTCGGTGAGGTAACAAGCTCAGATTCTAATGAAGAACCAGTCATCGGCTTGGCAGAGTGGGTAAAAAATAAGAAGCCGATGTCTTGCCCTTTTGGGCATAAAGAGCCAGAAAAGTTTGCATTTGACATCACCAAAGCCGATAGGATATTTGACTTTCTGCTTCAGGAGGAGGAAATCAAATTGTCACCCAACCATGTGATTCCATCGGCGGAAGAGTTAAAGAAGATAAAGTATTGTAAGTGGCATAATGCAACATCTCATAGTACAAATGAATGCAAAGTGTTCAGGCAATAGCTACAATCGGCTATAGAGTCTAGGAGAATTAAGTTCGATAGCTCCAAAGCTCAGAAGCCGATGAAGATTGACCAACATCCTTTCCCCACAAATATGTTGGATGCTAAGGGAAAGACCAAAGTATTGACTTCAGAAGCAGCTGAGAGAAGCAGATCGGTAGACCCTCAGCACCAAATTACTGCCGATGACACCAAAGGCAAGGGCTTGATCCAGGAAGGTACCAGCTCAGGAAGGCCTGCTCGGTCTGGCATTGTAATCACTCATAGAAGGCATCGGGAAACCTGGCAGCAATGTGAAGATCGGTATCGTCGCCAACAGGAAGATCGTCGCAGGGAAGAAGAAAGACACCGACAAGAGTGGAATCGGCATAAAGATCATTGGAATTGCTCGTTCTTCATCCACTGTTGGGAGCAAAACATCAAACTACCGATTGTTAGAGACTACCCTGAGTGCAATGGTTATAATTGGCATGATAGACCAAATCAGCAATATCAAGGTGATGATCGGCGTTTTGGTGGGCCGATTAGAGGGAGAACATCAGTTCACGATCGGCTGGGGTGCAGACTCAGTGTGCATGACAGGCTTGGTGAACGTGTCAACTATTTTCCTAGAAACCAAGAGGAACTTGAGGAGATGGCGGATGCACGAGTTCCCGATGAGTTCATATTTTGTAGGGATGCCAATACTTATTAGGTGGAATCAAGGGAAAACCGTCATCAATCAGTGAGGCAACCACAACTTCCATCGTGGTGTCCAGAAGGTTTGACAAGGACACAGAAGAGGAGGTCGCAACGAGAATGACAAGAAGAACTAAGTAGGGGAGAAAATTCTACTAAGTCTGGAGATCGGCAACAGTCAGATCCCAAAGGAAAAGGACCATCGGTAGATGTTAATATGGTGTTTATGTTGCCGATGGAATTTCTTGCACCTTTCAGCGATGATGAGGAGGTAGATTTCCCCGATCAGATAGCTCAGTTGGCTCTAGATCCAATGACAGCTTTCTTTGAAAAGCCCGTCGATGATGAGAGACAGCACCTTAAAGCTCTATTTGTCAAATGTAGGGTTGATGGGCAGCCGAAGACCAAGATACTTGTTGATGGTGGGGCTGCTATCAATATTATGCCATATGCGGTCTATCGGAAGCTTGGAAAAGGAGATCAAGATTTGACCAAGAACGATATGATGCTAAAGGATTTTGAAGGGAATGTGTCTCCAGTCAAGGGAGCCATATGTGTTGAGTTGACCATCGGCAACAAGACCTTGCCGACAACTTTCTTTGTCATCAGTGGAAAGGGTGCTTATAATTTGCTGTTAGGGAGAGATTGGATTCATGCCAATTGTTGCATCCCATCTATAATGCACCAATGTTTGGTTCAGTGGGTAGGTGACAAGATTGAAATTGTCCCAGGAGATTCTTCATATGTTATTGCATCAGCAGAAGCGGATACTTATGAAAGGACCAGGTGCATTTCAGGAGAAGTTTGGGAGAAGGATTTTCTCAAAGTTGCCGATTATGAAATTCCACCGATCCAAGCAGTCGGTTCTGACGAAGAGTTTTAATGGATAGGTTCGCCGATGATGGAAAGTTAGGCCAGGGGTTTACATCGGCTGATGATTTAGTAGAAATAGATATAGGTAATGGTGATAGGCCAAGGCCTACTTTTATTAGTGCTAAGTTAGATTGTGAGTGTAAGCAACAGTTAACCGATTTGTTAAAAGAATATAAAGATTGCTTTGCTTGGGATTATACCGAGATGCCTGGTTTAGACCGATCGATTGTCGAACATCGGTTACCTATCAAGTCTGGGTTTCGACCGCATCAGCAGCCTGCACGTCGATCTAATCCTAATATCCTTCCTGATATTAATGCCGAAATAACTAAACTCATTGAAGCCAAATTTATTTGGCAGTGTCGGTATGCCGAATGGATTTCCAATGTAGTCCGTATTTATAAAAAGAATGGGAAGCTTCGTGTCCGCATTGACTTCAGGAATCTCAATAAGGCTATGCCGATGGATGGTTATCCAATGTTGGTTGCCGATTTGCTAGTTGACGCTGCAGCTTGGCATCAGATCATTAGGTTTATGGATGGCAATGTGGGGTATAATCAAATATTCATGGCTGAAGAAGATATTCCTAAGACTGCATTTAGATGTCCTGGTCATGTTGGGTTGTTTGAGTGGATAGTCATGACCTTTGGCTTGAAGAATGCTGGTGCTACTTATCAGAGGGCTATGAATTTTATCTTTCATGAGTTCATCGGCAAGTTGGTGGAAATCTATATTGATGATGTGGTGATTAAGTCTGGAGATTTTACAAAGCATCTTGCCGATCTACGAATGGTGTTGGAGTGCACAAGGAAACGCGGTTTAAAGATGAATCCTAATAAATGTGCATTTGGTGTATCGATAGGTCAGTTTCTTGGTTTCATGGTATATCAGAGAGGGATTGAAATTAGTAGAAGATCTATTGATGCTATCAATAAGATAGTTGCTCCTACCAATAAAACTGAGCTTCAATCGTTGATCGGCAAGATAAATTTCATCAGGCGATTTATGTCCAATTTGCTTGGTAAGATTCGTGCTTTTAGCCCTCTACTTAAGTTGAAAGCCGATCAAAAGTTTGTATGGGAAGGAGAGCAATAGTCAGCACTGGACCAAATCAAGAATTACTTGACAAATCCTCCAGTCCTGATTCCGCCTCAACAAGGAAAGCCTTTCAGATTATATTTGTCTACCGATGGGGTGGTCATCGGTTCGGCTCTGATTAAAGAATTTGAAGGGAAGGAACGTGTGATTTATTATCTAAGTAGAAGACTGGTGGATGCTGAGACAAGGTATTCAACAATTGAAAAATTGTGCTTATGCTTATACTTTTCATGTATCAAGTTGAGACACTATTTGTTATCGGCCGAGTGCACTGTTATATGCAAAGATGATGTGGTCCGATATATGTTGTCAATGCCGATTATGAGTGGTAGAATCAACAAGTGGATTTTGGCATTATCAGAGTTTGATCTGTGTTATGAGTCGGCTAAGGCAATTAAAGGGCAGGTTATGGCCGAATTTGTGACACAGCATTGCGGTATGGTGAATACTTTGGAAATCGTTCCTTGGACGCTCTTGTTTGATGGATCCACATGTGACCGGGGGCAGGAATCGGCATAGTGCTAATTTCTCCTCGAGGAAAGAAGTATGAGTTTTCTTTGCCAATTGTTGCCACGTCGACGAATAATCAAGCTGAGTATCAAGCTTTGGTCAAAGGGTTGGAATTATTAAAGGAGGTTCATGCCGATGCTGTTGAGATCATCGGTGATTCCATGCTTGTTATAAATCAGTTGGCTGGAATTTATGAATGCCAAAGTGAAATTTTGATAGCCTACTACGAAAGATGCGTACAATTGTTAAAGGAATTCAAGGATTTTCGGTTAGAGCATATTCCTCGATTACATAATGAAGAAGCTAATCGGTTGGCTCAACACACCTCAGGATACCAGCCCATCTTGAATGTATCATCGGCAGACAATACCGATGATTGGAGAAAAGAAATTATTGATTATTTAAGAGATCCATCCAAGAAGGTTGAGAGACGTGTTAGATTTCAAGCTGCCAAATATGTACTCCTTGGAGAAGAATTATATTATCGGGCAATAGATGGAGTTTTGCTCAAGTGTTTAGGTGATGATAAGGCTAGGAGCTTGATGGGGGAGATCCATGAAGGAGTGTGTGGAGCACACCATTCGGCTTTGAAGATGAAATGGATGATTAGAAGAAATGGATATTACTAGCCAACTATACTTGAAGATTGCTTTAAATACTTCAAAGGATGCCAAGGATGTAAGAAGTTTGATCATATCCAAAGGGCACCCACATCGGCCATGAATCCCATCATTAAACCTTGGCCGTTTCGAGGTTGGGCTATTGATCTCATCGGACAGATTTATCCGCCATCAAGCAAAGGGCATAAGTTCATCTTAGTTCCCACTGATTATTTTACTAAATGGGTTCAAGCTATTCCTTTGAAGAAAGTAACATCAGCTAACATGATTGATTTTGTGAAAGAGCACATTGTTTATCGATTTGGTATTCCTCAAACGATCACTACCGATCAGGGTACTATGTTCACATCGGGAGAGTTTGATGAATTTGCAATCGGTATGGGAATTAAAGTATTTAATTCTTCTCCTTATTATGCTCAAGCCAATGGACAAGCCGAGGCGTCTAACAAAGGGATTATTAAGCTCATCAAGCGAAAGATTGAAGAAAATCCTAGAAGATGGCATACATTGTTGAATGAAGCTTTGTGGTCATATCAGATGGCGTGTCATGGATCGACCAAAGTTTTGCCCTATCAGTTGGTGTATGGGCATGATGCGGTGTTCCCATGGGAAATTAAGACTGGATCTAGGCGGGTCTCTTATCAAGATCAATTGGCCGCCGATGACTATGCTACTTTGATGAAAGATGAGTTGGATGATTTGGCAGAGCATCGGTTGACGGCATTAATAAGTATAGAAGAAAACAAAAAGAGAGTTGCTAAATGGTATGATAAAAAAGTAAAAGCTAAGGAGTTTGCCGATGGAGATTTGGTATGGAAATTAATTCTACCGATTGGAACTAAAAGTTCAAAGTTTGGAAAATGGTCTCCTAATTGGGAAGGACCTTATCGGATAAATCGGTCTGCTCCTGATAATGCTTATATTTTAGAAACTCTCGAAGGAGTTGAATTTCCCAGAGCGTTAAATGGAAAATATCTAAAGAAGTATTACCCAAGCATCTGGGTTGATCCATAAAAGTTTAAGTGCCGATAACACTCCTATCGGCTAGATGAAATGTATCTGGGGTCATGCATAATGTTTTAAAAGTGCCGATAATACTCCTATCGGCTAGATCAGAATGAAACAAATTACCGATGAAGAGTTCACAGATTTAGTAGGGCTTGAATGGTCGATATGGCGCGCAGATGAATCTGGTTGGCCTCTTCTATCTCCCGGATGTCCTCATTGGCAGAACCCTCTACTGGCTTCAGCTTCTTTTTCATCTGTAGTGCCTTACGAGCCTGGATGTTTCATTCTTGCTAAAGAGTCTTGAGCATCTCAGTCAGCTAGCTTTCTTCTTGCTGAGCTTGAGCCAGGGCCTCTTCTACTTGTTTGAGCTTAGCTAGCAGAGTTTCCCTTCTTGCCGATAGATCGGAAATCTTTTGTTTCAGTGTATCCCTTGAGGACTGCAGAATGCCGATGCTCTTATGTTTTTCATCGGCCAGGAGCTTTACTTGCATTACTTCCTCTGTGAGTTGGGCATGAGAAGCTCTATCGGCAAGACGTTGGGTAGCTTTCTGGTATTGGAGCTGACGGCTTTCTAGATGGGTAGCCTGGAAAAGGATCTCTTCAGCATCGGCTGGAATCTGACTGTGAAGGGTCTTGAACAAAGCTTTGGCTGGGTCGGAATCATCAACCAACTGGGCAGTATCTTGATGCAGTAGAGCCAACAGGTCTTCTAGCTTGGCTTTGATTTCTACCAATGAGATCCCTACTGCTTGAGAGGAGCTCGCTTCTTCACCCTCATCATCAGAAATATCAATGGCGAAGGTGAATAAGCTATCTGGGGAGTCTTGTTCCTGAAAGGGAATAAAGATAAGTTATTTGATGGTCAAATATTAGTGATAAAGAATAGAAATCAGATAACTTACTTGCTTCAGGGCAATTTCGCGCCTCTGGCTTGAAGATGCAGTCGGCACTATAGGCTGATTGACTAAAGTTGCCGATGGGGGGAATATGAACTGAGAAATTATAGAGATGATTATGATTTGCAAAAATAAAATTCATCGGTGACAATTCTATCATCAGCATTTTACCTTGAGGGGGTGCAGTGCTTGTTTGTTCTGGAGGGATAACCGATGATATGCTCAGATCGACTGGATTGGCAATCTGCTCAGGTACATCGGCTGGTACTTCTTGTGGCTCGAGTGCTGGTTGAGGAGGGGACGGTACTTGCTGTGTCTGGATTTTTGGTGAAGAAGGGGATGATTCTACATGGATCGGTGACGCTGGCTGAGGAGGAGGAGATGGTGCTATCCTCTGGCGCTTTGGCTGCGACTTGGTGTTCTTGGGGCCTTTTCTCTTGACTTGGCTGGACTGGGGGGCATCAGCACTTGTTTGGGCACTTCTGGTCTTTGCCGATTTGCCAGTTTGCTGTTACAAGAACTAAGATTTCATGAGTAAAAATGTGAAAGAATATTGATGAAATCTTGTTAAAAGATAAAGGTTACCGATGAGGTTCCCATAGCAGCCGATGTATCCTGAAAAGATTATGTGAGTATGGGACATAATCGGTATAAGCAAGGAAATTAAGAATCTACCTTGAAAGCCTGAGCTAGGGTGGCAGCAGCAACCGATGGGGACGTCTTTGACCGCTTGGTGGTTATCTTCTTAAAACGCACATTCTGATGCATTAAAGCTGCCAGACTTGGTGCGTTGTGACCGATCACAGAGATTGGACCTGACGGGAGGAGTTCGATTGGTCTTCCACTCCTGCTGACTGTCGGTGGTGGGTTGTCGACCTATTTAAAAAGGAGAGGGTAAGTTACCGATAGGGTTAGAAGCAACAAAAAACTAAGATATCGGTTGAAGACTTACAGTGTTATCGGGGACCTTATAGTTGGGGTCGATCATGCCGCGGTATGTCAGAGTTGATGTGCAGAACATGTGTTCTTTCCACTCTTCCCACCACTGTTTGTACGCGTGAGTGATGAAGAGGGCCGGGATCCAAGCCGATAGATCGATATCTGTCGTATCGGCATTTGGTTGAAGCTGAGCTACCCTTATCCACTCGAGTCCACTGGTTACAATCTCCCTTGGCTTCACCACATCGGTGTAAAAGAGTCTGATCGGCAGTTGGCCAAAAGCCAGTTGACGAGCTAGTTCCGATGGGCTATAAAATTCATAAGTGGGGTTGGAGTTCTTCCCACTTCCGAAAGTATTCACTGGGATGGCCCTTGGAGTGATGATTGCCATCATCAAATCGGTGTCTTTATTGAGAGCATCATCAAAAGGGTGGAAGATCATAAGGCATCCATGCCCGCTGATCCTTGGGAGGACCATCATACAGAGTCTGGAAAAATCGGCTGACTTGGTCTTCGTTGCCACCAGTGCTAGGTAGAACTATAGCAGCCTCACCATAGTTCAAAGGTGGGCGAGTTGCCGATTCTTCATCAGCAAGTTCATGATCTTCGGCGATATCTCTGGGGAATCGCTGTGCGAAGAAGTCAAACCGGAGGCGTTTGTGCATGTGAACATTAAGCCATATGTTGATAAACCACCAAGGGCCTCCTAAGTTGTCGATGGGTTCGCCTAACAGGAGCTTCTAAGCTACTTGCTGAAGGAGGCGATAGGCGGAACCAAGCAAGTATCGGCCAAGAGGAAATCAGCCACCACCGGCTAGTTTTTCTGTTGCCGATAAGTAGACAGAGGTTGGTCCTACCAATCGGCCACATAAGACAAATTTATCTAGCCACATGTTCAGAAAGATGACATGTTCCCTTTGCCCCACTGGTCCTGTTTTCCGGTACTTCTAAATATATCCTGACCAGTCGCCGATGTTGCAAGTTTCTACTTTACATTCGGGCTTACTATCAAACATGTGACTATCATCGGTAGTTGCTATTTCCAGACCAGTGAGCATAAGTACATCGGCAAGGGTAGGAGAAGTAGGGCCATGACCAAACAAGAAAGCATTGAAGGTGTCTGACAAGAAATACGAAGATGTTATCAGTAATGATTCATTTCTCTCCATATCGGCAATGGACAGAATGCCCCATTGGACTTCATTTGAATTGCTAACTCTCAGAAACCAATCCTTCCATCCCTTAGTAGAACTGGGCCAAGATCAGAAGGTATCTTTCCACAGATCTAAGGAGAAATTCTCAGCTCTAAAGGGGATCCTATTTGTTTTTGCATTTATCAAATCAGTAGGGTCTGGATTTCCTAATGGACCGAGGCATTGGAGGTGGGGTTGGTCGGTAGGGATCACAATTTTATCAGCCAATTCCTAAAGGTTTGAAGGTTGGAAGAACAGAAAAGGAAAAAAGAAAGGAAAAACGTACTCAGTAAATAGATTTGCAGAAGTTAAAGAACGGCAAGCGAAAGAGAAGACAGTGGGAAATTGACCTCAGGGACGGTGAAGTTGATCGCCATTTCTTCCGAGGAGGAAGAAGATCGACGATTTGAAGGATTGCTTGCTGAAGTTCTTGGACTCCTCGAACAATGCCGCTGCTAGGAAGATGGGTTTGGAGAATGTAGGATGACAAGGTGGAGGAGGAGTGCCAAGGAAGGAAGTATTTATAGGGTAAAGTGAGCAGGGGCAATTCTGACTTATCTCTTTGCCGTATCCGTGAAATCCGAGGGTGTTCAGGTGGATATGGTAGTTGTTCGCACGGTAATCAAGGGATTGTGCAGATGATTTGACAGCAAGCGGTCATGAGCCGCCGCTAGGAAGATGGGTTTGGAGAATGTAGGATGACAAGGTGGAGGAGGAGTGTCAAGGAAGGAAGTATTTATAGGGTAAAGTGAGCAGGGGCAATTCTGACTTATCTCTTTGCCATATCCATAAAATCCGAGGGTGTTCAGGTGGATATGGTAACTGTTTGCACGGTAATCAAGGGATTGTGCAGATGATTTGACAGCAAGCGGTCATGATTTTGAAGATATTTTACTATACAAGATCTCCTGGTCGGTTCATTGGCAGTCCATTCTAACGAAAAAGTTGTCGATGAACGAGTATTTAGGTGGTTCGGTTTGAAAGGTTGAAGGATTCGAGGTCTGTGCTAGAGATCCGGGCAGAGGTTGTTTGGATTTGGCAATTAATGATCATCAGGAGAAAATAATTGCGAAAAGGTTGTTATTATTGGAGAGAATTTCGGAGCATTAATGATTTTATACTCCGAAATTGGGGGCTTGTGTTGACGCTGTTATTGGACATGTATCTTTGGATACGTATCCGGGAGTTAATGAAATATAGATCGGTAGGTGAAAAAGTGGTGACTGGTTATCAAAGGAGTTGCCGATGAGGATTGATGCCGATGGCGAAACAGCAGGATGTAGCCAAGTCCAAGGATGGTGATTGATTTATACCGATGACTGATACTGGTAGTTGCTGATGCCGATGGAAGGTGATTTGCTAATTGCCGATGATAGCAGGAGGCATAGGAATCGCTAATAGGATGGTGGTGGTGTGCCGATCGCCTGTGGTAGATAGATTAATGTTTTCCATAGTTATTAGAGTTTGTTTTGTATACGGATTCCGTTCAATTTAGAATTAGAATCCTAGTCGTATCTGGTTGTAATTCTCTTAGGCATGGTATAAATATAAACCCCGTAGCAATGTAATAAGAGAACACAATCAATCAAACACAAGTTTTTACATCTATTCCAGTATCTACTTTTTCGACGACTTCGTCAACTCACATATTTTTCCTTTTACTTACGAGTTCTTAGGAATACTTCGAGTCAATCTCGACGAGTTCTCGAGTTCCGCGTGAATACCTCTTGGCCGTGACATCCGGTCGCATCGCTGTTTTTTGACCAAAGTATTCGAGTTACCACCTTTGTCGATTGTAAGGTCAAATCGGTTGGCACGCCTTAACATCAAATCGGGTATTAGCCCTTTGTGTTTGCAGATCTACTTTTGCACCAACAAACCAACAAATCGGCAACCGACATTGGATAATCATCCATCAGCGTAGCTTTATTGAGATTCCTAAAGTCAATGCAAACACGAAGCTTTCCATTCTTTTTATAGACAGGGACAACATTGGAAATTCATTCGGTGTACTGACAGTGCCAAATAAACTTAGCTTCAATAAGTTTGGTTATTTTGGCCTTAATATTAGGAAGGATATTAGGATTGCATCGGCGTGGTGGTTGCTGATGCGGCCGAAATCCAGACTTAATAGGCAACCGATGTTCAACAATTGATCGGTCTAAACCAGGCATCTCAGTATAATCCTAAGCAAAGCAATCTTTATATTCCTTTAACAGATCGGTTAATTGTTGCTTACACTCAGAATTTAACTTAGCACTAATAAAAGTAGGTCTTGGTCTATCACCATTACCTATATCTACTTCTACTAGATCATCAGCTGATGCAAACACCTGACCTTACTTTCCATCATCGGCGAAACTATCCATTAAAACTCCTCATCAGAACCGACTGCTTGGATCGGTGGAATTTCATAGTCGGCAACCTTGAGAAAATCTTTCTCCCAAACCTCCCCTAAAATGCATCTGGTCCTCTCATAAGTGTCTGATTCTGACGATGCAATGAAATATGAAGAATCTCCGGGGACAATCTCAATTTTTTCACCTACCCACTGAACAAGGCACTGGTGCATTGTAGAAGGAATACAACAATTGACATGAATCCAATCTCTCCCCAGTAGCAAATTATATGCACCTTTCCCACTGATGACAAAGAAAGTTGTCGGTAAAGTCTTGCTACTGATGGTCATTTCAACGCATATGGCCCCCTTAACTAGAGACACATTCCCTTCAAAATCTTTCAACATCATATTAGTCTTGGTCAAATCCTGATCTCCTTTGCCAAGTTTCCGATATACCACATAGGGCATAATATTGATTGCAGCCCCACCATCAATGAGTATCTTGGAAATCGGCTGCCCATCAACTCTGCCTTTGACAAACAGAGCCTTAAGATGCTGTCTTTCATCATCGGAAGGTTTCTCAAAGATGGCCGTCATTAGATCAAGAGCCACCTGGGCTATTTGGTCAGGGAAATTAACCTCCTCATCATCACTGAAATTTGCAAGAAACTCCATCGACAACATAAACACCATGTTAATATCTGCCGATGGCCCTCTTCCCTTGGGATTTGATTGTTGTCGATTCTCTGACTTAGAAGAACTTTCTTCCCTACTTAATTCTTCTTTCCTCTCTCGCTGCATCCTCCTTTTTTGTGTCCTGGTTAACCCTTCCGGACACCATTAGAGAAGCTGTGTCTTTCGCACTGGTTGATGGCGAACCTCCCTTGATTCCACCCGATGAGTGTTAGCAACCCTGCAGAAAATAAATTCGTCGGGCACCCGTGCATTTGCCATCTCTTCAAGCTCCTCTTGGTTCCTTGGAAAATGCCCAACACATTCACCAAGCCTGTCATGCACGCTGAGCCTGCCCCCAACAGATCATGAACTCACATCCTCTCCCTGATCGGCTCATTGAAGCATCGATCATTGTTCTAGAATTGTCGATCTGACCGATCATGCTGATTATAACCATTGCACTTAGGGCAGTCTCTGACAGTCGGCAACTTGATATTTTACTCCCAACAGTGAATAAAGAACAGGCAATTCAAGTGATCTTTATGCCGATTCCACTCTTGTAGGCGTCTTTCTTCCTCTCGGCGTCGATCCTCTTGCTGACGGCGATACCGATCTTCTCGTTGCTGCCATGTCTCCCGATGCCACCTATGGGTGATCACAATACTAGATCGAGGAGGCCTTCTAGAGCTGCTACCCTCCTGGATCAAGCCTTTGCCCTTGGCGTCATCGGTAGTGATCTGATGCTGGGGATCTACCGATGCGCTCTTCTCAGCTGCTTCTGATGTTAAGACTTTAGTTTTACTCTTAGCATCCAACATGTTTGCAGGAAAAGGTGTTGATCAATCCTCATCGGCTTCTGAGCTTTGGAATTATCAAAGTTAATCCTCCCAGATTCTATAGCTGATTGCAATTGTTGCCTGAACACCTTGCACTCATTTGTGCTGTGTGATGTTGCATTATGCCACTTGCAATACTTGATCTTCTTCAACTCTTCTACCGATGGAATCACATGATTAGGTGACAATTTAATCTGCCCCTCCTGAAGCAGAAAATCAAATATCCTATCAGCCTTAGTAATATCAAAAGCAAACTTCTCCGGTTCTTTCTGGCCAAAAGGACAAGACATTGGCTTTTTGTTGTTCACCCATTCTGCCAAGCCGATGACTGGTTCTTCATCAGAATCTGAACTCATTGCCTCATCGACAAATGACACTTTCTTGTTCCAAGCCTTCCTAGGTTCAAAAGTCTTGATATCTTGATCAGAAATCCTCTGCACCAAATGACTTAGACTTTCAAACTCTTTAGAAGCATATTTGTCTTTGATGTGTGGTAACAATCCCTAGAAAGCCAAATCGGCTAGATACCGATCATCCAGAACCAGACTGTAACATTTGTTCTTAACATCCCACAACCTTTGCACAAAACTTTCAACCGATTCATCATTGCATTGCCTCAGCCTTACTAAATCGGTAATCTTCTTCTCATGGACTCCAGAAAAGAAGTATTTGTGGAACTGCTTTTCTAGATCGGCCCAAGTAATCACTGAGTTTGGAGGTAGTGAAATAAACCAAGTAAATGCTGATCCTGACAAATATGATGAAAATAAACGAACTCTTAATTCATCTCTGTTAGCAGCCTGTCCACACTGGATGATGAACCGATTGACATGTTCCATAGTCGACGTGTCATCTTGCCCAGAGAATTTAGTGAAATCTGGCACCTTGTACCGATTTGGAAGTGGGATCAAATCGTATGCAGGGGGATATGGTGTCCGATAAGAATAAGTATTAACCTTCGGTTTTATTCCGAATTAATCTCTCATTCATTCGACTATTTTATCAGCCCAATAGGCATCGGCATCCTGCCGATGTGGGGGTTGAAGTTCTGGCACCTGCTGATAAGCCTCCATGTGTCTCTGAGGTGCACGATCTCCAGGGAACATGGCATTGACCATAGGTTGCTGGCCACCAATCTGCTAAGCAAGATTCATCGGCTGATTGGCTGGTCCTTGATTCTGAAAACCAACCTGCATCTGTCCCTGCTCGAATCCCGCAGCCTGATGATTCTGTTGTGTCATTTGTGGAAAGACAAACTGCCCTGTCTAACCATTGTTGGCATTCATCAGCGTAGGCCCTGCCGATTGCTGATAATTGGGTGTCATCATTGGTTGACATACCCTATCTGAGTCATAAACCTCTGGTGCGCCGGCAGTGGGTCTGCTGATGCATTAGGCATCTGGAATGTTGGCATCTGAAAGTTCCCTGTAACAGGCCTCACAGTAGTAGTTGAATACTAAGGATTTTGAGTCATCGGTGAAACTAGAGGTGCCAATGTCATAGGAGCTTTTCCTACCAAGTCAGCCACCTGAGATGTTCCAGAACTGTTTGCAAAGAGCTCCGGGGGCATACCATATCCCCACCAATTGGGAGGAACTTGACAATTCTGGAATACAGATCCTGACATTGCCGATGCCGATAGATCTATGTTAAGTTGAACCCGTCTCTCTATTGTTGCTGGATTAGTCCTCATCGGTGTAGATTGCCCATTAATCATCCCTAATGTGCTTAGCGGAGAAGCAGCTTCCGTACCCACAACGACCGGAGGAGCCGATGGAGCCGTAACCGATCACAACACTGGCTGATGATAGGCCGGGCCCATGTATAATGGTGGTGCCTGTCCTTCTTTGAAAGTTCTAGCCACAGCGTTGAAAACAGTATTAGACAACACACTGGATTGGTTGATCAAAGCACGATTAATAGCGTTATCAACCATATCTTGCAATTTACCAGGATTGGCTTCAAAAGTGATCTGCCGAGGCATCGGCAGGTCTTGCTTCTGGATTACTTCACCACTCCTGTTGACACTGAAGGATTTTAAGCAGAGCTGCCTATATTCTTCCATAGCTCTTGCCATAGCCTGCTTCTACTCATACCTGAGATCAGCCTCGATTACAGCAATGTTGTTTCTGTGTCGAACTCAGTAGTAGACATCTTGATCTTGATGATAGATTTGTCCCACCGGGCATGCCAAAAGATGTGTTGATGCAAAAGTGAATATGCAAACACAAAAGGCTAATACCCGATTCAACGTTAAGGCGTGCCAGCCGATTTGACCTTACAACCGACAAAGGTGGTAACTCGAATACTTTGGTCCTGACAACAGCGATGCGCCCGGATGCCACGGCCAAGAGGTATTCACACGGAACTTGAGAACCCGTCGAGTATGACTCGATGAATTCTTAAGAACTCGTAAGTAAAAGAAAATATGCGAGTTGACGAAGTTGTCGAAAAAGTAGATGTAAAAGTAGATGTAAAAAGTTGTGTATGGTATTGATTGATTGTCTTCTTACATCGCTACTAGGCCTATATTTATACTCTGTCCTAAAGAGTTACAACCAGATACGACTACGATTCTAATTCCAAAACAAACAGAACTCGTACATAAAAATAAACTCTAACAATTATGGAAAACAACAATTTATCTCCCTTCGACGATTCCCACGTCTTCGTTCACCATCATCGGCATATCATCCTCCATCGGCATCGGCAATCGTCAATATCAACCATCGACACCGACCAACCACTATATCCGGACTTAACCATACTTCCTTCCTGCTACTTTATCATCAGCATCATAAGCCATTGGCAACCTCCTTGTCAGCCAATTATTACTTTTCAATCTATCGATCCAAGCTTCATTAACTTTCCTAATACGTGTCTAAAAACGGTGTCAACAGTCTTGCTCTTTATGTCTAGGAAGGTGTCAATTAGGCTTTCGAACATGTTTTTCTGAATGTGCATACCATCGATCGCATGCCGTATGTCTAACTCTTTACAGTATGACAAATACTCGAAGAAAATAGACTTCTTGAATGTAGCCCGTAGAGTTGGTTTCATATCCTTTCTTAGTTTTCCCTCTTTTGTCTTCTTTCCAAAAATAAATTTGATTTTGCTGACTATTTAAAAAAACTCTTTGGCCTTTATTGTTACCTAGTAGTGCAGTAAAGTGTAGTTCATCATTATTGTCGAAGTACTTATCCATCTTTTTTAGGCGGTACCTATGTCCTTTCGATAAGAAGTATTTGTGCCTCATGTACACTAACTTCTTAGATGCATCAAGGAATACGTAAGTGGTTCCATCTATGCATACTACATAACCAACCTTTCCCTTGAACTGTCCTGATAATGTGAAGAGAGTAGGATAATCGTTAATCGTAACAAAAACAATTACACTTATAGTGAATGAATCTTTGTGGTACTCGTTCAACATTTGAACACCCTATTTCCCATAATATTTTCATGTCCTCCATTAAGGGCTCTAAAAAAACATCCATGTCAACTCTAGGTTGTGTAGGTCTAGAAATAAGGATGGTTAGCAAAAGGTACTTTTGCTTCTACATCAACCATGGAGGAAGGTTGTAGATGGTGAGGATCACTGGCCATGTGCTATGCTTGCTGCTCCTCTCGGCAAATGGATTTATTCCATCAGTACATAGTGCAAACCTACATTTCTTGGTTCATTAACAAAGTCTCGGTGGTTGTCATTGAAATCTTACCACTGCTTGCCATCGGCTGGATGCCTTAGCTTCCCATCATTTTTGTGCTCATGAGAAGCATGTTAGCTCATAAGTTTGGCTTCTTCTGGGATAGCAAACAAACACCTCAATCGACTGACCATGGGAAGGTACCACATCACCAAAGCTTGAATCTTTTCTACTTCTTTTTCTTTGTTGCTGGATTTTGAACTCTGTTGGTTGTTCTGTTGGGTCTTCTTTTGCTTCTTTCCTTTACACACAGAGGCATCACACTCTTCCTCTCTATAATCTTTATTCATCTTGTACCTACTGGCACCACACTTTAGATAACTCTCAAAGTCCTTATAATCATCACTGTGATATCGAATACAGTGATTTCTACACGTGTGGATCTTCTCGACACCCATAGTGAGCGGACTGATTATCTTCTTTGCATAGTACGTGTTAGCAGGAACTTTGTTTCTCCTTTGAAAGCATGTCTGTGATAATACTCAAGGAGGCATCAAAGCCACCTTCAGACATACCATATCTAGCTTTTAGCACCAACAACTTTAGCACACACCGCAGTGTCGTGAACTCTTTGATACAACCATTAGACTCAATTTTTTTTATTTTTACCCCAAAATTGAAACAAAATTCAAATTTGACCCTGTTTGGAAAATATTTGCAAATCTAGGCCATTTGGCCCCACCCCGATGCATGGTGGGGCAAATCTACTGCACCTCGCCATGCATGGCGGCAGGGTAGGGGCGCCACGTGGCCTGGGGGGCCCAAGGCCCTAATGATGTTGCAGGGGCGTACCCCGCCACCCATCACGGCGGGTTACCCATCCCCGCCACGCATCATGGCAGGGTTCGCCCCGTGACAAAATCCCTCTCTCCCTTCGCCCCGTGACCCACCCGACCACACCACACTGCACCCAGCGCACACCGCGCCGCAGCCCCGCCCCCGCGCACGCCATGCCGCCACCATGCTCGCCGCTCACGCCGCGCCCCTGCCCCCGTGCCCGCCGCGCACGCCCCCCGCGCCCGTGCCACGGCCCGTGCGCCGCGCCCGGCGGCCGGGCCCGCAGGCCACGGCCGCGCCCCACCTCCGCGCCCCGCCCCAGCCGACCGCAGGTTGGTGAAGGTATTTTTTTATTTAAACTATTTTTATAAGCTATTTAGTATTATTATCTAATTATTTTTATTAGTAAAACTTTGTTTAGATATTAGTTATGTAGTAATTAGTTATTTTTTACTATTATAATTTAATATTATTAGAGTTATTTAGTAATTAGTTATTAGTTATTATTATTTAATATGATGCAGTGTGTTTAGATATTAGTTATTTAGTAATTAGTAATTAGTTATTAATATTATGCAATGCGTTAGTTATGCAGTGTATTTAATATTATACAGTGCGATATTAGTTATGCAGTTAGTTATTTAGTAATTAGTAATTAGTTGTTAGTTACTATTATTATTTAATATTATTAGAGTTATTTAGTAATTTAGTTAGTAAAATAGTTAATAACTTAATTAGGTAGTACTGTACTTAGTTAGTTATTTAGTATTTATTACTATCATATTGGTTAGTTGATGAGGATTGTACTTAAATCATTTTGTAGATGGATTACGATGTAAGTGTTTTTTATGGAGGAAGTGTTAGGAGAGAGGATTGTCAGTTTGAGGATATGTATGAGGAATTGGAATGGTTTGATAGCCTCCCTAGTTTCAGCGCTCTATGTGATCATTTGAGTTTAAAGTTTGGCGATGCTTTCATACTAAATGGTAGGTTTGATGCTGGAAACAATAGGGCACACTATGTGATGATGGACTTGTGCAACCAAGCTGAGTGGTCCCGATATAATAGGGTCATCCAAGGTTCGAAGGTCGGCATGGCTGAGTTGGTGTTGGAGAATGTTGAGAATGAGGAGCCATTCTTCGACGACGGTGGTGCTCAAGGAGATTGTGATGTGTAGGTCCAACAAACTATGGAGAGTATGGACTTGGATGGTAATTGGACGCAGGAGCGGGTTCATTCTCCTCTAGTTGGTCATATAAGCAATGATTTTGATGTAGACAGGTTTGAACAGGAGGAGAATGAGGCGGCAGAGGATGAAATGATTGGTGATGATGTTAGCTCTGATTTTGACAAATCAGAAAATGAGGAAGGAGTTTCACCTGCCATGTGTGCACCGGTTCATGGCATGCCCTCAGGAGTGCCGCTTGAGGTACTTCATGCCATGCTGACTCAAGGCACTTTAGCCATAGAGTATCCAGGTGATGGAGAGGAATATGGAGGATGGGGCCAGGTTAGGGAGGCGGAACCTTACATTGCACCACCCTCTTATACATCGGTAGAGCTTACACAGTTGAGGGAGGCTAGCTTGCCCTTTACCGGTGTTCCAAATTATATGGCGGTTTGTGACACGGGTTTGTAGATATGTAAGGAATCATTGTACAACCATCAAAATTTAATACTCAGAAAGGGAATGCTTTTCAATACGATGTCTGAGATGAAGTTGTTCCTTCAGGACTATGATGTGTATCATCATAGGCCCTACACGGTTCGGCATTCCGACAAGGAGGTAAAATTCCACATAGTATGCTAGGCAGGGTTCCCGTGCTCGTGGAAGTTGAATGCATAGAAATGGTCGAGTGATGGGAAGTGGAAGTTAACTTCAGTGCAGTAGCCCCACAGATGCCAGACTAATAAGGGCAAACGGTACCATCCCTAGTTGACGGCTCGGTACCTTGCTCGCCGTATATTGGGTCTTGTAGATAAGGACAACGACGTATCAGTGTCTTTCTTGCAGGAGACCATAGTCACTTTTGTTGGGTATGAGTTCACTTATGGAAAGGCTTGGCGGGCAAAGCAAATTGCCCTGGCAATTCGCTGGGGTAGTTGGGTGGAAGCCTATAATAGGGTTCCATGCATTTTGTGTGCAATGCAACACTTCAACGCTGGCATGAGATCGTTCATATACACAAGAGGGTTGTATCTTCAGAACCCGTTGAGCCATATTCTGTACCGTGTGTTCTGGTATTTTGATCAGTGCAAGCATGCATTTTAGTATTGCCGGGCAGTTGTTCTTGTTGATGGCACATTCCTCACCGGCAAGTATAGGGGCACATTGATGATGGCTGCTGCTGTAGACCTAGAGAACCAGATTGTGCCACTGGCATTTGCTTTGGCAGAGGGGGAGAACAATGAATCATGGTCATGGTTCATGTGTCTGCTCCGTGTTCATGTGCTTGGGCCTTCTCGCACCATTTGTTTAATTTCAGACCGTCACATTGGAATTCTTAATGCTACCGGTGAACACATTGATGGACACCCACCCCTAGTGGATCGTTGGTGCGTGAGGCATTTTGCCGCAAATTTCTAGCAACGTCAACGGAAGAAGGAGGTGGTAGACAAGTTAAAGGAGCTTTGTAATAAACGTACGGAACACGAGTTTAAGGAGACAATGGTGGAACTATAGAAGATGCTGAACCGAGCGGGCAAGGCATGGTTAGATTAGCAGATGGAAAATAAAGCCAAGTGGGCATTAGCATATGATGAGGGTGGCTTTTGGTATGGCATAATGACAACAAACTCCTCTGAGTCTTTCAATCGTGTGTTCAAAGGCGTTCGCTCTCTACCAGTGTCTGGTATTGTTGAGTTCTCTTTTAAGAAGTGCAATGAATATTTTGTTACACGGTATGGCCTAGCCCTGAGGAATGAAGAGGAGCTTGGAAGATGGGGGAAGGCTGCACATGAATATTTGCAGGAGGCTGAGGAGTTGTCCAAGCAACAGGTTGGCGAGGCCTATGGATGAGATAGGCTTATTTTTAGCATACGAGCTAGAGGGGGCACAAACCATGGGGGCGAATGATTTGGTGGGCGAACGTACCGTGTGGATCTTGAAAAAGTAGAATGCAGTTGCAATGTCCCTCAGATCATACATGCCCCTTGCTCACACATGATTACGTCTTGTCGGATTAGAGGTTTTGACCATACAGTTGAACCATACATGTCACCCTTGTATCTCCGTGCCAACACCCTAAATGTTTGGGAGAAGAGCTTCGAGCTGTACCTTGACGAGTCACAGTGGCCTCCATATTATGGTGAGGACTATGTGCCTTATCCGGACCTTAAAAAGGTAGGGAAGGGAAGGAGGAAGAAGAAGCGACTGAAAGGCGATATGGACAATATGAAAGGTTATGGCGATGACATGTATGGTGGCGGTGACTTCAACAAAGAACGTGTGCAGAACCTATGCTCCATTTGCAAGAAACCTGCTCATAACGCTAGATTTCATAGGCGGGATAGACAAGAGGTTATTTATTAATCTTATTGCTTATCAAAATTCTTAGTAAACATGCATTTATGTTATTCATCTTCAAATTTACTTACTTTGTTTTATTAGTAATGTTATTTATTGTATTAATGTTGTTACTTTCATTTTTGAAACAGGCAGATTCAGGGTGGCAAGATGGTGGCGCGGGCCCCTCATCCCCGCTTTAGCCTCATTAAGGCGGACTACGACAAGGACCACCGGGCCAAGGCCTTGTCGGAGCAGCAGAGGCCTTTGTGTGCACTTCGTGTTCGCACGCATCGTGTACACAGCTGGGATGAGCGATACACGATGTACATACGTCGTGCAGGCTTTCTTGAGATCGTCCGGGTCTACAACAGTACACTCCCCACTCTATACCCTGCAGTTCTTACTGCTTTTATTGATAGGTAACATTGCATTTTCCATTACTTTACTTTGTTTCGTAAATATGTGACGTCAACTTATTGATAAACAAAACATTAAAATGATGCAGGTGGAGACTAGAGACGCACACCTTCCATACACCTTGTGGGGAATTGACTATCACAATACAAGATGTGAAGATGATATTGTGTTTGAGTTTGTCTGGTCATCCGGTGACTGGGGTCGTCGACGAGTCTACTTGGCTAGACTTGGTGGAGCAGTTCTGTGGTAGGCGGCCATCCGATGCTGATGTTAAAGGCACAAAGTAAGTTCAGATTTGAGTCGCATTGAAACTACTAATGCAACCATTTTAGATACATCTATTTTTATATGGAATAATGGTTTACTTGTAATTGCAAGAAGACCTCAGGAGTGTCGACGTCTTGGATTACCCAGAACTTTGGTGCAGGACCACCGCCTGGTGCTCCAGATCATGAGGTCAAGATGTATGCAAAGGTGTGGTTGTGGCACTTCTTGGGGGCTTTCTTGTTCCCCGACTCCTCAGGAGACAGCATCAGCTGGATTGTCCTGAGGATCCTTATGCAGCCACTAGAGAACATTGCCAGCTATAGTTGGGGTAGCTCGGTCCTTGCATGGACATACCGTCAGCTTTGTTAGGCCTGTCATCGCCAGTCAGCGAATGGAAACCTAGTTGGCTGCTCATATCTACTTTAGGTTTGGATTTGGGAGCGTTTTCCGGTTGGAAGGCCCACTAAACCTCCGGGTTTGCCTATAAGTGCATTGGCTATTTGGATTTCTTCATAACACTTAAGGCATTTGTGACACTATGTCTGTGTTAATTGCAGGTTTGGGTGCATGAAGATGTTGGACCCACTGCCCTTTTTGTCTAGAGAGATGCTAAGGTAGTCATGGGCGAACCAGATAGGAGGTACAGGCAGTACACAGACGAGCTAGACGTGTTGACACACAACTACGTAAGTTCAATCCACATTTAGTACTAAATGCACCATTTATGCGATTGATTTTGTAACACTCCTAGTGTTAGCTTGCATGTTAACCATGAGCATTGCATCAACATAAGCATCATCATGCTCATTCATAAGCATCCATCATGATCACATGTCATCTTATGTATACCATGTATGATTGAATTGCTTGTGTGACTTGATTTGAGTGACTATAATGGGTAACCAATGCATATATGTGTACATTGTCTTCCAAAATACTTTAATCATGTTTAGAACAACATTTTGAACAAAGTTCATGTTGGAGGTTTTGGCCAAAAATGCCCCTAGGTCCTGGTTAACCCTAGGTTGACCTAATTGACACCCTAAACCTCGTTTCAAAGATGTTTTATGAAACTGGTGCTAGAGACCTTGCATGTAAATTACACCTAAAGCAAAGTTGTAGTAAATTTCATAAGCTACAAAAGTTATGTTGATGACTTTTTATGAAAATGCTTAGAACACACTCAACATTAGCTCACAAGGCAAAAAATCAGGGCTATTTCCACACTTAGCCAAGTTTGCCTAAGTCAGAGTCGACATAGTTTCGAGGTAGGGTACTTGGGAGCTTTGTAGTTTGAAATCCAAGCCGAACCAGACTTCGATCCTTTAAGCAAACTTGTAGAACTTGTGTAGCTCTATCCAATGGAACAAATCTGAGCCAAAACCGTCGAGTGGATCAAGAGTAAAACGTCGATGAACTTTGGGTTTCACACACGGTCGACGACGACTGAATCGCTCGATTCAGTTTCGTCAGTCGCCGGCCGGCCGACGCGTGGACGACCCATGGCGGCCATACGTCGACGGCGACCCCGCCTGTCAGCCCCGACGCCTTCACTTGGACGCCACGACGCCACCCCGAGCCTCGGCCGTCCTCATTTCGCCTCCCCAGTGCTCTCTCCCTCCTCCATTTCGCCTCGGCGAGCTCCTCTGCAATACAGCAGCCTCGCCTGAGCTTTCCTCGCCGTCTCCGGCCAAGCCAGCCAGCCAAACACCTCGCCAAAGCTTCCTCTACCTCGGCGTCACCTCCTTGGCCACTGTCGAGCACGGGTAAGGCGGCATTGCCGAGCTCCGAGCCGTTCTTCCTCGCCGGAGTTCCGCCCGAGTTCACCGGCGACGTGGCCAGGCCTCTCTGCTCCACCATTTCTCTCCATTCTTGTTCCTAGCGCTTCCCCTTGACTCAATGATGCTCGGCGTGAACCTCAACCGGGACGGCATCGGCTGTGCATGCCGGCGTATCGCCCGCAGCGCCGCCGAGCCGCCATTCACGCCGGTGAGCCCCCTAGAGCTCGGTAGAGTTAGGGTTTCGCACCTCGGCAGATCCGCCCTGGTGAGAGGGTCACGTTGGTGCCCTCGGTTTCCCCAGAGACCTCGTGGTCGTCGAGTTTCGCTGGCGACGAGATTCTCCCCTGTCTCTGTGTCACTGTCGAGCGGGTCCCGCTGACCAGTGGGTCCCCTTGTCAGTCTCTCTCTCTCACACTCTGGTTCACTGTGTAGCAGATTCTGTGTTGTTTTTGTAAAATCCATATCTCGAGTTGTACAGATCTAAATGTAGTGATTCCAATTTTGCTAGGTTCTTGTGTTAATCTAGTTTTTATTAAAAGTATAAAACATGCCATGTTTTTGTAGAAATAAATAGATATGATTTAATCTTGATTAAATGGGAGGTAATTATATCTGGTGATCTGTGGATCTGATGGCCATGAAAATTTAGGATGTTGTTACCTATGACATGAGTAGGCTCTGATAATTTTATCATGATTTTCGGATGTCTGTGCCTGAAGTTATAAATATTTCTTGTTTAAAATAGGAGTTTCTTGTGGTATTTTTAGTAAATAGATTATAACTCCTTTTATGGTGAAACTTGCTGAGTGATGTAATCATGTGTAAACAAAGCTAGGAAAATCTGAAATCTGTTGTTTGACACTTTTTGATAGGGTTTCATATTTATGCCTTGAATGCCTTTGCTAGCTTGTTATTTTGGTATCTCACAATCTGCTTGTGCAAGTGTCCTGAAAATTTTACAGTAACATTATGATAGTATAGATAACATGCTTTAATTTTCATAGAATTTTTGGAGCACTTGTGATATATGATCATTAAATCACCTTAATAATTAAATAAATAGAAAAGGTGATAATGGAAAGGAATTTAGACCTTGCCATGATGTTTTCTGGAGTTTCTTAGACATGTTCTATCTACTGGTGCATTTGGATTGAACCTATGTTACATTCTTAATATGTGTAAAATATTATTTTTGCTATTTATGCCTTTCCAAGAGCATTCCTGAGTAGCTGATAGCTTTTGTCCAAGAATAGCTTGAAGATAAAGTTTTCTCGAGAACTTGTCTATAACAAACTTGTAGCTAACTTACTTATCTACTTCGTGTCCATATTTCATGACATTTGGTTGAGTAGTTTAAAAGTTATGAATGTTACAAGTAGCTGCTGCGAAATGCTTGCTCTCTGGATTTTCCAGGACAGCCAGCCAACTTTGTATGTTTTAGCATATTTCAGTTGGGAATCGTTCTGGGATGTCTAAAAATGAAGTGTAGACAATTTATTAAGCTTTCCAGAAAGTATCTACTTGCTTGGTTTTGCCACCAGATGCTTAAGTTATAGTTAAAACATGTGACTAGTAATCTGTATATGACACCAGTTGCTATCTAGGAGTAGCTCAAGTTGATTGACTTGTCTAGGTAGCCTCTCTACCAGAGAAGAAGTATGCACTTACTTGTTTTTCTGTGATTCACTTAATTTTAGGAGTTTATGCTTATGTTTATACCTTGTTATGTGTTCCTTTGCTCAGCAGCATGACATAATGCATCCTATGTGCATTTCCGATGTTTATCACTTGTCATGCATACATAGGTGCACCCAAGGGAGTGACGGTTTTGGAGTACGAACTGCCCGAGCCGGAGGAACAACAAGGGGAGCCACCTCAAGGAGCTGAGGAGGAGGACCTGCCGGAGTGTCCCGACCACCGTCCGTCCACCTACGTTGAAGGCAAGCCCCGGAGCATTATAAGCCTCCTACTATTTTTGTTATCATATCCAGCTATCAATTGATTATGGTTATGTATTGTTGCATTAAGTGTTAGACGTTGATATGACACCCTTGCTGCATAATTAACTACCTTGTCCACCTCCTATCCTACCTAAGTAGGTCCAGGATCGAAATGATGCTTAGCCATGCTTAGCTCGGTAGAAGCCGGGTGATTTCCTGTCACCTGCGAGAGATAGGTGGATGCTGATCACGGTTGGCTATATTTGCTATCGTGGAAATACCATGTGCTAATAATGAACTTGAGACCGGGCGGGATGACGATAGTATAGCAACAAGGCATGGAGGTCTTGGGTGTGAATCTATCCCCATCTGTGTCGTTTAAGGACCGAATCGCTGTACGTCCCCGTGTCATGTTGAACATGCCTATCACTTAGTTGGCCGGATAAGTCGTTCCGACCGCGAAGCCTACGAGTGCAACTCCGGCCGGATACCCCGTTCTGTGTGAGTGCGCACCCCGGTTGGTAGTAAGTATGTGCGGGGAGTCAATGGCGTAAGACCGAGGTGTCAGGTTAGAGTCTTGATGCTGGCAGATTGGCGGTCCCTGGCGGTGCGGCGCTGGGCGGACCCGCGAATTGGTCCGGAGTTGTGCTAAAGGTGCTCCGAGCTGCCCTCATGAAGTATGCTACAAAAGTTATGTTGATGAATTTTTATGAAAATGCTTAGAACACACTCAAAATTAGCTCACAAGGCAAAAAATCAGGGCTATTTCCACACTTAGCCAAGTTTGCCTAAGTCAGAGTCGACATAGTTTCGAGGTAGGGTACTTGGGAGCTTTGTAGTTTGAAATCCAAGCCGAACCAGACTTCGATCCTTTAAGCAAACTTGTAGAACTTGTGTAGCTCTATCCAATGGAACAAATCTGAGCCAAAACCGTCGAGTGGATCAAGAGTAAAACGTCGATGAACTTTGGGTTTCACACACGGTCGACGACGACTGAATCGCTCGATTCAGTTTCGTCAGTCGCCGGCCGGCCGACGCGTGGACGACCCATGGTGGCCGTACGTCGACGGCGACCCCACCTGTCAGCCCCGACGCCTTCACTTGGATGCCACGACGCCACCCCGAGCCTCGGCCGTCCTCATTTTACCTCCCCAGCGCTCTCTCCCTCCTCCATTTTGCCTCGGCGAGCTCCTCTGCAAAACAGCAGCCTCGCCTGAGCTTTCCTCGCCGTCTCCGGCCAAGCCAGCCAGCCAAACACCTCGCCAAAGCTTCCTCTACCTCGGCGTCACCTCCTTGGCCACTGTCGAGCACGGGTAAGGCGGCATTGCCGAGCTCCGAGCCGTTCTTCCTCGCTGGAGTTCCGCCCGAGCTCACCGGCGACGTGGCCAGGCCTCTCTGCTCCACCATTTATCCCCTTGAAATGGATTCCCGAAGTGGCTTCGCGTGACTGTTGGTCTCCAGAGCAGTTTCCAATAAACTGACCATAACTTTTTATTGGGAAGTCCAAATGATGAACCGTTTCTTGGGTGTGAAACTAGACTCAAAGGGCTTTCCAGCAATGTGTGCCACCCAGCACGAAACAATGTAGATTGGTACAATTTTACTTGGCAATTTGTAACAACATTCTGTCACGACAGACTGTTGACCTTCTGAGCAGTCTGTACTAATTCTAGTCTGCAAGCAATATGGAGTGTCCAAATTGGTCGCCACTAGATTCATTGCAAAGTAGACTCGTCAAGCTTTCCAACAAGTGCTCATGGACCTTCATAGCTTTTGTGAGTAAAAAGTTATGAAAATTTCTTGCACTGGTCCGTTTTTTACTTCTTCTGGAACTTGCACTGGTCCGTTCTTCATGGTCCGATTCATCCTTCTCTTCTTCTATATACCTGAGTACAATCAAGGTACAACACTTAGGTAGTATATAATTCTCATTAATATGAAAATGAATCTTACAAAGTAGCGCGTGGACCTCTTGTTGTAGCTTCTTTGCACGACTACGTGTAATCGGTCCATCGATGACTTGGGCTGGTGTCGGTGTAGGTGAAACTTGAGTAGGTGTAGCTTGACTTGGAGCTTGTGACATCTTGCTTGGTGGCGTGGTCATATCATGCTCCCCCCCTTGAAAAGGAGTCGTCCTCGACTCTGAAGTGTCTTCACTTGTGAATGGTGACAGATCAGCAACATTGAAGGAGTTGCTCACGCCATAACTTGCAGGAAGATCAATCTTGTATGCATTGTCATTAATCTTCTCAAGAACACGAAATGGACCATCTCCTCGTGGCAGCAATTTTGATTTGCGCTGCTGAGGAATGCGATCCTTGCGCAAGTGTTTCCACACCAAGTCCCCAGGTTCAAATAACACCTTCTTCCTATGTTTGTTCATACTTGCAGCCTTGCGCCCTGCCTTGAGTTCAATTGCTTCCTTGGTCTCCTCGTGTACCTTCTTGATGTATGCAGCACGCTTGAAGGCTTCCATATTGGTTCTTTCCTGCAATGGAAGGGGCAACAAATCTATCGGAGCAATAGGTTTGAACCCATATACAATTTCAAAAGGACACATATTAGTGGTAGAGTGTACTGCCCTGTTATATGCAAACTCCACATGTGGCAAGCATTCCTCCCAAACCTTCAGGTTCTTTTTCACCATTGTTCGCAGCAACATTGACAATGTGCGATTCACTTTCTTATATTTCACAATGTATGAAAATGTTTCGATGAACTCAACCCATTTGGCATGACGACGGTTCAGTTTTGCTTGTCCTTTCAAGTATTTCAAAGCTTCATGATCAGAGTGAATAACAAATTCTTTCGGCCATAAGTAGTGCTAACATGTTTCAAGCAGACGTACCAAAGCATATAGTTCTTTATCATACACAGAATAATTCAGTTGAGCACCTTCTAGTTTTTCACTAAAATATGCTACAGGTTTTCCTTGTTGCATAAAAACTCCTCCTATGCCAACTCTGCTAGCATCCCATTCAACTTCAAAAGTTTTAGTGAAATCAGGAAGAACAAATAATGGTGCTTCAGTTAAACGTTTCTTTAGTTCTTGAAAAGCATTTTCTTGTGATTTTCCCCATTTAAAGTCAACATCTTTCTTTGTCAATTCATTCAAAGGAGCAGCGATGGTACTGAAATCTCTCACAAACCTCCTATAAAAATCAGCAAGGCCATGAAAACTTCTTACTTGACTTACATTCATTGGAGTTGGCCAATCCTTGATGGCTTTCACCTTGCTTTCATCCACTTCTATGCCTTTTTCTGAAACAACAAAGCCAAGAAACACAACATGGTCTGTGCAAAAACTGCACTTCTCAAGATTAGAAAATAATTTCTCCTTTCTAAGCTCTTCCAAGACTTGCTGAATATGATTCACATGTTCCTCAAAAGATTTGCTGTAAATTAAGATATCATCGAAGTAGACAACAACAAATTTTCTAATGAAAGCTCTCAAGACATGGTTCATTAATCTCATGAAAGTACTAGGAGCATTAGTCAAACCAAAAGGCATAACTAACCATTCATACAGCCCAAATTTTGTTTTAAATGCAGTTTTCCATTCATCCCCTGTTTTCATTCTTATCTCATGGTATCCAGTTCTCAAATCAATTTTAGTGAATATGGTGGAACCACTTAATTCTTCAAGCATGTCATCTAAACGTGGAATAGGATGGCGATAGCGAACAGTGATGTTATTTATAGCTCTACAATCAACACATATTCTCCAAGAACCATCTTTCTTAGGTACTAAAATTATAGGAACAGCACAAGGACTTAAACTTTCACGAACAAAACCTTTATCAAGAAGTTCTTGCACTTGCCTTTGTATCTCCTTTGTTTCTTCTGGATTGGTTCGGTACGGTGGTCGATTAGGTAGTGCAGCCCCTGGAATTAGATCAATTTGATGCTCAATCCCACGAATTGGAGGTAGTCCAGCCGGTGTTTCTTCTAGAAAAACATCTCTATAGTCCAGCAAAAGATGAGACACAACACTAGGGAGAGAGGTCATGTCGTTAGCTGAAATTAAAATGTCTTTGTACACAAGTACAAAGAGCACTTCATCTGGGTTATTCCTTACTTCTCTCAGTTCAGATTTTGTGGCTAGCATAACTAGATGTTCTCTCTCTCCTCTCTTTTTTTCTATCAAATTTGGCTTGTGGCTCTCACTCACCGAATTGTGGATGGCACTCAATTTCTTTTGCTCTCCTTCCTCTCTACTCACTGGAACAATTTCAGATTTCTTTTGTAAATGTTCAGCCATGATTTGTTGGGGTGTCATAGGCTTGAGAACAAACTTCTTCCCGTTTAGATTGATATTGAACTGATTTGTTCTACCACAATGTTGGCTATATCGATCATATTGCCATGGCTTTCCAAGCAGCAAGTGACACACCGACATAGGTGCCACATCACACTCTACTGTGTCAACATATTCACCAATCATGAGTGGAACGTTTACTTTATATCCAATCTTGATATCTCCCGAATCATTCAGCCACTATACATGATATGGATGAGGGTGTCGTAGCAACTTCAGGCCAAGTTTATCAGCCATCTCACGATTAGCAAGATCATGGCAGCTCCCTCCATCAATAATCACCTTCACCTCTTTATCATCCACCTTTGCTCTAGTTTGAAATAATTTGTGTTGCTGTCCATTTTCAGCTTCATTTGCCTAAACACTCAAGATTTGAGTCAACTCAAGAGCAGCTCCTTGCTCAAACTCGCAGCTAGTAAGTTCCTCATCTCCATGGGCTTCCTCCTCAACTCCCTCTTCACTAGCTGATTCATATTCTGCATCATAATTAACAATGGTCACCTGATTATTTGGGCACTCCTTACTTATATGCCCATGGCCTCCACACTTGAAGCTCTGAATTCTACTACTCTTGAAAGTAGAACCCACTGAAGTAGTGGTTGATGCTACTGGCTTTGAACTTGAGACAGCAGTGTTCTTTCCACTAAAAGTACCTTGAAAAATAGATCGTGAGCCTCCACTTGAGATTTTCACCATGGATGGTTCAGCAGCAAATTTTATGTGTGATTTGCTTCCTCCAGATAAATTCCTCGTGGATGGTTCGGCAGCAAATTTTGGCATGGTAAATTTCAGTTTGTCAAAACTTTCTTCATGGTTGCCTCTTCTATGACATCGGCGACCAAAACTGAGTTGAAAGCGGTTGTCATCAGCGTCATCTTTAGATTCAACATCATTTCTTTCACTATGTCTTCTTCCTTTACCATGTGCAGCCCTCTGGTTCCTCCGACCTCCTCTTCTTCCATCACTATCTTCTCTATCTCCACTATGGTTGCTTGCACCATCATGAGGTGGACGATGCCTTCTGATTTCAGTCATAAGATTTTGAAGATCTTGTGTCAACCTATCTTGCTTTTCTTCTATGCTTTGTTGAAGTTTATTAAATTGTGCTATGGTAACACGATCTTTGATGTCCACTTGACCCATCTTCCTGTAAGGTTAGCTGAATACAAATAATTTGTATTTGTGGAATATGAAAATTTGGTGGCTCTCACAACTCACCTCTCTAACCACCAAAGTTCTTATGAATTCCTCTGCTGCAGATTACAAGAAAAACAAATGTGTGGTGGCAACTAAAAGTGATGGCGAGGCGAATACAAGAACAGAGAGTACCGATTACGATGGTTTTTATGTGGAGCTTGGTGGGGAGTAATACACAAGGAATGCAATCTGAATTCTAGCTGTTGTAAAGTTAAGTAACGATCCAAACTAGAAGTTCTCTGCCTAGTGCTGATCAAAAGATTCGAAGTGTATAAATAGATCACACACACGCAAAGAAATTTCAGAATTGATGCAAACAAGGAGTATGATTGGGATGCAAGTGTTGCAATCAGACCCAACCAAAGTTTTGCACCAAACAAAGATAGCAAACTAGTTGCAGAACTTGATATGAGACTTTCAGCACTTGTGCACATAAACCAACTAATCTTTCAGACTTTCTCTCTGAACCTTTCTCAACTTTTTTTTTCACTTCACTTTTTTTTGCACTTTCTTTTCTTTTTTTTGACACACTTTTTTTTTATATAGAACTAAACACAGGGATCAGATTATGACACTTGCACAACTAAAGACAGAAATAAAACAACAACCAGTAGCTAGATAGGATCAAAGTTAACACAAAGGATGATATAGGCTATAGAGATTTTTTGTTGGGATTTTTTTAGATATAAAAGAGGCACAAAGAACACGCGAAGGATAAATGATCAGCGACTAAAACAAAGACTCTAATGGACTGCGACTGAACCGAACTCATTAAAATAACAGATTGAAACAAAGGTCTAAGCAATATATTTTTCTGGCTTTTTGGTGGATAAGACGAAGCAAAAATATATATGTAGCTAGGGATAGAATTCCTATCGTGGTAACGAAAGCTTTGATACCAGATGATGCGACACCTTGTCCCGATCTTCACGACGTAGGATGAACACCGATAACTAGCTGAAGAACAGCTGGATAACTTGCTCCAAGCAGTGATAACTAGTGCAACCTGGCAAATAAAACTCGAAGCCAACCACCGTCTTTAACCGGCTACCTGAATCGAGGATTCGCCCAACCACACTCTCAAAGAACCAACCAACACAGCCTACAATCAATCAAGGGATACCTTGAAAGGAGTAGGAGCACCAATTGGGAACGGATGAAGCCGCCGCTTGTGTAATCCCGCGAGGAAATCACAAGAGCAAGGGGTAGAGATCACTCTCTGAATATTTGTTAGCACACAGCTAAACAAAAAGGGGTTCTATATTTCAATTATCAAAAGTCTTCGATTACAATGAGTCTTAGGGGGTATTTATACTAGCAACAGCCCTGCTAGATAGGTATGAAAACGAAATAGAGTTTCTGAGGGAAGGCAATATGAAAGGTCCCCTCGAAATGGATTCCCGAAGTGGCTTCGCGTGACTGTTGGTCTCCAGAGCAGTTTCCAATAAACTGACCATAACTTTTTATTGGGAAGTCCAAATGATGAACCGTTTCTTGGGTGTGAAACTAGACTCAAAGGGCTTTCCAGCAATGTATGCCAACCAGCACGAAACAATGTAGATTTTTACAGTTTTACTTGGCAAGTTGTACCAACATTCGGTCACGATAGACTATTGACCTTCCGAGCAGTCTGTACTAATTCTGGTCTGCAGGCAATATGGAGTGTCCAAACTGGTCGCCACTAGATTCATTGCAAAGTACACTCATCAAGATTTCCAACAAGTGCTCATAGACCTTCATAGCTTTTGTGAGTAAAAAGTTATGAAGATTTCTTGCACTGGTCCGTTTTTGACTTCCACTGGTCCGTTTTTGACTTCTTCTGGAACTTGCACTGGTCCGTTCTTCATGGTCTGATTCATCCTTCTCTTCTTCTATATACCTGAGTACAATCAAGGTACAACACTTAGGTAGCATATAATTCTCATTAATATGAAAATGAATCTCACAAAGTAGCGCGTGGACCTCTTGTTGTAGCTTCTTTGCACGACTACGTGTAATCGGTCCATCGATGACTTGGGCTGGTGTCGGTGTAGGTGAAACTTGAGTAGGTGTAGCTTGACTTGGAGCTTGTGACATCTTGCTTGGTGGCGTGGTCATATCAAGACCAGTCCACGAATATTAGCCTTGCATACTCCTTGGTGTCACTTTATTTTTGGTTTATGACGGATAAGTCTAGCTGAGTACATTATCGTACTCAGGGTTTTATTTACCCCTTTTGCAGATGATGTAGTTTACCACGGCTACTGTGCTAACTGTCATCATCCGGCTGCGGACGATGAATAGATCATGGGCATGTTCACCTCCTTTATCTTCAATTATGCTTTTATTGGGATGACTATGGAACTGGCATGTAAATTAAACTGAGTGTGTGATGTTTCAAAACTACTTTGCTTCCGCTACTAAACTAGTTTGTAATAACTTTGTTTAATCTCTGATGTGTTGTAAAACTATGTTCTGTGATGAATGCATGTAATCTGTGATGGCGATGCTCGATCATATACGATCTTGGTTGTATGTTGGTTGAATCGAGGTCTTTTGAGATTTCGTCGGACTACCGGGTTTATATGGGTTCAAGTCCATTGGCTTGACTGCTTTGTGGTCGCTAATTCACTTGAATTCTTATAAATTGGACGGTTCTGTTACAGATTTCAAAATACTAAAAATAAGTTTGCAAATTTGTAGGTCACATGGACACCATGGTCTAGGTGGGAGCTAGAGGACTACCTTAGTCCACGCTGCGTTGAGGAGGATGGTGATTGGCTTTACGAAGGCCCACTTATCTTCTTCCACGTGGTCGAGATGCACTATCCTTGTAGGGTTTACAGATAGTTCGGGAGGTTGCAGGGGATTCCACCGCTGTATTCCACCAACGCTGAGCTGCATAGGTATGATGCCACTTTTTTGTTATAATGAAGTGCCTCATTGCTAATGCAATCTGTTTTTGCAGGATTGATCGTAGGTTTCGGACCACGCAAAAGGATTGGGCGGTCAAGCATGAAGCACATTTGCTTAATTGGTATCACATGCATGTTCCCCTCCTCAACGAACTACCACCACACGACCCGCCCAGATGGATGGAATACCTACAGTGGCTGCACCGGAGTACGAGGACTCATCTCATGGTCCCGTACACCAACACGACTGCAGATGAGGGTGACGAGGATGACATCACCGATGCGTTCGACGAGGCACAAAGGGTTGACAAACAGGTTCTTAGGGCCCTTTTAAATAGATATGTGGTAAGTACCTTGGACTTCCATCTATTTTTTGATGTTTATGGCACAACAGTTGTCAAAATGATCGAGTTAACCTTGTGTGTGATGTTGTAGGCACAACAGTTGTCAAACTACTCTAAGGAAGCTTCTAGGCAACTATTTTGGACTAGGGACGACAAGAGCAACCCTCTTTGCAGCTTTGTCAAGGTACTTTCGACAAAAACATTCACTATTACAACTCAATTATCTTCAAAATTCATACTCAATAATTCACACCCCTAGCGATGATTAGACTTGTCATGTTTAGCAGTTGAGACATTATCCATGATGTTAGACAACTATTATCTTAGCTATGTAGTAGCTATGACATATTGTTATTTCCAGCACGTTGGTCTTGGTCCTACAAGTGATGTACTTTGTTATTTCCTGAGGATTATGTTAGTTTTTTGTTCTCTATTATCTTTGTTATTTGCATAAATATCTCTATCTTGCCAAAGCAGTTGCGAACGTGTACGATCGGTTAACAGAAACCAAACTCAGGTAGTGCAACAAAGGTGCTGGGAAATTTTTTGGCAACCTCGCCCATGGCTGGGGGCGGGTTAGCGGTACCCCGCCGTGGGCCATGGCGGGATACCCCTAACCCACCCCCAGCCATGGTGGGGTTGCCAAAAAATCCCCAGAACCCCATGCACCTTTCATGGCACTACTCAAAGTTACTTCCTTTATTCCTTTTTAAATGTTCCATCAAAAACTAGCTAGTAAACATGTTACATTAGTTAAACATGCAAGTAACAAAACTTTGTAAGTGTTATATTAGTTAAACATATTAGTAAACCTTTCAAAATGTTATATTAGTTAAACATTCAGATAGCTGTGGACTTTGGCGACATGCGATCAAATTGAAATACGTCGGAATACAAATTATTACATGACAAGTTTCAAAGTACAAAAGTCTCATCCCTAAGCCACTCACAAACATTACCATATCAATCAAACTACGAGCACCACTATGTAAGCAACTCGTCCTCGGACTCCCAATCGTCCACTACAACCTCCTTACCCATGCTCGCCTCTACTGCCTTGGCCTCACTAGCCTGTCTCTCGTAGTAAGCCGCCTCTGCCTCTTCTACGGCCTGAGAGTATAACTGTCCCTCTTCCTTGGTCATGTCTGTTGGCCACCATGAGTCGAAGACTGGTGTCTTCTGGTTGTGGTATGCAGCCTCACCCTAATCTAAGGCACCGACAGGCATCGGTTCTGATGCCTCACCCTCCTCTGCAGGACGAAGTAGCTCGCCTATCCTTCCCATTTCATAGTCATGCTCGTCCTGAGGGTACCCCAAATCCTCGGCAAGACGAATGAGGTCGCCTTTCCTCCTGGTGTTGTCGTCTTCCTCCGGCTTAGCCTCCTCTTCGACCACAATCAGACGGCTAGCGGTGCCACCAACTCCAGTGTCCCGCCCTAATATCCTATTCTCCGTGTACTTAGCACGACCCACATCTGCTTGCCTGTTCCCGGTGCATCCAATCTCTGTAAGTACAAAATTCAAAGAATTAATAACATGTTCATTCTAGGGAAACAAAAAGTTTGACTTTCAAAAACAGAATGACTCACTCGCACATAATGAGGCAATAGTATCGTTCAAGCCTTGCATCTCAGCTCTCTCAGCCTCCTCCGCAGCCTTCCTTGCATCCTCTTCAGCCTTCCTTGCCTGGTACTCCTCTACCTCCTTTTCCCTCTCCTTGGATCACTTCTTCCATGCAATACTCGCAGGGTTACGAACACGCAACTCCTGGGCCCATGCAAGCATTTTCTTCTTATGATCCTTCACAAAATCAGTGATGTAGTTTGCAGGATAACCTCTCATCTTGAGAACAACTACTCTTGTCTTATACTCATCCTTGAACTTAAACACATCTTCAGATGATTCCCATTTGCATTTCTGAGTTCTCTGTTATGGGAAATATATGAATACAAAGTTAGAGTACAAAAACAGATATATGAATACATTACTACTGAATGTCCACAGTCCTAGCAAACCTCATCATAGTCGATCATGTGACCACAGAAGTGGCGAATACCAAGACCTGAAGGGACTAGGCTGTAGCTAGCTTCAACACCACATTTGCACATCACGGGAGGCGCAATAGACCTCCTCTTCTTCTTCCACTCTGGCACCTCCTCCTCCTTCTCAGGCTCTGGCCAATGGCTCTTTGGACCATAGACCCACTCCGCGAAATGACACATTGGAAAATCATGATCCTACAAAAACAACACATTAAAACACACATATACGAACTAACATTTGAAGGTTGACTCAAAACTTACTTCACGCCACAGAGGACAAATGAACTCTTGTTCATTCTGTGGATTTATCACGGCTTGGACACTTTGGAGGATCCTCGAGCCGCCGTGTAGAGGCTACGGCCTTCTCTTCCTATATCGTAGGAGGAGGGTTAGGGGGGCGAAACCCAGCGAGTAAACAACTCACATTTACAATGATCAACGCCAGGGTAGAAAAGCATAATTCTTGGGTCAAACTTGTCCGGCCCGTCGATCCATTGGAAGAAAAAGCACCAGAAGTAGGGCTACAAAATAGTTTCAGTTGTCTCATTCGGAATAAAACATCAAAAACCAATAAGAAAAACAGAGGGCACAGTGACTTACGCTACAACTATAACATGTGTAGAAGCAACGTGCCGCAATATCCGGATGTCTCGATTGGCTCACATGTGTCGGATGTCCACAATCACAGTGAGGAATAGGTTCCTCGGGACGCATGGGGGCATCCTTGCAAGACACGTCGGGGTACAACTCTCTAGGACGACCCTTTTTCGCAAAATCAACTCACGATACGAGTCCTCCATCTAAAAATGCGCAAATAATTCAACACAAAACACATAACTAAACAAACTAACAAAATATAACTAAACAAACTAACGTAACAAGAAATTTACTAAACATATTATAACTAAACAAATGAACTTAATTAAACTATGGAAACATAAAGTAAATAAGAAATTTACCTTCTTCAAACGAGAGGTGGCCGGGAAAAGGACCGGGAACGACCGGCCACAGCGGGGAGGAGCGCCGAGGAGGGGCAATGGGGGTGAAGGACGTTGGGGAGGGCCACTGGAGAAGAGTGGCGCTCGGGTGTGAGAGAGAGAGAAAAAGAGAGGCCCTCGCGGTGAGAGAGGGAGAAAAATGAGCCGGGGTGGGCACTCGGCTGGTTTTGAAGGGCGCAGGCATACCCCGCCATGATCCACGGCGGGGTCCCCCTACCCCGCCATGACCCACGGCAGGGTCCACGTCATCCTGCCTTGCCAGATAGGCGCCATGTGGCGCCCCTACCCTGCCGCCATGCATGGCGGGGTGCATTAGATTTGCCCCACCATGCATGGGGGCGGGGCCAAACGGCCTAGATTTGCAAATTTTTTTTCCAAACAGGGTTAAATTTGAATTTTGTTTCAAATTTGGGCTAAAAATAAAAAGAATTCTAGATTCATCGTATAAAGGCTCTTCTACAGCCTTCATCAGAACCTCCATACCTTTCATTAACAACATTGATGGATTCGTATGATGATGCAACATTATCTCTAAGAATTTTGCATCTTGCATAGCCGTAACAATTGGTACAACATGTTCGCTCTAGGGAAGAGGTTGTTGTGTCTCATGTATGAACGGAAATCCATCAGCAATCATATCTAGACCATCGGCGTCGATGTTCGCAAGGTTGCCAGTTGTATAAGGCGCAGAGCTACCCTCTTCATACTTTGTCCAGATCAAGTAATCTTTCATAAATCTTTCACCTAACTGGCCCTACTTCCCCTACTCTTGCCGATGTGCTCATGCTTACTGGTTTAGACATATCAACTGCCGATGATAACCATCTATATGATCGTAAACCTGAGCGTAAAGTAGAAACCCGCAACATCGGTGGTTGGTCAGGATACATTCAGAAGTACCGAAGAACAGGGCTAGTCGGCCAGAGGGAGCATGCTGTTTTCCTAAACATGTGGTTAGACAAGTTTGTTTTCTGTGGCCGATCGGTAGGACCAACCTCTGTCTATTTATCGGCAGCAGAAAGACTGTCCGATGGCGGCTGATTTCCTCTCGGCCGATACTTGCTTGGTTCTGCTTATCACCTTTTCCATCAAGTAGCTGAGAAGCTTTTGTTAGGCCAACCTATCGGCAACTTAGGAGGTCCTTGGTGGTTCATTAACATGTGGCTCAGTGTTCACATGCATAAACGCCTTGGATTCGACCTCTTCACACAGCGCTTTCCCAGAGATATCGCCGAAGATTACGAATTGGCTGATAAAGAATCGGCAACTCGACCACCCTTAAACTATGGTGAGGCTACCATAGTCTTACCTGGTACTGGTGGCAATGAAGACCAGATCAGCCGATTCTTCCAAACTCTTTATGAGGGCCTTTCCAAAGATCAGCGGGCATGGATGCCTTATGAAGATCCAGAAACCAGATTCCCACTCATATTTCACCCTTTTGATGACGCTCTCAACAAGGACCATGACCTGATGATGGCAATTATCACTCCAAGGGCCATACCAGTGAATACCTTTGGCAGTGGGAAGAATTCCAACCCCACTTATGAATTTTATAACCCATCAGCACGGGCTCATCAACTGGCTTTTGGGCAGCTACTGATTGGACTCTGCTATGCCGATGTAGTGAAGCCAAGGGAGATTATAAACAGCGGACTTGAGTGGATAAGAATAGCTCAGCTTCAGCCGAATGCCGATACATCAGACATCGATTTATCAGCATGGATCCCAGCCCTTTTCTTCACTCAGATGTACAAGCAGTGGTGGGAAGAGTGGAAAGAACACCTATTCTGCACATTGGCTCTGACATACCGTGGTATGATCGACCAAAATTATAAGATCCCCGATAACATTGTAAGTTTTCAACCGATACCTCAGTTCTTTTGCTGCTTTCATCCTCATCGGTAACTCATCTTTTCCTTTTTAAACAGGTCGACAACTCACCACCGATAGTCAGCAGAAGTGGAAGACAGATTGAACTCCTCCCGTCATGTCCAATCTCTCTGATCTGTAACAACGCACCAAGTCTATGAGCTTTAATGCATCAGAATGTGCGTTTTAAAAAGATAACCACCAAGCGGTCAAAGATGTCTCCAACAGTTGCCGCTGCTACCTTGGCATAGGCTTTCAAGGTAGACTTTTGATTTCCTTTGCTTATACCGATTCTGTTCAGAGCCGATGTGCAGAATAGGTGTTCTTTCCACTCATAATATGACATACTCATATTATCTTTTCAGAATACATCGGCTGCTATGGGAACTTCATCGGTAACTTTTATTGTTCAACAAGATTTCATCAATATTCTGTCATATTTGTACTCATGAAATTTTTGTTGTTATAACAGCAGATTGGCAAATCGGCAAAAACCAGAAGTGCTCAAACAAGTGCCGATGCCCCCCAGCCCAGTCAAGCCAAGAGAAAAGGTCCTAAGAGCACCAAGTCACAACCAAAGCGTCAGAGGACAGCACCATCTTCTCCTCCTCGTCCAGTGTCACCGATTCACGTGGAATCATCTCCCTCTTCAACAGAAATCTAGACACAGCAAGTACCGTCCCCTTCTTGATCAACACCTCAGCCACGAGAAGCCCCACCCGATGTATCTGACCAGATTGCCGATCCAACTGATTTGAGTGTATCATCGGTTGTCCCCCAAAACAAACAAGCACTGCTCCCCCTCAAGGTAAAGTACTGATGATAATGTTATTATTGATGATTCTTATTTTTACAAATCATAATCACTCTTGTAATATTTCAGTTGATATTGTCCCATCGGCAACTCCAGCCGATCAACCTATAGTACCGGCCGCATCCCCTCGTCAAAGGCAAGAAATCGCTCTGGATCAAGTAAGTCTCTGGTCTCCATTCTTTATTTTTAACATCTGATTACCAGATAACTTATCTCTGCTCCTTTTTTAGGAACAAGATTCTTCAGACAGCTTATTCTCCTTCGCTTTCGATATTTCCGATGATGAGGGTGCAGAAGCGAGCTCCTCCCAAGCAGTAGGGGTCTCATCGGC
The DNA here is from genome assembly GCF_000003195.3 of Sorghum bicolor. Classification (NCBI taxonomy): domain Eukaryota; kingdom Viridiplantae; phylum Streptophyta; class Magnoliopsida; order Poales; family Poaceae; genus Sorghum; species Sorghum bicolor. The sequence goes on along the minus strand of NC_012875.2, from coordinate 32,672,937 downwards.
AGAAATCAAAGCCAAGCTGGAAGACCTGTTGGCCCTGCTGCATCAAGATACTGCTCAGTTGGTTGATGACTCTGATCTAGCCAAAGCTCTGTTTCAAACCCTTCGGGGCCAGATCCTAGCCGATGCAGAAGAAATCTTGTTTCAAGCTGCACACTTAGAAAGCCGCCAGCTCCAATACCAGAAAGCCACCCAGCTTCTTGCCGATAGAGCTGCTCATGTCCAACTAACAGTGGAAGTAATGCAAGTAAAGCGCCTTGCCAATGAGAAACATAAGAGCATCGACATTCTGCAGTCTTCAGAGGAGACGCTGAAATAGAAGATTTCTGATCTATCGGCAAGAAGGGAAACTCTGCTAGCCGAGCTCAAACAAGTGGAAGAAGCCTTAACTCAAGCTCAGCAAGAAGAAAGCCAGCTCCCTGAGATGATCAATGCTCTCCAACAAGAACGTAACATCCAGGCCCGCAAGGCACTGCAGATGAAGAAGCTGAAGCCAGTAGAGGGATCTGCCGATGAAGACATCTGGGAAATAGAAGAAGCTAACGAAATTCGCCTACGCGCCATATCGGCCATTCAAGCCTTGCTGAATCTGTAAGCTCCTTATCGGCGGTTTGTTTCGTTCCGCCCTTAGAGACTTCTGATCATTCCAGTTTAGCCGATAGGACTGTTATCGGCACCTTTTAAAACATTATGCACAGCCCCAGATACATTTTATCCAGCCGATAGGAGTGTTATCGGCACTTAAAGTTTTATGCATCGACCCAGATGCTTGGGTAATACCTCTTTAGATATTTTCCATTCAATGCTCTGGGAAATTCAACTCCTTCGAGAGTTTCCAAAATATAAGCATTACCAGGAGCAGACCGATTTATCCGATAAGGACCCTCCCAATTAGGAGACCATTTTCCAAATTTTGAATTTTTCTATACCAAATCTCTATCAGCAAACACTTTAGCTTTTACCTTTTTATCATACCATCTAGCAACTCTATTTTTATTTTCTTCTATACTTATCAAAGCTTTCAACCGATGTTCTGCAAAATCAACCAACTCATCTTTCATCAAAGTAGCATAGTCATCGGCAGCCAATTGATCTTGAAAAGTGACCCGCCTAGATCCAGTCTTAATTTCCTATGGCAACACCGCATCATGTCCATATACCAACTAATATGGTGATACTTTGGTCAATCCATGACATGCCATCCGATATGACCACAAAGCTTCATTCAACAAAGTATGCCACCTTCTAGGATTTTCCTCAATCTTTCGTTTGATGAGCTTAATAATCCCTTGTTAGATGCTTCGGCTTGTCCATTGGCTTGAGCATAATAAGGAGAAGAATTCAACACTTTAATCCCCATACCGATTGCAAATTCATCAAACTCTCCCGATGTAAACATAGTACCTTGATCGGTAGTAATCATTTGAGGAATACCAAATCGGTAAACAGTGTGCTCTTTTACAAAATCAATCATATTAGCCGATGTTACTTTCTTTAAAGGAATGGCTTCGACCCACTTAGTAAAATAATCAGTGGCAACTAGGATGAACTTATGCCCCTTGCTTGATGGCGGATAAATCTGGCCAATTAGATCAATAGCCCATCCGCAGAACGGCCAAGGCTTAATAATAGGATTCATGGCCGATGCGGGTGCCCTTTGAATATTACCAAACCTCTAGCATCCTTGACACCCTTTGAAATATTTAAAGCAATCCACAAGTATGGTCGGCCAATAATACCCATTTCTCCTAATCATCCACTTCATCTTAAAAGCCGACTGATGTGCTCCACATACTCCTTCATGGATCTCACCCATCAAGCTTTTAGCCTCTTCATCACCCAAGCATTTGAGTAGAACTCCATCTATCGTTCGATAATATAACTCTTCTCCAAGGAGTACATACTTAGTAGCTTGATACGCCTCTCAACCTTTTTAGATGGATCTTTTAAGTAATCAATGATTTCTTTTCTCCAATCATTAGCACTGATTGCCGATAACACATTTAAGATAGGTTGATATCCCGAGGCATGCTGAGCCAACCGATTAGCATCTTCATTATGTAATCGAGGAACATGCTCCAATCGGAAATCTTTGAATTCCCTTGACAGTTGTATGCTCTTTTCATAATAGATTATCAAAACTTCACTTCGGCATTCATAAATTCTTGCCAATTGATTTATAACAAGCATAGAATCACTGAAGATCTCAACAGCATCGGCATGAACCTCCTTTAACAATTCCAACCCTTTGTTCAGAGCTTGATATTCAGCTTGATTATTTGTTGACGTGGCAACAATCGGCAAAGAAAACTCATACTTCTTTCCTCAAGGAGAAATTAGTACTATACCGATTCCTGCCCCCGGTCACACGTGGATCCATCAAAGAGCGTCCAAGGAACGATCTCCAAGGTCCCTACTACTCCGCAATGCTGAGTCACAAAATCGGTCATAATCTGCCCCTTAACTGCCTTAGCCGATTCATAACGCAGATCAAATTCCGACAACGCCAAAATCCATTTGCCGATTCTACCACTCATAATCGGCATAGACAGCATGTACCGAACTACATCATCTTTGCATATAACAATGCATTCGGCCGCTAGCAAATAGTGTCTCAACTTGATGCACGAAAAGTATAAGCATAAACACAATTTTTCAATTGCCAAATACCTTGTCTCAGCATCAACTAGTCTTCTACTTAAATAATAAATCACACGTTCCTTCCCTTCAAATTCTTGAATCAGAGTCGAACCGATGACCATTCCATGGGTAGACAAATACAATTTGAAAGGTTTTCCTTGCTGAGGTGGAATTGGAACTGGAGGATTTGTCAAATAATTCTTGATTTCGTCCAATGCTGACTATTGCTCTCTTCCCCATACAAACTCTTGATCGGCTTTCAACTTAAGTAAAGGACTAAAAGCACGAATCTTACCAGACAAGTTAGATATAAATTGCCTGATAAAATTTATCTTGCCGATCAGAGATTGGAGTTCAGTCTTGTTAGTGGGAGCAACTATTTTGTTGATAGCATCAATAGATCTCCTACTAATTCCAATTCCTCTCTGATACACCATGAAACCAAAAAAATGTCCTGCCGATACACCAAATGCACACTTATTAGGATTCATCTTTAAACCATGTTTCCTTGTGCACTCCAACACCTTTCGTAGATCGGCAAGATGCTTTGTCAAATCTCCAGACTTAACCACCACATCATCAATATAGATGTCAACCAATTTGCCGATGAACTCATGAAAGATAAAATTCATAGCCCTCTGATAAGTAGCACCAGCATTTTTCAAACCAAAGGTCATGATTATCTATTCGAACATCCAACATGACCAGGACATCTAAACGCGGTCTTTGGAATATCTTCTTCAGCAATGAATATTTGATTATATCCTGCATTGCCATCCATAAAGCTAATGATCCGATGTCCAGCTGTAGCATCAACTAGCAAATCGGCAACTAGCATTGGATAACCATCCATCGGTGTAGCCTTGTTGAGATTCCCAAAATCAATGCAGACCTAAAGCTTCCCATTCTTCTTGTAAACTAGAACGATATTAGAAATCTATTCGGCATACCAGCATTGCCGAATAAATTTGGCTTCAATGTGTTTAGTTATGTCGGCCTTAATATCAGGAAGAATACTAGGATTGCATCGGCGAGCTGGCTGCTGATGCGGCCGAAATCTAGATTTGATAGGTAACCGATGTTCAACAATAGATCGGTCTAAACCAGGCATCTCGGTATAATCCCAAGCAAAGCAATCTTTATACTCCTTTAACAAATCGGTTAATTGTTGCTTACACTCAGAATCTAACTTAGCACTAATAAAAGTAAGCCTTGGCCTATCACCATTACCTATATCTACTTCTACTAGATCATCGGCCGATGTAAACCCCTAGCCTAATTTTCCATCATCGGCGAACCTATCCATTAAAACTCCTCATCAGAACCGACTGCTTGGATCGGTGGAATTTCATAATCGGCAACTTGGAGAAAATCCTTCTCCCAAATCTCCCCTGAAATGCATTTGGTCCTTTCATAAGTGTCTCCTTCTGCTGATGCAATGACATATGAAGAGTCCCCTGGGACAATTTCAATCTTGTCACCTACCCACTGAACCAAGCATTGGTGCATTGTAGATGGGATGCAACAATTGGCATGAATCCAATCTCTCCCAACAGCAAATTATAAGCACCTTTTCCACTGATGACAAAGAAAGTTGTAGGCAAGGTTTTGCTGCTGATGGTCAACTCAACACATATGGCTCCCTTCACTGGAGACACATTTCCTTCAAAATCCTTTAGCATCATGTCGGTCTTGGTCAAATCTTGATCTCCTCTCCCAAGCTTCCGATAAACTGCATACGGCATAATATTGATAGCAGCCCCACCATCAACAAGTATCTTGGTCATCGATTGTCCGTCAACCCTACCTTTGACAAACAAAGCTTTAAGATGTTGTCTCTCATCATCAGCGGGCTTTTCAAAGATAGCTGTCATCGGATCCAGGGCCAACTGAGCTATCTGATCAGGAAAATATGTTTCTTCATCATCACTGAAAGGTGCAAGAAATTCCATCGGTAACATAAACACCATATTAACATGTGTTGATGGCCCTTTTCCTTTAGAATCCGACTGCTCTGATCTCCAGTCTTAGCAGAACTTTCTTCTCTACCCAGTTCCTCTCGTCGCTCCCATTGCAGCCTTCTTCTCTATGTCCTTGTCAACCCCTCTGGACACCACTGGGGAAGTTGTGGCTGTCTCACTGATTGGCGACGACTCTCCCTTGATTCCATTTGATGAGTATTAGCATCTCTACAAAATATGAATTCATCGGGAACTCGTGCATCCGCCATCTCCTCAAGCTCCTCTTGGTTTCTGGGAAAATACCCGACACACTCACCAAGCCTGTCATGCACACTGAGTCTGCCCCCCAGCTGATCATGAACTGAGGCCCTTCCTCTAATCGGCCCATCAAAACGCCGATCATCGTTCTGGTACTGCCGATTCGGTCTATCATACCGATTATAGCCATTGCACTCAGGGCAGTCTCTAACAGTTGGTAGCTTAATGTTTTGCTCCCAACAGTGGATGAAGAACGGGCAGTTCCAGTGATTTTTATGCCGATTCCACTCTTGTCGGCGTCTTTCTTCTTCCCGATGACGTTCCTCCTGTTGGCGCCGATATCGATCTTCACGCTGCTGCTGGGTTTCCCGATGCCTTCTATGAGTGATCACAATGCCAGATCGGGGAGGCCTTACTAAGCTGGTTCCTTCCTGGATCAAACCCTTGCCTTTGGCATCATTGGCAGTAATCTGGTGCTGAGGATCCACCGATGCGCTTTTTTCAGCTGCCTCTGAAGTCAACACCTTGGTCTTTCCTTAGAATCTAACATATTTGTGGGGAAAGGATGTTGGTCGATCTTCATCGACTTTTGAGCTTTGGAGCTATCGAACTTAATTCTCCTAGACTCTATAGCCGATTGCAGTTGTTGCCTGAAAACCTTGCACCCATTTGTACTATGAGACGTTGCATTATGGCATTTGCAATACTTAATCTTTTTTAATTCTTCTGCCAATGGAATCACATGGTTGGGTGACAAATTAATCTGCCCCTCCTAAAGCAGAAAGTCAAATATCCTATCGGCCTTGGTGATATCAAATGCAAACTTTTTCTGGTTCTTTATGCCCAAAAGGGCAAGACATTGGCTTCTTATTCTTTACCCACTCTGCCAAGCCGATGACTGGTTCTTCATCAGAGTCTAAGCTTGTTGCCTCATCGACAAATTACACCTTTTTGTTCCATGCTCTCTTGGGTTCGAAAGCTCGGATATCTTGTTCAGAAATCCTCTACACTAAATGGCTCAGACTTTCAAACTCTTGAGAAGCATACTTGTCTTTAATGTGTGGTAACAATCCTTGGAAAGCCAAATTGGCAAGCTGCCGATCAGCTAGAACCAAACTATAAAATTTATTCTTAACATCTCGCAACCTTTGCACAAAGCTTTCAACCGATTCATTATTGCGCTGCCTTAACCTGACTAAATCGGTGATCTTCTTCTCATGTAATCCAAAAAATAAGTATTTACGGAATTGTTTCTCTAGATCGGCCCAAGTAATTACTGAGTTTGGAGGTAATGAAATAAACCATGTAAAGGCCGACCCAGACAAGGATGACGAGAATAAATGCACCCTTAACTCAGCAGCTTCCCCACACTGGATGATGAATCTGTTGACATGTTCCATGGTTGACGTGACATCTTGTCCAGAGAATTTAGTGAAATCCGGCACCTTGTACCGATTTGGAAGCGGGATCAAGTCATACGCAGGAGGATACGGTGTCCGATAAGAGTAAGTGTTGACTTTGGGTTTTATCCCAAATTGGTCTCTCATCACCTCAGCTATCTTATCGGCCCAGTAAGCATCGGCGTCTTGCCGATGAGCTGGTTGTGGATCTGGCATCTGCTGATAAGCTTCCACGTGTCTCTTCGGTGTGTTGATGGTCCTTAAGTACCAAATATAATCATCAAATAAATAAAGAAAAGGATCCAAATGCAACCAACACCCAGACTTAGGGTTTTATCTGACAGAATTCCACGAGTTTTGGTGTTTGTCTATTTCTGCAGGGGGTTATCAGGAAATATGGAGGAATGGGCCACACATCGGGTTTACATAGAGATATTAATGTGCCGCGCAATTTTCTATCATCTAGAAGACTCCAGAAGCCACGGGAACGAACGGGAGGCCGAGCGGGCCTGGGGGCAGGGCGCCCGCCCTGCTACAGAGACCAATCAGGTCCCGTCTCGCAGATTATGCTCCACGGACCTAAAGGATCAAGGAGAACCGTTCAATCAATGTCGGTTTGATCTGATGGCCCACGTTCACTTGAGGGGACTATATAAGCATCCAATGTGAGTTCCCACCTCTTAGGGCTTAGCATCCCCTGGCCCCTGGAGGAGGGCAATCCTCATTATTCATTAGCATATTTTCCAGAGAGGATTCAGAGAGAGAGGTTCCTTAGGGTTCCCACCTCTTAGGGCTTAGCATCCAATGTGAGAGTAGAACTCATTCTACTAGATTGAGAGAGATAGAGTGGAGGTGGAGATCGGAGGAAGCCTGGCCTGTCGGTGTCTACTCCGAGGTTATACCTACGGGATCAAGTCTCCTAACCCGAGGCTTGCTCCTAGGATTCTTCAGTATTTCAACTTCTAAATTCTAGTAAGTTCTTTGTTCTTATTGTTCTTTGGTTTATGAGTTTACTTTAGTCTCTTCTAGTTGAGTTTAGAGTAATCATTGCTAGCGTAAACGTGGTGTTTGGGCTACGGTACTCATAGATATCCCCTGTCTAGCTGGACCATGGTAGTAGCGAGGAACGTGACATTTCCGAGTTACCTTTGTAGCCCACATCCCGTTAGCAGGATCGGTAGGGTTTATAGGTGCAGGTCGAACATCCTTTGTGGTGTCTAGATTCCGTAAGCCTCCCCTATAGATCAGTAGATCGTCCTTACCAAGGTTAGAATGAGAGTGCGGTTGTAGTCTTCTCTATACATCGCTCACATCGAATAACATTGTTTGTAGCCTAAAGGGTAGTAGCAATAGATTTAGTTAGTCAGATGCATGCTTTCTCCCAGTGGTAAAAATATAAATACGATACTCTGGATAACCTCCTGGGTGAAATGCTCACCGATATCAGTGCGCTTGCGGATCATTTCCTGATGGCATTAACAAATATCAACAAGCATTTCTGGCGCCGTTGCCGGGGAGAAAGACGGTTTGCTGAGATAACTTTGAGTCTTACTATTATCTTGTATTATACTTTTATATTTTTATTCTTTTATCTTGTTATTTTTCTCATCTTTATGGATAACTCAAATTCCACACCTATTATTGAATTCTTTGCACCTTCGGAGACCAGCCATAGACCATGGGAGTCAACAAGTCCTTTCTTTGCCCCTAATTATGATCTGTGTCCGGAGTTGATTGCAATAGGTCAAAACTAATCCTTTTCTATAGCTGAGGTCCTATCTTTTAATCAAGAAGATAATGAACTTTTAGCTACGCCTAGGGAATCTTTTAATCTTTCTATAAATTCTGGTTTAAACCTAGCCCTACAAGACCATGTTTTTTCTCGATATTTTCACATTGGTCTTAATCATATAACCTTTGGTAGAGTTTTTCTTTCTTTATCTGTTAGTAAAGCAAGGTATGTCTTCATTCGTAGACATCCTTCTTGCACTAGTCTTCAAAAAAAAATCCTAGAGATAGAGACGAAATCTTCTCCCACATGAGGAAAGGAAGTTTCAATAGCCGATTTCCAAACATTTCAATCCCATGATTTGGCTATCCAACCCAAACTTGTAGTGCTCCAAAATCATCTAAGGGAAGAAGAAATTCTACCTTTGGAAATTCATTTTGGGATGAGCTTAAACTTCCTGCATCATAAGAGACCTTTGACTGCATATAGTCTGAACCTTCCTAAGAAGAGATCTTTTAGAAAACATCTCAAATCCAATCCCTTTGATGGACATCTAGAAAGACTCAAGGATGGCATCTTAAGTGATGCAATAGAAGGAGAGCAAAGCCATTTAGAAGACAATCTCATCTTCTCCCCTTCTACGCCCACTTTTGATGACTCGTTCGAACTTATCTTTAAACCCATCCTTGAGCCTAATAAATTCTACTATGCTCTTTCTCTTGAACCTCCCGATGATCCTATGAATCTCTCTAGACATCCCATGCATAAGAGTCACCAAGACCACAAGGAGGATCGAGAAGAACAACATCTATGGCTAGAGGGCATTAAAAATCCATGTGCTACCACCATTGAATGGATGGACAAGGAAGAAGCCTTAATGGATTCTGACTTTGGCTCAATTTCAAATGTTGAGTTCTTGACTCCCTTTGAAGATGAGATTCATCCTACTACAAAAGAGGACATAGGCGAGACCAATCTAGGAGAAACTCCGAACATTCAGATTGGAGACGAAGATAACATTAATGAGCATGGAATTTATTTTATAGCCACTTCGTTTACTCCATGCTCATATGCAACATCTTCCCAATCTTTTGGTATCTCCAACATCACCACATTTGAGATCTCCAACCCCCTTTTCCTTTCTATTTATAAAAACTTTAAAAGGGTGGTTGTCGATGTATATGTTGTAACATCCTAAAATTTACTCCTTTTGAAATATAGATAAAATTATTTAATTTTGCATTTTTGTGCTCATAAAAATATAGAAAAAATAATATTTTTCATTAATTTAAAATTTATCATAAGGTTTAGCAATATTGTTGTGCCTACATGCTGGTGCATTCGATTTGATGTAATGCTTGCTTGTTGCTCCTTTGTGTGTTGTTATTGAGTGAAGTCTTTAAAATACGTTTAGTAGATCGATCTTCCTTTTTCGGTACGTATTTATCTTTTTCTACAATCAAATTCTTTGTCTCTCAGATCAAGATTTCATTCAGAGTCTCTCAGAATCTTTTCTTTCAAACCTAAGTCACTCCTTTCAGTTCTTGTCCATCAAGCAATCTCTACAAACTTCTCGAAAATTTTTTTGGTCTTTCCCGTGAGCATAATCTAATTTTTAGATGCTCTATATTATCCTATTATGCGCTCCAAATACTTTATTTGGATTCCTCATGTTCCATATTGTCTCTGAGAATTTTCGCCAAATTTTTGGAGCTTTCAAAATATTTTTTATGGCTTAAATAATAATTCTACACTTTTCCAGAATCCATGGAATTTATTAATTCTGAAAATAATAAAATATCTCTTGCTCTTCTACGCTTAAATTCCAGGTGCAATAAATTTAATAAATCCAAAGACCATATTTTTATTTATTAATGGGCTTTAATATTTATTTAGACCCATTAGTAAAGGTGGTAGGTGCAACATCGATTAGTACCATATTGCTATTTGATGTAGATGTGGAGAGTTTTTCTCCCTATATATAAGTACCAACCCCTTAGCTTAGGTTGAACAGACACTTGTACAGGACCAGCCTATTGTCCCGGTCGAAAACCACTTGTAGTCACAGGTGGCGAGCCGGGACTAAGGGATTGGGACTAAAAGTCCCACCTTTAGTCCCGGTTCGTCGGCCCGGGACTAAATGGGGACATTTAGTCACGGTTGGTAATACCAACCGGGACTACAGGCGCCACCCCTGGCCACCCCTTTTAGTCCCGGTTGGTATTACCAACCGGGAGTAAAGGGTTTTTTTCTTTTTCGTTTTCTTTTTCCTTTTCATTTATTTATTGATTTTGGTTTTCAATTGTATATGTTCTCCAATTTATTCGTATACGCCGCTATTATCCGTATACGTTGCACCTATATGAGAGCGTCATTATTGCACACAAATAAAGTATGAAACTACATATATATATATATATTATCCGTATAATATATATATCTATATATATTATATAGCTATACACATACGTACATAGACATTACATTTACAATAATAATATTATGTACAAGTAATAATCAAGTGTGCTGCCACCGGTTAATGATTACATAATGTTTGCCCACCCACTCAAAGCTCATACAAGTGTTCGTCCTTGTTTGGAATGGGCTTGAAGCCCTGCGGGTATAAGTGAAACTCGCCGTCTTCCAAAATGACATGATCGTTGATAAATCCGGTGATCGTCTCGTGGACTCCAAGAAGTAATGTGTACTCGAACACTTTATCTTTCATATTCCACTCCTTCCATTTGCATTAGTTAAAAAAGATATTAATATACATAAAACCTATTTAGTTCCAACAAATAAATAAAATATGAATTTACTGTATACACATGCATGTTACTTACTTTTAGAACACTTTGAGCAGGTTTAAATAGGGTGCACCGCATAAATTCACAAACATAGTATCCACATAGATTCGTTCCAAACGGCTGCGTGGGCACCCAAGGGAGTAGAACAGGATGAGAAAGTGACACATTCAGATCCGTACGATATTTTTGTTGTAGCCAAGCCCAAGCCCTACCTAATAAGACGGTCGTTGATTAGGTATAGCTAGCATAATAAAGTAAAGAAGCACGCATCGATATTTAAAGTATGATATATACTTACCTCTGGATCATGTCTATTATGTCTTGATAGAGTGCCAGGTCTTTTTTCATTGAGTCCCACATATTTATTTTTTGTTCCGTGATCTTAATCTCAATGAGTATCCAATGATCTCTGCATTTGTTTAGAGTCAACTTATTTATGTATATCTTAATGCCGGATTAACTAAGACATGATATAACACAACACTTACCCCATATTGTAAGGGAAGAGTATCTTCTCCGTATGCCTTTGGTTATAAAAGAACCTCCGGAAGTTCTTCTCCATTTCCTTAGGCTTCAGATTCAATGGATCTTTAGTTTTAGTGTCCTTGTACACAACATATGGATCTATGAAACTAGTTTGATTGTCTTTTTTCAACCTTTGTTCTCTCATCTGTGTCTGCACATAGTGAGCATAGTTATTACGAATACATACATATGCTATAATGGGATTAATGATTGAAAGGAAGAATCACTTACAGACAGTAGCACCTCATGAGAGATTTGTCGAGAGCATTCATATGGAGAAGTTGGTGCACTTCACTAAAATCTATCCATATGACGTCATCACCACGGAAGTAGTGTCGGTTGCGGACTCGGACGGCAATCAATTCTTCTTCCTTATGTTTTGAGCTGACTCTCAAGTAGTACTCGTGCAACTTGTATATTTGCGTACCAAGTCCTCGTACCTTCTCAGGGTGGCACATACTCCTACCGTAAAGGTATCGACCCTGATAGTCATCAACACCTCCGTGGATTGGTGCATCAGTACGCCCTAGAAGTGCTACTAGGGGCAGCCTAGTTTCTTCCATCCAATTGCCGAGTTCATCTAAGTCCTCATTAGCAGGTATAACCATTGCCATCAAGTTGACGTTTGAACCGTACTCATTCGAAACCACTAGTGGCTGAACTGATTGTTGTGCTTGTTCGCCGAGCTGTGCAACTTTTTGCTGGACTTTTCTTTTGTCTGCCTTGATTTTCTTTAGGACATTACGGTCGTAGTCTGATATTGTTGACCCTGGTTGTTTACTCGCAGCACGGTCCGCGTCTGTAATGTTCTGCACCATTTGACGTAGCTTTGAACGAGGATACGTTAGGTATGGCGGCTCTTGCTCTGCTTTTCTCTTAGCGTTGCATGTTTCAAAGAATGCTTTGACTTCTGCTTTGCTTGCAGCAAGCACTTCCTCATCGGTCTTCTCATATGGAAGCTTGGTCGTCTTCGGGATCTTCGTGTTCAAAGCTTTCTTCTTTGCCGCAGGTGGTTGGAGTGATCTCTATGTCTCGGCGGATGACCTCTTCCTCCTCGATGCAGCACCAGCCGGTGCCGACGAGGCGGCGGCCGTTGTCGGCATTGGCGGAGGCAGCGGCGCAGGTGGAGCTTGCTGTTGTGGAGGAGATTCGGCTGCGAGCGGTGTTGGATTCCTTCGTGGAGGAGATGCGGCGGTCGGTGGTGGGGATGCGGCCTTCTCTTGTACGTCGTCGTCGTTGTCGTCGTGTCCCACGACACTATGGTCATGCGGTGAATGGACAGACGGACTTCGGTGGGGGGAGGCCCTAGATTTGAAAAAAAAACAAATAAGGTATATTTATACATGAGTCAATGTAAATTGATACAGTATATAATTACAGAAAAAGCAATAGCGTCCACAATAATCCGCACCTGCTAGGATTCGGTTGTGGCGGCGGCACCCCAGGAATAATGATGTACCGTTTCCTCCAACATATGAATGTGTTCTCCACTTCACCAAGTGTCTTCTCTCCATCACCGCCTAAAATATCGAGAGGCACATTTTCATGGCCTCTGACCGCTCTATCCACCGAGACACAAGCATATCCGGCTGGTATTGGGACAGAGTGGATCCTTGGTGTCTTGGTGGGGTCAATAGGAGATACGACACCGGTAGCCACCTTTACTGTGCCATCGCCCTCCGAAATATGGAGCTCACAAGACATCAACGGAGGGGTGACGTCATCCACCGGGAATTGCAACCCTACATCATATTGCCTCCCAGGTGCCTCCGTAGAAGCACAATTGCTCTTTAGATGAGCCAAGCAAGGGCTGATGTTGGCGGCCAGTGGCTGTGACAAGCTTTGAAGGCGAGAAGTTACAGCTTCCTCCACGGCCTTTTGGATTTTCTCATCCATTGTGGCCTTCAGCGCTTGCTCCCGCTCAAGGGCCCGTTGAGCCACTTCTTGGGTCTTTATGAGTCCTTCCTCCAATCTGCGTATCTATTCCCTATCCTCTTCCTGCTTCTATAAGTTTCCCTATGAGTAGGGAAGGCATGCTCCCACGCGACACGGTGCCATAGCCTCTCGTCCGTCCACCGTGCTCAGGGTTCCCCAGGGCAAATGTCAACTCATCTTTATCTCTATTCGGCTGCCATTCTCCACTTTGAGCGATGGAGTGGGTTTGATGGAATCTTTCCGCAACAGCTTGGATGCATTCCCCATACACGACCTTTCTGGTCTAAAGGTCCAGTGAGCCTCTGTGAGCGAAAAACTAGTGCTTCGCGCGCTCAGGCCACTCGAGGGATTCGGGGACCAACCCCCTGTCGATTAACTCTTTTTCGGCATTTTCCCACTTAGGAACGACGGTTTGGTAGCCAACTGATCCTATCGTATGGTGGTAGGTCTTGCGACGGGCATTCTCTTGGTTCTTTCGCACCCGTTCCTGAGCCTCTTCGGACATCTTGAACCATACAAAGTCATCCCAAAACGTCTGTAGCTTCGCATAGTTCAGAGAGTTGAAATCTGGAGTCATGTTTTTCTTGATGTAGTCTTGATACAGACGCTTCTTATAACCCTAGAACATTGGGGCCATCTTCTTCATAGACCAATATCGGACTCTTTCCTTCAACTGTTCATCGTTTGTCTCCAGTGTGAAATGTTGCAAGACGTCCCCCAGAGTAGCTCCTTGTCACGTCTAGAGACATAACTGATTTCTTGGTGTTTCTTGTTCTCCTTCCATTCACGGACACTGATCGGGATCCTATCCCAGACAAGGTACCCTAAGTGGTAGATGAAGGCCCTTGAATGGGGTCCAAGTGGCTTGCCTGTTGCTTCCTCGAATTCTGAGATTACTAACCAGCCCTCGGCTGGTCCCCGTGGTTGTCGTCGAGCCAGAGGGCTATGTAGGAAGAAACAAGACAATTTAATACAAGATATTATTTCAAATTATATCTGTAAAAACAAAGGAGACTACCATATTACAGACCTGCTGGCCAGCATTGTCTTGCTCATTCGGGTCGACCAAAATACTGAGAGCAGTCATCGATGCCCTCAGGGTTCTCATCGCCTTCGCGATCGTCGTGATAAACTTCTTCATTGGGACCGCAGATCAGGTTCATCATTTCCTCTTCGTGTTCTCTCGGGTCGGCCATTTCTGCAGAAATATGTGACACATGACTACTAGCACTACTGTGTATACCTGACAAGGAAACAATATATAAAACTAGGGTTTAGGGGTTAGGGTTTAGGGTTTAGGGCTTAGGGCTTGGGTTTAGGGTTTAGAGTATATCATTTGCTAACAATTAAATATATCATAATTGTACCACTAATTTATACCACTAATTGTACAACTAATTATAGCACTAATTGTACCACTAATAGTAAGTGAACATTACTAAATACACCATAGAACATCACTAAATAAATTATAGAACATCACATCGCATATATATTGTGTGAACATCACTAAATACATCATAGAACACTATATGTATACTATGTGAACATCGCTAAAATTTGTTATAGAACATCAAATATATATTACGTGAAAAAAAACTAAATACACCATAGAACATCACTAATTACATTAAAGAACATCGTATACATATTACGTGAAAATAAATAAGAATTTGGTACTATAATATACATGAAAATAAATAAATATATATGAATTTGAGCAGAGGAAATATTCTAGATTCATAAGAAATTGGTACTATGATATACATGAAAATAAATAAATGTATAATGTAATACAAATAATAACTAGAGCGTGAACATCACTAAAGTGGGATGATCTGAACCGGTCACAAATAAGTGAGTGAGAGAGAGAGTATATGTGTTTAGGGCTTAGGGGTTAGGGTTTAGGGGTTAGGGTTTAGGGTTTATGGTTTAGGGTTTAGGGCTTAGGGCTTAGGTTTAGAGTTTAGTGTATATCATTTGCTAATAATTAAATATATCATAATTGTACCACTAATTTATACCACTAATTATAGAACTAATTGTACCACTAATAGATCCATCTCGACATACCTGTAGTTTGAAGGCGGTGAGACGGCGGAGAGAAGGCGGTCGGTGCGAAGACTCGACGAGGACTTCGGTGACGACGACAGAGAGACTTCGATCTGGAAGAAGGTAGAAAGAGGGAACAAATATTATATAGACGTGTGTGTGCACGCGCGCACGCGCGCATCGGCCCGAGATGGTCAAGTGTGTGTGTACATGTGTGTGTATGTGTGTGTGTGTTCCGCGGCGGTGCTCCACGATGGCGATGACAACAGCGGTGCAAAGATTACAACGGCGAGTACTAGGGTTTTTTTCAATTATACATATATTAATTAACATATGTAAACACTTTTAGTATTATCTAATTTTTAATTTTTTTTTCTTTCTCTTTTTTCTATATATAAGTTTTCACTTTTTTTCTTTCCCTTTTTTCTTTAATTTTTTCTTTCTTTTTCTTTCTTTTTTTGCTTTATTTTTTTCTTTCTCTGTCTTATTTTTGGGTGAGGAACTAAACAGGGCCTAATATACATATACATTATGAATTTTTTCTTTCTCTGTTTTTTCATATGTTTTTCATTTTTTTTCTTTCTCCAGAAAAGGCCGGGCATGCGCGTGGCCGCTGGCAACGGGGCCGGCCGCGCCACCACGCGCCGTTTGCAGGTCGGGGCCAGCCGCGTCGGCCGGGGAAACGGGACGGGCCGCGCGTCGGGCGGGACTGGCCGCGTGCGGGGCCGGCGCGGCTGCCGCGAAATTAAACGGCGGCGCGCGCATGGCGTCTAGGCGGCGGGTACGTCGGGCCGGGGCGGGGGAGGAGGAGGCGGCCGCGTTGGGGGACGACAGAGGAGGAGGAGCGCGGGGCCGGAGGACGATGGCGGCGCGACGTTCGGCGGGGCGAAGACGAGGACGACGCGACGGTGCTCTGCCAGAAGATGGAAGACAGAGCGGCGGCAGTTAGGGCGAGGAAGAAGGGCTCTGCCCTTTATAGGGCAGGGCACCTTTAGTCCCGGTCCGTGCCTCAGCCCGGGACTAAATGGTCTTTAGCCCCGGTTCTAGCGTGGAACCGGGGCTAAAGACCCTTTAGTCCCGGGCTGTGGCTCAGCCCGGGACTAAAGGTGTTTCACCAAATTATGGCGCCAGTTCAGGCGCCATAATTTGGTTTTTCCTTTTTTATTTTTCCTTTACATTGTTAAATGCATTATAAATTAAATAAATCTGATAAAATTGTTAAAAAATACACATTAATTTTATTCTGCTGTACTCTTCAGTATAAAAATTCTTAACACAATTGTTTTTTAAATATTTCATATTATTCAAAATAAATGTTATTCATAATGAATATTGTGATATTGCAAAAATATAATGGCCAATTAAATTTTAAAAAATTGTTGGCTTTAGACATATACTTGGTTTTTTGGGTCATTTGGACGTCAAACTTTTGTTTCTTTAATAATAATTATACAAATGCACGACATTGATTGTATAAATTTGAAATTTAAATTTTCAAAAGTTGTAAGATAGATTTTGGAACCCTGGATGGCCTCAAATAGAAAACTCAAGAATACAAAGTTTGTTCCACTCATCAAGACCTATATTTTCTCTAATGGTCACATTTTCATTTGAAAAAGTTTGGACCACTCAATTTTAAAATTTGAAAGAATTTATAGCGAAACGCTAATTTTAAGAACCATGGATGGCCTCAAATGGAAAACTCATGAATACCAATATTGCTCCACTCATCAACATCTACATTTCATATATAGACTATTTTTGCATTTGACAAAGTGCTGGCAAAGTGTAGTTCAAAATCCACACTTCCCACCTATAGTTTCATATAGTTTGTGTGAGATTCAAGATTTGGTGAGTATTGTTTACAAAAACTTTTTCAAATGTAAAAATGGTCTATATAAAAAGTTTGGATACTGATGAGCTCTAACAACTTGGTATTCAAAAGATTTTCATTCCAAGTCATTTTCTCCGTCGTTTGACCAAATTTGACCAAAGCCTGTCTTCGAATTTGAAACATGTGCCTGGGACTCGATCAAATTTATCCGGATGAAAATATGATCCATGTATGAAATGTAGGTCTTGATGAGATCTAATAACTTGGTATTCAAAAGTTCTCCATTTGAAGTACTCAGATGGGTCATTTGACCAAGTTTGACCAAAGTCAAAATAGTGGGTTTCACAAACACACACTTTGACCGAGCCCTGGATGGCCTCAAATGGAAAACTCATGAATACAAAGTTTGTTCCACTCATCAAGACCTACAATTTCTCTAATGGTCACATTTTCATTTGAAAAAGTTTGGACCACTCAATTTTAAAATTTGAAAGAATTCATAGCGAAACGCTAATTTCCAGAACCATGGATGGCCTCAAATGGAAAACTCATGAATACCAATATTGCTCCACTCATCAAGATCTACATTTCATATATAGACAATTTTTGCATTTGACAAAGTGCTGGCAAAGTGTAGTTCAAAATCCAAACTTCCCACGTATAGTTTCATATAGTTTGTGTGAGATTCAAGATTTGGTGAGTATTGTTTCGAAGGACTGTGTAGTGCGCTTTATTGAATATAGGGTTCCACCACAATGGAGTTTCACCACAATGGAGTTTCGAAGGACTGTGTAGTGCGCTTTATTGAATAAATCATCACCCTGGCTGATATATGTTTTCTTTCCTAGTGTACCCTTTCCGCCGAGTCTCCCCTCATACCTTGATTCAGGAAGACCAATCGGGTCAAGATCAGGAATGAAGTCCACACAGAACTCAATGACCTCCTCCGTCCCGTATCTCTTGATGATGCTTCCTTCTAGCCGGCCCCGCTGGTGAACATATTTTTTCAGTACACCCATAAATCTCTCTAAGGGAAACATGTTGTGTAGGAAGACAGGACCCAGAATATGAATCTCTTTGACCAGATGAACTAGGAGATGTGTCATGATATCAAAGAAAGATGGAGGAAACACCAACTCAAAGCTGACAAGACATTGAACCACATCGTTCTGTAGAGTAGCTAGATCAAGAGGATTGATTGCCTTCTGAGAAATTGCATCGAGGAATGCACACAACTTCACAGTGGCCAGACATACATGTGGAGGTAGAATTCCTCTTAAGGCAACCAGAAGCAGTTGTGTCATAATCACGTGGCAGTCGTGCGATTTTAAGTTAACAAATTTTTTCTCTGGCACATTTATTATACGCTTTATGTTGGAGGAGAACCCAGATGGGACTTTGATGCTGCTTAGGCACTCAAACATGATTTCCTTCTCCTCATTGCTAAGATTATAGCTAGCAGGTCTTAAATACTGGCATCCATCATCTGTCTACTCTGGATGCAGGTTGTCTCGTTCTTTCATGCGCTTTAAGTCCTCTCGAGCCTCAAGGGTATCCTTAGGCTTTCCAAACACACCCATAAAACCTAGGAGATTGACACAAAGATTCTTCGTCAGGCGCATCACGTCGATGGAGTGGCGGACCTCAAGGTGTTTCCAATATGGTAGCTCCCAAAATATTGTTTTTTTCTTCCACATTGGGGCACGCCCCGAAGCGTCTTTCGGAACAGGTTCACTGCCTTCTCCCTTTCCGAACACTACTTTCAAATCTTTGACCATCTCGAATACCTCTGCCCCATCTCGGTTGCCTGGCTTGGACCGTGTTCTGCCGTACATTTAAAATGTTTGCCTTTCTTTCTCAACTGGTGGTTCTTAGCAAGAAATCGATGATGGCCAAGGTACACGACCTTTCAACTTTTTATTCAAATAGACAGCTTGAAGGTCACCAAAGCAATGTGTGCAAGCATTATATCCCTTTTTTGTTTGTCCTAAAAGATTGCTTAGAGCTGGCCAATCATTGATTGTCACGAACAACAATGCTCGTAGGTCGAATGCTTCCTGTTTGTACTCATCCCACATACGCACACCTGGTTTGCTTCATAGAAGCTGGAGTTCCTCAACCAATGGCCTCAAGTAAACATCGATGTCGTTGCCAGGTTGCTTTGGACCTTGGATGAGCACCGGCATCATAATGAACTTCCGCTTCATGCATAACCATGGAGGAAGGTTGTAGATACATAGAGTAATGGGCCAAGTGCTATGACTAGAGCTCTGGTCCCCAAAAGGATTAAATCCATCCGTACTCAATGCGAACCTTTGGTTTCTTGCATCCTCTGCCAAGTCCGAGAATTCTCTATCGATTCCTCTCCACTGAGAACCATCTACAGGGTGTCTCAACATGTTGTCCACCTTACGGTCTTCTTTGTGCCATCGCAACAACTTTGCATGCTCCTTATTTCTGAACAAACGTTTTAGGCGTGGAATTATTGGAGCATACCACATAACCTTGGCAAGGATTCTCTTCCTCGGACGTTCTTCATCCTCAACATCGCTAGGGTCATCCCGCAAGATCTTGTACCGTGACGCATTGCAAATAGGGCATTCATCTAATTTCTCGTGCTCGCCATGGTACAGGATGCAGTCATTCGAGCATGCATGTATCTTCTCGATTTGTAATCCGAAAGGGCAGACGATCTTTTTTGCTTCGTATGTAGTGGTGGGTAACTCATTAGGCTTTGGAAGCATCTTTTTTTTGGATCTTCAGTAATTTTCCAAATGGCTTGTTAGAAATACCATTCTCTGCCTTCCACTGTAACAACTCCAGTGTCGTGCCTAGCCTTTTCTGTCCCTCTTCGGCCGACAGGTAGAGTAGCTTCTTGTGATCCTCTAGCATTTGGGCAAATTTAGCCTTCTCCTTTGCACTTTCGCAACCTCTCTGTACGTCGCGAATGACATCAGCAAGAGCATCGTCATCATCAACGATACTGTTTCCTGCATCCCCGTCTTCTTCACCTTCGTCCTCTACTGCGAAGTGTTGATATTTGGTAACGCCATCAGGAAATGATCTGCAAGCGCACGGATATCAGTGAGCACTTCAGCCGGGAGGTTATCTAGAGTATCATATTTATATTTTTACCACTGGGAGAAAGTGTGCATCTGACTAACCAAATCTATTGCTACTACCCTTTAGGCCACAAAGAATGTGACTCGATGTGAGTGATGTATAGAGAAGACTACAACCGTAATCTCGTTCTAACCTTGGTAAGGATGATCTACTGTTCTGTTGGGGAGGCTCACATAATCTAGACACCACAGAGGTTGTGCGACCCGCACCTATAAACCCTATCGATCCTACTAACGGGATATGGGCTGCAAAGGTAACTCAGAAATGTCACGTTCCTCGGTACTACCACGGTCCAGCTAGTCAGGGGATATCTATGAGTATCCTAGCCCAAACACCACGTTTACGCTAGAGATGATTACTCTAAACTCTACGCAAAGAGATCAAAGTAAACTCATAAACCAAAGAACAATAAAACAAGAACTTACTAGAATTTAGAAGTTGAAATACTGAAGAATCCTAGGAGCAAGCCTCGGGTTTGAAGACTTGATCCCACAGGTACAACCTGAGAGTAGACACCGACAGGCCAGGCTTCCTCCGATCTACACCTCCACTCTATCTCTCTCAATCTAGTAGAACTAGTCTACTCTCACGTTGGATGCTAAGCCCTAAGTCTATGTAGAGGAAAGGTTATCCTTCGAGGGCACCTCTCAACTCTATGATGAACTTGTTCTCCTCTAGGGGCTAGGGGATCTGCTTATATAGTCCCCTCAGGTGAACGTGGGCCGTCGGATCAAACCGACATTGATTGAATGGTTATCCTTGATCCTTTAGGTCGGTGGAGCATGATCCGCGAAGTTGAACGCGTCCTGTGGCTTCTGGAGTCTTCTAGATGGTAGAAAATTGCGTGGCACGTTAATATCTCTATGTAATCCCGACATTTGGGCCTTTCTTCCTTATTTCCTGATAACCCCCTGCAGAAACAGATAAACAACAAAACTCGTGGAATTCTGTCAGATCAAACCCTAATTCTAGGTGTTGTTTGTATATTAGTCCATTCCCTTGTTTATTTGATAATTGTAACATCCCCGATGTTACGGTTACTAAAATTTGGATCATGGCATCATCAGCATTGCACCGCATATTGGTTAAGCATACCTTGATGCATCAACTTAAAATGAGTTTAATTTGGTTGAATGTGCTTAGGGAATTAAAGTGTGATTATCTTGTATATCGATGCTTGTGTTGGTTGCTAAAACCCTAGGGTAAAGGATTTCCGAAAGATTAGGGGGGAAAACCCTGATTTTTGAACCCTAGATTTGCCCCCTTTTTGCACAATTTAAAAACTAAGCAAAACATGAAATTGAGTTCAAAAGCAAAGTTGTAGATCTTGTCAAGATGTACAACTTTGGTGTTTTGAGTTTTTGAAGTTTCAATACAAAATTCAAAGTAATTCTGAAAATATAGATTTCCAGAAAGTGTCCCCTTTTCCAATTTGAACCTCCAATTTAAAATCTATTTGGAATTTTGAAAAGTGACCAACATGAAAGTTGTAGAGCTCAAAAAGTTGAACAACTTTCATGTTGGGAGTTTTTCAAGTTGTTATGCAAAATCAAAAGTAATTTTGGAAACCCTGTTTTATCCCCAATTCAAAAATTTGAACTCCTTTGAATTGAGTTGTGAATTCCAAACTGTTTGGCCAAATTAACCAATTTCCACTTAGATTTAGCCTTGGGCACCAAAATATGATTTGTAGCTTATAAAATTCTGAGCAACTTTTGTTTTGTTGAAATTTGGTCTTCAGTTCAAAATTTAGGTGAATTTTGCAAAACGACAAACTGAATGGATTGAGCTTGCTACAGTGATTGGGCAGGGGGGGTGCTCTGCCGTCGGGACAGAGCCACCGCGCCCGGCGCTGCCACGCGCCTGGCCACGCAGCTACTTGCCGGTTGGCGTCGCTCGGACGTCCTCATCCGCTGCGGGCACGTCGCGGTGAGGATAAAGCCTCGAGCCGCCGTGGAAAACCTTCTTCCTCTTTGAACTCCGACGCTGACGAGCTCCCTGCGCTCCACGATTTCGCCCTCCCCGCTCCCTTTCCAAGCCATTCGAGTGCACCAGCAGCTCCGCCTTGAGCCCCGCCACCGATTGCGCCCCCTAACGCAAGCTCTAAGCCCCCATAAGCCGCAACCGAGCCATCGTTTCCAACTCCGGCCAAAGCGCCGCCGCGAGCACACCACCGTGGCCAGCATCACTCCGACCCTCTCCGCTGCTGCTTTTTGCTCGGTTGAAGTCGTGGTAAGCTCCTGCTGCTTTTGCGCTACTCATTTCACGCTCTACTCGCTCGTGGTGGCCGGCGTTTGGCCGAGGCAGCCGTCCGCCATGGACGTGAGCAGGAGGGTTAGGAGGGAGTAGCGGTTGTCCCGTCTGTCCTAGGGGTTGCGCGAGCAGGCGGAGGTGCTAGCCCACCCCACCGCAGAGGCCGGGAGCTCACCGGCGCGGAGCCTGAGCTCACCGGAGCGGTGGTGGGAGGAAGAAGACGCCTCTGACGGGCGGGACCCGCCCGTCAGTGGCCGTGTGTGAGGGCAGCGCCCGCGCGCGACGCGGGAGAGCTCCCGGGCCGACTTGGGCCGAGTCCAAGCAGGCCACCAGCGCGGCATAGTGCACTTTTTCTTTTTCCTTTTTGTTTAAAAATGCTTGATGTTTGAATTTGTATAGTAAATTTTGTGCTGATCCAAAAATTATGAGAATTTTTGCATAGCTTCCATAAAATGGGTAGAGCACAAGAAAAATGCTAGGTACTATTTCTAGTAGTTTGCATGTCTGTAAAATTTGCTC